>NC_090647.1:10001727-10601727 GCF_040937935.1 Hyperolius riggenbachi
GGGGGTCCGGCCGCTCTGCACTCCGGGGGCACAGGGGGTCCGGCCGCTCTGCACTCCGGGGGCACAGGGGGTCCGGCCGCTCTGCACTCCGGGGGCACAGGGGGTCCGGCCGCTCAGCATTCCGGGGGCACAGGGGGTCCGGCCGCTCTGCACTCCGGGGGCACAGGGGGTCCGGCCGCTCTGCACTCCGGGGGCACAGGGGGTCCGGCCGCTCTGCACTCCGGGGGCACAGGGGGTCCGGCCGCTCTGCAATCTGGGGGCACAGGGGGTCCGGCCGCTCTGCACTCCGGGGGCACAGGGGGTCCGACCGCTCTGCACTCCGGGGGCACAGGGGGTCCGGCCGCTCTGCACTCCGGGGGCACAGGGGGTCCGGCCGCTCTGCACTCCGGGGGCACAGGGGGTCCGGCCGCTCTGCACTCCGGGGGCACAGGGGGTCCGGCCGCTCTGCATTCCGGGGGCACAGGGGGTCCGGCCGCTCTGCACTCCGGGGGCACAGGGGGTCCGGCCGCTCAGCACTCCGGGGGCACAGGGGGTCCGGCCGCTCTGCACTCCGGGGGCACAGGGGGTCCGGCCGCTCTGCACTCCGGGGGCACAGGGGGTCCGGCCGCTCTGCAATCTGGGGGCACAGGGGGTCCGGCCGCTCTGCATTCCGGGGGCACAGGGGGTCCGGCCGCTCTGCACTCCGGGGGCACAGGGGGTCCGGCCGCTCAGCATTCCGGGGGCACAGGGGGTCCGGCCGCTCTGCACTCCGTGGGCACAGGGGGTCCGGCCGCTCTGCACTCCGGGGGCACAGGGGGTCCGGCCACTCTGCACTCCGGGGGCACAGGGGGTCCGGCCGCTCTGCATTCCGGGGGCACAGGGGGTCCGGCCGCTCTGCACTCCGGGGGCACAGGGGGTCCGGCCACTCTGCACTCCGGGGGCACAGGGGGTCCGGCCGCTCTGCATTCCGGGGGCACAGGGGGTCCGGCCGCTCTGCACTCCGTGGGCACAGGGGGTCCGGCCGCTCTGCACTCCGGGGGCACAGGGGGTCCGGCCGCTCTGCACTCCGTGGGCACAGGGGGTCCGGCCGCTCTGCATTCCGGGGGCACAGGGGGTCCGGCCGCTCTGCACTCCGGGGGCACAGGGGGTCCGGCCGCTCTGCACTCCGGGGGCACAGGGGGTCCGGCCGCTCTGCACTCCGGGGGCACAGGGGGTCCGGCCGCTCTGCACTCCGGGGGCACAGGGGGTCCGGCCGCTCTGCACTCCGGGGGCACAGGGGGTCCGGCCGCTCTGCATTCCGGGGGCACAGGGGGTCCGGCCGCTCTGCATTCCGGGGGCACAGGGGGTCCGGCCGCTCTGCACTCCGGGGGCACAGGGGGTCCGGCCGCTCTGCATTCCGGGGGCACAGGGGGTCCGGCCGCTCTGCACTCCGGGGGCACAGGGGGTCCGGCCGCTCTGCACTCCGGGGGCACAGGGGGTCCGGCCGCTCTGCACTCCGGGGGCACAGGGGGTCCGGCCGCTCTGCAATCTGGGGGCACAGGGGGTCCGGCCGCTCTGCACTCCGGGGGCACAGGGGGTCCGGCCGCTCTGCACTCCGGGGGCACAGGGGGTCCGGCCGCTCTGCACTCTGGGGGCACAGGGGGTCCGGCCGCTCTGCACTCCGAGGGCACAGGGGGTCCGGCCGCTCTGCACTCCGGGGGCACAGGGGGTCCGGCCGCTCTGCACTCCGAGGGCACAGGGGGTCCGGCCGCTCTGCACTCCGGGGGCACAGGGGGTCCGGCCGCTCTGCACTCCGGGGGCACAGGGGGTCCGGCCGCTCTGCACTCCGGGGGCACAGGGGGTCCGGCCGCTCTGCACTCCGGGGGCACAGGGGGTTGTGGTCCGGCCGCTCTGCACTCTGGGGGGCACAGGGGGTTGTGGTCTGGTAGCTCTGCACTCCGGGGGCACAGGGGGTTGTGGTCCGGCCGCTCTGCACTCTGGGGGGCACAGGGGGTTGTGGTCTGGTAGCTCTGCACTCCGGGGGGCACAGGGGGTTGTGGTCCGGCCGCTCTCTGCACTCCGGGGGGCACAGGGGGTTGTGGTCCGGCCGCTCTGCACTCTGGGGGGCACAGGGGGTTGTGGTCTGGTAGCTCTGCACTCCGGGGGCACAGGGGGTTGTGGTCTGGTAGCTCTGCACTCCGGGGGATCAGGGGGTTGTGGTCTGGCCGCTCTGCACTCCGGGGGGCACAGGGGGTTGTGGTCTGGTAGCTCTGCACTTCGGGGGCACAGGGGGTCCGTCACCTCTGCACTCCGGGGGCACAGGGGGTTGTGGTCCGGCAGCTCTGCACTCCGGGGGGCACAGGGGGTTGTGATCCGGCCGCTCTGCACTCTGGGGGCACAGGGGGTTGTGGTCTGGCCGCTCTGCACTCTGGGAGCACAGGGGATGTGGTCTGGTAGCTCAGCACTCCGGGGGCACAGGGGGTTGTGGTCCGGCCGCTCTGCACTCTGGGGGGCACAGGGGGTTGTGGTCTGGTAGCTCTGCACTCCGGGGGCACAGGGGGTTGTGGTCTGGTAGCTCTGCACTCCGGGGGATCAGGGGGTTGTGGTCTGGCCGCTCTGCACTCCGGGGGGCACAGGGGGTTGTGGTCTGGTAGCTCTGCACTTCGGGGGCACAGGGGGTCCGTCACCTCTGCACTCCGGGGGCACAGGGGGTTGTGGTCCGGCAGCTCTGCACTCCGGGGGGCACAGGGGGTTGTGGTCCGGCAGCTCTGCACTCTGGGGGCACAGGGGGTTGTGGTCTGGCCGCTCTGCACTCTGGGAGCACAGAGGATGTGGTCTGGTAGCTCAGCACTCCGGGGGCACAAGGGGTTGTGGTCCGGCTCCTCTGCACTCCGGGGGATCAGGGGATGTGGTCTGGCCGCTCTGCACTCCGGGGCACAGGGGGTTGTGGTCCGGCCGCTCTGCTTTCTGGGGGCACAGGGGGATGTGGTCAGGCCACGGCTGGGAGGATACCGGAGGGCGCGCAGGATCTGTTATGATGCCCAGAGATAAGAGACCAGGAGAGAGCCCCTCTGCAGTGACTGAAGATGGGGCACAGATATAAGTGAATAACGATTTATTAATAAAGTTCAACAATACAACCCGTGACCAGCGATGATCATAATCAGCTAATTACAATTACACAAAATTTTGCATACATTTTCGCATTTACGCCTACACGGAATTACAGTTTGTAAATTCAGTTGATTTTGTGTAGTGATTCGTAATTTCGCATAAATTTTGTGCCAATTTTGGCAGCAAATAGCAGAGTCCCCAGAGATGGTAGTGCCACCAAAATTGCTACATATGTTAAGGAGAATATTTAGTACAAGTAAACAAAACAAAAAAAAAGGATTTTCCAAAAAGACCTTGTAGTTTGAGAAAATCAATTTTAAAAATGCAAAGAAAAAATGTTTTTTTAACTAAAGATAAATAACAGTTTAAAAACCATTTTTCTTTGCATATTTAAAAATCGATTTTCTCAAAAACTGTCTTTTTGGAAAACTCTTTGTTTTGACTTGCACCCAATATTCTCCTGAACATATGTAGCAATTGGATGTATGGGGTCTTTGCTCTTAACCGCTAAAGTCGGCACAACATTTTGCGAAATTGCACTAAAAATTACGCGAAATTATGAAATATTACTATTATATACGAAATTACTATTTTCCCTGAAATTTCGCATTACGATTACAATGCGTAAATGCGAATTTCAATGCAAAATTTTGCATATGCGAAATTTCAGCCCACCACTGCCCGTGACCAGTATATACACACATAGGATAACCAACCCTAACTAACTAGTAGGGATAATCAATGATCATCCAAAATGATGCAGCTTGAAAAAGGACCAATCAATTTAAACCTGGGTTTAAACGGATTGGTCCATTTTCAAACTGCATGCATTTGCATAAAATGTTGCATTAATTTGCATCAGAATAATTTGCACATATGTGATCATCCCTACTAACTAGTGCAGGGCAGGTAAGCGCAGGCTAGACAGCTATATATACAGATACAGCAGCATCTCGTCATAGTAAACTTTGATATAATAAACTTCTGGATATGGTAAACTCAAGTCTCCGGTCCAAATCATGCGCCGGTATGAATATACAATGTATGAACAATCCTGATATAGTAAACTCTGATCTAATAAAACTCTGGATATAATAAACTCAAGTCTCTGGGTCCCAATCATGCGCCTGTACAAATATACAATGTATGAACAATCCTGATATAGTAAACTCTGATCTAATAAAACTCTGGATATAATAAACTCAAGTCTCTGGGTCCCAATCATGCGCCTGTACAAATATACACTCTGTATGACCAATCCTGATATAGTAAACTTCTGATATAGCAAACTACATCGCCAGATACCTTGGAGTTTACTATACAGGGATTCTACTGTGTATACACACATATAGAGCTGGTTACACAGCACATAAGCAGGAAGCAATACACAGAGTCAAAAAAACCCAACCATTACTATATCAGGAAACCAATAGGAACAGGCCAAAGGTCCACACGAATAATCACAGATGCACGGCTGGTACTGGGGGACCAGAATAAGCAGCACTCAGGAAGCAATGCAATGTTCTGGCAGCTCTGGCATAAACGTCCAGCCTTATATAGTAGGCAGAGGAGGTGTGTCCACTCTGCTGATGGTAGAACTCCAGGCTGTAGAAGGACATCTGCTGGTGGGAGGTGGAATATCCAGAACACTGTTTTCTTTTTTTTCCTCAAAGTTGTTTTTGTTTGTTTGTTTTTTTTTTTTTTTTTAATGAAGACAAAAAAGAGATAAGACATAAACGTGCTAGATAAAGCATTTCAAATGCATGTGAAACAAATCTAGTGCAGCAGCAATGGTCGTTCAAAACGATCGATTGTCACAGGAAGTCGGGCGATGTCACACATTGTGTAACACATTTTCATTAAACAATGTTACTTGATATTGCAAAATGATCTTTTGTCTTAAAAAAAGTCTGAAAAATCTTCCTGTGGACCTAGAGCTTAGCTCAATCTGTGTATAGCGGCCAGTCCTGATCTAGGGGAGCAAAACACACTTCCTAAACCATCTCCTGGCCGCACAGCCTGGAGGCCCAGCTTACAAAGGTGGCAAAACAAGCATGGCCGTCGTGGTCTTCCCATCCATAACAAGTGTAGCCACACAACACCTGATCTGGAGGCCGGCCCCTTTATCAGAGGGAGGGGGAGGTACTGGTTCATCCCCCACAGCTCTGGACCCCTATGCCCTACAGTTATTCCTCTGCATCCCACCCTGGATAGAGCCTCCCCTTGCTGCTCTTCTACAAGCAGCTCCAACATGTGGCTGACTCTAACATTACAGCCAAACTACAGCACCAACCATCCTACAGCACCACCTAGTGTTCATGTAAAGTTCCACAGCCTGCAAAAATAACCATAGTCTAATGTCCTACCATATTATTATTATGTATTTATATAGCACTGACACCTTCTGCAGCACATTACAGAGTACATGTCACTGACTGTCCTCATAGTTACATAGTTATTTTGGTTGAAAAAAGACATACGTCCATCGAGTTCAACCAGTACAAAGTACAATTCCAGCCCGTCACCCACATATCCTTGTTGATCCAGAGGAAGGCGAAAAAACCCCCACAAGGCATGGTCCAATTAGCCCCAAAAGGGAAAAATTCCTTCCTGACTCCAGATGGCAATCAGATAAAATCCCTGGATCAACATCATTAGGCATAACCTAGTAATTGTAGCCATGGATGTCTTTCAACGCAAGGAAAGCATCTAAGCCCCCTTTAAATGCAGGTATAGAGTTTGCCATAACGACTTCCTGTGGCAATGCATTCCACATCTTAATCACTCTTACTGTAAAGAACCCTTTCCTAGAGATGAGCGTAATGACCTAATTACGATTTTGCGAAATTTCGCGTAATTAGTGTAATTACGATTATGGCCGTAAGTACATAATCGTAATGAAGAAGGATTTTGCGAAATTTCGCGTAAGCGTAATTTTCGCGTAATTTTCGCATTACAGTCGTATCATGCCGTAATTTCGCATTAAACGCTACCGTAATTTCGCGTTAAACCATGACGCTCCGTATAATATAAAAAAGCCGCCGACTTTAAGGGTTAATAGCAAAGCCCCCTTAAATGCTAAGAGCCTCAAATTTGGAGAATATATTAAAGAGATCAGGAGGAATAAGAGGAAAAATTTTTTTTTCAAAAAGACCTTATAGTTTTTGAGAAAATCGATGTTACAGTTTCAAAGGAAAAATGTAAACATTTAAAAACCCGCCGACTTTAACAGTTAATAGCAAAGCCTGCTTAAAGTTTAGGAACACCAAATTCCCAGGGTATATTAAGGGGATCAGTGGGAATAAGAGGAAAATTTTTTTTTTCAAAAAGACCTTATAGTTTTTGAGAAAATCGATTTTTAAGTTTCAAGGGCGAAAATGTCTTTTAAATGCGGAAAATGTCAGTTTTTTTTGCACAGGTAACAATAGTGTATTATTTTTTATAGATTCCCCCAAGTGGGAAGAGTTTTACTTACTTCGTTCTGAGTGTGGGAAATATAAAAAAAAAACGACGTGGGGTCCCCCCTCCCAGACCTCTTTAACCCCTTGTCCCCCATGCAGGCTGGGATAGCCAGAATGCGGAGCACCGGCCGCGTGGGGCTCCGCACCCTGACTATACCAGCCCGCATGGTCCATGGATTGGGGGGTCTCGGAAGGGGAGGGGCAGCCAAGCTTTCCCCTCCCCCTCCGAGCCCTTGTCCAATCCAAGGACAAGGGGCTCTTCTCCACCTCCGATGGGCGGTGGAGGTGGAGGCCGCGATTTCCTGGGGGGGAGGTTCATGGTGGAATCTGGGAGTCCCCTTTAAAAAGGGGTCCCCCAGATGCCCACCCCCCCTCCCAGGAGAAATGAGTATAGAGGTACTTGTACCCCTTACCCATTTCCTTTAAGAGTTAAAGTAAATAAACACACAGACACTTAGAAAAAGTATTTTAATTGAACAAAAAACATAACCACGAAAAAAGTCCTTTAATATTCTTAATTAACCATTAATACTTACCTGTCCCTTTAAATAAATGATCCCTCGCAATATCCTCGGAAATGTTCTATCAGTTACAATGTAACAAAGTTATTACAATGTAACAACTTTGTTACATTGTAACTACGCCGCACCCGACGTCACTCACCACCGCCGCCGCCGCCGCGTCTGTGCTGCAGGACCCGACAGAGCTCTGAGCTATATAGCTCAGAGCTCACTAAGCAACTTTGTATTTGGGCTCCAAGGAGCCCCATTGGTCCTTAGCAGACCAATGGGGTTCCTTCTGATTTAATAACTTTGTTACATTGTAACTGATAGAACATTTCCGAGGATATTGCGAGGGATCATTTATTTAAAGGGACAGGTAAGTATTAATGGTTAATTAAGAATATTAAAGGACTTTTTTCGTGGTTATGTTTTTTGTTCAATTAAAATACTTTTTCTAAGTGTCTGTGTGTTTATTTACTTTAACTCTTAAAGGAAATGGGTAAGGGGTACAAGTACCTCTATACTCATTTCTCCTGGGAGGGGGGGTGGGCATCTGGGGGACCCCTTTTTAAAGGGGACTCCCAGATTCCACCATAAACCCCCCACCCAGGAAATCGCGGCCTCCACCTCCACCGCCCATCGGAGGTGGAGAAGAGCCCCTTGTCCTTGGATTGGACAAGGGCTCGGAGGGGGAGGGGAAAGCTTGGCTGCCCCTCTCCTTCCGAGACCCCCCAATCCATGGACCATGCGGGCTGGTATAGTCAGGGTGCGGAGCCCCACGCGGCCGGTGCTCCGCATTCTGGCTATCCCAGCCTGCATGGGGGACAAGGGGTTAAAGAGGTCTGGGAGGGGGGACCCCACGTCGTTTTTTTTTATATTTCCCACACTCAGAACGAAGTAAGTAAAACTCTTCCCACTTGGGGGAATCTATGAAAATAATACACTATTGTTACCTGTGCAAAAAAAACTGACATTTTCCGCATTTAAAAGACATTTTCGCCCTTGAAACTTAAAAATCGATTTTCTCAAAAACTATAAGGTCTGTTTGAAAAAAAAAAAATTCCTCTTATTCCCACTGATCCCCTTAATATACCCTGGGAATTTGGTGTTCCTAAACTTTAAGCAGGCTTTGCTATTAACCGTTAAAGTCGGCGGGTTTTTAAATGTTTACATTTTTCCTTTGAAATTTTAACATCGATTTTCTCAAAAACTATAAGGTCTTTTTGAAAAAAAAAAATTTTCCTCTTATTCCTCCTGATCTCCTTAATATATTCTCCAAATTTGAGGCTCTTAGCATTTAAGGGGGCTTTGCTATTAACCCTTAAAGTCGGCGGCTTTTTTATATTATACGGAGCGTTACGGTTTAACGCGAAATTACGGTAGCGTTTAATGCGAAATTACGGCATGAATGAAACGCGAAATTACGCGTTGAAAATTACGCTTATGGTATTTTCAATTACGATTTTAATGGCAATTACGCTACCGTAATTTCGCATCGTAATCGCAAATTTCGCATGCGTAATTTTAGTAATGCGAAATTACGAAAATTTCGGCTCAACTCTACCCTTTCCTAAATAAATGGCTAAAACATTTTTCCTCCATGCGCAGCTCATGTCCTCTAGTCCTTAGGGACAAAAAGCTCATCCGCCAAGCTATTATATTGCCCTCTGATGTATTTATACATGTTAATTAGATCTCCTCTAAGGCGTCTTTTCTCTAGACTAAATAAACCCATTTTATCTAACCTTTCTTGGTAAGCGAGACCTTCCATCCCACGTATCAATTTTGTACGTGGGATTAGAGTGTGAGCTCCTCAGAGGAGCTCACACTCTAATCCTACCATAGTCATAGTCTAATGTCCTACCATATTATTATTATGTATTTATATAGCACTGACATCTTCTGCAGCACATTACAGAGTACATAGTCATGTCACTGACTGTCCTCAGAGGAGCTCACACTCTAATCCTGCCATAGTCATAGTCTAATGTCCTACCATATTATTATTATGTATTCATATAGCACTGACATCTTCTGCAGCACATTACAGAGTACATAGTCATGTCACTGACTGTCTTCAGAGGAGCTCACACTCTAATCCGACCATAGTCATAGGCCTCGATTCATAAAAGTGCCTGCGAGCGGGGAAAGTCGAGCGGGGAAACACCGCTGTCGGTATTTCCGCCTTCAGGGTGGTAATTCATAAAAATGTTGCCTGTTGTGACAGGCGTGCGGAGATACTCCGCTGTAGGCAGGCGTTAGGCTGTCGGGAGACATGCGGAAGCCGGAGAAGCAGGCGGAATCCCTCCGTGCGGTGTTCTCTCTGCAGCTGCTTGGGAGGTCTGTCCCATTCACTGCAACGGATTCCGCACGCTTCTCGCCACATCAGAGGTAGCGGTAATACCCGTCCGCTTACCGCTACCTCTAATTTTTATGAATTGACCACTTGTTACTTTTGCTGTGATAATCACCGCGCAAGGCGGTGATTTATCACTTTGCTCGCGAATGTCGGCTTTTCATGCGGAAAAGCCTTTATGAATACAGATCTTGCTGTGTGGTCGGTAAAGTGTGCCGTTTTCTGCATTCCCGCATGCGGGAATGCTTTATGAATCGAGGCCATAGTCTTATGTCCTACTATATTATTATTATGAATTTATATAGCACTGACATCTCCTGCAGCACTTTACAGAGTACATAGTCATGTCACTGGCTGTCCTCAGAGGAGCTCACACTCTAATCCTACCATAGTCATAGTGTAATGTCCTACCATATTATTATTATGTATTTATATAGCACTGACATCTCCTGCAGCACATTACAGAGCACATAGTCATGTCACTGACTGTCCTCAGAGGAGCTCACACTCTAATCCTACCATGGTCATAGTCTAATATCCTACCATATTATTATTATGTATTTATATAGCACTGACACCTTCTGCAGCACATTACAGAGTACACAGTCATGTCACTGACTGTCCTCAGAGGAGCTCACACTCTAATCCCTACCATAGTCATAGTGTAATGTCCTACCATATTATCATTATTATGTATTTATATAGCACTGACATCTTCTGCAGCACTGTACAGAGTACATAGTCATGTCACTGACTGTCCTCAGAGGAGCGCACTATCTAATCCTACCATAGTCATAGTCTAATGTCTTACCATATTATTATTATGTATTTATATAGCACTGACATCTTCTGCAGCACATTACAGAGTACATAGTCATGTCACTGACTGTCCTCAGAGGAGCTCACTATCTAATCCTACCATAGTCATAGTCTAATGTCCTACCATATTATTATTATGAATTTATATAGCACTGACACCTTCTGCAGCACATTACAGAGCACATAGTCATGTCACTGACTGTCCTCAGAGGAGCTCACTATCTAATCCTACCATAGTAATAGTCTAATGTCCTACCATATTATTATTATGTATTTATATAGCACTGACATCTCCTGCAGCACATTACCGAGTACATAGTCATGTCACTGACTGTCCTCAGAGGAGCTCACACTCTAATCCTACCATAGTCATAGTCTAATGTCCTACCATATTACTATTATGTATTTATATAGCACTGACATCTTCTGCAGCACATTACAGAGTACATAGTCATGTCACTGACTGTCCTCAGAGGAGCTCACAATCTAATCCCTGTCATAGCCATAGTCTAATGTCCTACCATATTATAATTATGTATTTATATAGCAGCAAGAAGCCATAGAGCTCACAATCTGTCTTTGTGTGTCATGCTGACCACATGACATGGCCTGGATCAGGTTCCATGCAGTCGGCCAGCAGACGCCGGCGTCAGGGAAACATCCGGAAGCATGGGCCACATGCCAGGAGAGAGAGCTCAGTGGATGTAGCCTATCAATAATCATCTCTTCCTGATACATGTAATTACAGGTAACGCAGCCAGTGCACTGCTGCTCATCAATGCTGATAGTATGGTGACGGGGGAACTGTACGGAGGAGGGGCTGAGTAAGGATCATACAAACATCATCATCACTGTTTACTACGATTCCCTCTGCTGTGTTATAGTAAGGCTAGGCTCGCAGTGGTGCATTGTGGGGCAATGTAACTGACGCAAATAATGTGGAATATTGCACTGCATAACACTGGCATTAACAGTGGCAGTGAAGCATACTTTCTATTGACTGTATGCTTCACTGTATGCGACTTTTAAGGATTAACTTCCTGTCTCCAACATAAGAATAGCCGAAACACCTCCCTGATCCGATGGAAGCTCCAGGTTTGCAGTTGAGGTTAGAGGGTTCTCTGAAGGCCTAATTTGTTATAATCAGACATACAGTATTTCTCATGTTTCCAAATAAGAAAAAACATATACTGTGAGGTTCCGCCCCCTAGTGGAAGGAGGTGATCCTTGTTTAGATGACACCACAGACAGAGCTACGTCAGGAGATCTCAGCTGCAGTGCTGACAGTCGCTGAGGCCGGGGGAGGCTGGTGGGGGGCCTCCTGACCAGATACTGCATCTCTGATTTACTTAACCACTTCACCCCCAATGGTTTTTACCCTAACGGATCAGAGCAAATGTCATTTGTCAGCGCTTCTCCCTTTCATTCGCCAATAACTTTATCACTACTTGTCACATCTAAATGAACTAGATCTTGTTTTTTTTTTCTCTACCAGTTAGACTTCCTTAGGCCTTGCTCACATTGCGTTCGGCTCGCGCGTCCGTCCGCATTGGGCTGTGTTTGAGACGACTTTTTTTTCCAATTCCAGGTGCTTGGGTGGACGATTTGTTTTTGTGCTTAGCGGTGTTGTAAGCGTTTTTTTCCGAGCGGTTTTGTAATTCACTCCCTGATGCAAGTCAGGAAGTGAAGTCTTTGACCCGGAAAATAATAAATACAATGTATTTATTCTTAAAAACGCGAACGCAATTGCTACACAAAGCGATTTTGTGAGCGTTTTGCATTTCTCCTATACTTTCCATTGAGGCGGAATCGCCTCAAAAATGGTCCACGCAGCGCTTTACTGAACGAACAGCGCACGACCCGCACTGATATGTACCTTCTCATAGACATTCATTGCATAAGCGTCTGGTGAGCGAATTTTAAAAATTGCCCAAGTGTCAAAAAAAAAAAAAAAACGCCTCCAGTGTGAGGAAGCCCTTAGGCAACGGTTACACTTAATCCGCTGCTCTCAGTTATAACTGAAAGAAAACTGATTTTCAAAGTAAGTCCCATGTTTTCCTATGGCACCTTTCACACTTAACGTGTTTTAACTGAAATCTTCTTCCCAATGCACTGCTATGGAAAAAACGCATACCAACGCGCACTAACGCATACTAACGCGCACTAACACACACCAACTGATTAAGTATAAACGGGGCATAAGGCCTGGAACCCACTGAAATCAGCAAACGCAAAACGCAACCGCTAGCGTTTTGTCTGAGCGGGTTGCAAGCGGATTCATGCGCGTTTTTGGTTGTGTTTTGCAACATTGTATTTTTTTGCCCAGCGGGTGCGTAGCGTTTTGCGTTTTTATCCTGATTGGTCCTGTGAATTATTTTTCATTTTGTTACAGTGTGCTGAACCGCAAAACGCTAGCAAAACCGCTCAGTTTAGGTTTTGCTGAGCGTTTCCGCTAGCGTTTCAGTACTTTACATTGAAGCGCTAACGCTCCCAAAATGCTGCACGTCCTGCGTTTGCGTTTCTGAGAAACGCAAATGCTCCTGTGGAAGTTGCCCCATCCATTAACATTAGCCCAGCGTTTTGGCAAACTGCTAGCGTATCGCAGTGCTGCCAAAACGCTGCCAAAAGCGTTCCTGTGGGTTCCAGCCCTAATGGTTTATTATAAATGCCTTTTAACAGGAATAATAAGAAAAAAAACATTATTTCTCAGTTTTCAGCCATTAAAGTTTTAATATAAAGTGTGCTACTGTGAATAAAGCCCACGTATGTTATTTGCCCATTTGTGCCGGTTATTACAATGTTTAAATTATGTCCCTAGTACAATGTATGGCGACAATATTTTATTTGGAAATAAAGGTGCATTTTTTCAGTTTTGCGTGTTACTAATGACAGGCCCATATATGCAAGTAATAAACCCTAATAACATACATAGTAAAAAAGCAGAGTCCCTAACATAACTATTTATGTATTTTTTTTTAAATGCTGTTATTTTTTTTTATTTTTACAAGTGTTTTTATTATGGTAAGGGGGGGGGGGGGATGAGGGATTTATTTTTATTTAATGTGTAATGTGTAAAATGTAGTGTATAGTGCAGTGGTCCTCAAACTAAGGCCCGCGGGCCGAATGCGGCCCCCTGAGGCCTTTTCACCGGCCCCCTACATACAAAATGTATTACTTATAGACGCGCTCAGTTACATCTTTAAATATTGGTGGCCCACATATAGAATAGCAGTGCAGCACCACCCATCCACATGGAAGCCAGAAAGCAGTAATTCGCTGATTTCCAATCAAATTCCACATCAGGTGACATTGCTGTCCAATTGGACTTCAGGTTGTCACCTGGGTATGCTTCACTGTCTGGCCCGCAAAGACAATTTTATGTATAAACCGGCCCACCCAGCAGTCTTAAGTATGTTGACCCGGCCCTCAACCCAAAGCGTTTGGGGACCCCTGGTATAGTGTGTATTTTTAAAATTTTTTATTTATTTCTTTTTTGACCACTAGATGTCCTCACACTCACTGTCTCTGTGAGGCAAAGAGAGTGTTGTAAGAGCAAAGCTCATTGGCTTCCGGTTGAAGGCATAATTTTTGCTTACGGGCACTTTGATTGGTTCAGGGAAGTCTTCATCCCTTTCCCTGATTGCAGCTCTACGGGTGGGTCTACATGAAAAGGGCGCCGGTAAAAAAGGGCGCCTGGTGGAGCCCATATATATACCAACTTCGGCTACAAAAAAGGCGCCTGGTGTAGCCCATATAAACTTCGGCTACAAAAAAGACGCTTGGTGTAGCCCATATAAAAACTTGGGCTACAAAAAAACCAAGGCGCCTGGTGTAGCCCATATAAAAATTTCGGCTACAAAAACACTCCGGGATGTGTTAATTACTATTCCCCCTCCAGGCCGCCATGGATAGTGGGGGAATGAAATAATTCGGCTTACAGTGCTTGTAGCCCATATAAAAACTTCGGCTACAAAAAAAAGTCAATAATATGGGCTACAGAGGGGCACCTTACTGTAGCCGAAGAAAATATGGGCTACAAAGGGGAGCCCGCTTGTAGCCGAAAACCTTGTAGCCGAAAAAATATGGGCTACAAAGGGGAGCCCGCTTGTAGCCTATATCAAAACTCGGGCGCCCTTTTCTACACCTTGTAGCCCATATTTCCAGAAATAACATTGATGTCTATGGCGGCGCCCTTTTCATACAGGCAGCTCGGGCACCCTTTTCAACCGATCCCCTACGGGTTCCAACGGTAAGCGCGGCGGGGGGGGGGGGGGGGGCATGACACACACGATCGTTTACAGTAGCGGCGATGGGGGAGGACGTTTTAAGATGAGTGTTGGTCTGTTAGCAGGGACAAACAGGACGTTTTAAAACAGGGCGCAGTTGCAGCTTCTCTACATATAAAAGTGTCCATTAAACATACTCATTCCTTCACATTCAATCTTTCAATACAATTTTTATGATTGAATTGTTTGGAAAATGGCGCACATCGATTTGTGGAACAATTCTTTGGTTGATTGGAAAATAAAAAAATATTGATTTTTAAAATTTGGATTTTATGATCTAATTGGAATCTAAAACCTTCTTAAATTGTTCCGTTGGTAGAAACAATAGATAGTTGCCTTCAGGGCCGGATTTACCATAAGGCACTGTAGGCATGTGTCTACAGGAGTCTGATGATAGAAAGGCGTCTCACTCCCCTCCCCTCCCTCCTTCCCTATGCAGAGTCCTGATGAGAGTAAATTAGAGGTTACTCAACCTACTCTCTGCATTCCACTGGCGAGATCTCCCTTCAGTCAGGCGTACCTCTAGCTACTTAATACTGAGCGTACCTCTGGCTACCTAATATTAAGGGGCACCTATGATGTGCAAGGGAAGTAAGGGAGAAGTGACAGCTGGGCAGCCAGCACACTTGCAGTGAGGTTCTGTGGAGTGTGTAGGCTCATGGAGGGTGGAGTCTAGGGTGCCAGGACATCTGTGCCTATAGGCTCCTGTGATGTAAATCCAGGCCTGCATGCATGGAGGGCGGAGTCTAGGGTGCCAGGACATCTGTGCCTATAGGCTCCTGTGATGTAAATCCGGGCCTGCATGCATGGAGGGCGGAGTCTAGGGTGCCAGGACATCTGTGCCTATAGGCTCCTGGGATGTAAATCCGGGCCTGCATGCATGGAGGGCGGAGTCTAGGGTGCCAGGACATCTGTGCCTATAGGCTCCTGTGATGTAAATCTGGGCCTGCATGCATGGAGGGTGGAGTCTAGGGTGCCAGGACATCTGTGCCTATAGGCTCCTGGGATGTAAATCTGGGCCTGCATGCATGGAGGGCGGAGTCTAGGGTGCCAGGACATCTGTGCCTATAGGCTCCTGTGATGTAAATCCAGGCCTGCATGCATGGAGGGCGGAGTCTAGGGGTGCCAGGACATCAGTGCCTATAGGCTCCTATGATGTAAATCTGGGCCTGCATGCATGGAGGGCGGAGTCTAGGGTGCCAGCATTCTTTCCTGCAGCCCATAGACTTCCATTAGCGGCAAAAATGCAGCGTTTTCCGCAGCGCTAGCGTTTCTGCTAAGTGTGCGCCTGGCCTGAAGAAATAATTGTACCATTAATTAGCACCTTATGCAGAACATCTGATCTGATGCTGGACTAGGAAAGCCTCTGTGTGCTGAACTGGGACATTCTGTGTCCTTCATATGATGATTGTATGTGCAGCACGTAGGATACACGTGTGTCTGATTTATGGCATTACACATCACTGCAGAGTGCCTTGTGATGATTGATGGATAATGTCCCCCGTATACATCACCATTACTCTGCTGCACTTCCTGATCTCTAGAGACTGAATCCTCCCATCTGCTGCAATCCACGTCCCCCTTATCCATTATCACATGACAAGAGGTCAGGTGACTGCACCGCACAGCCCTCTACATACCAACTCTTCTATCTATCTATCTATCTATCTATCTATCTATCTATCTATCTATCTATCTATCTATCTATCTATAATCTATCTATCGGCCTGAGCGTGGCTGTTTTGGGCATTTTGGTGCCCCAGGCAAGGAAATTTATACCCTACATTAACCACTTTACCCCCAGCGGTGCGGATATCTCTGTCCCTTTCTCCATCCTTTCACCCCCAGGGATGGAGATATCCGCACCTCCCGCTGCTGCCCGCACTCCCGCTCGCTAGTGAACGCGCTCCCGCTCTCGTGCACGCCGCCGCCCGCCCGCCGATCAATGAATGGGAAAGACGTTCCCGGTCGTTGATCTAAGCCCCTGCAATGATCGGCTGCTTCTATGAGAAGCAGCGATCATTGTGAAATAAAAAAAAACAGGTTCCCAGCCTCATAACACTTCCTGCAAGCGTACTTCCTGTACGCTTTGCAGGTCGCATAAACAAAAAGTTACTGTGGCCATCTTGTGGCCAAATAGTAAAACTACACCCTAAAGCATTTTTCATATACAAATACAATAGTTTTACACTAAAAACTAACTCATTACCTCCCACACTCCCCAATTTTTAATTTTTTTGTAATAAAAAAAGAAAAATTACAATAAAAAAAAAATACATGACGCAAAACTGAAAAACTTGCACCTTTATTTCCAAATAAAATATTGGCGCCAAACATTGTTATAGGGACATAATTTAAACGGTTTTATAACGGGGACAAAAGGGCAAATACATTTCATGGGTTTTAATTACAGTAGCTTGCATTATTTAAAAACTATAATGGCCGAAAACTACAGTGAAAATTGCTCTGGTGCTCAAGGGGTAAAACCCCTCAGTTGTGAAGTGGTTAAAGGACCACTCCAGGGAAAAAAGTAGGTAGTTAAAATCTGACAGAACAAACAGGTTTTAGACTAGTCCATCTCCTTATGGGGGATTCTCAGGGCTTTCTTTGTTTTCAGCAGTGTTTCCTGAATGGCAGTTTAACTGCCAAAATAGTAAGATACCAGCCAGCTTCCCTACTCACCTGCACACTGTTTTGGCAGACTCAGCAAATGCTGCTCAGGAAATTCTAATGAAAACAGAGAATCCCCCATGAGGAGATGGGCTGGTCCAAAACCTGTCAGTTGTCTCAGATTTTAACTGCTTACTTTTTTCGTCATAGTGGTCTTTTGGAAACTAAAAGGTAATTTGCGGCAATTGTGTTGTTTGTCAAAGTATATAAAGAATAATAGATAAAGAATCATTGCCAGGCTAGACACACCTCACACAAACTCACTGAACTTATATAAAAAAATCTCTTCCTGTAATTATTATAAAGGGTATGTAGCTGTTTTTTCAAAAAGATCTAGATGAGTTGAACAATCGATAAAGACCAAATGGCAAAAGACTACAGCTTCATAAGCACAAACATAGACCCTGCTAATCACTGTTGTGCTCTTTAGGACTTGTTAATTATGCTAATCAGCAGTGCTCAATTAGGTTTCAAATCACCGCCCTTCCCTTCCTTAATAGAACTGGCAGCTGTGTATAATGCAGCTAGCCACTAGTATACTTACCTTCAATATGCACAGTGGGAGACATGGCAGCGCTTTCAAACAAAACGTATACCTGAATGATTTATGTGCATGGATGTGCAGAGCTCCAGTAACTGGACTAAATTACACACCTAGCTCTCACTACAGGCAAAGGGGGGTGTTAGCTTCAGTGCTAATGTGTGCACAAATTATTACCTAATGGACTTCCCCACGGTGGTGACGTACCCCCTCGGGGAAGACCTAATGCTATTCTAACGGTAAAAATATAATATTCCTCGTGCTGCTTATCAAATAAATGGTATACACATTTCCTAAACACACAGACAAACAAGTTACAGAGCTCAAGGATGCACCTGAAATGTAAGCCAGCAGAGGCAATGCAGATCCCCTCTGGAACTAAATACATGCCTTGCATACAAAACAGATGCAAATTATGTGCTAATTCTAATCTAAAAAATGTTGAAAGTGAATGTGAAGCAGTAAATGCAGCTGGCCACTAGTATTCTTACATACAATTTGCACAGCGGGAGACATGGCAGCGCTTTCAAACAAAACTTATACCTGAATGATTTATCTGCATGGATGTGCAGAGCTCCAATACCTGGACTACATCACACACCTAGCACTCATTACAGGAAAAGGGGGGTGTTCGCTTCAGTTATTTAGTTCCAGAGGGGCTCTGCAATGCCTCTGTAGGCTTACATAACAGGTGCATCCTTGATCGCTGTCACTTGTTTGTCTGTGTGTTTATGAAATGTGTATACCATTTATTTGATAAGCAGCACGAGGAATATTGTGTTTTTATCGTTAGACTAGTGTTAGGTCTTCCCCGAGGGGGTACGTCACCGCCGTGGGGAAGTCTATTAGGTAATAATTTGTGCACATATTATTACTGAAGCTAACACCCCCCTTTGCCTGTAGTGAGTAGTAGTGCAGTGGTCGCAGGTATCCGGAATCCGAACCCGGGTGGATAGCTAAAAAAGTTCAGATTATCTGGGTAACCCGGATATACGAAATCTTGCTGAGCACCACTGTTTACAACAAGTGCGTAGGCAGGGGCGTACCTAGAAATCCCCAGGCCCCCCTGCAAAAAAAAAATCCCCCCCCCCCAGGGCCCGCTCATGGACTTTTGGGAGCAGGAGGGGTCACAGCATAAGAGGAGAGTGTGGCAGATCGGTGGGGAGGGGGGGAAATTCCCCCCCCCTCCCTCACCTCGGGCTCTCCTCTCAGCGCTCCCCCTCCTGCACACATTGGTGGCAGCGGGCAGGCAGCAGCAGCAGCAGCGGTGGCGGCAGGATGAATAATACATTACCTCCTTCTCGCTGGAGGAATTCCGTTCTCTAAGAGCAACTTCCTGTTTACACAGGAAGAAGCAAGCAGCTCTTAGAACGGAATTCCTCCAGCAAGAAGGAGGTAATGTATTATTCATCCTGCCGCCACCGCTGCTGCTGCTGCTGCCTGCCCGCTGCCACCAATGTGTGCAGGAGGGGGAGCGCTGAGAGGAGAGCCCGAGGTGAGGGAGGGGGGGGATTTCCCCCCTCCCCACCGATCTGCCACACTCTCCTCTTATGCTGCGACCCCTCCTGCCCCCAAAAGTCCCTGAGCGGGCCCTAGGGGGGCCCCGGGTCCCCCCGTTATGGCAGGGGTCGCATCCCCTATTGGTACGCCAGTGTTCGTAGGGCCACACTAGAGCTTACACGCATGCTCCCCCGGCATCCCCCTCTTCTCCTACCATCAGCATATATTTTAATGTAATTTAACTTTTTTATATTTGGATATACCGCATGTTTCATGTTTCTCATGTTTTATTTATTCACTTAAAGGAATACTATCGATACCCAAGTGTTCTAAAATGACAGTGTGCAAATAATGTCTAAGGCCTCAATTCACGGAGCTTTATCAAACGTTTATCAAACACTTTATCAAACGTTTGATAATTTATCTTATAGGTAAAATCTCATTTTAAATTCACTAAGGTGTTATATATTTATCGAATGTTTTACCGATAAAACGTTCAACAAATATATAACACCTTAGTGAATTAAAAATGAGATTTTACCCATGAGATAAATTATCAAACGTTTGATAAAGTGTTTGATAAACGTTTGATAATGCTCCGTGAATTGAGGCCAATGTAGCTGTGTAAACATTTTCCTACTTTTCATGTTAAATATCAGAGGCAAAAACTGTAATTTATTGAGGGTAGGATTTAGCTTTATTGGGACAAATCAATTGCAGAAGGGGTGTCTGCTTCAATGCACAGCCAGAGTTGTATATCAGACTACAGAAAGCAAATATCAAACATCAAACTCTGAAAGCAAAAACAGTATGAAAAAGCTGTGACAATTAGTTACATTTCCTCTGCTCTCTTCAGACACCTCAGTCCGAAATACAGGACACAGCAGCTGCAGCTCCTGTGTCCTGTCTCTCTCTGTCACATGCAGAGTTACACATAGGGCTCGATTCACAAAGCGGTGCTAACCCAGTTAGAGACTTTGGGCCTGATTCACAAAGCGGTGCTAACAGTTAGCACGCTGGTGAAAAGCCCTTTATCATGCCTAAACTCAGTTTAGGCATGATAAGTTTAGGTGTGATAAGTTTAGGTGTGATAAGTTTAGGCATGATAAGTTTAGGTGTGATAAGTTTAGGTGTGATAAGTTTAAGCGCCAACTGCGTTAGCACCGCAGTGCACAGCTGATCAAAAGTTTTACGCTAGCAAAGACTGGTGCACTTCGTATAAAGTTTAATGGCGCTGCTTTGCGTGCGGGACTTTGCAAGTGATCTAAACTTATCTAAACTTAGCATGCCTAAACTTATCACACCTAAACTTATCATGCCTAAACTTATCACACCTAAACTGTCTTTTCACCAGAGTGGTGCAATGGTTATCATGCCTAAAGTCTCTAACTGGGGTAGCACCGCTTTGTGAATCGAGCCCCTTAGGCGTGATAACCATTGCACCACGCTGGTGAAAAGCCAGTTTAGGCATGCTAAGTTTAGGCATGATAAGTTTAGATACGTTTAGATCGCGCGCAAAGTCCCGCACGCAAAGCAGCACCAATAAACTCTATGCGAAGTACACCAGACTTTGCTAACGCAAAAGTTTTGATCAGCTGTGCACTGCGGTGCTAACGCAGTTGGTGCTTAAACTTATCACGCCTAAACTTATCACACCTAAACTTATCACGCCTAAACTTATTACACCTAAACTTATCACACCTAAACTTATCACACCTAAACTTATCACGCCTAAACTTATCACACCTAAACTTATCACGCCTAAACTTATTACACCTAAACATATCACACCTAAACTTATCACACCTTGGCCTCGATTCACCAAGCGGTGATAACCCAGTTATCACGCCTAAAAGACTTTAGGCGTGATGACCTTTTCACCACTGAGTTATCACCGCTTTTTCCTGCTCTTCGCGCGAAGTTACCGCGCGAACGCGCGTTCGCGCGTTCGCGCGTGAGAGCGCGCGCAAAGTCCCATAGGGCTTAATGGGAGCTTCGCGCGAAGCGGGGACGCTGCGCGCGCACGCGCGCGGTTGCGCGCGCAAAACTTTGCGCGCGGCAACTTCGCGCGAGTTTCTTCTTATCATGCCTAAAGTGACTTTAGGCGTGATAAGGGCCTTTTCACCACGGTGCTAACACTTTGCACCGCTTGGTGAATCGAGCCCCTAAACTTATCACGCCTAAACTTATCACACCTAAACTTATCACGCCTAAACTTATCACGCCTAAACTTATCACACCTAAACTTATCACACCTAAACTTATCACGCCTAAACTGAGTTTAGGCGTGATAAAGGGCTTTTCACCAGCATGCTAACTGTTAGCACCGCTTTGTGAATCAGGCCCTTAGAGTTAACTGATCAAGTGTGAGGGGAATTTCCAGTCTCCTCATGGCTCAGTCTGCCGTCAGTTTTGGCGTCAGTAAACTTTGAATGTATTTTGCTAACAGTAAACAAAGAAGTTGCTACTAAAATGTATACACCGGTACTTAGCAGCACTTCCCAAACAATTCCTGTGTCAATTGAAAAAAAATATGTGAATCAATAGTATTCCTTTAAATATTTTTCATATGCTATCCCATGCTGGATTCAAACCCCGGTCTCCCATGTCAGAGGCAGTGCCCTTGACCAGTACACTATCCAGCCACCACCATAGGCACACTGCCCATAGGTTACTTCAGCGCTAACACGTCTTATACATAGGGATGAGCGTAATGAGCTAATTACGAATTTCCGAAATTTCGCGAAATTACTACAATTACGATTTTAGCAGTAATCGAAATTTCGTAATTTTCGCAAATTACGCAAATTGTCGTAATTACGATTACGAAATTTAGTATTTTAAAGTTTGCAAAGGTTTCTATCCCTCTAGATGCCTAAAATGAATAACCAACCACCTCCTCCTCCTCCTCCTCCTCCTCCTCCTCCTCCTCCTCCTCCTCCTCCTCCTCCTCCTCCTCCCTCTCTCTCTCCAGAGATCTGTAGTATTTCAAAACCATACTCACATTCATGACATGTCCAGGGATCAAACCCAGGCCAACCACATGGAAGACAGCTATGCTCACCACCATACCACCAAACACACACTAAATAGACTGCTAACCTAAATCTTACTTGTAGACAGTCATATGAGACACATGCTGGGTGCAGGGCTTTGTGATTGGACCATGCGATAGAGTGAGGTGCAAAAATGAAATCATGCCTAGCAGAGGATGGTTTCACAGTGCTAAATGCTAGGCTGGCTGTGGTGCAATTGGTTAGTGTGTCTGGCTGGTAACAGCAAGGTTACAGGTTCAATTCCATCCAGGCATGTCTTTTCCTTTTGCGTTCAACAGTTGTCCAAACAGAGCCAACAGAGCCCCAGATAGCCATGTAGAGTTAGGTCACAGCTAGCCTGGCTGTGGTGCAATTGGTTAGTGTGTCTGGCTGGTAACAGCAAGGTTACAGGTTCGATTCCATCCAGGCATGTCTTTTCCTTTTGCGTTCAACAGTTGTCCAAACAGAGCCAACAGAGCCCCAGATAGCCATGTAGAGTTAGGTCACAGCTAGCCTGGCTGTGGTGCAATTGGTTAGTGTGTCTGGCTGGTAACAGCAAGGTTACAGGTTTGATTCCATCCAGGCATGTCTTTTCCTTTTGCGTGCGCGCGCTGCGCCATTGAACCCCATGGGGTATTTTGCGTGCGTAAAACTTTACGCATGCAAAACTTTGTGCTCAGTGTTTGGACAACTGTTGAACTCAAAAGGAAAAGACATGCCTGGATGGAATCGAACCTGTAACCTTGCTGTTACCAGCCAGACACACTAACCAATTGCACCACAGCCAGGCTAGCTGTGACCTAACTCTACATGGCTATCTGGGGCTCTGTTGGCTCTGTTTGGACAACTGTTGAACGCAAAAGGAAAAGACATGCCTGGATGGAATCGAACCTGTAACCTTGCTGTTACCAGCCAGACACACTAACCAATTGCACCACAGCCAGGCTAGCTGTGACCTAACTCTACATGGCTATCTGGGGCTCTGTTGGCTCTGTTTGGACAACTGTTGAACGCAAAAGGAAAAGACATGCCTGGATGGAATCGAACCTGTAACCTTGCTGTTACCAGCCAGACGCACTAACCAATTGCACCACAGCCAGCCTAGCATTTAGCATTGTGAAACCATCCTCTGCTAGGCATGATTTCATTTTTGCACCTCACTCTATCGCATGGTCCATGGTCCAATCACAAAGCCCTGCACCCAGCATGTGTCTCATATGACTGTCTACAAGTAAGATTTAGGTTAGCAGTCTATTTAGTGTGTGTTTGGTGGTATGGTGGTGAGCATAGCTGTCTTCCATGTGGTTGGCCTGGGTTTGATCCCTGGACATGTCATGAATGTGAGTATGGTTTTGAAATACTACAGATCTCGAGAGAGAGAGAGAGAGAGACTGAGGCTGGCTGTGCTATTCATTTTAGGCATCTAGAGGGATAAAAACCCTTACAAACCTGAAAAAGTAAAATTTCGGTTGGAGACACGAAATTCGTCATTACGGGAGTGAAATTTCGATTACGAAATTGTAAATTACGATTTGAAAATTAATTACGAAATTACGAATTTGGGTCGTAATGTTAAATTTCGCATTCGTAATAAAAGCAGTTCGAAATTTCGAAAATTTCGGCTCATCCCCTCCTTACATAACTCTAGCCATCAGTCTCCATTATGTAACAGTCACGCTCAGCACACCGCCCACCACTCCTTACATAACATTTTCCCACATCCCCATTGGACAACTGACACACCCCTTAAAAGTACCCACCCCTCCACTCATATAGACAAAGGTACAACAGTCACGCCCAACACTTTCCCTTATCCCCATTGGACAACTGACACGCCCCTTACATATACACCCTCCCACAACCCGCCCCCTGCACACCACAGGATTGGCCAATCCACCACCCATATAGGTACCTATATAAGAAGCTCAAATAGCAGGTTGTAACAGAGGCGCCAAATTAGAATAAAATGGTTAAAAACCGTTTAAAAGGAGGGGGGTAGGTGGACGCCACCCTCAGGTATATATTGAACAGCCAACGAACCGTTGTAAATAAACAATTAAATTTATTACAAGATCTCCAAGTATGCAACGCGTTTCACGGGTCAACCGCCCGCTTCATCAGGCAATCAAAATTTGGAGGTACACGATGCTGTGTTAATCTCAGAGCCAAGCGCCTACTATATAAGAAGCTGTTCTGCTTCAGACCAGTACAGAGGCGCTTATTGTGACCTTGAGGCTGTACTGGTAAGTCTAAAATTCTGAATTTTTATACAAATATCTTTCCTTTCTGTCTATAGGCCTATCCCCTGGTACACCATCCCGGGCCATCGTTGGCCCAATCTGCCTTCAGCTTAACAGTTTTATCCTGTAAAAATAGTGTAAATAATGCACTTACTAGCCACATCTGCATAAATGGCAGATAGCTGAGATAATCGCGTATATCAAAAAAGGGCACCTGGAAAAAAGGGCGCGGGGTGTAGCCGAAATTATAAGTTTGAATGCAAAACCGTATTTTTCGTTTAAGAGGTTATAAACGATAATTTAGCGCTAAATACGTTAAATAAACGGAAATGAAATGGCAAAATACCGTCTATAACAGTAAACGAATTCTGAAATGAAACGTCAAATAGCGTCTATAGCAAAAACGATATTTACACTTGTATTAAGCATAGTACTAGAATGGTAGGTTTTAGAGGTATTTTACTACAATTATACCTAACTTTAGGGTCACAGATATCTCTCCTTATCCCTATCCCTCACACCTAGACCCCCCTTTGTGTAAATACACATAATGTAATAAATTGTATATATTACATATATTGTACTATAACTATACCTAACCTTACTCTCATACAGAGCCCTCCCTGTACCTATCCCTAACCCCTAGACCCCCCTGGTGGTACCTAACCCTAAGATCCCCCCGTTGGTGCCTTTCCCTAAGACCCCCCTGGTGGTGCCTAAACCTAAGATCCCCCCGTTGGTGCCTAAACCTAAGACCCCCCTGGTGGTGCCTAAACCTAAGACCCCCCTGTTGGTGCCTAAACCTAAGACCCCCCTGGTGGTGCCTAAACCTAAGACCCCCCTGTTGGTGCCTAAACCTAAGACGCCCCTGTTGGTGCCTAAACCTAAGACCCCCCTGGTGGTGCCTAAACCTAAGACCCCCCCGTTGGTGCCTAAACCTAAGACCCCCTGGTAGTGCCTAAACCTAAGACTCCCCTGGTGGTGCCTAAAACTAACCACCCCCCTGGTGTATATTGCACTGTATGTATACCTAACCCTCCCTGTACCTATCCCTAACCCCTAGACCCCCCTGGTGGTGCCTAAACCTAAGACTCCCCTGGTGGTGCCTAAACCTAAGACCCCCCTTCTGGTGCCTAAACCTAAGACCCCCCTGGTGGTGCCTAAAACTAACCACCACCCTGGTCCTAACCCTCCCTGTACCTATCCCTAACCCCTAGACCCCCTAGTAATGCCTAAACCTAACCATCCCCACTGCACAAAACACACTAAACACATATAAACAATAATATATTTAATCCTTAAAATACTTCACTCCAAATAACATGAATAAAATAATTTATATATTTGTAATAGAATAACTAGCCTTAAAATCACGTAGAAATCTTAAAATAACAGTAATATTTAAAGCGATATTTTAGTAACTATAATCAACGCATTAGAAGTGTAAAAACAAAGTTACTACCATAAGCGATGTATTTCTAATACAATCAGCTTTAGAAACGTTATTTAAGCATCATACATATGAAAACGAATTTTAAATGATAAAAGAAGTGTAAACTATATTTTAGTTGTTATAGTTTTATAAGCGCATTTTTAAAACGAAAAAACTAGTTAAAACCCATATAAGCGAAATTTACAAACGAAAAAATAAGTATAATACAAAGTCTAAACGAACTTGTAAACGATATTTCTTATAAACTTTATCCTGTAAACGAAAACCTTTGTTAACACGATCCCTGTAACCGCTATTTCTCGTGCGCCTGTCGGGTGCCGAATAGCCGATATTTTGCATTGCAGTCTATGGCGGCGCGCCGGCGCCCTTTTTGTCCACTATCCCTGTGCACCCTTTTTTTTACTAGTTCCGAGATAACCATATATAGAACCAGTCAGTAAGGCCTTGTTCACATTGCATTGGGCTTGCGTGTCCGTTTCAGTAAGATTTTTTTTCCACTTTTTTTTCTGCGCGTTCGCTTGTGTTTGCGGGCATTTTTGTAAGCGCTTTTGTAGAGTGCTTCCTTCTTTTCATCCGAAAAGAAATCCGGAAACAATAAATACATATATTTTTACATAAATAATGTATTTTTAAAAAAAAAAAAATTGCTTGCCAAAGCAATTTTGTGAGCATTTTATGTTTTTTTCTCATACCTTCCATTGAGGCAAATCACCTCAAAAATGGCCCAAACACTGCTTTTCTAAGCGAATCGCAAATGAACTGCTCAGATATGAACTCTCTCATAGAGAATCATTGCACAAGCTTTTTCAGGGCGCTTACATTTTTACAAAAACGCCTATAATGTGAGCAAGGCCTGAGTGCACCTGGACCAGCCAATAGAAGGCAAGGGCAGGAGCAGAGTGACCAATCACCTGCCTCCTGTGCAATAGGGGCGGTGTCCTGCTAGTGCAATATGCTACAATGTTTACTTCCTGGTCAGGATGCTGCTAACACACACTGCACCATACCCAATCAGGACACTAGGGGCTTGATTCACTAACATTAGCGCTGTGAAGCGGTGCGAGTCAAACGAACTTGCGCTCCCTGATGACATCAGCGTGAGGTCATGACAGAGTGCCCACTACAGGCAGCATAGCGTGCGTTTCTTAGCAACGGGCGTTCGTTGTGAAGTCCTGGGATATAGTAGCGACTGTCACTATCGCACAGGATTTTACAACGAGCGTCCGTTGCTAAGGAGCGCACACTATGCTGCCTGTAGTGCGCGTAGCGCAGCCGCTCTGTCATTACCTCGTGCTAATGCCATCAGGGAGCGTAAGTTCATTTAACTCGCGCCGCTAATGTTAGTGAATCAGGCCCTATATGTGCAGAGGAGCGTCAGGAGGAGCAACCAATCCACTTGTAAAAGCGGCACAGATCAGTGCAGACAGGGCCGGTTTAAGCAACAATGGGGCCCCAGGGCAAAATAAACCTGGGGGGGCCCCCAACATATACCCCGGAACAAAAATCGGCATTAGGGGACCTTTTTTGCAGCTGGTATAGTCAGGGTGTGAAGTCCCAATCGGTCGGAGCTCCACATTCTGGCTATCCCAGCCTGCATGGGGGACAAGGGGTTAAAAAGTTTCAGGAGGGGGGACCCCACAATTTTTTTTTTAAATTCCCACACTCTAAACATAAAAAAAAAAAAATTGGGAAAATAGGAAAACATGCCAGGGATCTTCATACAGCCATATTGCTGCTGTATAGTGATCCCTGGCCAAAGCTCTGCGGCTGCGTATAGACCCCCTGGAAACCCTGTCAGGAAATTTATTGCGCTTTCGTTTGATGCATGTAAAATTACACTACCGTTAGGTTTGCTACTAAAAGTGACATTTACCGCATTTAAAAGTATACTTTTTTTCCTTCGAAACTTTAAAATCGATTTTCTCAAAAACTATAAGGTTGTGATGATTTGCTCAGCTGCCTGTGCAGGCAGGCAGCCCTTTGACCATTGTGTAGGTTTGCATGCTGCAGGACTCTGGAAAGAACAGCTTCTGTCAGTTTTGCAGCTTGTGCTTGCAGAGGAATTTGCATACGTTGTCATGCAAATTGCCTGGCCACATTCATTGGAGGCGTGTACTATAAGTACTATGTCTTTCCCACAATGCTTTGCTGGTCATTTCCCTTCCATGCTCAGTTCCTGATGGACACTGCTGGAGTGTCAGCCATTGCTATCTAGTATAGTTAATTCCTGGGGGTTGCTTTAGGCTCCCCTTCTAGCCCAGTCAGGTTGTATTATCTGTATTGCCTGTTCTGTCTTGTCTTGCCTGTTTGCCATTGTCCGGTCCCTATGGTGGTCGACAGGAAATGGTTCTGATCTATGTTCTTGGAGTATAGCTGGTGCAGCGGTTGCTACCAGCTATCTCTTCTGTTCTGTCTTCTGGGATCGCGCTAGCTACTTTGTGCTAGCGCTGGGGATCCTTCTGTTCTGTCTCCTGGGATCGCGCTAGCTACTTTGTGCTAGCGCTGGGGATCCTTCTGTTCTGTCTCCTGGGATCGCGCTAGCTACTTTGTGCTAGCGCTGGGGATCCTTCTGTTCTGTTTCCTAAGATCGCGCTAGCTACTTTGTGCTAGCGCTGGGGATCCTTCTGTTCTGTTTCCTGGGATCGCGCTAGCTACTTTGTGCGAGCGCTGGGGATCCTTCTGTTCTGTCTTGTCGGTCGCGATTGCGCTGTCACCAACGGCGGTTGATAGCGAATCGTTCTGTCTTGCTGAGATCGCACTAGCCGCTAGCGTTAGCGGCTGTGGATCTTTCTGATCTATGTTCCTGCTTGGATCACACTTGCTCTGGCGGAAGAGCGGTGGATCCTGGGAATGTAGTCAATACAATAGATAAATACATATATACTTAGCTTATATATATAACAAAAACAAAACACAAACCCTCCAAGTTGGCATAAAATTGGCCGTGGCCTTCTTTATTGGTTATCTTAAAACTCAAAGAGGTCCAAATAACTTTATTAAATATATAAATGTTCAATCAAAACAAATAAAAACATCAGTTCACTGCAATCCACCACTACGGTTCAGACCACATATAATGCTCTAACTCTCCGTAAGGACCCCTTCACCAAGTACGTCCACGCTTGCGTGACTTGAGGAACCAATAAAGCTTGACCACGACGAGAATCCTCCTTTTCTCTAGGGAAGGGTGGGAGGGGAGCTCCCCAGACCGCTCTGGACCAAAGGTGAAAATGAGCTGAACGGACCCTTAATTTATACCCTGTACTCACCACTGATTGGCAGCTGCAACATTGTTTATGCCCTAGTAACACCTGGCAGATTACCTTAAGCTCACCTGCCGACCAATTCCGGCAATGGCTACATTTCTTTACCCCACAACTTCAACTCAGTGAGCTAACCAATCAGAGGCGAAGTCACCTCACTGATAGACTTCCATGTTAAAATTATGACAGGGATAATACTTATAAGAAAAACGCACTCTTTGATTGCCACAATCCCATGTAGGGCTTATTTTATTAGGTTATCAGCCCTTTTCATGGGAATGTAGTCAATACAATAGATAAATACATATATACTTAGCTTATATATATAACAAAAACAAAACACAAACCCTCCAAGTTGGCATAAAATTGGCCGTGGCCTTCTTTATTGGTTATCTTAAAACTCAAAGAGGTCCAAATAACTTTATTAAATATATAAATGTTCAATCAAAACAAATAAAAACATCAGTTCACTGCAATCCACCACTACGGTTCAGACCACATATAATGCTCTAACTCTCCGTAAGGACCCCACTCGCCAGGCCACCTAGCCTGGCACCAACCCCACAGCCAACTCAATGCAACATTGGAGGTCCCAATTAAAAATGTCAAGACCGATGTCGCTAAGATGCACACCATCCTGTCTGTAGAGCCCTTGAGGCCCACCCTCTAAATTCAAGTGCCTGTAAGTAAAAACACCAATCTTTGGGAGAAGTTTTTCTAACTTATGGTTTAGACGTCTCCTCACCTTTTCACAAGGTAAAAGATCAGGAGATGTCAACCACTTCCATCTAGGAACTATTTCTGAAAATATGATAACTGAATGGAAAAAGATTGCTTTGAAAACCGCAAGATCATCCCTAATCCTAAAAAACAGCTCAAGGGATTTCATTTTACCAATGTCATTACCTCCCGTATGTATGATTAAAATATCAGGTGCAGGCCACAGTTTACACAAATCAAATAAAACATTTTTTAAACGAGACCATACCAGTCCTCGCACTCCATGCCAGTAAACAGTATACTCCTCCGGATTCATGTTCAGGTTGGTGGAATAGCATCGCCGAAAAGCTCTATTATGAGCCCAAAAAATAAAAGAGTGGCCGATAATCCAGACCACAGTCTTTAAACCTGCAAATAAACAAACAATTAAGGGCGAACATAAAGCTTGAAAGCATTTGATTTCCATCTACCCATTTTTTGTATAATACTGTCATGTAAGCCTAGTTTTGAAGCCTCTGTGTAATGATCGCTGCTGCAGCAGCTATTGCTGGAAGTAGTGCTGCAGCTCAGGCAGTTCTGATCTATTTCCATGCAAGCTGTATAGCTTTGTCTGTTTTTCCCTGCTGTCAGCTTGTGACTGATTATCATTCACCTGTGTGGGAATCTGCATGTCTGCTCCCATTGGATGACCTCAGTATAAAGATCTGCTTCCTGCAGGGTTTCCTTGGGTTTTCATAGCTTCAGCTTAAGCCTGTCTTGCTGTCGCTTTAGCCCCCGATCGTGTTTCTTGTTATAAAGATACTTTGCTGGTCTTTGCATCATATATTGGTTCATTGCCAATATATATGCATACCAGCACGTTTATTATTTTCCTTGTATTTGTGTTACGTTAATACATCAGTGTCGCTGATGTATACGTACACAAACTGTTTATATCCTGTGTGCAGTTAGTCAGCTTTCCAGCACGTTTTGGTAGGTTGCGCGTACCGTGACCACCCGTGCTGAGGTAGTTACCCTGCTCCTGGTTCTGTTTGTGGATTGCGTTCATCTCTGCGAAGAGATAACGAATCCTTCTGAATCCTGTTCTGTTACCGTTTGTGGATTGCGTTCATCTCTGCGAAGAGATAACGAATCCTTCTGAATCCTGTTCTGTTACCGTTTGTGGATTGCGTTCATCTCTGCGAAGAGATAGCGAATCCTTCTGAGTCCTGTTCCCTGTGTTACTCCATTCCTAGTCAGCGTTCCTGCTTATGTCATATATCGGTTCATTGCCGATATATACATATGTTAGTCAGACGTTACAAATAGTTTCATTGATAGCTGTAATTGTAATACGCTAGGAAAACATACTTATTGTATATTTATCTGTGTTACGTTCATCTATCTTAATCCTGCTATTTTCTGACTATCCTGTCCTGTCTTTGTGAGGCACGCCATCGCCGCATCGCATTGGCTGCCTCATTCCAGTCTGTCTGGTTTTGGACGCTTGCTGTCGCTAAGTAGCCGCTAGCTAGCAAGCGTTCATTCTGACTACCTGTCCTGATCTCCTCAGTTCTGGTTTATGCGCTCAGCGCTACTTTGCGCTGAGACGTTATAACGAAAGCTTTGTTTGTGGCTGTCAGATCTGCACCGGCTCTGTGCTCCACAATCTCCTATTGGAGTCAGTCCTCCCCTCCACTATACTAGGGATAGCCTGTTTCCTGGTGCTAGTGTGTGTACCTCCTCCACGCCAGCTCATGCGTTGCATGCTGACTGTGGAGAATACACCACCAAGCGTTACATTATGAAAACCCCATTACCAATCCCCATTGTGGGGGGGATTCCCAGAAAGTATGACACTGTTAATTATGGTTCCTGTTCCTTTAAAAAATTTGAAGAACTTAGCTCTGAAACAGAAAATGAGTTTTTCTCTGAATGTGCCAGGTTCCTGACCAATCCTGATCTCCAAGCGACTCCTGTTTCAACCTGGGCACTCCAACTAAGTTATATTTTGTTTAAAGGCGAATTATTCCAGTGGGCATTTGATGTTCTCAATCATTCCGATTTGAAAGATAGACCGCTGGAATTTCTAGCGTTTGTGATCCATAACTGGTTGCGCATAGATCCATTGCCTTTTCCTCTTAATGAACTCCTGGCAGCAGGCCAATCAGCTGCTCCGTCAATTGCTTGCAAGAATGAGCAGCAAGCAGAAAGTGTTACTGATAATTTTCCTGCAGCTTTGAATAAATCGCCAAAAACCGCAAGGTCAAAGGCAAAACGCAAACGTTCTAAGAAACGTGTCCAATCTGCAGAATCGTTATCCTTAGCGACTGAGACCTATAATGAGATTCTGCCATTAACAGATAATGAAATGCAATTGTCTTTCAGGGGAGTTAAATGGACTTATGAAACTACTAATGAACTTTCCTCCCTGGCTAGGGAAAATAAAGATTTTTGTTTAAAAGAATTATCTGAGTATGATTATGATGAGATATTACAGAGTATTGAACAAATCAACTTATTTGTGAACCAAGGGAAGTTTGCATACACTACAGTTCAACACTTGCTACAGGTATTGGAAATTCTTAAGAATAAGGAATCTGCCAATCACCTGCTAATTAACCCTATACATGTGCCTGCCACAATCATATCTGCAGACTGTGATCAGCCTAAATGTTTCGCTGTTAAGTATGCATGGGATCCTCCATTCGAGAGGGGAGAGATGGAAGCCCTGGTCTGTGAATGGAAGAATGATTCAAGTTCATTTTGTCAATTTTACAGTGCAAAAAGTGAAATGGTATTGAACGCATGCATTAAGTCAGCCTATAACCTAATAGAGGCTGGTGTGTGTAGGTATGACTGTGTGGCTCCCTTGATTGATGTGTGGGAACTGATTTTGGATGATTTTTTTGTGACTCCGAATTCGCAAATTTGGCGTTCTGACCCGCCTGCTTCAGCACCTTTGGCTGATTCAGCAGGTGATTCGGAGCTCTTTTTGTGTGAAGTTGAAGTTCCTGCAATTCCACCCTGTACCATGGATAACTCAGTGTTACTTCCCAGTAAAACAGAAGCCACTGATACATTCTTAACCTTGCCCTGCGCAAATTTCTCAGCAGAGAATCCAGAGGTCCTGCTGACTTCCGAGTCCAGCCTAGCCAGTACTCATGACTCTTTGTTTAGTGAAACAGACACCAGAAAAATCTTGCCTGTCTCTGCAAACACTTCTGCAGAAATTACCTGTGTTAATAAAGTTCAACTCCTGTCTGATCCAGCAGATGCCAATAGATGCACTACATCAGTTTCCGAGTCCCAGCAATCCTGTCTAGTAAACTCAGAACCCCAGCATCTGAATTTTCCAATTTTACAAATGAATGGTGATTCAGATGCGCAAACATTGTGTCTTGATCTTCCTGTTTCTACACCTCGCTCTAGTTTCGTGAATAGCTCAGAGCATCTGCTATGTGAACCTGAAATCGCAGAATTATTACCTTGTTCAGAAAATTTTCCAATAAATTTGCCCTGTACCATGAATTGTGCAGTAGATCTCTCCAATGAAACTCAGGTCACAGAATCATTATGCTGTCCAGCAGGTGCTTCCATGGTTTTGCCCTGCAATATGGACTGTTCAGTGATCCTGTCCAGTGAAGCTGTGGTCGCAGAGTCTTATGCTTCACCCAGTACTTTGGATACTTTAAACCCTCTAGCAGAGGAGGCTGAAGCACTGCTTACCTCAGTTGGTGTTGCAGTAATATTCACTTGTCTAGCAGCTGTTTTGGAATTACAGTCTGCTCTAATAAAACTTGATGAATTTCTGCCCAGCAAAGCAGAAGCCATTGAAATATTGTCCTCGTCAGCAAGTGTGTCAGATACCTTGCCCTGTACACAGTCTGATTTAACCAATGTTGAGTCCCTCTCCAGTGTTGTAACAGCCGAGGAACTCCAGCCCTGTCCTCTGAATGTTTCAGAAGTCTTGCCCTGTAACATGGATAATTCTGATTCTCTGGTCAAAATAATAGAAATCTCAGAATTTCAGTCCGGTCTGATGAGTGTTCCTGAAACCCAGCCCTGTATCCTGAAAGATTCTGGTTCTCTGGCCGCTGTGGCAGAGGTTCCAGAGTTCCCTTCCTGTCCAGGGAATTCCTCAGTTTTGCCTAGTCCAGTGGGGGCTGCTGCAATACTGACTTGTTCTGCAGCGCCTCATGAGCTCCAATCCAGTGTATTAAATGAGTCTCTGTCCAGTCCAGAGGTAGTTGTGGAGTCCCTGTCTGGTTCAGTGCATACATCAGAAGATTTGTCCTGTCTTGTTAGTGTTAGTGCCCCTGAATCTGATTTGTTACTGACTTTGCTGGAATCAGCGACATCTAAGTCTGATCCAGCATTCTCGTGTAAAAGTCCAGTAGTTGCGAAGTTTAGTCATGATGATTTTTTTTTGGCCAGTCCTGGTTTTGGTCCTGTCTTGGCTGACCCTGAGGCTCACAGTTCCTTGACATGCCCAGAGGTTTCTCTTGTGCCGGTGTGCCCAGATGTTCTTTGTGTGCCAGAATGCCCAAGTGTGTCTAAGGTGTTAGCGTGCTCTGATGCTTCCTTAGTGGGAACACGTTCTGATATTGCCAGTCTGCCTGCATGCCCAGAGATGGTTCTGGTCCCTGAAAGCCCTGATATTGATGTTTGTCCTTGTGGCCCTGACTCGGGAATTGCCCTAGGTTCCATAGGGGTTCTTGATAGTTCTCCATGTGAGCCTAAGGGGCATTCTGACCTATGGGGATCTCTTTGGAGCTTCAAGGTGTTCTGGGAGGTCTCTGAGAAAACTTGTCCTGGTGCCTTGGACTGGTTCAACAGTGGGTTTTGTGTTGGTAAAGACAGTACCGGTGGGCATTGCAAAGGCTTTGGCGTTTCTGAACTGTTCCTGGAAGGCGGTGGGTATCGCTCAGGGAGTTTCGGAGGGCTTTCTTCTGGAAATCATGGTTCTGATGGGTGTCACACTGGGGCTTGTAGTACTGATGGGCATGGTTCTGTAGGTTCTGGTTCTGATGGGTCCAGTCTTGTGGGGACTGATTCTGGAATTCGGTCTTGCCGGGCTGTCCCGGTCATCATGAATTATCAGTCAGACTGTTTTGTTGGAAATTTCAGTTTTGAAAAGCGTCTGGAATCCACTTTTAAAGGCGGGGGTACTGTAATGATCGCTGCTGCAGCAGCTATTGCTGGAAGTAGTGCTGCAGCTCAGGCAGTTCTGATCTATTTCCATGCAAGCTGTATAGCTTTGTCTGTTTTTCCCTGCTGTCAGCTTGTGACTGATTATCATTCACCTGTGTGGGAATCTGCATGTCTGCTCCCATTGGATGACCTCAGTATAAAGATCTGCTTCCTGCAGGGTTTCCTTGGGTTTTCATAGCTTCAGCTTAAGCCTGTCTTGCTGTCGCTTTAGCCCCCGATCGTGTTTCTTGTTATAAAGATACTTTGCTGGTCTTTGCATCATATATTGGTTCATTGCCAATATATATGCATACCAGCACGTTTATTATTTTCCTTGTATTTGTGTTACGTTAATACATCAGTGTCGCTGATGTATACGTACACAAACTGTTTATATCCTGTGTGCAGTTAGTCAGCTTTCCAGCACGTTTTGGTAGGTTGCGCGTACCGTGACCACCCGTGCTGAGGTAGTTACCCTGCTCCTGGTTCTGTTTGTGGATTGCGTTCATCTCTGCGAAGAGATAACGAATCCTTCTGAATCCTGTTCTGTTACCGTTTGTGGATTGCGTTCATCTCTGCGAAGAGATAACGAATCCTTCTGAATCCTGTTCTGTTACCGTTTGTGGATTGCGTTCATCTCTGCGAAGAGATAGCGAATCCTTCTGAGTCCTGTTCCCTGTGTTACTCCATTCCTAGTCAGCGTTCCTGCTTATGTCATATATCGGTTCATTGCCGATATATACATATGTTAGTCAGACGTTACAAATAGTTTCATTGATAGCTGTAATTGTAATACGCTAGGAAAACATACTTATTGTATATTTATCTGTGTTACGTTCATCTATCTTAATCCTGCTATTTTCTGACTATCCTGTCCTGTCTTTGTGAGGCACGCCATCGCCGCATCGCATTGGCTGCCTCATTCCAGTCTGTCTGGTTTTGGACGCTTGCTGTCGCTAAGTAGCCGCTAGCTAGCAAGCGTTCATTCTGACTACCTGTCCTGATCTCCTCAGTTCTGGTTTATGCGCTCAGCGCTACTTTGCGCTGAGACGTTATAACGAAAGCTTTGTTTGTGGCTGTCAGATCTGCACCGGCTCTGTGCTCCACAATCTCCTATTGGAGTCAGTCCTCCCCTCCACTATACTAGGGATAGCCTGTTTCCTGGTGCTAGTGTGTGTACCTCCTCCACGCCAGCTCATGCGTTGCATGCTGACTGTGGAGAATACACCACCAAGCGTTACACTCTGTAGCAGCACCTATGCGGAAAGAATGAGAAGTCAACCTCAAACCGCCTAGCCCGGCAGCCTTCACGCATAGTTTAAGAACAGAATTGAACTGGAATTGAGATAAAGGGAGACCATTCTCATGACGTAAAAGTGGGCCCTGAGAAATCCCCCTGTTTTTTAGATAAGTAATTAAGTTCTGTAAAGGGCATAATTTATTACCCGACCAAGCGTTTAGCTCAATCGCAGTTCCTCTACCAATTTGATCTGTTTTTGAAAATCTCAAAAACATGCTCACTTTTTTAGGCAAGACTACCACATCCTCACACTGCAAACCCCTGGCATTTGTCTGAGACTGAGAAACAAGCTCAGAAATTCTAAGGGCCCCGAAGAACATTAAACAAAAAGCACAACGGAAAAGCTGCGATTCAAAAGGCGAAAAACATACCGCATCGGTTGCATCCCATAGCCGCTCCAGAAACTGAAGTGAAATTGGCTGCCTGCTGTCAGGTTTATGCGAAGCACGCCTTAGACCCTTCAGGGCTTGCCGAACCGTAAAGAAAGAATTACAAACCGGTAAATTTTTTAATTTAAGAAAAAATGAAATTCCTGCCAGGGATTTAGTAATGTGAGAATGAGATAAACCCCTATGCATACAACCAGATATAAATTGCAAAACCAGACCTTCGGACACCTCCCATTCGTTTATACCTAGAGAATGAACAAAATTCACCCAGTTTTTCCATGCGACTGAATATGCTTTCCAAGTCGCCATGGAAACCGATTGCTTAATCCTTGTGCTGATCAACTCCAAATCAGCTCCCATAAGAATGCAGGTATTTCTTCTCCCATGGGATGAGCAGCAGGAACCAAGGATTGAAATCTCGCCATCTGAAAGCGGGACAGAGCATCCGCAACATCATTTTTAATACCAGGCAGATGCTCTGCTTTTAGCCATACATTAAATTTTAATGTATATAAAACTAACAACCTCAACAACCGGATTACAATAGGTGATTTCGATGTTAAGCAATTTATAGCGTACACAACTCCTTTATTATCTGATTGGACTAAAATTCGTTTTCCTTGAAATTGATGACCCCAAATATACATAGCTGCCACAACCGGAAAAATTTCCAGTAGAACTATGTTGCCTGTCACCTCCTTTTGGATCCACTCCTTGGGCCACCGGGCATTAAACCAACTATTGTCCCAAAATGCACCGCAGCCAACACTGCCAGATGCCTCCGTGAAGAAATTTAATTGGCTATTGGTAAAAAATTGCTCCTGCCATACTGAACGACCGTTGTATTCATTCAGGAATTCTGCCCAGACTAGCAAATCTTCCTTCAAATCTGTCGTGACCCTGATATGCGCAAAAGGTGATTTTAAACCAGCCATCGATTTCGCCAAACGCCTGGAAAAAACACGACCCATGGGCATTATGCGAGTGGCAAATGTTAAACAACCCAGTAACGACTGCATTTCCTTTAAAATCACCTTCTTTCGCCTTAAAAAGGAGAATATTAAGTTTTTTAACTTCTGCAATTTTTCACCTGGAAGCCTAAACTCCATCCTAACTGAATCTATAGTTATACCTAAAAATTCAATACAATTACATGGGAAAACAGTTTTCTCGTGTGCTAGGGGAATTCCAAATTCTTTGCAAATTTCAAAAAATGCTGCTAACAGCTTACCACAAATATCTGAATTTGACCTACCAATAAATAAAAAATCATCTAAGTAGTGCATTAAAGATGACTGACCTGTAGTGACCTGAAAAACCCACTCTAAAAAGGTAGAAAAGGTTTCAAAGTAACTACAAGACAATGAACAGCCCATTGGGAGGCATTTATCAAAATAAAATTCGTTTTCGAAATGAAAACCCAATGAATTGAAACTTTCTGGGTGAATAGGGAGCAATCTGAAGGCAGATTTGATGTCTGCCTTAGCCAATAAAGCATTCTGACCTAAAGGCCGCAAAAGCTCTAAAGCTCTATCAAATGACGTGTATGCTACCGAAGACATTTCACTAGAAATGTCATCATTAAGTGAACCACCTTTAGGATAAGAGAGATGATGAATTAAGCGGAATGAACCCGGTTCCTTCTTGGGAACAACACCCAATGGTGACAAGCGGAAATTTGCAAAAGGAGGCGACGAAAAGGGGCCTGCAACTCTACCTTCCTGTAACTCTTTTTGTATTTTGTCTCTAACTACATTCATATGTAAACCAACGGATTTTAAGTTTTTAACCACAATGCAGCCATCTCCATTGAAAACTGGCAAACTAAAGCCAAGGCTAAAGCCCTCAATTAGCAGAGCTGCCTTCGTTTTGTCTGGGTAAATTTTGAAGGAAGAATGTTTTCCAGTTTCACTGGAGTGGCTGCCCTTGAGAAAAAACTCCTTAGGAGTAGTGCTCTGAGAAGAAGCTGCTTTTTTGAAGCATTTGGATATAGGATGCGCCCCTGCACAAAAACCGCACTCATGGCGGTATTTGCAGGTGCCTGGCCATTTACACTGCGTGTCGTTGAAAGCGTAACAAACGCCTTTTTTGTAATTAGAACCTGTAGGTGCACTTGAATTTTTAAATGTGGATACTCTCTGTGGCATCATGAGGTTCAACCATAACTCCACATCTTTTGTTCCCCATCTCATGTCTGGATAAACTGCCAATTTCTGCCTGAAGGCCTCGTCATAACTAAACCATGCAAACCCACCAAAGGATTTGTATGCCTCCAGTATTGTTTCCAGATATCTAAACATTTGCGGACATCTTTCAGGGAAACGCTCACCTAGAACGCTGGCGTAAATACAAAATGCATGCAGCCAGTTGTTAAATGATCTAGGCACAGGGCGCCTCCTATCCTCATCAGATTTCTCCTCTTTTTTGTCCTTTAAAAATTCTTTTGCATGCGGCAATAATGACAACAGCTCGATATAATCTCCTTTCCAAATTTTTTCTTTTGTTGTACTAGATAAATGGAAACCTAATGGAGACAAATTGCAGGATAGGTGCCCTTTATAAGCAGTTTCTGCCACTCCAGGCTTGCTTACAGGCAGTATCTGATTACATAAAACTGGAGCCTGAGGTAGGGCTGAAACCAAGGTATCATCATCCCCAATGGGTGCCCTTACTTCTGCTTGGCCCCTGTCCCCCGTCCTATTTACCCAAACATCGCCTACAGATGGTTGCTTCTTTCCCTTAAAAACATCCATAACAGCATTCAATAATAATGACAATTGTGCAGTGTTATCATACATACCAGCACCAGCGTCCGCCGCAGGGGTTGGTGGCTGCTGGATAACCACAGGGATTCCTGCTGAGCCTCCGCTAGGCATGCCGCCGGCATGGAGCTGAGCGTCCCCGCTGGCCGCCAGCTGAGCGGGCATCCCAGGTTGCCCTGGTAACCCGAACTCCGCTGAGCTGGCCTGCGAGCGCTGGCTCCCACCACCAGGGCATGCGCCGGAACGATCGGATGGGCCTGGGGGCGGATCCTCCTCGACCCCCCACTCGCCGACGTCACTGGATGATGACGACTCCTCGCCGGCGGCGTCCAGGTTGGTCGCCGCAAAGTGGGCGGGGCCAGCGCCAGAGCGGACTGCTCCAAGCGCCGAAGATGATGGGCAAGGAACTTCGCCCCGCCCACTTGCCGCTCGATTGGCCGCATTTTCAAACCGGCCAGATGGACCCGCCTCCTCCCGCACTGGATTGGTCGGCGCTGCACAGGAAGGTGGGCGGGCTTCCAGCCGGACATTCTTCGCCGCCGCTCCCAGCTTGCACACCGGACCTCCGCTCTGCCGATTCCTCTTCCCGGGCACCGCACTGCTGCTTGCCGCCGATCCGCTCTTCTGACGGGAACCTCCGCAGACGACCACCTCAGGCGAGTAGGGTCTCTTCTTCTTCCGCAGCCGCTTCGCCGCCTTCTCAGCCGCTCCACTAGTCCCTTCTCCTCCGTCTTCTTGCCGCTGCTCATCGATCATCTGGAGGCATCTCTCCAATGCCTCCCGACCTCCCGGCTCTTCGGCTCTTGCGGCCAATACCCTTAATATGTCCATTGCGGCGGGGGGCTCCGTATTACAGCTCAGTATTACAGCTCCTGAGCTCCCCAGACCGCTCTGGACCAAAGGTGAAAATGAGCTGAACGGACCCTTAATTTATACCCTGTACTCACCACTGATTGGCAGCTGCAACATTGTTTATGCCCTAGTAACACCTGGCAGATTACCTTAAGCTCACCTGCCGACCAATCCCGGCAATGGCTACATTTCTTTACCCCACAACTTCAACTCAGTGAGCTAACCAATCAGAGGCGAAGTCACCTCACTGATAGACTTCCATGTTAAAATTATGACAGGGATAATACTTATAAGAAAAACGCACTCTTTGATTGCCACAATCCCATGTAGGGCTTATTTTATTAGGTTATCAGCCCTTTTCATTCCTGCCCAGTTCTTGTTTTTCGTGTGTCTGTCTTGTCCGCTGCGCTTGCTACAGGCTCGGTGAGGTAACCGTTAAGCAAGCGCTCGCGTCCCCTGTTTCATGTTTGTCTGTTTATGGTTAGTTAGGCGTGCTTGTCTCTATTGTGCTTATCACGTGGAGATCGCGCATAACCGCGTGCACTGTTGCGAATGAGTGCGGTGTTCGCGGTTAGCTAGCGTTGTTATTTTCCATATCTCCTTATTGTATTTGCTGTGCCTTTGCTACCCTTGTATTCTATTCTGTTCTGCCTTGTGTCACGTCTCGCGATCGCACCTCTCGCGATCGCGTTCCTATTTCGTATCTGCTGTTGTGTGTGCGCGGTCGCGGAGTGGCGACTGGATTGGCGCACACACATACAACCTATCCCTTTTGCTCAATCTCATTCGCAATCGCCTCTCTTGCGATTGCGTTCTGCGCTTCGTACAATTCCTGTCTGGCACTTGTGGAGGTACAGAGGATTGGTTCCTCTGCACTCCCCAGCGCCATCTGCCGACAGGAATTTCCCTCTACAGGTGCGTAGCACCTTTTGCTTGGTTCCTGCAAATTATACGCTTGTGGAGGATCTCCGCCGTGTCAGCGCACGCGTTGTGCGCTGATCACGGGGAAAGTTCCACAATCGTGACAGAATGACCAGCCCAACCCAAAACCCCAGTGTAGACGGAATTTCCGATTTGTACGATTTTGTCGAATATGGCTCTTGTACCTTTAAGAGATTTAAAAAACTTGAACCTGAATCAGCAGACGAATTTTTGTCTGAGTGTACGAAACTGTTAGCGAACCCTGAATTCCAATGCACCCCAGTGTCTACCTGGGCCCCCCAAATGGTCTACATTCTGCTGGGGGGCGAAATGTCAATGTGGGGTTATGATGTGTTAAATCATACCACCCTGAGTCAAAGACCCCTGGAATTCTTGGCCTTTTTAATTCACAATTGGCTGAGATTACCTCAATTACCATACCCCCTTAATGAGTTGTTGTCAGCAGCTCAATCAGCTGTTCCATCTACTCTTTCATCCACAAAGCAGCAATCCAAAGCCTCTAAGTCTAAACGTAAAAGATCTAGGAAGGCTTCCCAGCGGAAAGATCCGTTGCCCATGGCAACCACAGATAGAGAGGTTATTTCTGTCAAGTCTGAAATGGGCAAAACCATGCAGTATGATAATGATGTTTATAATGCATCTGCTGATCAGTTTCCAGGTTTTCTGCCCCAATCCAAAGCTTATGTGGATCCTGCTATAGGTAGGATCGCACACTATATTAAAGCAGTTAAAAAATCTGTTCTTGTTCCTGAACTCCACCCCTATGGAGATTATTTGGATACTGGCCTGTTTGATCCCCCATTTGCTTCCTGGGATGTTGGGGCCTTGCTGGAGGAATTCGATTTTGATTGGAAAGCCTTTTGCGATTTTTACATCGCAAAAAGCGAAGATGTCTTGAATGCTTGTCTTGACTCTATGTACCTTCTGATTGATTCCGATGAATGTGACAAGGATGATGTGGATCTGGTGATCTATGTATGGCAAACGATTTTGGATGAGTTGCACACACACCAACCAATTGATTCCAATAAAGAGACATCGTTGTCGGATGATTGTTCCTGCCTTTCTGGGGTAAAGCATGAGAGTCTTGACTTTGTGCAATCTGAAATGAATGAGTGTGCCGCTGTGGTTGATTCCTGTGCGAATCCTGAAGGATTCGCTCCTGACAGTGTGCAGTTTGAATCTGTGCGATCTGATGCCTGTTTCTCGGATGTTCCTGCAGATTGTGATCGGCATGAGTCTGCCGGTTTCCTCAAGGATGTGTGGGATCCTTTGTCATTTAGAAACAGATCTTTGAGATCTTCCGTCTGTGACCCTGCTATGGGGAAAGTTTCTCGACTGTGCAGCGTCAAAAGTAAAATTAATATGCCTAATAAAGCTTGTCCTGTTGATGTCACTATTTCTTCTGCAGATGAGTCTCTGTCTCACCCTGTTCACACCTGTAAGGGCCCGTTGCCTGGGGACAGTTGCTCCAGCATTTCGGTCCTAGATGCCTTGCAGTCTGCTCCGCAGATCGCGGAGGTTTGCGCTATAGAAGCGTCAGTTTCACAACCTAAAGTGAATTTTGATTCGCAGGTTTTGCGTTCTGATTCCTCGGATTCGACATTGTTAGCCGAATCTAAGAGTGAGACAGCGCTTCGGTTTTGCGAATCTGATGCTGAACCCTCTTTGCCTTATTCAGAGACGCTTTCTCTGAACCTGCCCTGTACCATGAATAACAATATGATGTCCAATCACACTGACATTTGTGAGTCCCTTTCTTGCTCTGAGGGAAGTTTTGACTCTCCACCCTGTACTCTGGATGAGTCAACATTGCCTTGTACAATATCTCCTGCCCTGCCCCTAGAGGCTCGTCTAGGTATTGCTGCTATTTTTACTTGTTTTTCTGCAGTTTTGGAGTTACAAGTTAGTTTGACTGCCACACAGAATTCTGGGTACAGTGAGAATGAAGTTAGGGAGTCAGTGTGTGTTCCAGTAAATATACCTGTACATTCCCCTCATGATGATGAGATCCAGTCTCAGGTTATGGTGGAACCATTCCTGGGACATCTGCCCTGTCCACAAAATAAAGTTCCAGTTTTGCCCTGTAACATGGATAGTTCAGAATCCTTTTTAGAAAACTTGAAAAATGATGCTCCTGAGGTCTTGTTGGATGTTCTGGAGGTCTCCGAGTTCCTCCCAAAGGGTGCAGAACTTGTAGGAGATGTCTCCTGCCCCCCAAGTTCTTCTGAGGGGTTACCCTCTTCCGTAGGCATTGCTGCCTTGCTGGCTACCTTTTCAGCTCTGATGGAGCTTCACTCATATGTAGTCAAAGATGATATTATTGTCACAGAAATTTCTGAATTTGTATCCGAGTCTTCTTTTGGAAGTCCAGTGCCTGTGACCTCCACTCATGATGATTCTCTGTCCGGTACTGGTTTTGGTCTTGTCGTGCTGGACTCTGAGGTTGGCAGTTCCCCGACATGTCCTGAGGGTTCTCCTGTGCTGGTGTACCCCAGTGTGCTCTGTGACCCAGAAAGCCCAAGTGTGTCTCGGTTACCAGCGTACTCAGATGCTTCCTCGGTGGAGACATGCTCTGATATGGCCTGCCTGCTTGCATACCCAGAAGTGGTCCCTGAAAGTCTTGATCTTGATGGGTGTCCTAGTAATTCTGAATCCGGAATTGTCATTGGTTCCATGGGGGTTCTTGGTAATTCTCCATGTGAGCCTGGTGATTGTTCTGCCCTCTTGGGATCTCTGTGGAGCTTCAAAAGGTTCTGGGAGATTCCGGGAGAAATTTTGCTTGGTACACTGGATAAGATCAACGGTGGCTTTTGTGTTTGTAAGGGACACTTCGAACAGGTATTGTGGCAGGTTTGGTATTTTCGGACGCTCCTTGGAAGGTGGTGGGTATTGTCTGGAGGGTGTCGATGGCTTCTTCTCTGGCGTTCACAGTCCTGATGGGTGTTATACTGAGACTGGTAGTACTGATGGGCATGTTTCGGTGGCTTCTGTTTCCGATGAGGTCGGTTTCGGGTGGACTGACTCTGGAATTGGACCTTGTCGGGCTGCCCCGACCTTCATGAGCCTTCAGTTTGAGTCTGTTGCTAATAGCAGTTTTGGGGGTCGTCTGGAATTCGACCCTGGAGGGGGGGGTACTGTGATGATTTGCTCAGCTGCCTGTGCAGACAGGCAGCCCTTTGACCATTGTGTAGGTTTGCATGCTGCAGGACTCTGGAAAGAAGAGTTTCTGTCAGTTTTGCAGCTTGTGCTTGCAGAGGAATTTGCATACGTTGTCATGCAAATTGCCTGGCCACATTCATTGGAGGCGTGTACTATAAGTACTATGTCTTTCCCACAATGCTTTGCTGGTCATTTCCCTTCCATGCTCAGTTCCTGATGGACACTGCTGGAGTGTCAGCCATTGCTATCTAGTATAGTTAATTCCTGGGGGTTGCTTTAGGCTCCCCTTCTAGCCCAGTCAGGTTGTATTATCTGTATTGCCTGTTCTGTCTTGTCTTGCCTGTTGCCATTGTCCTGTCCCTATGGTGGTCGACAGGAAATGGTTCTGATCTATGTTCTTGGAGTATAGCTGGTGCAGCGGTTGCTACCAGCTATCTCTTCTGTTCTGTCTTCTGGGATCGCGCTAGCTACTTTGTGCTAGCGCTGGGGATCCTTCTGTTCTGTCTCCTGGGATCGCGCTAGCTACTTTGTGCTAGCGCTGGGGATCCTTCTGTTCTGTTTCCTAAGATCGCGCTAGCTACTTTGTGCTAGCGCTGGGGATCCTTCTGTTCTGTTTCCTGGGATCGCGCTAGCTACTTTGTGCGAGCGCTGGGGATCCTTCTGTTCTGTCTTGTCGGTCGCGATTGCGCTGTCACCAACGGCGGTTGATAGCGAATCGTTCTGTCTTGCTGAGATCGCACTAGCCGCTAGCGTTAGCGGCTGTGGATCTTTCTGATCTATGTTCCTGCTTGGATCACACTTGCTCTGGCGGAAGAGCGGTGGATCCTTCCTGCCCAGTTCTTGTTTTTCGTGTGTCTGTCTTGTCCGCTGCGCTTGCTACAGGCTCGGTGAGGTAACCGTTAAGCAAGCGCTCGCGTCCCCTGTTTCATGTTTGTCTGTTTATGGTTAGTTAGGCGTGCTTGTCTCTATTGTGCTTATCACGTGGAGATCGCGCATAACCGCGTGCACTGTTGCGAATGAGTGCGGTGTTCGCGGTTAGCTAGCGTTGTTATTTTCCATATCTCCTTATTGTATTTGCTGTGCCTTTGCTACCCTTGTATTCTATTCTGTTCTGCCTTGTGTCACGTCTCGCGATCGCACCTCTCGCGATCGCGTTCCTATTTCGTATCTGCTGTTGTGTGTGCGCGGTCGCGGAGTGGCGACTGGATTGGCGCACACACATACAACCTATCCCTTTTGCTCAATCTCATTCGCAATCGCCTCTCTTGCGATTGCGTTCTGCGCTTCGTACAATTCCTGTCTGGCACTTGTGGAGGTACAGAGGATTGGTTCCTCTGCACTCCCCAGCGCCATCTGCCGACAGGAATTTCCCTCTACAGGTGCGTAGCACCTTTTGCTTGGTTCCTGCAAATTATACGCTTGTGGAGGATCTCCGCCGTGTCAGCGCACGCGTTGTGCGCTGATCACGGGGAAAGTTCCACAATCGTGACAGAATGACCAGCCCAACCCAAAACCCCAGTGTAGACGGAATTTCCGATTTGTACGATTTTGTCGAATATGGCTCTTGTACCTTTAAGAGATTTAAAAAACTTGAACCTGAATCAGCAGACGAATTTTTGTCTGAGTGTACGAAACTGTTAGCGACCCCTGAATTCCAATGCACCCCAGTGTCTACCTGGGCCCCCCAAATGGTCTACATTCTGTTGGGGGGCGAAATGTCAATGTGGGGTTATGATATGTTAAATCATACCACCCTGAGTCAAAGACCCCTGGAATTCTTGGCCTTTTTAATTCACAATTGGCTGAGATTACCTCAATTACCATACCCCCTTAATGAGTTGTTGTCAGCAGCTCAATCAGCTGTTCCATCTACTCTTTCATCCACAAAGCAGCAATCCAAAGCCTCTAAGTCTAAACGTAAAAGATCTAGGAAGGCTTCCCAGCGGAAAGATCCGTTGCCCATGGCAACCACAGATAGAGAGGTTATTTCTGTCAAGTCTGAAATGGGCAAAACCATGCAGTATGATAATGATGTTTATAATGCATCTGCTGATCAGTTTCCAGGTTTTCTGCCCCAATCCAGAGCTTATGTGGATCCTGCTATAGGTAGGATCGCACACTACATTAAAGCAGTTAAAAAATCTGTTCTTGTTCCTGAACTCCACCCCTATGGAGATTATTTGGATACTGGCCTGTTTGAACCCCCATTTGCTTCCTGGGATGTTGGGGCCTTGCTGGAGGAATTCGATTTTGATTGGAAAGCCTTTTGCGATTTTTACATCGCAAAAAGCGAAGATGTCTTGAATGCTTGTCTTGACTCTATGTACCTTCTGATTGATTCCGATGAATGTGACAAGGATGATGTGGATCTGGTGATCTATGTATGGCAAACGATTTTGGATGAGTTGCACACACACCAACCAATTGATTCCAATAAAGAGACATCGTTGTCGGATGATTGTTCCTGCCTTTCTGGGGTAAAGCATGTGAGTCTTGACTTTGTGCAATCTGAAATGAATGAGTGTGCCGCTGTGGTTGATTCCTGTGCGAATCCTGAAGGATTCGCTCCTGACAGTGTGCGGTTTGAATCTGTGCGATCTGATGCCTGTTTCTCGGATGTTCCTGCAGATTGTGATCGGCATGAGTCTGCCGGTTTCCTCAAGGATGTGTGGGATCCTTTGTCATTTAGAAACAGATCTTTGAGATCTTCCGTCTGTGACCCTGCTATGGGGAAAGTTTCTCGACTGTGCAGCGTCAAAAGTAAAATTAATATGCCTAATAAAGCTTGTCCTGTTGATGTCACTATTTCTTCTGCAGATGAGTCTCTGTCTCACCCTGTTCACACCTGTAAGGGCCCGTTGCCTGGGGACAGTTGCTCCAGCATTTCGGTCCTAGATGCCTTGCAGTCTGCTCCGCAGATCGCGGAGGTTTGCGCTATAGAAGCATCAGTTTCACAACCTAAAGTGAATTTTGATTCGCAGGTTTTGCGTTCTGATTCCTCGGATTCGACATTGTTAGCCGAATCTAAGAGTGAGACAGCGCTTCGGTTTTGCGAATCTGATGCTGAACCCTCTTTGCCTTATTCAGAGACGCTTTCTCTGAACCTGCCCTGTACCATGAATAACAATATGATGTCCAATCACACTGACATTTGTGAGTCCCTTTCTTGCTCTGAGGGAAGTTTTGACTCTCCACCCTGTACTCTGGATGAGTCAACATTGCCTTGTACAATATCTCCTGCCCTGCCCCTAGAGGCTCGTCTAGGTATTGCTGCTATTTTTACTTGTTTTTCTGCAGTTTTGGAGTTACAAGTTAGTTTGACTGCCACACAGAATTCTGGGTACAGTGAGAATGAAGTTAGGGAGTCAGTGTGTGTTCCAGTAAATATACCTGTACATTCCCCTCATGATGATGAGATCCAGTCTCAGGTTATGGTGGAACCATTCCTGGGACATCTGCCCTGTCCACAAAATAAAGTTCCAGTTTTGCCCTGTAACATGGATAGTTCAGAATCCTTTTTAGAAAACTTGAAAAATGATGCTCCTGAGGTCTTGTTGGATGTTCTGGAGGTCTCCGAGTTCCTCCCAAAGGGTGCAGAACTTGTAGGAGATGTCTCCTGCCCCCCAAGTTCTTCTGAGGGGTTACCCTCTTCCGTAGGCATTGCTGCCTTGCTGGCTACCTTTTCAGCTCTGATGGAGCTTCACTCATATGTAGTCAAAGATGATATTATTGTCACAGAAATTTCTGAATTTGTATCCGAGTCTTCTTTTGGAAGTCCAGTGCCTGTGACCTCCACTCATGATGATTCTCTGTCCGGTACTGGTTTTGGTCTTGTCGTGCTGGACTCTGAGGTTGGCAGTTCCCCGACATGTCCTGAGGGTTCTCCTGTGCTGGTGTACCCCAGTGTGCTCTGTGACCCAGAAAGCCCAAGTGTGTCTCGGTTACCAGCGTACTCAGATGCTTCCTCGGTGGAGACATGCTCTGATATGGCCTGCCTGCTTGCATACCCAGAAGTGGTCCCTGAAAGTCTTGATCTTGATGGGTGTCCTAGTAATTCTGAATCCGGAATTGTCATTGGTTCCATGGGGGTTCTTGGTAATTCTCCATGTGAGCCTGGTGATTGTTCTGCCCTCTTGGGATCTCTGTGGAGCTTCAAAAGGTTCTGGGAGATTCCGGGAGAAATTTTGCTTGGTACACTGGATAAGATCAACGGTGGCTTTTGTGTTGTAAGGGACACTTCGAACAGGTATTGTGGCAGGTTTGGTATTTTCGGACGCTCCTTGGAAGGTGGTGGGTATTGTCTGGAGGGTGTCGATGGCTTCTTCTCTGGCGTTCACAGTCCTGATGGGTGTTATACTGAGACTGGTAGTACTGATGGGCATGTTTCGGTGGCTTCTGTTTCCGATGAGGTCGGTTTCGGGTGGACTGACTCTGGAATTGGACCTTGTCGGGCTGCCCCGACCTTCATGAGCCTTCAGTTTGAGTCTGTTGCTAATAGCAGTTTTGGGGGTCGTCTGGAATTCGACCCTGGAGGGGGGGGTACTGTGATGATTTGCTCAGCTGCCTGTGCAGACAGGCAGCCCTTTGACCATTGTGTAGGTTTGCATGCTGCAGGACTCTGGAAAGAAGAGTTTCTGTCAGTTTTGCAGCTTGTGCTTGCAGAGGAATTTGCATACGTTGTCATGCAAATTGCCTGGCCACATTCATTGGAGGCGTGTACTATAAGTACTATGTCTTTCCCACAATGCTTTGCTGGTCATTTCCCTTCCATGCTCAGTTCCTGATGGACACTGCTGGAGTGTCAGCCATTGCTATCTAGTATAGTTAATTCCTGGGGGTTGCTTTAGGCTCCCCTTCTAGCCCAGTCAGGTTGTATTATCTGTATTGCCTGTTCTGTCTTGTCTTGCCTGTTGCCATTGTCCTGTCCCTATGGTGGTCGACAGGAAATGGTTCTGATCTATGTTCTTGGAGTATAGCTGGTGCAGCGGTTGCTACCAGCTATCTCTTCTGTTCTGTCTTCTGGGATCGCGCTAGCTACTTTGTGCTAGCGCTGGGGATCCTTCTGTTCTGTCTCCTGGGATCGCGCTAGCTACTTTGTGCTAGCGCTGGGGATCCTTCTGTTCTGTTTCCTAAGATCGCGCTAGCTACTTTGTGCTAGCGCTGGGGATCCTTCTGTTCTGTTTCCTGGGATCGCGCTAGCTACTTTGTGCGAGCGCTGGGGATCCTTCTGTTCTGTCTTGTCGGTCGCGATTGCGCTGTCACCAACGGCGGTTGATAGCGAATCGTTCTGTCTTGCTGAGATCACACTAGCCGCTAGCGTTAGCGGCTGTGGATCTTTCTGATCTATGTTCCTGCTTGGATCACACTTGCTCTGGCGGAAGAGCGGTGGATCCTTCCTGCCCAGTTCTTGTTTTTCGTGTGTCTGTCTTGTCCGCTGCGCTTGCTACAGGCTCGGTGAGGTAACCGTTAAGCAAGCGCTCGCGTCCCCTGTTTCATGTTTGTCTGTTTATGGTTAGTTAGGCGTGCTTGTCTCTATTGTGCTTATCACGTGGAGATCGCGCATAACCGCGTGCACTGTTGCGAATGAGTGCGGTGTTCGCGGTTAGCTAGCGTTGTTATTTTCCATATCTCCTTATTGTATTTGCTGTGCCTTTGCTACCCTTGTATTCTATTCTGTTCTGCCTTGTGTCACGTCTCGCGATCGCACCTCTCGCGATCGCGTTCCTATTTCGTATCTGCTGTTGTGTGTGCGCGGTCGCGGAGTGGCGACTGGATTGGCGCACACACATACAACCTATCCCTTTTGCTCAATCTCATTCGCAATCGCCTCTCTTGCGATTGCGTTCTGCGCTTCGTACAATTCTTGTCTGGCACTTGTGGAGGTACAGAGGATTGGTTCCTCTGCACTCCCCAGCGCCATCTGCCGACAGGAATTTCCCTCTACAGGTGCGTAGCACCTTTTGCTTGGTTCCTGCAAATTATACGCTTGTGGAGGATCTCCGCCGTGTCAGCGCACGCGTTGTGCGCTGATCACGGGGAAAGTTCCACAATCGTGACAGAATGACCAGCCCAACCCAAAACCCCAGTGTAGACGGAATTTCCGATTTGTACGATTTTGTCGAATATGGCTCTTGTACCTTTAAGAGATTTAAAAAACTTGAACCTGAATCAGCAGACGAATTTTTGTCTGAGTGTACGAAACTGTTAGCGAACCCTGAATTCCAATGCACCCCAGTGTCTACCTGGGCCCCCCAAATGGTCTACATTCTGCTGGGGGGCGAAATGTCAATGTGGGGTTATGATGTGTTAAATCATACCACCCTGAGTCAAAGACCCCTGGAATTCTTGGCCTTTTTAATTCACAATTGGCTGAGATTACCTCAATTACCATACCCCCTTAATGAGTTGTTGTCAGCAGCTCAATCAGCTGTTCCATCTACTCTTTCATCCACAAAGCAGCCATCCAAAGCCTCTAAGGCCACATACAGACATCAGACCATGGTCTTTGGAAAATGAAAGATCACAGACCAATCTTACCACCCTTCATGTAGTATGAGAGCCATACTCTACATAGTCTTTTCTATGGAGCTGAACTCCCCATCAGAAAAAAATCTCTGCAGGCTGCTGCACACACAGATGCTGTACAGACACAAAAGATCAGTATCTGCAAAAGATCTGTTCCTGCCAAAAATCCATTCCTGCAAATTGCAATGATAGTCTATGAGATCTGCAGATCATCATACACACATGATTTAACTGACATTCATCTGCAGATCAGATCCACCAGGATGGATTTTCAGATCTGCAGATCTGCAGATGAATGTCAGTTAAATCATGTGTGTATGATGATCTGCAGATCTCATAGACTATCATTGCAATTTGCAGGAATGGATTTTTGGCAGGAACAGATCTTTTGCAGATACTGATCTTTTGTGTCTGTACAGCATCTGTGTGTGCAGCAGCCTGCAGAGATTTTTTTCTGATGGGGAGTTCAGCTCCATAGAAAAGACTGTGTAGAGTATGGCTCTTATACTACAGGAAGGGTGGTAAGATTGGTCTGTGATCTTTCATTTTCCAAAGACTATGGTCTGATGTCTGTATGTGGCCTAAGTCTAAACGTAAAAGATCTAGGAAGGCTTCCCAGCGGAAAGATCCGTTGCCCATGGCAACCACAGATAGAGAGGTTATTTCTGTCAAGTCTGAAATGGGCAAAACCATGCAGTATGATAATGATGTTTATAATGCATCTGCTGATCAGTTTCCAGGTTTTTTGCCTCAATCCAAAGCTTATGTGGATCCTGCTATAGGTAGGATCGCACACTACATTAAAGCAGTTAAAAAATCTGTTCTTGTTCCTGAACTCCACCCCTATGGAGATTATTTGGATACTGGCCTGTTTGAACCCCCATTTGCTTCCTGGGATGTTGGGGCCTTGCTGGAGGAATTCGATTTTGATTGGAAAGCCTTTTGCGATTTTTACATCGCAAAAAGCGAAGATGTCTTGAATGCTTGTCTTGACTCTATGTACCTTCTGATTGATTCCGATGAATGTGACAAGGATGATGTGGATCTGGTGATCTATGTATGGCAAACGATTTTGGATGAGTTGCACACACACCAACCAATTGATTCCAATAAAGAGACATCGTTGTCGGATGATTGTTCCTGCCTTTCTGGGGTAAAGCATGAGAGTCTTGACTTTGTGCAATCTGAAATGAATGAGTGTGCCGCTGTGGTTGATTCCTGTGCGAATCCCGAAGGATTCTCTCCTGACAGTGTGCAGTTTGAATCTGTGCGATCTGATGCCTGTTTCTCGGATGTTCCTGCAGATTGTGATCGGCATGAGTCTGCCGGTTTCCTCAAGGATGTGTGGGATCCTTTGTCATTTAGAAACAGATCTTTGAGATCTTCCGTCTGTGACCCTGCTATGGGGAAAGTTTCTCGACTGTGCACCGTCAAAAGTAAAATTAATATGCCTAATAAAGCTTGTCCTGTTGATGTCACTATTTCTTCTGCAGATGAGTCTCTGTCTCACCCTGTTCACACCTGTAAGGGCCCGTTGCCTGGGGACAGTTGCTCCAGCATTTCGGTCCTAGATGCCTTGCAGTCTGCTCCGCAGATCGCGGAGGTTTGCGCTATAGAAGCGTCAGTTTCACAACCTAAAGTGAATTTTGATTCGCAGGTTTTGCGTTCTGATTCCTCGGATTCGACATTGTTAGCCGAATCTAAGAGTGAGACAGCGCTTCGGTTTTGCGAATCTGATGCTGAACCCTCTTTGCCTTATTCAGAGACGCTTTCTCTGAACCTGCCCTGTACCATGAATAACAATATGATGTCCAATCACACTGACATTTGTGAGTCCCTTTCTTGCTCTGAGGGAAGTTTTGACTCTCCACCCTGTACTCTGGATGAGTCAACATTGCCTTGTACAATATCTCCTGCCCTGCCCCTAGAGGCTCGTCTAGGTATTGCTGCTATTTTTACTTGTTTTTCTGCAGTTTTGGAGTTACAAGTTAGTTTGACTGCCACACAGAATTCTGGGTACAGTGAGAATGAAGTTAGGGAGTCAGTGTGTGTTCCAGTAAATATACCTGTACATTCCCCTCATGATGATGAGATCCAGTCTCAGGTTATGGTGGAACCATTCCTGGGACATCTGCCCTGTCCACAAAATAAAGTTCCAGTTTTGCCCTGTAACATGGATAGTTCAGAATCCTTTTTAGAAAACTTGAAAAATGATGCTCCTGAGGTCTTGTTGGATGTTCTGGAGGTCTCCGAGTTCCTCCCAAAGGGTGCAGAACTTGTAGGAGATGTCTCCTGCCCCCCAAGTTCTTCTGAGGGGTTACCCTCTTCCGTAGGCATTGCTGCCTTGCTGGCTACCTTTTCAGCTCTGATGGAGCTTCACTCATATGTAGTCAAAGATGATATTATTGTCACAGAAATTTCTGAATTTGTATCCGAGTCTTCTTTTGGAAGTCCAGTGCCTGTGACCTCCACTCATGATGATTCTCTGTCCGGTACTGGTTTTGGTCTTGTCGTGCTGGACTCTGAGGTTGGCAGTTCCCCGACATGTCCTGAGGGTTCTCCTGTGCTGGTGTACCCCAGTGTGCTCTGTGACCCAGAAAGCCCAAGTGTGTCTCGGTTACCAGCGTACTCAGATGCTTCCTCGGTGGAGACATGCTCTGATATGGCCTGCCTGCTTGCATACCCAGAAGTGGTCCCTGAAAGTCTTGATCTTGATGGGTGTCCTAGTAATTCTGAATCCGGAATTGTCATTGGTTCCATGGGGGTTCTTGGTAATTCTCCATGTGAGCCTGGTGATTGTTCTGCCCTCTTGGGATCTCTGTGGAGCTTCAAAAGGTTCTGGGAGATTCCGGGAGAAATTTTGCTTGGTACACTGGATAAGATCAACGGTGGCTTTTGTGTTTGTAAGGGACACTTCGAACAGGTATTGTGGCAGGTTTGGTATTTTCGGACGCTCCTTGGAAGGTGGTGGGTATTGTCTGGAGGGTGTCGATGGCTTCTTCTCTGGCGTTCACAGTCCTGATGGGTGTTATACTGAGACTGGTAGTACTGATGGGCATGTTTCGGTGGCTTCTGTTTCCGATGAGGTCGGTTTCGGGTGGACTGACTCTGGAATTGGACCTTGTCGGGCTGCCCCGACCTTCATGAGCCTTCAGTTTGAGTCTGTTGCTAATAGCAGTTTTGGGGGTCGTCTGGAATTCGACCCTGGAGGGGGGGGTACTGTGATGATTTGCTCAGCTGCCTGTGCAGACAGGCAGCCCTTTGACCATTGTGTAGGTTTGCATGCTGCAGGACTCTGGAAAGAAGAGTTTCTGTCAGTTTTGCAGCTTGTGCTTGCAGAGGAATTTGCATACGTTGTCATGCAAATTGCCTGGCCACATTCATTGGAGGCGTGTACTATAAGTACTATGTCTTTCCCACAATGCTTTGCTGGTCATTTCCCTTCCATGCTCAGTTCCTGATGGACACTGCTGGAGTGTCAGCCATTGCTATCTAGTATAGTTAATTCCTGGGGGTTGCTTTAGGCTCCCCTTCTAGCCCAGTCAGGTTGTATTATCTGTATTGCCTGTTCTGTCTTGTCTTGCCTGTTTGCCATTGTCCTGTCCCTATGCTGGTTGACAGGAAATGGTTCTGATCTATGTTCTTGGAGTATAGCTGGTGCAGCGGTTGCTGCCAGCTATCTCTTCTGTTCTGTCTTCTGGGATCGCGCTAGCTACTTTGTGCTAGCGCTGGGGATCCTTCTGTTCTGTCTCCTGGGATCGCGCTAGCTACTTTGTGCTAGCGCTGGGGATCCTTCTGTTCTGTTTCCTAAGATCGCGCTAGCTACTTTGTGCTAGCGCTGGGGATCCTTCTGTTCTGTTTCCTGGGATCGCGCTAGCTACTTTGTGCGAGCGCTGGGGATCCTTCTGTTCTGTCTTGTCGGTCGCGATTGCGCTGTCACCAACGGCGGTTGATAGCGAATCGTTCTGTCTTGCTGAGATCGCACTAGCCGCTAGCGTTAGCGGCTGTGGATCTTTCTGATCTGTGTTCCTGCTTGGATCACACTTGCTCTGGCGGAAGAGCGGTGGATCCTTCCTGCCCAGTTCTTGTTTTTCGTGTGTCTGTCTTGTCCGCTGCGCTTGCTACAGGCTCGGTGAGGTAACCGTTAAGCAAGCGCTCGCGTCCCCTGTTTCATGTTTGTCTGTTTATGGTTAGTTAGGCGTGCTTGTCTCTATTGTGCTTATCACGTGGAGATCGCGCATAACCGCGTGCACTGTTGCGAATGAGTGCGGTGTTCGCGGTTAGCTAGCGTTGTTATTTTCCATATCTCCTTATTGTATTTGCTGTGCCTTTGCTACCCTTGTATTCTATTCTGTTCTGCCTTGTGTCACGTCTCGCGATCGCACCTCTCGCGATCGCGTTCCTATTTCGTATCTGCTGTTGTGTGTGCGCGGTCGCGGAGTGGCGACTGGATTGGCGCACACACATACAACCTATCCCTTTTGCTCAATCTCATTCGCAATCGCCTCTCTTGCGATTGCGTTCTGCGCTTCGTACAATTCCTGTCTGGCACTTGTGGAGGTACAGAGGATTGGTTCCTCTGCACTCCCCAGCGCCATCTGCCGACAGGAATTTCCCTCTACAGGTGCGTAGCACCTTTTGCTGGGTTCCTGCAAATTATACGCTTGTGGAGGATCTCCGCCGTGTCAGCGCACGCGTTGTGTGCTGATCACGGGGAAAGTTCCACAATCGTGACAAAGGTCTTTTTGAAAAATTGTTTTTTCCTCTTATTCCTAATGATCTCCTTAACATACCCTGCAAATTAAGGGTTTCTAGCATTTAAGGTGGATTTGCTATTAACCATTAAAGTCGGCAGGTTTTTAAATGTGTTTTTTTTTCCTTTGAAACTTTAAAATCGATTTTCTCAAAAACTATAAGGCCGATTTTGAAAAAATGTTTTCCTCTTGTAGCCACTGGGGGCCCCTACAAGCTCTGGGGCCCTGGGGCAGCTGCCTCCTTTGCCTTAATGGTAGCGCCGGCCCTGAGTGCAGAGCAGATGAATAATTACATCTTATGGAAATGTTAAGCGCAGACTGATGCACACGTTAAAATACACAATCTACTGGCCAAAGCTAAGAATGTACCCACAGCTACATGTTAGTAACTGGGAAATGGACATGCTGGGAATACAGATAACATGGAATAAATAACTGGAGAGCATCAGCAAAAGAACACAGACACTCATCAGATACAGAACGACAGATCATAATCCAAATTCAAACCTCCACAATCTAATACCCCTAATTTACTGATCCATAAGGCTTCACGCCTAGATAGTTGTCTAGCCCAGTCACTCCCTGCACTCCAACCAACAGGAACCCCGTCTATCACTTGTACTTTCAAGAGTGACAAATTACCATATTTTTCAGATGATAAAACACTCCTGACCATAAGACGCTCCTAGGTTTAGAGGACAAAAACTAGGGGGGAAATATATACTAAACCTGGTGCGTCCATGGTGAAGGGGCATTGTGTGGATTATACAGGGACGGATTTGTAATATTTACCACCCAAGGCCGCTGTCACCAGCCACCCCCCTTCAGTATAGGTAGCAAGATGACCACTCCCCTTCCCTGCAGTGTAGGTAGCCTGATGACCCCCCAGTATAGGTAGCCAGATGGCTCCCTTAATCTTTCCTTTTCCCACCCCCCTTTCAGTATAGGTAGCCAGCTCACCTTTACACCGCAGCAGCCATCAGTGTCACTCATTTCTCCACTAGTCTCCAGTGCAGAAGCTTCCTCTTCCTTTTCCCCTCTGTCTCCAATGCTGCCCAAGTCCATAGCTGCAAGACACAACGCAAACATGCACAGAGAGCAAGGTGGCTGCTGCACAGGAGGCTAGCACCAGAGTACCGCAGCCAGGCACTCACCTGATCTCCCTGCATTGCAGCATTTGCAAGCTTGCAAATGCTGCACCAGTTTAGCCTGCTGCTTTGGTGCCCTTGCTCCTGTGGTGCCCTAGGCCATGGCCTAGGTGGACTTTGTAACGATTGATCATGCAGATCGTGGTCGTGACTGGAACCAGACTGGCAGATCCACAATCTCTGCATGACAATCCTTTAGGTTTAAACAAAACCAGAAGATCACACTGAAATACAAACATCTGTACAACGGAGTAGAAATGATAAATGTGTTTATTTACAATTATGCAATGTGTACAAACGCAGATCACCAAACACATACAATCTATACACAACCTACACGTGGTGCACCACAACTAACTGAACCTATAGTCTATACAAAATATACAATGATACATAACACACTACATACAGGAGCATATAGTCGAATCAGCATACGAGAGAATAGTCAGACAGGCAGTAATCAAACCGGGCAATCAGAATGGATAAGAAGTACAGAATCAGAAGGCAAGAGATTAGTCAGACAAGCAGGGGTCAATATACCAGGAGCTCAGGATACAGGACTGATGGCCAGAGTCACAACACTGCAGGAACAAGACAAAATGACCTAGCAATGTGCTGCTAGCAAGTCCATCCTTATATATGCAGCACATTGATCAGGTGACTGGCCAGAATATTCCACAGTTCCATCTGCTGGTGAGCCGGGGAGTTGCACAGCTCTCAGCAATATGAGAGCCATCTGCTGGTAGACAGCGGAAGTCAACTTCAAGTTCCTCAGTGCTGCCACCAACAGGATGACAAAGGCACAGATCATTACAGCCTTGGCCTAAATCCGGCCCTGGGATTATACCCGATTTGTACCCCATGCCCCCTTTTACCTCTTGTCTCCCTGTGTCCTCCTCTGTCCCCCATGTGTCCGCCTCTGTCCTCCTTGTGTCTTCCGCTATGTCCCTTTTGTCTCCCCTTGTGTCCTCCTCTATGCCCTTTTGTGTCCCCCTTGTGTCCTCCTCTATGCCCCTTTGTGTCCCCCTTGTGTCCTCCTCTATGCCCCTTTGTGTTCCAATGTGTCCTCCTCTATGCCCTTTTGTGTCCCCCTTGTGTCCTCCTCTATGCCCCTTTGTGTCCCCATTGTGTCCTCCTCTATGCCCCTTTGTGTCCCCCTTGTGTCCTCCTCTATGCTCCCTTGTGTCCTCCTCTATGCCCCTTTGTGTCCCCCTTGTGTCCTCCTCTATGCCCCTTTGTGTCCCCCTTGTGTCCTCCTCTATGCCCCTTTGTGTCCCCCTTGTGTCCTCCTCTATGCTCCTTTGTGTCCCCCTTGTGTCCTCCTCTATGCCCCTTTGTGTCCCCCTTGTGTCCTCCTCTATGCCCCTTTGTGTCCCCCTTGTGTCCTCCTCTATGCCCCTTTGTGTCCCCCTTGTGTCCTCTATGCCCCTTTGTGTCCCCCTTGTGTCCTCCTCTATGCCCTTTTGTGTCCCCCTTGTGTCCTCCTCTATGCCCTTTTGTGTCCCCCTTGTGTCCTCCTCTATGCTCCTTTGTGTCCCCCTTGTGTCCTCCTCTATGCCCCTTTGTGTCCCCCTGTGTCCTCCGTTTGTCCCCGTGTGTCCTCTGCATGGGCACAGTACAGGGATTCCCTGACATTGCGGTGGGTTGGAGGTTGGTATTGGCAGGCGTTCACAAGTCAGGAACTCCCTGCATTTGGACTGTAAGATGCAGTAACCCCCCCTCCCCCCCCCCTCAATTTGGGGGGAGAAAAAGTGAGTCTTATAGCCCAAAAAATACAGTATGTCCAGCTTCTGCAAAGTGTCTAGCGACCACCTGTGAAGTGTCCCTGTTCCTGATAGCAGATTTGTGCAAAGACAGTCTGACTTTAAGCGCTGTAGTTGTCTTCCCAACATAAAGCAAACCACAGGGACACTTCAACAGGTAGATGACAAATGATGAATTGCAATCAAAGTGCCTTGTTACGGGCTCATATTTATTGGGGAACAGGGTTTCTTGAGGAGGAAAGTGTTATGTTACGGCTTCCACTGAAGTGTGAGGATCGTTATGGAGGAATTTATGGTAGTAACTTATAATGGTTGCTTGGGTCATGTGACTAAGCACTTGGGGTGAGGTTTATGGTTGGTTAATATTGGTTTTCCAATATCTGGTCCATGTTAGGTAAACCCCCAATAAATAGCAGGTAAGTCTGGGGGGTGTCTTTACTTACAGTACACTTTAGGTGCTGTTATTTGCATGATGAAGTGTACATTCTCATGTAAAGGAAGGTATTGCGGCATCTAATGTCGGCCATTTCAGGAGACACTTGTGCAGCGACGTTATTCTGCTATACGGAGGACAGAGGTGGAGAGATTCTCCAGGGAAGAGGAGATACAATAGAAGAATCATATCACAATCAATGTCTGGCCACATTATCGTTACTATCAGTATAGTGACATTGTCCTATGGATATCATTTAATAGAGGAGTTCATTAATCATCTCGGTTCCCCCGGGGAGCCCCTCGTCACACTCCGCATGGCGGTAGATGGCACAGACGCCACGTGCACATTGTGGTACATGAGGAGCACGGCACGTGTGTCCCCGGGCTGAACGCTGCGCCTTATGTGTGGCTAATGATCTCCACACAGATACGTCCTTCACCACTGAGCCTGCTACATGAAAACTCTATTCATTTATACATCAACATAAGTACAGGGGGGTCAGTAGACAAATTCTACAAGGCTCAGCTCCACCCAGATACATCCCTCAGACCCTCACCACTGCATCTGTTACATGAAGGTACAGGGGGGGGGGTGTCAGACAAATTCTGCAAGGCTCAGCTCCACCCAGATACGTCCCTCAGACCCTCACCACTGCGCCTGCTACATGACAACTCTATTCATTTATACATCAACATAAGTACAGGGGGGTCAGCAGACAAATTCTGCAAGGCTCAGCTCCACCCAGATACGTCCCTCAGACCCTCACCACTGCATCTGTTACATGAAGGTACAGGGGGTTATCAGACAAATTCTGCAAGGCTCAGCTCCACCCAGATATGTCCCTCAGACCCTCACCACTGCATCTGTTACATGAAGGTACAGGGGGGTCATCAGACAAATTCTGTAAGGCTCAGCTCCACCCAGATATGTCCCTCAGACCCTCACCACTGCATCTGTTACATGAAGGTACAGGGGGTTATCAGACAAATTCTGCAAGGCTCAGCTCCACCCAGATACGTCCCTCAGACCCTCACCACTGCATCTGTTACATGAAGGTACAGGGGGTTATCAGACAAATTCTGCAAGGCTCAGCTCCACCCAGATATGTCCCTCAGACCCTCACCACTGCATCTGTTACATGAAGGTACAGGAGGGTCATCAGACAAATTCTGTAAGGCTCAGCTCCACCCAGATATGTCCCTCAGACCCTCACCACTGCATCTGTTACATGAAGGTACAGGGGGGTCATCAGACAAATTCTGCAAGGCTCAGCTCCACCCAGATATGTCCCTCAGACCCTCACCACTGCATCTGTTACATGAAGGTACAGGGGGGTCATCAGACAAATTCTGCAAGGCTCAGCTCCACCCAGATACGTCCCTCAGACCCTCACCACTGCATCGGTTACATGAAGGTACAGGGGGGTCATCAGACAAATTCTGCAAGGCTCAGCTCCACCCAGATACGTCCCTCAGACCCTCACCACTGCATCTGTTACATGAAGGTACAGGAGGGTCAGCAGACAAATTCTGCAAGGCTCATCTCAACACAGCTACATCCCTAATGCTGGGTATACATGGTGCGTTTTTTGCGGCTCAATTATGCCGCCAGATCGACTCCCGCTAGTTTTTTCCCATTGTCTCGAGCGCGCAATCGATCCGGCGGGTGATCGGACACGTTGGAAATTATCAATCCAGCCATCTAATGGCTCGATTCAGCCGCAGAAACACACCATGTATGCCCAGCATCAGACCCTCACCACTGCATCTGTTACAGGAAGGTACAGGGGGTCATCAGACAAATTCTGCAAGGCTCAGCTCCACCCAGATACGTCCCTCAGACCCTCACCACTGCATCTGTTACATGAAGGTACAGGGGGGTCATCAGACAAATTCTGCAAGGCTCAGCTCCACCCAGATACGTCCCTCAGACCCTCACCACTGCATCTGTTACATGAAGGTACAGGGGGTTATCAGACAAATTCTGCAAGGCTCAGCTCCACCCAGATATGTCCCTCAGACCCTCACCACTGCATCTGTTACATGAAGGTACAGGGGGGTCATCAGACAAATTCTGCAAGGCTCAGCTCCACCCAGATATGTCCCTCAGACCCTCACCACTGCATCTGTTACATGAAGGTACACGGGGTCATCAGACAAATTCTGCAAGGCTGAGCTCCACCCAGATACGTCCCTCAGACCCTCACCCCTGCATCTGTTACATGAAGGTACACGGGGTCATCAGACAAATTCTGCAAGGCTCAGCTCCACCCAGATACGTCCCTCAGACCCTCACCACTGCATCTGTTACATGATGGTACAGGGGGTCATCAGACAAATTCTGCAAGGCTCAGCTCCACCCAGATATGTCCCTCAGACCCTCACCACTGCATCTGTTACATGATGGTACAGGGGGTCATCAGACAAATTCTGCAAGGCTCAGCTCCACCCAGATACGTCCCTCAGACCCTCACCACTGCATCTGTTACATGATGGTACACGGGGTCATCAGACAAATTCTGCAAGGCTGAGCTCCACCCAGATACGCCCCTCAGACCCTCACCACTGCATCTGTTACATGAAGGTACACGGGGTCATCAGACAAATTCTGCAAGGCTCAGCTCCACCCAGATACGTCCCTCATACCCTCACCACTGCATCTGTTACATGATGGTACACGGGGTCATCAGACAAATTCTGCAAGGCTGAGCTCCACCCAGATACGTCCCTCAGACCCTCACCACTGCATCTGTTACATGATGGTACACGGGGTCATCAGCCAAATTCTGCAAGGCTCATCTCCACCCAGATACGTCCCTCAGACCCTCACCACTGCATGTGTTACATGAAGGTACACGGGGTCATCAGACAAATTCTGCAAGGCTCAGCTCCACCCAGATACGTCCCTCAGACCCTCACCACTGCATCTGTTACATGAGGGTACAGGGGGGTCATCAGACAAATTCTGCAAGGCTCAGCTCCACCCAGATACGTCCCTCAGACCCTCACCACTGCATGTGTTACATGAAGGTACAGGAGGGTCATCAGACAAATTCTGCAAGGCTCAGCTCCACCCAGATACGTCCCTCAGACCCTCACCACTGCATCTGTTACATGAAGGTACAGGGGGGTCATCAGACAAATTCTGCAAGGCTCAGCTCCACCCAGATACGTCCCTCAGACCCTCACCACTGCATCTGTTACATGAAGGTACAGGAGGGTCAGCAGACAAATTCTGCAAGGCTCAGCTCCACCCAGATACGTCCCTCAGACCCTCACCACTGCATCTGTTACATGATGGTACAGGGGGGTCATCAGACAAATTCTGCAAGGCTCAGCTCCACCCAGATACGTCCCTCAGACCCTCACCACTGCATCTGTTACATGAAGGTACAGGAGGGTCAGCAGACAAATTCTGCAAGGCTCAGCTCCACCCAGATACGTCCCTCAGACCCTCACCACTGCATCTGTTACATGATGGTACAGGGGGGTCAGCAGACAAATTCTGCAAGGCTCATCTCAACACAGCTACATCCCTAATGCTGGGTATACATGGTGCGTTTTTTGCGGCTCGATTATGCCGCCGGATCGACTCCCGCTAGTTTTTTCCCATTGTCTCGCCCACGGTATCGAGCGCGCAATCGATCCGGCGGGTGATCGGACACGTTGGAAATTATCAATCCAGCCATCTAATGGCTCGATTCAGCCGCAGAAACGCACCATGTATGCCCAGCATCAGACCCTCACCACTGCATCTGTTACATGAAGGTACACGGGGTCATCAGACAAATTCTGCAAGGCTCAGCTCCACCCAGATACGTCCCTCAGACCCTCACCACTGCATCTGTTACATGAAGGTACACGGGGTCATCAGTCAAATTCTGCAAGGCTCAGCTCCACCCAGATACGTCCCTCAGACCCTCACCACTGCATCTGTTACATGAAGGTACACGGGGTCATCAGACAAATTCTGCAAGGCTCAGCTCCACCCAGATACGTCCCTCAGACCCTCACCACTGCATCTGTTACATGAAGGTACAGGGGGGTCATCAGACAAATTCTGCAAGGCTCAGCTCCACCCAGATACGTCCCTCAGACCCTCACCACTGCATCTGTTACATGATGGTACAGGGGGTCATCAGACAAATTCTGCAAGGCTCAGCTCCACCCAGATACATCACTCAGATTATTTTTAGCCCAAGTGGTTCATAAAATTGGGAGTGGGGACAACCCAATAACGCTCCATTGGGCTACTCAGTGTTGGAATGGGGTTTGCCCCGCCTCCTATACAGAACTGCAGGTGAGTGTATATACCCGTATACGGGTAGGTACAACAAAATGTAAGTTACACATTTTTTCTTGCTTAGCTGCTCCCAAGGTTTTAAACTTAGGTTAGGTCACTTGCCCGGAGGTTTGCCTCACCGTGGCGCAAGTGTCTAGTATAATGTACTTTGCATGCAAACCATATTGGAAGCTAAAGTACCTCCTAGTTTAATAAATGTTAGCACTTGTCTTGGATGCAGGGCATGCATTTTTCAGTCTGGCAGAGGCGGTGTATGCCTGTGCGATTAACCATTCAATTGCAGCATGTGTTTAGGGATGCGCAGCCTTTCCCCCCACCTTTCCTTAACTTTGTAACTATGTAACTGTCAGGTTAGCTGCTCCCAGTCCCTCCTCCTGAGTTTCCTGTTTGCATGATAAGTAGTAGCAGATTTGCATATGATTTGCATCTGAATTGAATGCAAAGTGTGCAGAAAATCTATTTAGGTGCTTCACACTGAGCTGGTGGTCATTTCAGATGCAGCCTTAGTGGTATGCGTTGGAGTTCTCCTCTCTGAGGAGGAGTGGCTTATGGATAGATCCCCAAACCCTCTTTGTTAATCTACATCCACAGTGGGGTGTTAGGTTCAGATGCTATAACCTATGTGCCATGCACTCTGTAAAGTGCTGCAGAAGATGTCAGTGCTATATAAATACATAATAATAATATGGTAGGGCATTAGACTATGACTATGATAGGATTAGAGTGTGAGCTCCCCTGAGGACAGTCAGTGACATAGCTATGTACCCTGTAATGTGCTGCAGGAGATGTCAGTGCTATATAAATACATAATAATAATATGGCAGGACATTAGATTATGACTATGGTAAGATTAGACTGTGAGCTCCTCTGAGGACAGTCAGTGACATGACTATGTACTCTGTAATGTGCTGCAGAAGGTGTCAGTGCTATATAAATACATAATAATAATATGGGAGGACATTAGACTATGACTATGGTAGGATTAGATTGTGAGCTCCTCTGAGGACAGTTAGTGACATGACTATGTACTCTGTAATGTGCTGCAGAAGATGTCAGTGCTATATAAATACATAATAATAATATGGTAGGACATTCGACTATGACTATGGTAGGATTAGAGTGTGAGCTCCTCTGAGGGACAGTCAGTGACATGACTATGTACTCTGTAATGTGCTGCAGAAGATGTCAGTGCTATATAAATACATAATAATAATATGGTAGGACATTAGACTATGACTATGGTAGGATTAGAGTGTGAGCTCCTCTGAGGACAGTCAGTGACATGACTATGTACTCTGTAATGTGCTGCAGGAGATGTCAGTGCTATATAAATACATAATAATAATATGGTAGGACATTACACTATGACTGTGGTAGGATTAGAGTGTGAGCTCCTCTGAGGACAGTCAGTGACATGACTATGTACTCTGTAAAGTGCTGCAGAAGGGATTATGCAGATTAGAGTTCCCCCATATAAGCCTGATGGAGGAAAGTTTTAGCAGAGAGTAGTGAGAGCAGGATCTCCTCAGGAATGACCTCTGGTACCAGTTGTTCAGCAGCTGATATTAATAACCTGCTGTGTGGATATAATCAGCCAGTCTCCCTCTCACAATTAGTGTCTGGCAGTTCATTAGCAGATGTTATCAGGTCCCGAGAGGGTATTAATTAGCAGGTCACCTGCACAGCGACCTCGGTACCTCTCAGCCTGCGTCCTGCAGATAATAGGTGCTAGAATTATACTACAACCGCTGTCCCCTCATTAGACACAATCACAGGTGACACAGCACCGGTCGGCTCACAGCTGCTGCCGGAATTGGCTGTTTGCCACTAATTGTCGGCTGTTTGGCTGGAAATGGAAAAAAGGTGACTGTAAATTTCTTCCTTGTTGAACTTCAGCAGAATTGCCGGATGTTTAATTCTGACTTTACAGAATCCACTCTGATCCCATCTTCAAGGTCAGGAGCAGGTCCTTTGTAAGCGAATATTTAAGCGAGCGGTCCCTCCCAAGTCCTGCGTGGCCAAGTCATTTGGGAGGAAAAGGTCAGAGTTTATGGTTTTTGAATGATGGTTCTCTTTATATCGGACCTGAACTCAGAACTTCCTGTCTGCTCTAAAAGATAAGCAACAGCATAATACCCTTTACAGAAAAAACATTTCTTTGTAACAGTTGATAAATCTGCAATAAATCTGCTCTGTGTCTACTTCCTGCTTTTGTGGAAGAAGACATAGGGTTAATATCCTGTGTTTAAAAATTAGCTGCACTGCCAAGGCAGTAAGCTGACACATCTGAAAGATCAAGTTACAACGTGTGATTAGTCACAGATGAGGGGGGATTAGACAGGTTAAACTCGCTAAATACGTACAGGTTGCATGTCTCTGTTTTCCTGCTGTCCTGTGCAAGAGAACAGGTCCACTTTAAGTGAGCCTGTGAAACATCTGTACACACAGTAGATTCTCAACCGAAACGGCCCCAAACACCCTCCTAAACCGAGTTTAAAACACTACAGCAGGGATGCTCGAATGTACCCAAATTCCACTCCAGTACTGTACATTCGAATTTGGGTCCGGGTCGGATTCGGCCGGTTCGAATGGATTCAAATTCGATTCGGGTGGATTCAAATCCGGGTAAGGGAAAAATTCGGCCATGATCACAAATTCGTGATTCAAAACCCGCCGACTTTAAGGCTACTTACACACCAAGACGTTGTGTTTTAGGGGACATTATGGTCGCATAACGTGCCCCTAACGCAGCGCCTGGTGGTGTTGAAGTTGGACGTCAGATTGAGCTGCGTTTTGCAGCTCTCAAAGCAGCCGCTCCAGGTTAGTGATAGGAAGTCCGGATCTTTTTAAGGATTCGGATCATTTGAATCGGATCATTGAAAAAGATCCGGATCTTTAAACTAAATCATTTGAATCATTTTACTAGGGGGAAGCAGACTGGGTGACATGACTAGCAGGACAGGACTTTCCCTGCACTGTACATTCTGTATGTTCCTGTTTCTTCCAGACAGACATCCACTGTGAACCGAATCTTTCATTGTGATGATCCGGATGATTTGACTCACAAAAAAGATCCGGATATAATGAACGATTTGTTCATGATCTGGACAACACTACAGTCCCACCACGAGTCTCTGCAGTGCAGTGAATATTAATTAGCCATGTGGCTGGCCGTGGAGGAGGAGGGGAGACCTCCTCCTCCAACATTACTGAGCATGTGCAAACAGTCTAACGCTGCTTAGCCCAGTATAACGCACAGCATGCAGCACTCTGTTTAAATGTGCTGCGTTACTATGTAATAGAGTTGGGCCGAACCTCCGATTTTCGGTTCGCGAACCGGGTTCGCGAACTTTCGCGAAAGGTTCGGTTCGCGTTAAAGTTCGCGAACCGCAATAGACTTCAATGGGGATGCGAACTTTGAAAAAAAAAAATAATTATGCTGGCCACAAAAGTGATGGAAAAGATGTTTCAAGGGGTCTAACACCTGGAGGGGGGGATGGCGGAGTGGGATACATGCCAAAAGTCCCCGGGAAAAATCTGGATTTGACGCAAAGCAGCGTTTTAAGGGCAGAAATCACATTGAATGCTAAATTGCAGGCCTAAAGTGCTTTCAAACATCTTGCATGTGTATACATCAATCAGGTAGTGTAATTAAGGTACTGCTTCACACTGACACAACAAACTCACCGTGTAACACACCGCAAACAGCTGTTTGTGTAGTGACGGCCGTGCTGGACTGGTGCGCACCATGGCGAGAGTGCAGGTTTTGGTGGCTTTACAGCCCATATGGTCGCCTGGCTGATGTAGCTGAATGACAGAACAGTGACTGTCCAGCTGATCAAATTTGGGCTGACCACAATGAAGCAACGACCTTATTATCGTGGGTGTGCCCCCCGAGACACTCATCTAGGCGCCGGTCATTGCTTCATTGTGATACGCAAGCCCCTTCACCACGGCAAGGTAATGATCACGAAGGGGAATGGGCGCATGTACATGCCTTTTCTTTTGTTGTTGCAGCTGCCCGCAGTGCAGCCAGAAAAATTAGGCAGTCATGTACACGCACCCGAAAAATTATTACAGCGGCCGCTGCTAGCAGCGGCCTAAAAAATTCAGCAATCCGCCTGGAGTCCCGGACCCTGTTGGTGGTGGCGGAGAAGGTAGTCAAGCGGCCTGCAGGCAGACATGCTGTGTGGAGGGACTGGGAGCGACTTAGTCTTCTTGGGGCAGGCCAGGCAGCCAGTCACACGGCGTGCAGGCAGAGATGCTGTATGTGCGGGGACTGACTTAGTCTTGGGGCGGGCAGCAGCCCTCCGGGATCCATGCCTCATTCATTTTGATAAAGGTGAGGTACTTAACACTTTTGTGACTTAGGCGACTTCTCTTCTCTGTGACAATGCCTCCAGCTGCGCTGAAGGTCCTTTCTGAGAGGACGCTTGCGGCAGGGCAGGAGAGAAGTTGGATGGCAAATTGGGACAGCTCTGGCCACAGGTCAAGCCTGCGCACCCAGTAGTTCAAGGGTTCCTCATCACTGAACAGAACAGGTATGCAGTGGCGGGTTCACTTAACTGCACAGGTATGCGCACTGATGCGGTGGGTTCACTGAACAGAACAGGTATGCAGTGGCGGGTTCACTAAACAGAACAGGTATGCAGTGGCGGGTCCACTGAACAGAACAGGTATGCAGTGGCGGGTTCACTTAACTGCACAGGTATGCGCACTGATGCGGTGGGTCCACTGAACAGAACAGGTATGCAGTGGCGGGTTCACTTAACTGCACAGGTATGCGCACTGATGCGGTGGGTCCACTGAACAGAACAGGTATGCAGTGGCGGGTTCACTAAACAGAACAGGTATACAGTGGCGGTTCACTAAACAGAACAGGTATGCAGTGGCGGGTCCACTGAACAGAACAGGTATGCAGTGGTGGGTTCACAGCACAGGTATGCAGTGGTGGGTTCACAGCACAGGTATGCAGTGGTGGGTTCACAGCACAGGTATGCAGTGGTGGGTTCACAGCACAGGTATGCAGTGGTGGGTTCAATGAACAGGTATACAGTGGTGGGTCCACTGAACAGAACAGGTATGCAGTGGTGGGTTCACAGCACAGGTATGCAGTGGTGGGTTCACAGCACAGGTATGCAGTGGTGGGTTCACAGAACAGGTATGCAGCCAGACAGGAACAAGCTAAGCCTAACTAATCTTTCCCTGAGAGACAGTCTGCAGCAGCTCGCCCTACTCTGACTAATGCAGGCACACGAGTGGCCGTAATGGCCGCCGCTGCCTGCCTTATATAAGGGGGGGGGTGGGGCTCCAGGGGCTAGTGTAGCCTAATTGGCTACACTGGGCCTGCTGACTGTGATGTAGAGGGTCAAAGTTGACCCTCCATGTGCATTATGGGGCGAACCGAACTTCCGCAAAGGTTCGCCTGCGGGACGCGAACGCGAACCACTGAAGTTCGCATGGAACCGTTCGCAGGCGAACCGTTCGGCCCAACTCTACTATGTAACACAACGTGTGCATTGTGAACAGCAACATTGATTTTACAGTGCTGTGAGTTAGGCTGCGTTACTGGCTGCTGTAACGTGGGACTTTAACGTCCCACTGTGAAACCAGCCTAAGGGTTAATTGCAAAGACCCCTTAAATGCCAGAATCACCAAATTTGCAGGTTATGTAAAGAAGAAAAGTGGGAGCAAGGGGAAATTTGTTTTTTCAAAAACACCTTATACTTTTCGTGAAAATCGATTTTAAAGGTTCAAAGAAAAAAACAATACATTTAAACGCGGTCAATGACAGAGTGTGGGAAATATTTCCCAGCAGTGAATAGCAAAGGCCCCTTACATCCTAGCAGCACCAAATTTGCAGGATATGTTAAAAAGATAGAAGGAAACAATATTTAAAAAAAAAAAAATAATTTTATTATTTTTGGGGAATGTTGTGTGTGGGAAATCTGAAAAAAAAGGCTTGACCGCCCCACTCCTCCAGAGCCCCCCCATACCATGGACCATGCGGGCTGGTATAGCTCAGGGTGTGAAGCCCCAGTCGGCCGGCCCCTGCTAGCTATGAGGTCTGAAGCGAGATTTATTCTCGCTTCAGACTCTCTTTAAAGGTATCTTTTTTTTTTTTCCCCCCATATCAATGTGGAAGGATGGTTAAAACCTCTGCTCCTTCCACTTAGACAACACTGGGAGAGTATAATTTTGATTGGGGTAGTGGGCTGAGCTCCACAATACACGACCAGAATTAGTAAGATATAAGCAAATCTACCAGGGTTCCTTTTCTCCAACCTCACTATAATCCCATGATTAACTCTACATGACTAATACAAATATGTGATCTATAAGGTGTTATGTTATACCGTTGGAATGTTTTTATTATTGGCAATGTTGAAATCTGTGCAACAGTCTGTACACTTGTATCTTGATTCTGAAATAAAAAACATTATTAGAAATGTATCTTTTTTTTCTTTGACCTTTTAAAATCGATTTTATCAAAAAGTATAAGGTGTTTTTGAAAAAAATGTTCCCCTTGCTCCCACTTTTCTTCTCAACATAACCTGCAAATTTGGTGATTCTGGCACTTAAGGGGGCTTTGCTATTAACCCTTAAAGTTGGCGGGTTTTGGGCGACAGATGCTCAATCTGAATTCGTGATCACGGCCGTATTCGAGTGTGAAATTCGGATCTGATCGAATTCGTGATCAATATCGATCTTCGACTTCTGGATTAATGAAAAACTACCCGTGATCACGGGTAAATTTGAGCAACCCTGCACTACAGGCTGCTCGAACTTTGATGTAATGTCCCTAAAACAAGTCAAAATGAGGCTCAGCAGTGTGTGCGGCCTCCACGTGCCTGTATGACCTCCCTACAATGCCTGGGCAGGCTCCTGATGAGGTGGCAGATGGTCTCCTCAGGGATCTCCTCCCAGACCTGGACTAAAGCATCCACCAACTCCTGGACAGTCTGATGCAACGTGGCTGGTGGAGCAAGACATGATGTCCCAGATGTGAGCAATTGGATTCAGGTCTGAGGTACAGGCGGGGCCAGTCCACAGCATCAATGTCTTCATCTTGCAGGAACTGCTGACCAGGCTTGCTCAAATCCGAATTCGGGAGATACCCGGATAGTTGTATCCGGATATCTCCCAGTAAAGCTGTGCCGGGGGGGGGGGGGCAGGACAATCTTACCTCTCTGACGTCTTCTTAGCTCCATCCTTGGTGCCTCCCATGATGCGGTCGACGCGCCGTCACGTGACTCCAAACACTTCTTCCATCAACCCGGAAGGAGGAAGTCTTTGGAGTCACATGACGCTGCTTGGACCGCATCATGGGAGGCGCCGAGGACGGAGCTAAGAAGACGTCAGACAGGTAAGATTGCCCCCCCCCCCCACACTCACACACAGCTTTACTGGGAGATATCTGTATACAACTATCCGGGTATCTCCCGACTTCAAATTTGAGCAAGCCTGCTGCTGACACACTCCAGCCACATAAGGTCTAGCATTGTCCTGCATTAGCAGGAACCCAGAGGCAGAGCCAACCACACCAGCAATTGGTCTCACAAGGGGTCAGAGGATCTTATCTCTGTACCTAATGGCAGTTAGGCTACCTCTGGCGAGCACATGGAGGGCTGTGCAGCCCAGTAAAGAAATGCCACCCCCCCTATTACCGACCCACTGCCAAACCGGACATGCTGGAGGATGTTGCAGGCACGGTGTCTCCAGACTCTGTCACGTCTGTCAGATGTACTTGATGTGAACTTGCTTTTATCTGTAAAGAGCACAGGGCGCCAGTGACGAATTTGCCAATTATGGTGTTCTCTGGCAAATGCCAAATGTCCTGTACAGTGTTGGGCTGTAAGCACAATCCCCACCTGTAGACGTCAGGCCCTCACTCCATCCTCATGGAGTCGGTTTCTGACCGTTTGAGCAGACACATGCACATTGGTGGCCCGCTGGAGGTCATTGTGCTGGGCTCTGGCAGTGCTCCTCCTGTTCCTCCTTGCACAAAGGCGGAGGTAGCGGTCCTGCTCCTCAGTTGTTGCCCTCCTACGGCCTCCAGCATGTCCATAGCTCCCAACTGTCCCTCTGTCCCTCTTTCCTCCTCATTTGTCCCTCTTTCTATGTAAATATATATATTTCTGTACTAAAAAATGTGTTTGACTCTAAACTTTATTCCATTCCTTTAAATGGATATATTACTAATTTTAAAATGTTACTATGAAGGAAAATGAACCAGTATAGAAAGGACCAGTGTGTTTTGAATTATAAAACAACATATTTTTCTTATGTAATCTTTATGGTATGCGTGACTAGGGGCATGGCGGGGGCGTGATCAGGGGTGTGGCTTAAGTGTCCCTCTTTCTCAAATCAAAAATGTGGGATGCATGTCTACGTCTCCTGATGTACTGACCTGTCTCCTGGTAGCGCCTCCATGCTCTGGACACTACGCTGACAGACACAGCAAGCCTTCTTGCCACAGCTCACATTGATGTGCCATCCTGGATGAGCTGCACTACCTGAGCCAGTTGTGTGGGTTGTAGACTCCGTCTCATGCTACCACTAGAGTGACAGCACCGCCAGCATACAAAAAAATTAGCCAGAAAGCATAGGAACTAAGAAGTGGTCTGTGGTCACCACCCACAGAACCACTCCTTTATTGGGGATGTCTTGCTAAACATCAGCCAGAACCACTCCTTTATTGGGAATTGTCATAGACCGCACGGGGCAGTCCTTGATCAGGTCAATTGCTCAGTCAGAAAGTCAGTCTCGCTGTCGCTTTGCGCATAGATGCCCATATGTGGATTCGCAATCTATGAGCCGACTAGCCGAGAGGAGCGTCCTGACTCCAAAGGATTCACCACACACGTACAATTCAAATACTTGCCACCACATGTCAGTCAGCACATGACTGTAAATATATTAGCGCACTGCGAACACTGTAAGTTAACCCTTAGCTGTATGCAGGGATCGGCGCCAGATCTGTCTCTCTGTGCCCGAACCAAGCATACGGGTCATAAATACAAGATAGTCTAGAACACAAGGTAACGTTTTCGGAGGAGTAAGTAGGATTGTGTAAGTTCAGGAACAGGTCATAACCACTAAACGATTTTTAAACGTTTAATAACAAACATTCATTACGCACATTTACATACACTAATTAACATATACACACAAAGCTTAAAATAAAAGGGAATAATTGTGAAAGGTTTACTTAGCCGAAATGCAGTCTGTGTGGGAATATTTCCTTCTGGGAGAATAAATGCAAAGTCCTTGGTTTCAGAATCATAGGCCTTTAGGTATATTTTGTAATCCAAGCAGATGTTACACTTCCAAGATGGCCGCTAACCACATGGTCCTCTGGTTAGCAGCAGCAGGCTCTCATGAAGATGAGATTTGGAGGATTGGGCGGGGTCGTTAGTGCTCAAACCTTTATAGGATCTGAGTTTTGGGCTGGCTCTACCTGGAAAGTAGGTGGGTTTACCATGAGGGGCAGGATTTCTGTACAAGCCTAAAATGACACAATTTACCAGTAATCTGCACCACTCCCGTCTGGATTGGCGCACAGCGAATTCGAGGGCAGATTTGTAACCTGCGGCCGATGTGTGATCCGATGACACCAAATATAGTTAGATTAGCAGGTGTGGTCTGCTAGTGTTAAATAGTTCAGCCCCCTGGCAGCTAGCAGGCTATAAATTGGATTAGGTATTAGGCTGATTTTTAGGAACCAGAAATTATGTTTGTCATTTGTCTGCGATAACCACATCCTGCATTATTAATACATGAAATGTGTCTATTGTCTGTTCACAGTTTTGGAGGGAAGCAAAAGGGACTGATATCTGCTGATTCTGCTGAAGCTGCTCCATGGCCACCATTTGGGAGTATATTTGAAATCGGCGCAGATAGACTTGGGCGCAGGATACAGTGTATGAGCTTTAAGTGGACAGTTTGATTTCACAGAAGTGTGATTGAGTTACATTGTGCTGATCAAGTGTTCCCTTTATTTTTTTGGGAGCAGTGTATGTAATCCAATCCAGGGTTTGCAATCCTTAATCTTCAGCCCAGAAAACTTCAGCAACCGATGAGGTTATTTCTTCTGATCTCAGTTTCTAAGGGAAAATCAAAGTTTCTCTGACCTAGATTAAAGTTTGGAAGAGCATTTCTGAGCATTGATTGCTGACCGGGGGCTGCCTTTAGTGGGATAATTAGTCCTTCATTAGGCTAATGGTCACATTATGGATGGGAAATTCATTAAAAGATGCCCAGGACGATGTTTGTCCCTTTTCTCCTCCCTCGAGTCTCGGGGCGTCCTGTGTCACCGCAGCGGGGGATGTGCGCTCCTGGGCGTCCTGTGTCACCGCAGCGGGGGATGTGCGCTCCTGGGCGTCCTGTGTCACCGCAGCGGGGGATGTGCGCTCCTGGGCGTCCTCCTGTGTCACCGCAGCGGGGTTGTGCGCTCCTGGGCGTCCTGTGTCACCGCAGCGGGGTTGTGCGCTGCGGGATGCCTCGTTCTTCTCCGCGGCCTCCGGTCTCTCATCAGTCTCATTATATCACAGTAACGTTGTCACATTATCTCTGTGGAGGATTCATAGACTCACTTACAGCAGATTAGTCACATCAGAAGAATCACCAATTCTCGTGCTCCGCAGAGTGACAGCTCATGTGATCTTCTCATCCCACTGAACGTGTTGGCAAGTAAGCCAGACATATACTAGTAAAATAAATAAAAAATATGGAAAACGCACTTTGCGCCGGTGTTTGTGGCTGGTGTTGGAAGATGATGTGTAAAGGTGACATTGTATTTTGGGGTACACACTGGTGTTTGTAGGTCTCTGCTGTGAAGTGGTGACATTATATTTTTGGGTACACAATAGTCCCAATAGGCCTCTGATATGTAGTCGTGACATTCTATCTTGGGGTACACACTGGTCTCAGCAGGTCTCTGATATGTAGTGGTGACATATTTTGGGGTACACACTGGTCTCGGCACGGCAGGTCTCTGATGTGCTGAGGTGACATTATATTTTGAGGTACACACTGGTCTCAACAGGTCTCTGATGTGCTGAGGTGACATTATATTTTGGGGTACGCACTGGTCTCAGCAAGTCTCTGTACCCCAAAATATGTCACCACTACATATCAGAGACCTGTCGAGACCAGTGTGTACCCCAAAATATAATGTCACCTCAGCACATCAGAGACCTGCCGTGCCGAGACCAGTGTGTACTCCAAAATATGTCACCACTACATATCAGAGACTTGCTGAGACCAGTGCGTACCCCAAAATATGTCACCACTACATATCAGAGACTTGCTTAGACCAGTGTGTACCCCAAAATATGTCACCACTACATATCACACTGGTCTAAGCAAGTCTCTGATATGTAGTGGTGACATATTTTGGGGTACGCACTGGTCTCAGCAAGTCTCTGATATGTAGTGGTGACATATTTTGGAGTACACACTGGTCTCGGCACGGCAGGTCTCTGATGTGCTGAGGTGACATTATATTTTGGGGTACACACTGGTCTCGACAGGTCTCTGATATGTAGTGGTGACAAATTTTGGGTACACACTAGTCTCAGCAAGTCTCTGATATGTAGTGGTGACATATTTTGGGGTACACACTGGTCTCGGCTAGAGATGTCGCGAACCTCCGATTTTCGGTTCACGGAAGGTTCGGTTCGCATAAAAGTTTGCGAATAGACTTCAATGTGGAGGCGAACTTTGAAAACTAGAAACACTTATGCTGGCCAGAAAAGTGATGGAAAAGATGTTTCAAGGGGTCTAACACCTGAGATCTTTCAGTGACTACAAGAGAGGGGAAAAAAAATCAAAAATACCTTATAGTTTTTGAGAAAATCAATTTTAAAGTAACTCCTTCTGACCGTGGGAAAACTAAGCGCCCGCCGACTTTAGCAGTTAATAGCAAAGCCGCTTTAAAAGCTAGAAACCCCAAACTTGCAGAAAATGTTAAGAAGAACAGTGGGAATAAGAGGAAACATTTCTTTTCAAAAAGACCTTATAGTTTTTGAGAAAATCAATTTTAAAGTTTCAATGTAAATTCTCCTTCTGACCGTGGGAAAATATACCCCCGCCAACTTTAATGGTTAATTGCAAAGCCCCTTTAAAAGCTAGCAACACCAAAATTACTGGGAATGTTAAGAAGAACAGTGGGAACAAGAGGAAAAAACATTTTTTCAAAAAGACCTTATAGTTTTTGAGAAAATCGATTTTAAAGTAAAAAAAAAGAGTTGATTCATAAAAAAGAACCTATTCATTAAAAAGATCCGGCTCATTCATGAGCCGTTAGTATACCAGAGAATGCGTCCTCGGAAGGACGTGAAGCTGCTGGCTCCCGCTGCTGTCTCTCCCCACCTGCATGCACCTGTCAACCCCCACCTAGGCTGGCACCCAGCGCACCCATGGGTGCACTGGGTGCCAGCCTAGGTGGGGGTTCACAGGTGCAGGCAGGCAGGTGGGGAGAGACAGCGGGAGCCATGGGGGAATAAACGGGAGGGCGCGGATGGCGTCCTCCATGGATCGCGATTATGAAAAGGTATTTAACTTTTTTCACATTTGTGGCCTAGGAAGTCCGTTAAATATTGTTTCCCGCTATCTTTTTAACATATCCTGCAAATTTGGTGTTGCTAGGATGTAAGGGGCCTTTGCTATTAACTGCTAAAGTCGGCAGGTGATGATAACCAACCAGAATAATAGGTGTGCAAAAGTGCTGAATTCTGCTAAGGCTTCCATTAGGCTCCCTATTTCACTTTCCAAAATCTCACATCTTTTCAAAGGGCAATTGCTCAGCAGTGGCAAATTTTCTAGCATTGTAGGAACTGTTAGGGGGATCATAACTGGTGAGTTTCGGGCCCCTAGGCCGAAGAGGTCATAGCCTAGGGTCACAAATACCTGTTTATTTGGGCAATTTCAATGGTGGCGAGTCTGACGTACATAAATCGCAGCAATGGCCGTTAGCAACGTCTGAATTTCACGAAATGTCTCATGCAGGTAGAAGACATATTGTTAGACTTGGATTCCAAAGATGGGGTCCCTACATCTCTGCAAACCAGAGTTACAGGGGTCCAAAATTGGTAAAATCCCCCATAGGCTTTCATTGCCTCCCTATTTCACTTTCCAAAATCTCACATCTTTTCAAAGGGCAATTGCTCAGCAGTGGCAAATTTTCTAGCATTGTAGGGACCCTTAGGGGGAACATGACTGGTGAGTTTCGGGCCCCTAGGCCAAAGAGGTCATAGCCTAGGGTCACAAAAACCTGTTTATTTGGGCAATTATTTTTATTTTTATGTGCTGAGTGTGGGAAATAAATGAAAAAAAAAATGACGTGGGGTCCCCCCCCCTGAGCCTCTGTAACCCCTTGTCCCCCATGCAGGCTGGGATAGCCAGAATGCGGAGCCCCGGCCGACTGGGGCTTCGTACCCTGAGCTATACCAGCTCGCATGGTCCATGGTATGGGGGGCTCCGGGGGGGGAGGGGCAGCCACGCCTTCCCCTCCCGCCCCCCGGAGCCCTTGTCCAATCCATGGACAAGGGGCTCTTCCCCACCTCCGGTGCCCCAGGAGGAGGTGGGGGCGACGACTCCCTGGGAAGGGGGGGTTCATGGTGGCATCTGGGAGTCCCCTTTAAGAAGGGGACCCCAGATGCCCACCCCCCTCCCAGGAGAAATGAGTATAAGGGTACAGTACCCTTTACCCATTTCCACAAAGGGTTAAATGAAATAAAAACACAACCACGAGAAAAGTATTTTATTATTCTAAATTAACCATAAATATTTACCTGTACCTTTAAAAAAGTTTTCCCACGCCAATATCCACTGTAAACGATCCAACGAACTGTATCCTCTTATGTTGCGATCTTCAATTAAGTTGATTGAAGATCTCCGACGCCTCCCACATAGCAGAGAATGCCTCCTTTTGGACGCATAGCTGCTGGCTCCTGCTGTCCTCCCCGCCTCCCCACCTGTCACCTCACCTAGCCTGGCACCCATGGGTGCAACTGGGTGCCAGGCTAGGTGAGGGTGTCAGGTGCAGGCAGGTGGGGAGAGACAGCAGCGAGCCGGCAGCTTCACGTCCTGCTCAGGACGCATTCTCTGCTATACTAACAGTTCTTGAATCATCCGGTTCTTTTTAATGAATCGGTTCTTTTTTTGCCGAATCGGCTCATTTTACTTTGAAACTTTAAAATTGATTTTCTCAAAAAGTATAAGGTCTTTTTGAAAAAAAAAATTTTCCTCTTGTTCCCACTATTCCACTTAACATTCCCAACAATTTTGGTGTTTCTACTATGTAAGGGGACTTTGCTATTAACCGTTAAAGTCGGCGGCCATTAAAGTCTATGGGGCGAATCGAACTTCCGCAAAAGTTCGCCTGGCGCAGGCGAACGCGAACCCCCAAAGTTCGCCTGGAACCGTTCGCCGGCGAACTGTTCGCTACACCTCTAGTCTCGGTACGGCAGGTCTCTGATGTGCTGCGGTGACATTATATTTTAGGGTACGCACTGGTCTCAGCAGGTCTCTGTTGTGTAGAAGTGACATTAGATTTTGGGGTACACACTGGTCTCAGCAGGTCTCTGTTGTGTAGAAGTGACATTAGATTTTGGGGCACACATTGGTCTCAGCAGGCCTGTGATGTGTAGTGGTGACATTATATTTTGGGGTACACAGTGGTCTCAGCAGGTCTTTGATGTTTACCTGTGATATTATATTTTGGGGTACACACTGATCTCGGCAGGTCTCTGATGTGTAGTGGTGACATTAGATTTTGGGGTACACACTGGTCTCAGTAGGTCTCTGCTGTTTAGATATGACATTATATTTTGGGGTACACACTAGTCTCAGTGGGTCTGTGATCTGTAGCAGTGACATTATATTTTGGGGTACGCACTGGTCTCAGCAAGTCTCTGATATGTAGTGGTGACATATTTTGGGGTACACACTGGTCTCAGCAAGTCTCTGATATGTAGTGGTGACATATTTTGGGGTACACACTGGTCTCGGCACGGCAGGTCTCTGATGTGCTGCGGTGACATTATATTTTGGGGTACACACTGGTCTCAGCAGGTCTCTGTTGTGTAGAAGTGACATTAGATTTTGGGGTACACACTGGTCTCAGCAGGTCTCTGTTGTGTAGAAGTGACATTAGATTTTGGGGTACACATTGGTCTCAGCAGGCCTGTGATGTGTAGTGGTGACATTATATTTTGGGGTACACAGTGGTCTCAGCAGGTCTTTGATGTTTAGCTGTGATATTATATTTTGGGGTACACACTGATCTCGGCAGGTCTCTGATGTGTAGTGGTGACATTACATTTTGGGGTACACACTGGTCTCAGTAGGTCTCTCCTGTTTAGATATGACATTATATTTTGGGGTACACACTAGTCTAAGTGGGTCTGTGATGTGTAGCAGTGACATTATATTTTGGGGTACACAATAGTCTCAGGGGGTTTCTGATGTGTAGCAGTGACATTATCTGAGTGGATCAGAGACGGTCTCTGCCCCGGTTGGACAGTTGGCCATGTTTTGGTAACACAATGTAGAGAAGCCATCTGTAGCTTGGTGTTAGCGGGAGGTAGGTGGTAGCCTCTGATGTGTAGCGGTGACATTATCTGAGTGGATCTGAGACAGTATCTGCCCCGGTTAGACAGTTGGCCATGTTTTTGGTAACACAATGTAGAGAAGCCATCTGTAGCTTGGTGTTGGTGGTAGGTAGGTGGTAGCCTCTGATGTGTAGCGGTGACATTATCTGAGTGGATCAGATACGGTATCTGTCCCGGTTAGACAGTTGGCCATGGTTTGATGACACAATGTAGAGAAGCCATCTGTAGCTTGGTGTTAGCGGGAGGTAGGTGGTAGCCTCTGATGTGTAGCAGTGACATTATCTGGGTGGATCTGAGATGGTATCTGTCCCGGTTAGACAGTTGGCCGTGTTTTGATGACACAATGTAGAGAAGCCATCTGTAGCTTGGTGTTGGCAGCATAGAAAGGCAGATGAGAGATTATTCTATCTGAATCCCATCTGTCAGTTCATGTCGCCGGTGACAGGAAGGCCTGGAGGGAACGCATGACAGTCTTATTACAAGAGTCCTGAATCCTTGTCACAATGTACCGCTGTCTCTAGGGAAATCATCTGCATTGAGCTGTTATATTTTGGGGTACACAGGTGGCAGTCTTCCTGCTGGTGACACTGCGGCCACCACATGCACTGTAATATCCTATTATACACATAAACCTGTCACTGTACTCCCATTATACTCACTGCACTGGGGGTCATGCTGGTTATGGGAGGTCGAGATCAGACCATTTTTTTATCTGAGCCCACCGCTGTGTTTTCTTAGCATTTTTCTGAAAGGCGTTTGATGTGGTTTAATGCGATTGAACATGTGTTAACCCGTTAAAACCCCGAAAACTCATTAAAACGTCTAAAAATGCATTTCAAAAACATGCCTTTTTTATGCGTTCTTAAAAACGCAGCAGTGGGCTCAGGCCCTGATAAAGTCACACTGTATTATTTATAAAGTCTGGGGCAGCTGTGTAGAAATCTATGGAGGATCTTAATGCAAAGGTTTACTTTAAAGAGAACCTGTGACGTTTTGTGAGGCACAGATACTCCCTCGGGAGGGGGTCCTGTAGAGCCTTCCTCCTCTGCCGGGCCCCTCCAGGACTGAGAGCCCCGAAGCATGGCTGCACTGCGCCCCGTAGCACGGATCTGCCTAGCTTGGCTTCTGCCGCCGCAGTCCGAGGCGGTCGGTGCTGCTGCACATGAGCAAGCCGCTGCCAAGCCCATGTCTGTGGATTTTATGCGGGGACAGCGCCGGAGCAGGCGGGGGGAGGAGGACAGGGGACATTTCCGTAGGATCCAGAGGCTTCCCTCTCCCAAGGTAAGTACCCTAATTGGGCACTTTTTCCCTTCTGGTTTCTTTTAAATGCCCCCATTTTAAATGTGTTAAAAGTCTTGATTTCTGCCATTAGTAGACACATCAGTGAAGCTATTTTCCAGCAGTCAGTCCTTTGATCGTCAGAGATTGGCTGCAGCAGTCTAGTGGTTCCCGTTAAGACAGGAAGTGATGTCACTTCCCAAGTAAACTCCCCCCCCCCCCTCCCCCTGCAGAGGGATCTCTGGCTCTACCACACTATATATATATATGCTGCTACTTTTTTCATGGTGAATGTATCCAAGGTGGAAGCCATTTTCTGCAGACATAATGAGGTCTGGCTTTTTATACATTGTTAAATTATAATATATTTATCATTTGCTCATATATCATTTATCCGCGTCTCTTCTGAGGCGGCCTGTATCTGCAGCGAGTACAGGGTGGGCATCGTGCCACTATCTATATACCCCCCCCCCCCCTCCTGCAATATTTAGCAACATTGTTTATTCACAGATACAGTACATTACTGCTGGCCACTTCTCAGCTGTGGAAGTGTCTGTCTTCTCCTGTTCTTCCTGTGTTACTGCAGCAGTGCAATACTTACCTCTCCCAGTGCTTCTGTTACTGCAGCGCAGGGGGCAGTGCAATACTTACCTCTCCCAGTGCTTGTGTTACTGCAGCGCAGGGGAGCAGTGCAATACTTACCTCTCCCAGTGCATGTGATACTGCAGCACAGGGGAGCAGTGCAATACTTACCTCTCCCAGTGCTTGTGTTACTGCAGTGCAGGGGAGCAGTGCAATACTTACCTCTCCCAGTGCTTGTGTTACTGCAGTGCAGGGGAGCAGTGTAATACTTACCTCTCCCAGTGCTTGTGTTACTGCAGTGCAGGGGAGCAGTGCAATACTTACCTCTCCCAGTGCTTGTGTTACTGCAGTGCAGGGGAGCAGTGCAATACTTACCTCTCCCAGTGCATGTGATACTGCAGCACAGGGGAGCAGTGCAATACTTACCTCTCCCAGTGCATGTGTTACTGCAGTGCAGGGGAGCAGTGCAATACTTACCTCTCCCAGTGCTTGTGTTACTGCAGTGCAGGGGAGCAGTGTAATACTTACCTCTCCCAGTGCTTGTGTTACTGCAGCACAGGGGAGCAGTGTAATACTTACCTCTCCCAGTGCTTGTGATACTGCAGTGCAGGGGAGCAGTGCAATACTTACCTCTCCCAGTGCATGTGTTACTGCAGTGCAGGGGAGCAGTGTAATACTTACCTCTCCCAGTGCTTGTGTTACTGCAGTGCAGGGGAGCAGTGTAATACTTACCTCTCCCAGTGCTTGTGTTACTGCAGCACAGGGGGGCAGTGTAATACTTACCTCTCCCAGTGCTTGTGATACTGCAGCACAGGGGCAGTGTAATACTTACCTCTCCCAGTGCTTGTGTTACTGCAGCGCAGGGGGCAGTGTAATACTTACCTCTCCCAGTGCTTGTGTTACTGCAGTGCAGGGGAGCAGTGCAATACTTACCTCTCCCAGTGCTTGTGTTACTGCAGCACAGGGGCAGTGCAATACTTACCTCTCCCAGTGCTTGTGTTACTGCAGTGCAGGGGAGCAGTGTAATACTTACCTCTCCCAGTGCTTGTGTTACTGCAGTGCAGGGGAGCAGTGTAATACTTACCTCTCCCAGTGCCTGTGTTACTGCAGCGCAGGGGGCAGTGTAATACTTACCTCTCCCAGTGCTTGTGTTACTGCAGTGCAGGGGAGCAGTGTAATACTTACCTCTCCCAGTGCCTGTGTTACTGCAGCACAGGGGGCAGTGTAATACTTATCTCTCTCAGTGCTTGTGTTACTGCAGTGCAGGGGAGCAGTGCAATACTTACCTCTCCCAGTGCTTGTGATACTGCAGCACAGGGGAGCAGTGTAATACTTACCTCTCCCAGTGCTTGTGATACGGCAGCACAGGGGGCACTGCAATACTTACCTCTCCCAGTGCTTGTGTTACTGCAGTGCAGGGGAGCAGTGCAATACTTACCTCTCCCAGTGCTTGTGTTACTGCAGTGCAGGGGAGCAGTGTAATACTTACCTCTCCCAGTGCCTGTGTTACTGCAGTGCAGGGGAGCAGTGTAATACTTACCTCTCCCAGTGCTTGTGTTACTGCAGTGCAGGGGAGCAGTGCAATACTTATCTCTCCCAGTGCTTGTGATACTGCAGCACAGGGGAGCAGTGTAATACTTACCTCTCCCAGTGCTTGTGATACGGCAGCACAGGGGGCAGTGTAATACTTATCTCTCTCAGTGCTTGTGTTACTGCAGTGCAGGGGAGCAGTGCAATACTTACCTCTCCCAGTGCTTGTGATACTGCAGCACAGGGGAGCAGTGTAATACTTACCTCTCCCAGTGCTTGTGATACGGCAGCACAGGGGGCAGTGCAATACTTACCTCTCCCAGTGCTTGTGTTACTGCAGTGCAGGGGAGCAGTGCAATACTTACCTCTCCCAGTGCTTGTGTTACTGCAGTGCAGGGGAGCAGTGTAATACTTACCTCTCCCAGTGCTTGTGTTACTGCAGTGAAGGGGAGCAGTGCAATACTTACCTCTCCCAGTGCTTGTGTAACTGCAGTGCAGGGGAGCAGTGCAATACTTACCTCTCCCAGTGCTTGTGATACTGCAGCGCAGGGGGCAGTGCAATACTTACCTCTCCCAGTACTTGTGATACTGCAGCGCAGGGGGCAGTGCAATACTTACCTCTCCCAGTACTTGTGATACTGCAGCACAGGGGAGCAGTGTAATACTTACCTCTCCCAGTGCATGTGATACTGCTGCACAGGGCAGCAGTGTAATACTTACCTCTCCCAGTGCTTGTGTTACTGCAGTGCAGGGGAGCAGTGTAATACTTACCTCTCCTAGTGCTTGTGTTACTGCAGTGCAGGGGAGCACTGCAATACTTACCTCTCCCAGTGCTTGTGTTACTGCAGTGCAGGGGAGCAGTGCAATACTTACCTCTCACAGTGCTTGTGTTACTGCAGTGCAGGGGAGCAGTGTAAGAGCTCGTTTCCACTATTGCGGTGCAGAATCGCCTGGATTCCACCGCTGATAAAATAGCATGCAGATGCGATTCCCCATGCGTTTTTTGCCGCGAATTCGCATGCGAATTTGCATAGGTGAGGGTATATGCGATTTTAACCATGTCACTGCCTGTGTGAATTTACATCGGTACCTATGCGAATTTGCATGCGAATTCGCGGCAAAAAACGCATGGGGAAAACGCATGCGAATTCCCTATTGAATACATTGCATGCGATTCGCATGCATTCCATTCTCAGGCAAATTCGTTGGCTCTTTTGTGCGTTTTTTCACCACTCAAAAAAACGCACATCACCAACGCAACAGTGGAAGCAGGCCCATTCACTTGCATACCATGTGCGAATCCGCATGCGTTGGACGCATGCGGATTCGCGATAGTGGAAACAAGCCCTCATACTTACCTCTCCCAGTGCTTGTGCAGCGCAGGGGGCAGTGTAATACTTACCTCTCCCAGTGCTTGTGTTACTGCAGTGCAGGGGGGCAGTGTAATACTTACCTCTCCCAGTGCTTGTGTTACTGCAGTGCAGGGGAGCAGTGTAATACTTACCTCTCCCAGTGCTTGTGTTACTGCAGTGCAGGGGAGCAGTGTAATACTTACATCTCCCAGTGCTTGTGTTACTGCAGTGCAGGGGAGCAGTGCAATACTTACCTCTCCCAGTGCTTGTGTTACTGCAGTGCAATACTTACCTCTCCCAGTGCATGTGATACTGCAGCACAGGGGAGCAGTGCAATACGTACCTCTCCCAGTGCATGTGTTACTGCAGTGCAGGGGAGCAGTGTAATACTTACCTCTCCCAGTGCTTGTGTTACTGCAGTGCAGGGGAGCAGTGTAATACTTACCTCTCCCAGTGCTTGTGTTACTGCAGTGCAGGGGAGCAGTGCAATACTTACCTCTCCCAGTGCTTGTGTTACTGCAGTGCAGGGGAGCAGTGTAATACTTACCTCTCCCAGTGCTTGTGTTACTGCAGTGCAGGGGAGCAGTGCAATACTTACCTCTCCCAGTGCTTGTGATACTGCAGCACAGGGGAGCAGTGTAATACTTACCTCTCCCAGTGCTTGTGATACGGCAGCACAGGGGGCAGTGTAATACTTATCTCTCTCAGTGCTTGTGTTACTGCAGTGCAGGGGAGCAGTGCAATACTTACCTCTCCCAGTGCTTGTGATACTGCAGCACAGGGGAGCAGTGTAATACTTACCTCTCCCAGTGCTTGTGATACGGCAGCACAGGGGGCAGTGCAATACTTACCTCTCCCAGTGCTTGTGTTACTGCAGTGCAGGGGAGCAGTGCAATACTTACCTCTCCCAGTGCTTGTGTTACTGCAGTGCAGGGGAGCAGTGTAATACTTACCTCTCCCAGTGCTTGTGTTACTGCAGTGAAGGGGAGCAGTGCAATACTTACTTCTCCCAGTGCTTGTGTTACTGCAGTGCAGGGGAGCAGTGCAATACTTACCTCTCCCAGTGCATGTGATACTGCAGCACAGGGGAGCAGTGTAATACTTACCTCTCCCAGTGCCTGTGTTACTGCAGCGCAGGGGGCAGTGTAATACTTACCTCTCCCAGTGCTTGTGTTACTGCAGTGCAGGGGAGCAGTGCAATACTTACCTCTCCCAGTGCTTGTGATACTGCAGCGCAGGGGGCAGTGCAATACTTACCTCTCCCAGTACTTGTGATACTGCAGCACAGGGGAGCAGTGTAATACTTACCTCTCCCAGTGCATGTGATACTGCTGCACAGGGGAGCAGTGTAATACTTACCTCTCCCAGTGCTTGTGTTACTGCAGTGCAGGGGAGCAGTGTAATACTTACCTCTCCCAGTGCTTGTGTTACTGCAGTGCAGGGGAGCACTGCAATACTTACCTCTCCCAGTGCTTGTGTTACTGCAGTGCAGGGGAGCAGTGTAAGGGCTCGTTTCCACTATTGCGGTGCAGAATCGCCTGGTTTTCACCGCTGATAAAATAGCATGCGGATGCGATTCCCCATGCGTTTTTTGCCGCGAATTCGCATGCGAATTTGCATAGGTGAGGGTATATGCGATTTTAACCATGTCACTGCCTGTGTGAATTTACATCGGTACCTATGCGAATTTGCATGCGAATTCGCGGCAAAAAACGCATGGGAAAAACGCATGCGAATTCCCTATTGAATACATTGCATGCGATTCGCATGCATTCCATTCTCAGGCAAATTCGTTGGCTCTTTTGTGCGTTTTTTCACCGCTCAAAAAAACGCACATCACCAACGCAACAGTGGAAGCAGGCCCATTCACTTGCATACCATGTGCGAATCCGCATGCGTTGGACGCATGCGGATTCGCGATAGTGGAAACGAGCCCTCATACTTACCTCTCCCAGTGCTTGTGCAGCGCAGGGAAGCAGTGTAATACTTACCTCTCCCAGTGCTTGTGTTACTGCAGTGCAGGGGAGCAGTGTAATACTTACATCTCCCAGTGCTTGTGTTACTGCAGTGCAGGGGAGCAGTGCAATACTTACCTCTCCCAGTGCTTGTGTTACTGCAGTGCAATACTTACCTCTCCCAGTGCATGTGATACTGCAGCACAGGGGAGCAGTGCAATACGTACCTCTCCCAGTGCATGTGTTACTGCAGTGCAGGGGAGCAGTGTAATACTTACCTCTCCCAGTGCTTGTGTTACTGCAGTGCAGGGGAGCAGTGTAATACTTACCTCTCCCAGTGCTTGTGTTACTGCAGTGCAGGGGAGCAGTGTAATACTTACCTCTCCCAGTGCTTGTGTTACTGCAGTGCAGGGGAGCAGTGCAATACTTACCTCTCCCAGTGCTTGTGTTACTGCAGTGCAATACTTACCTCTCCCAGTGCATGTGATACTGCAGCACAGGGGAGCAGTGCAATACGTACCTCTCCCAGTGTATGTGTTACTGCAGTGCAGGGGAGCAGTGTAATACTTACCTCTCCCAGTGCTTGTGTTACTGCAGTGCAGGGGAGCAGTGCAATACTTACCTCTCACAGTGCTTGTGTTACTGCAGTGCAGGGGAGCAGTGTAAGAGCTCGTTTCCACTATTGCGGTGCAGAATCGCCTGGATTCCACCGCTGATAAAATAGCATGCGGATGCGATTCCCCATGCGTTTTTTGCCGCGAATTCGCATGCGAATTTGCATAGGTGAGGGTATATGCGATTTTAACCATGTCACTGCCTGTGTGAATTTACATCGGTACCTATGCGAATTTGCATGCGAATTCGCGGCAAAAAACGCATGGGGAAAACGCATGCGAATTCCCTATTGAATACATTGCATGCGATTCGCATGCATTCCATTCTCAGGCAAATTCGTTGGCTCTTTTGTGCGTTTTTTCACCGCTCAAAAAAACGCACATCACCAACGCAACAGTGGAAGCAGGCCCTTTCACTTGCATACCTGTGCGAATCCGCATGCGTTGGACGCATGCGGATTCGCGATAGTGGAAACGAGCCCTCATACTTACCTCTCCCAGTGCTTGTGCAGCGCAGGGGGCAGTGTAATACTTACCTCTCCCAGTGCTTGTGTTACTGCAGTGCAGGGGGGCAGTGTAATACTTACCTCTCCCAGTGCTTGTGTTACTGCAGTGCAGGGGAGCAGTGTAATACTTACCTCTCCCAGTGCTTGTGTTACTGCAGTGCAGGGGAGCAGTGTAATACTTACATCTCCCAGTGCTTGTGTTACTGCAGTGCAGGGGAGCAGTGCAATACTTACCTCTCCCAGTGCTTGTGTTACTGCAGTGCAATACTTACCTCTCCCAGTGCATGTGATACTGCAGCACAGGGGAGCAGTGCAATACGTACCTCTCCCAGTGCATGTGTTACTGCAGTGCAGGGGAGCAGTGTAATACTTACCTCTCCCAGTGCTTGTGTTACTGCAGTGCAGGGGAGCAGTGTAATACTTACCTCTCCCAGTGCTTGTGTTACTGCAGTGCAGGGGAGCAGTGTAATACTTACCTCTCCCAGTGCTTGTGTTACTGCAGTGCAGGGGAGCAGTGCAATACTTACCTCTCCCAGTGCTTGTGATACTGCAGCACAGGGGAGCAGTGTAATACTTACCTCTCCCAGTGCTTGTGATACGGCAGCACAGGGGGCAGTGTAATACTTATCTCTCTCAGTGCTTGTGTTACTGCAGTGCAGGGGAGCAGTGCAATACTTACCTCTCCCAGTGCTTGTGATACTGCAGCACAGGGGAGCAGTGTAATACTTACCTCTCCCAGTGCTTGTGATACGGCAGCACAGGGGGCAGTGCAATACTTACCTCTCCCAGTGCTTGTGTTACTGCAGTGCAGGGGAGCAGTGCAATACTTACCTCTCCCAGTGCTTGTGTTACTGCAGTGAATGGGAGCAGTGCAATACTTACTTCTCCCAGTGCTTGTGTTACTGCAGTGCAGGGGAGCAGTGCAATACTTACCTCTCCCAGTGCATGTGATACTGCAGCACAGGGGAGCAGTGTAATACTTACCTCTCCCAGTGCCTGTGTTACTGCAGTGCAGGGGGCAGTGTAATACTTACCTCTCCCAGTGCTTGTGATACTGCAGCGCAGGGGGCAGTGCAATACTTACCTCTCCCAGTGCATGTGATACTGCTGCACAGGGGAGCAGTGTAATACTTACCTCTCCCAGTGCTTGTGTTACTGCAGTGCAGGGGAGCAGTGTAATACTTACCTCTCCCAGTGCTTGTGTTACTGCAGTGCAGGGGAGCACTGCAATACTTACCTCTCCCAGTGCTTGTGTTACTGCAGTGCAGGGGAGCAGTGTAAGGGCTCGTTTCCACTATTGCGGTGCAGAATCGCCTGGTTTTCACCGCTGATAAAATAGCATGCGGATGCGATTCCCCATGCGTTTTTGCCGCGAATTCGCATGCGAATTTGCATAGGTGAGGGTATATGCGATTTTAACCATGTCACTGCCTGTGTGAATTTACATCGGTACCTATGCGAATTTGCATGCGAATTCGCGGCAAAAAACGCATGGGGAAAACGCATGCGAATTCCCTATTGAATACATTGCATGCGATTCGCATGCATTCCATTCTCAGGCGAATTCGTTGGCTCTTTTGTGCGTTTTTTCACCACTCAAAAAAACGCACATCACAGTGGAAGCAGGCCCATTCACTTGCATACCATGTGCGAATCCGCATGCGTTGGACGCATGCGGATTCGCGATAGTGGAAACGAGCCCTCATACTTACCTCTCCCAGTGCTTGTGCAGCGCAGGGAAGCAGTGTAATACTTACCTCTCCCAGTGCTTGTGTTACTGCAGTGCAGGGGAGCAGTGTAATACTTACCTCTCCCAGTGCTTGTGTTACTGCAGTGCAGGGGAGCAGTGTAATACTTACCTCTCCCAGTGCTTGTGTTACTGCAGTGCAGGGGAGCAGTGCAATACTTACCTCTCCCAGTGCTTGTGTTACTGCAGTGCAATACTTACCTCTCCCAGTGCATGTGATACTGCAGCACAGGGGAGCAGTGCAATACGTACCTCTCCCAGTGCATGTGTTACTGCAGTGCAGGGGAGCAGTGTAATACTTACCTCTCCCAGTGCTTGTGTTACTGCAGTGCAGGGGAGCAGTGTAATACTTACCTCTCCCAGTGCTTGTGTTACTGCAGTGCAGGGGAGCAGTGTAATACTTACCTCTCCCAGTGCTTGTGTTACTGCAGCGCAGGGGGCAGTGTAATACTTACCTCTCCCAGTGCTTGTGTTACTCCAGTGCAGGGGAGCAGTGCAATACTTACCTCTCCCAGTGCTTGTGTTACTGCAGTGCAGGGGAGCAGTGTAATACTTACCTCTCCCAGTGCTTGTGTTACTGCAGTGCAGGGGGGCAGTGCAATACTTACCTCTCCCAGTGCTTGTGATACTGCAGCACAGGGGCAGTGCAATACTTAAAGGGGAACTGAAGAGAGATGTATACGGAGGCTGCCATGTTTATTTCTTTTTAAGCAATACCAGTTGCCTGGCAGCCCTGCTGATCCTCTGCCTCTAATACTATTAGCCATAGCCCCTGAACAAGCATGCAGCAGATTAGGTGTTTCAGACTTTAAAGTCAGATCTGACAAGACTAGTTGCATGCTTGTTTCTGGTGTTATTCAGATACTACTGCAGAGAAATAGACCAGCAGGGCTGCCAGGCAACTGGTATTGATTAAAAGGAAATAAATATGGCAGCCTCCGTATACCTCTTACTTCAGTTACCCTTTAATTCTCCCAGTGCTTGTGATACTGCAGCACAGGGGAGCAGTGCAATACTTACCTCTCCCAGTGCTTGTGTTACTGCAGCACAGGGGGCAGTGCAATACTTAACTCTCCCATTGCTTGTGATACTGCAGCACAGGGGAGCAGTGCAATACTTGCCTCTCCCAGTGCTTGTGATATTGCAGCACAGGGGAGCAGTGCAATACCTACCTCTCCCAGTTCTTGTGATACTGCATGGCAGGGGGGCAGTGCAATACTTACCTCTCCCAGTGCTTGTGATACTGCAGCACAGGGGGGCAGTGCAATACCTACCTCTCCCAGTGCTTGTGATACTGCAGCACAGGGGAGCAGTGTAAGACTAACCTCTCCCAGTGCTTGTGTTACTGCAGCACAGCGGCAGTGCAATACGTACCTCTCTCAGTGCTTGTGATACTGCAGCAAAGGGGGCAGTGCAATACTTACCTCTCCCAGTGCTTGTGATACTGCAGCAAAGGGAGCAGTGCAATACTTACCTCTCCCAGTGCTTGTGATACTGCAGCGCCGGGGAGCAGTGCAATACTTACCTCTCCCAGTGCTTGTGATACTGCAGCACAGGGGAGCAGTGCAATACTTACCTCTCCCAGTGCTTGTGATACTGCAGGGCAGTGCATTACTTACCTTTCCCAGTGCTTGTGATACTGCAGTGCAGGGGAGCAGTGCAATGCTTACCTCTCCCAGTGCTTGTGATGCTGCAGTGCAGGGGAGCAGTGCAATACTTACCTCTCCCAGTGCTTGTGATACTGCAGCACAGGGGAGCAGTGCAATACTTGCCTCTCCCAGTGCTTGTGATACTGCAGTGCAGGGGAGCAGTGCAATACTTACCTCTCCCAGTGCTTGTGATACTGCAGTGCAGGGGAGCAGTGCAATACTTACCTCTCCCAGTGCTTGTGATACTGCAGCACAGGGGAGAAGTGCAATACTTACCTCTCCCAGTGCTTGTGTTACTGCAGCACAGGGGAGCAGTGCAATACTTACCTCTCCCAGTGCTTGTGATACTGCAGTGCAGGGGAGCAGTGCAATACTTACCTCTCCCAGTGCTTGTGATACTGCAGCACAGAGGAGCAGTGCAATACTTACCTCTCCCAGTGCTTGTGTTACTGCAGCACAGGGGAGCAGTGCAATACTTACCTCTCCCAGTGCTTTTGATGCTACAGCACAGGGGAGCAGTGTAATACTTACCTCTCCCAGTGCTTGTGCTACTGCAGCACAGGGGAGCAGTGCAATGCTTACCTCTCCCAGTGCTTGTGATACTGCAGTGCAGGGGAGCAGTGCAATACTTACCTCTCCCAGTGCTTGTGATACTGCAGCACAGGGGAGCAGTGCAATACTTACCTCTCCCAGTGCTTGTGATACTGCAGCACAGGGGAGCAGTGCAATACTTACCTCCCCAGTGCTTGTGATACTGCAGCACAGGGGAGCAGTGCAATACTTACCTCTCCCAGTGCTTGTGATACTGCAGCGCAGGGGAGCAGTGCAATACTTACCTCTCCCAATACTTACCTCTCCCAGTGCTTGTGATACTGCAGCACAGGGGCAGTGCAATACTTACCTCTCCCAGTGCTTGTGATACTGCAGCACAGGGGAGCAGTGCAATACTTACCTCTCCCAGTGCTTGTGATACTGCAGCACAGGGGAGCAGTGCAATACTTACCTCTCCCAGTGCTTGTGATACTGCAGCACAGGGGGCAGTACAATACTTACCTCTCCCAGTGCTTGTGATACTGCAGCACAGGAGCAGTGTAATACTTACCTCTCCCAGTGCTTGTGTTACTGCAGTGCAGGGGAGCAGTGTAATACTTACCTGTCCCAGTGCTTGTGTTACTGCAGTGCAGGGGAGCAGTGCAATACTTACCTCTCCCAGTGCTTGTGTTACTGCAGTGCAGGGGAGCAGTGTAATACTTACCTCCCCCAGTGCTTGTGTTACTGCAGTGCAGGGGAGCAGTGTAATACTTACCTCTCCCAGTGCTTGTGTTACTGCAGTGCAGGGGAGCAGTGCAATACTTACCTCTCCCAGTGCTTGTGTTACTGCAGCGCAGGGGGCAATGAAATACTTACCTCTCCCAGTGCTTGTGTTACTGCAGCACAGGGGAGCAGTGTAATACTTACCTCTCCCAGTGCTTGTGTTACTGCAGTGCAGCGGAGCAGTGCAATACTTACCTCTCCCAGTGCTTGTGTTACTGCAGCACAGGGGAGCAGTGTAATACTTACCTCTCCCAGTGCTTGTGTTACTGCAGCACAGGGGAGCAGTGCAATACTTACCTCTCCCAGTGCTTGTGTTACTGCAGCACAGGGGAGCAGTGTAATACTTACCTCTCCCAGTGCTTGTGTTACTGCAGCACAGGGGAGCAGTGCAATACTTACCTCTCCCAGTGCTTGTGTTACTGCAGCACAGGGGAGCAGTGTAATACTTACCTCTCCCAGTGCTTGTGTTACTGCAGCACAGGGGAGCAGTGTAATACTTACCTCTCCCAGTGCTTGTGTTACTGCAGCACAGGGGAGCAGTGTAATACTTACCTCTCCCAGTGCTTGTGATACTGCAGCACAGGGGAGCAGTGCAATACTTACCTCTCCCAGTGCTTGTGATACTGCAGTTCAGGGGAGCAGTTAATACGGTGCTTGTGTTACTGCAGTGCAGGGGAGCAGTGCAATACTTACCTCTCCCAGTGCTTGTGTTACTGCAGTGCAGGGGAGCAGTGCAATACTTACCTCTCCCAGTGCTTGTGTTACTGCAGTGCAGGGGAGCAGTGCAATACTTACCTCTCCCAGTGCTTGTGTTACTGCAGCACAGGGGAGCAGTGTAATACTTACCTCTCCCAGTGCTTGTGTTACTGCAGTGCAGGGAAGCAGTGTAATACTTACCTCTCCCAGTGCTTGTGTTACTGCAGCACAGGGGAGCAGTGTAATACTTACCTCTCCCAGTGCTTGTGTTACTGCAGCACAGGGGAGCAGTGTAATACTTACCTCTCCCAGTGCTTGTGTTACTGCAGCACAGGGGAGCAGTGTAATACTTACCTCTCCCAGTGCTTGTGATACTGCAGCACAGGGGAGCAGTGCAATACTTACCTCTCCCAGTGCTTGTGATACTGCAGTTCAGGGGAGCAGTGTAATACTTACCTCTCCCAGTGCTTGTGTTACTGCAGTGCAGGGGAGCAGTGCAATACTTACCTCTCCCTGTGCTTGTGTTACTGCAGTGCAGGGGAGCAGTGCAATACTTACCTCTCCCAGTGCTTGTAATACTGCAGTGCAGGGGAGCAGTGCAATACTTACCTCTCCCAGTGCTTGTGTTACTGCAGCACAGGGGAGCAGTGTAATACTTACCTCTCCCAGTGCTTGTGTTACTGCAGCACAGGGTAGAGATGGGCTGTGTTAGCCGAACTGTTCGGGCTGCCCAATCTGTCATTTATCTATGCCTCTTACTACTTCCGGGTCGCAATGACCCGGAGTAGTACGTCTGCACTGCCCGGCGGAGCGCGTCCTAGCGACGCGCTCCCGTTGCCGGGCACTTTCTGCGCATGTGCGTGACGTCACTCATGACGTCACGCACATGCGCAGAAAGTGCCCGGCAACGGGAGCGCGTCGCTAGGACGCGCTCCGCCGGGCAGCGCAGACGTAGTACTCCGGGTCATTGCGACCCGGAAGTAGTAAGAGGCATAGATAAATGACAGATTGGGCAGCCCGAACAGTTCGGCTAACACAGCCAAACTGTTCGCCCATCTCTAGCACAGGGGAGCAGTGTAATACTTACCTCTCCCAGTGCTTGTGATACTGCAGCACATGGGAGCAGTGCAATACTTACCTCTCCCAGTGCTTGTGATACTGCAGTTCAGGGGAGCAGTGTAATACTTACCCTTCCCAGTGCTTGTGTTACTGCAGTGCAGGGGAGCAGTGCAATACTTACCTCTCCCAGTGCTTGTGATACTGCAGTGCAGGGGAGCAGTGCAATACTTACCTCTCCCAGTGCTTGTGTTACTGCAGCACAGGGGAGCAGTGTAATACTTACCTCTCCCCGTGCTTGTGTTACTGCAGTGCAGGGAAGCAGTGTAATACTTACCTCTCCCAGTGCTTGTGTTACTGCAGCACAGGGGAGCAGTGTAATACTTACCTCTCCCAGTGCTTGTGTTACTGCAGTGCAGGGAAGCAGTGTAATACTTACCTCTCCCAGTGCTTGTGTTACTGCAGTGCAGGGGAGCAGTGCAATACTTACCTCTCCCAGTGCTTGTGTTACTGCAGCACAGGGGAGCAGTGTAATACTTACCTCTCCCAGTGCTTGTGTTACTGCAGTGCAGGGAAGCAGTGTAATACTTACCTCTCCCAGTGCTTGTGTTACTGCAGTGCAGGGGAGCAGTGCAATACTTACCTCTCCCAGTGCTTGTGTTACTGCAGCACAGGGGAGCAGTGTAATACTTACCTCTCCCAGTGCTTGTGTTACTGCAGCGAGTACAGGGTGGGCATCGCGCCACTATCTATATAACCCCCCCCCCCCTGCAATATTTATCGTCATTGTTTATTCACACATACAGCATATTACTTCTGGCCACTTCTCAGCTGTGGAAGCAGGGGCGTAGCAATAGGGGGTGCAGAGGTAGCGACCGCATCGGGGCCCTCAACAGTATTAGCTCTCTATTGGTCCTGTGCTCATAATAATCACTTCTATAGATACTTTGAGTAGTGGTAATCATTAACAAACTGTTCCCCATCCCCTTCTTACACCTCTGACACTGTAGTTGCCATTGGCAGGTTTTGGTGCACCGTATTAATTGCTATGTATTGAGTGCTTGGGGGGCCCCATTGTAAAACTTGCATCGGGGCCCAGAGATCCTTAGCTACGCCACTGTGTGGAAGTGTCTGTCTTCTCCTGTTCTTCCTGTGTTACTGCCCCCATTGTCTCACCTCCAGCATGGAGCGCAGAGCTGCAGACCTCTCTCTTACTTCCCTGTTCCCCCTAGTGACTGGCTTTTGCAAATTGCATCTTCACCAAAAGACTAAGGGAACAGAGGAGTGAGAGAGGAGTCTGCATTCCGCGCTGGATAGGTGAGCTGATGTTTTTATCTATGTGGGGGCGAGCAGAGGAAGTGCAGGGGAGTGGAGGACAGAGGGAGAGGGCTACCTATACTGCAGGCACCTATACCTAGCTACCTATACTGAAGGCACCTATACCTAGCTACCTATTCTGGAGGCACCTATACCTAGCTACCTATACTGCAGGCACCTATACCTAGCTACCTATACTGCAGGCACCTATGCCTAGCTACCTATACTGAAGGCACCTATACCTAGCTACCTATACTGAAGGCACCTATGCCTAGCTACCTATACTGAAGGCACCTATGCCTAGCTACCTATACTGAAGGCACCTATACCTAGCTACCTATACTGCAGGCACCTATACCTAGCTACCTATTCTGGAGGCACCTATACCTAGCTACCTATACTGCAGGCACCTATACCTAGCTACCTATACTGCAGGCACCTATGCCTAGCTACCTATACTGAAGGCACCTATACCTAGCTACCTATACTGAAGGCCCCTATACCTAGCTACCTATACTGAAGGCCCCTATACCTAGCTACCTATACTGAAGGCCCCTATACCTAGCTACCTATACTGAAGGCCCCTATACCTAGCTACCTATACTGAAGGCACTTATACCTAGCTACCTATACTGAAGGCACCTATACCTAGCTACCTATACTGAAGGCACCTATACCTAGCTACCTATACTGAAGGCACCTATACCTAGCTACCTATACTGAAGGCACCTATACCTAGCTACCTATACTGAAGGCACCTATACCTAGCTACCTATATAGACGGCACCTATACCTAGCTACCTATATAGACCTAGCTACCTATGCTGAAGGCACCTGCATCTAGAAACCTATACTGTGGGCACCTATGCCTAGCTAGTGGCTACCTATACTGTGGGCACCTATACCTAGCTACCTATACTGTGGGCACCTATACCTAGCTACCTATACTGAAGGCACCTATACCTGGCTACCTATACTGGTGGCACCTATACCTAGCTATCTATACTGAAGGCACCTGCATCTAGAAACCTATACTGTGGGCACCTATGCCTAGCTACCTATACTAAAGGCACCTATACCTAGCTACCTATACTGATGGCACCTATACCTAGCTACCTATACTGAAGGCACCTATACCTAGCTACCTATACTGAAGGCATCTATACCTAGCTACCTATACTGAAGGCACCTGCATCTAGAAACCTATACTGTGGGCACCTATGCCTAGCTAGTGGCTACCTATACTGTGGGCAAATGTACCACAGATCACACAATTTTTATGTGCAGGATTTGTGACATTCGAGAGTCAAAAGTTTCAAGATATTCCAGACCCTTTTTAGATTTAGATTCAAAGAAATAGTGGATTTATTCCAGCTCTAAAAAATGACTATACAGTCCAAAATCAACAAGCCATTTATATAATGTTCTCTTAAAAAGTTATAATGCCTTCCTCGATCTTTTCTTTTTTAAAGCTCCTTTGCAGACGCTGCATCTTAGCCCCGCCCCCTCACAGCCGCGTGTCATGGCACTCTCTATGTGGGCTCAAACCCACTAGCAGCCTTTTCTAAGCTCTAGTGATTTGTAAAGATCTTGCTAATGCAATGCTACGGGGGATGTTTATACAATCACATTGCACTGAAACAATACCCACATGCAAGGGGGCAGGGCTAAGTGCCAGCATCTGTGAGAGGGTGGGGCCAAGCGCCAGGATCTGCAAGGGGGTGGGGCCAAGCGCCAGGATCTGTAAGGGGGTGTGGTTAAGTGCTGGAATTTGGAGCACATGTGGTCTTGGAAGGTGAGGTAGAAAAACTTTTTAAGAGTACATGGTACATGGCATATTGATTTCACACTGTATAGTCTCTTTAATTGATTCATTGAGAGTGGCTGATGCTTTTCAGACGATCCTTGTAATTTATAAACTAAGTTATAACAACCAACTTTTTATTTTTAAACTTTTTAGCTGCCTCTCTTGCATCCTGACAGTCCTGAGGTACTGAGGGGTGACCGGACAGAGGAGATGTGCGGTGAACGGGTGGCAGGTCGGTGTCGGCATCCTCTTGTGGACGTTGTAGAATGAGCGGAGGGGATGGGTGACCTCCCGCCGGCACACGGCTGAATGTTGGGATTGAGCGCGGTTTGCCTTCGCTGCACATTTTCTGTAGTGAGTGGCCCAACGTCTGCCGGGTCACAGCGCTGTCTGCGTTTTGGTAAAATGGGATCTGTCCCGGTAAATCGTGTGATTATCCGCTCCATCTATCTGTGGTGTGAGGCCGCCAGGGGGGGGGGGGGAGGGAGGGGGCATGTGCAGGCGGGAGAGTGGTTGTCAGGCCACAAGTCACCCTGATCACTCACCCTCTAAATAACAGAGGAAATCTCATCTCTGCTGCCTGAAACCAGCAATGCTTGGAGCCTGACTGTGTGTCTGCCATCCGAACTGACGGGAGAGAGAGAGACTGAAAATGAGAGAGAGAGAGAGAGACAGGGGGAGAGAGAGGCAGAGAGAGACTGTAGCTCATATTCAATTCACTTCTCCTCATAGGAGTGAGATACTTTTTCATTTACTGTTTAAAATAACTTTTTCAGCTCTCTGCAATTAAAAAAGTACCAAAACATAAGTGAAAAGGTATTTTCTTGCTTGCTGGTGACTTAAAGACATTTTATTGATAAGGTACACGGTAATTCCAGAGACAGCTCAAACTTTATGCAGTTTCTATTTCAACTTTTATTCCTATTCCTACCTGAAGACCCGGCGTTGCCCAAGTATGTATTTGGTTGTTGTTGGGTCTGGCCACTTTTTCTACCCTTGTCACACAGTCAGTCAGTGACCAAGTTTGTGAGCTTTGGGGTCCTTGGCATCAAAAGTGTGAGAATAGAAGCAGTTGAAAATTTCCCGTTAAAGTCCATCAAACCAATTGTATTGGCTGTTTGTGGCTCAGCCTCCTTTACAGAATTTGAACCCCAGTCAACCAATGATGGACTGAAGCAGGTTTTACGTCCTCTGCCAGTAAGAATGGCAGCAATTTAAATATTGTTTACGGTTCAAAGTTTGAGAACAGTGGGCCAGATTTATCAAAGCATTATGGACAGTTTTTTTCTTCTAAAACTGTTCTAGCCAGCAGAAGAACAGTTCTGCATGATAGTAAGAACCTTCCCAAAGCCTATGTAATAGCAGCAGTTTAGGGTGGATTTCTAGAGCTACACTACAGTGCAAATCCATTCCTTTACTGCTGCAGATAAGAAGTGCTCATTAGCAGTTCTACAGATAGTGCAGGCTAGATGTGATGTGTGAAGGGCTCCTCCCCCCTCACTCAGAGGCTGCTGACAGCAGTTGTGTTGGTTACCTCAGCAACAGCAATTCCCCTCACACACTGCACTGCCTGAGAGACCTTCCTAACTCCTCCTATTCCTTACAGTTTAAGAAGGAATCTGCACTATCTAGTGATTTCTTAGGATGTCTGAGACAGTTCTGCATGGATTTCTGAAAACCTACTAATATTTTGTCTCAGACACTCTTGATAAATCTGGCCCAGTGACATTAAGAGTGTAAGAATGGCTGCAGTTTATATTTTTCCATGTAAAAATGTAGTTGTTGTTGGCTCCGCCCACTTTTTATAACCTTGACGCACAGTCACTCAGTGACCAAGTTGGTGAGCTTTGGGGTCCTTGAAATGGATAATGTGAGAATGGAAGCAGTTTATCAATCAAACAAATCCGATTGGCTGTTTGTGCCTCAGCCCCTTTTCTGAATTTGACCCCCAGTCTCCCAATGACTGACTGTAGCTGATTTGGGGCCTCTGCCATTAACAGTGTAAGAATGGCAGCAGTTTCAATACTTCCCTTGAAAATCAATAGGTGCATTTTTATTGGCTGTTTTAGGCTCCACCCACTTTCCCTAACTATTAATCCCAGTCACTCAGTGACCAAGTGTACCAAGTTTGAGAACCCTGACAATAGAAGTGTGAGAATGGCTGCAGTTTACATTTTCCCATATGATTGGCTGAAATCTGATTGGTTGCTTTATGCTCCGCCCACTTTTCCTGGATTTGTAACCTCGGTCACCAAGTGACCAACTGTGCCAAGTGTGGGGACTCTGGCTTGATTACTGTGAGAATGGCAGCCTTTTACATTTTTTCCATTGACTTGAATGGGTGAAATCTGATTGGCTGTTGTGGTTCTTCCCAGGTGTGCGTGTGTGGAGGGGGGAGGGGAGCTGACCTCTCATTCCATGTGTGGACCCCTCTTCCATGTGACCTCCCATTCCATGTGTGGCCCCCTCTTCCATGTGACCTTCCTCTGGCCTGACCTCTCTTCCATGTCTAACATCCATGTGCAGAAGCCCCTGTCTTTCATGTGTTGCATCCCATTTGGGGCCTCCCTTTTCCATTTGTAGCCTCCTCTCTTCTACAGGCAACAGCTCCTTTTCTATGTTTAGCCTTTTGCAGCAGCCACTCTAGGCCCAGGCTTTCCAGAAAACTGACCTTGTCTATAATATATGGTGGGGGCCCCCTCAACTCTGTTTACCAGCTACTACAGCTGTATACAATGCGGCGGAGTGCTTTGCTAGGAGGGGTGACATAACTGCTGTATCCTCACTAGGTGCTCCATAAAGTGTTGGGGGAACAGGAGCTCTTCACACATCCTGACGTGTTGTGGTGACTGATAACGTGGGATGGGGAATGATGGTTCTGCTCATATTGCCCTCACATCGGAGAGATCAGAGAAGAACCTCTGCTAATGTGTACAGGCACCTCTAGAGACTCCTTACACATCATCCACATACCTCCCAACTTTGTGAGATGAGAAAGAGGGACACGTAAGCCACGCCCCTTCCACATCCCTAGTCATGCATACCATACAGATTTCATAAGAAAAGTATCATACATCCCAACATTTTGAGATCAGAAAGAGGGACACTTAGACCACACCCCTAACCATACCCCTGACACAACCCCTAGTCACGCATACCATAAAGATTTCATAAGAAAAATATGATGTTTTATATTTCAAACCGAACTGGTTCTCTCTATCCTGGTTCATCTTCCTTCATATTAACATTTGAAAATAAGAAATAAATTAACTTAAAGGATATAAATAACATTTACAGTATATGAAAGACATTTTTTAAGTTGAAAATACACACATTTACATAGATCTGTACAAGAGTCCTGAAAGAGGGACACATGAGAGAGAAAGAGGGACAGAGGGAGCTATGTATACACATATTACACAGATCTGTCCATCAGTCCTGAAAGAGGAACACATGAGGAGGAAAGAGGGACAGGGGGAGCTATGTATACACATATTACACAGATCTGTACACCAGCCCTGAAAGAGGGACACATGAGGAGGAAAGAGGGACAGAGGGAGCTATGTATACACATATTACACAGCTCTGTCCATCAGCCCTGAAAGAGGGACACATGAGGAGGAAAGAGGGACAGAGGGAGCTATGTATACACATATTACACAGATCTGTACATCAGTCCTGAAAGAGGGACACATGAGGAGGAAAGAGGGACAGAGGGAGCTATGTATACACATATTGCACAGATCTGTCCATCAGTCCTGAAAGAGGGACACATGAGGAGGAAAGAGGGACAGGGGGAGCAATGTATACACATATTACACACATCTGTCCATCAGCCCTGAAAGAGGGACACATGAGGAGGAAAGAGGGACAGGGGGAGCTATGTATACACATATTACACACATCTGTCCATCAGCCCTGAAAGAGGGACACATGAGGAGGAAAGAGGGACAGAGGGGGCTATGTATACACATATTACACAGATCTGTCCATCAGCCCTGAAAGAGGGACACATGAGGAGGAAAGAGGGACAGAGGGGGCTATGTATACACATATTACACAGATCTGTACATCAGTCCTGAAAGAGGGACACATGAGGAGGAAAGAGGGACAGGGGGAGCTATGTATACACATATTACACACATCTGTCCATCAGCCCCGAAAGAGGGACACATGAGGAGGAAAGAGGGACAGAGGGGGCTATGTATACACATATTACACAGATCTGTACATCAGTCCTGAAAGAGGGACACATGAGGAGGAAAGAGGGACAGGGGAAGCTATGTATACACATATTACACAGATCTGTCCATCAGTCCTGAAAGAGGGACACATGAGGAGGAAATAGGGACAGAGGGAGCTATGTATACACATATTACACAGATCTGTACATCAGTCCTGAAAGAGGGACACATGAGGAGGAAAGAGGGACAGAGGGAGCTATATATACACATATTACACAGATCTGTCCATCAGTCCTGAAAGAGGGACACATGAGGAGGAAAGAGGGACAGGGGGAGCTATGTATACACATATTACACAGATCTGTCCCTCAGTCCTGAAAGAGTGACACATGAGGAGGAAAGAGGGACAGGGGGCAATGTATACACATATTACACACATCTGTCCATCAGCCCTGAAAGAGGGACACATGAGGAGGAAAGAGGGACAGAGGGGGCTATGTATACACATATTACACAGATCTGTACATCAGTCCTGAAAGAGGGACACATGAGGAGGAAAGAGGGACAGGGGGAGCTATGTATACACATATTACACACATCTGTCCATCAGCCCTGAAAGAGGGACACATGAGGAGGATAGAGGGACAGAGGGGGCTATGTATACACATATTACACAGAACTGTACATCAGTCCTGAAAGAGGGACACATGAGGAGGAAAGAGGGACAGGGGAAGCTATGTATACACATATTACACAGATCTGTCCATCAGTCCTGAAAGAGGGACACATGAGGAGGAAAGAGGGACAGAGGGAGCTATGTATACACATATTACACAGATCTGTACATCAGTCCTGAAAGAGGGACACATGAGGAGGAAAGAGGGACAGAGAGAGCTATGTATACACATATTACACAGCTCTGTACATCAGTCCTGAAAGAGGGACACATGAGGAGGAAAGAGGGACAGGGGAAGCTATGTATACACATATTACACAGATCTGTATATCAGTCCTGAAAGAGGGACACATGAGAAGGAAAGAGGGACAGAGAGAGCTATGTATACACATATTACACAGATCTGTCCATCAGCCCTGAAAGAGGGACACATGAGGAGGAAAAAGGGACAGAGGGAGCTATGTATACACATATTACACAGATCTGTCCATCAGTCCTGAAAGAGGGACACATGAGGAGGAAAGAGGGACAGGGGGAGCTATGTATACACATATTACACAGATCTGTCCATCAGCCCTGAAAGAGAGACACATGAGGAGGAAAGAGGGACAGAGGGAGCTATGTATACACATATTACACAGATCTGTCCATCAGTCCTGAAAGAGGGACACATGAGGAGGAAAGAGGGACAGAGGGAGCTATGTATACACATATTACACAGATCTGTCCATCAGTCCTGAAAGAGGGACACATGAGGAGGAAAGAGGGACAGAGGGAGCTATGTATACACATATTACACAGATCTGTACATCAGTCCTGAAAGAGGGACACATGAGGAGGAAAGAGGGACAGGGGGAGCTAAGTATACACATATTACACAGATCTGTCCATCCGTCCTGAAAGAGGGACACATGAGGAGGAAAGAGGGACAGGGGGAGCTATGTATACACATATTACACAGATCTGTATATAAGTCCTGAAAGAGGGACACATGAGGAGGAAAGAGGGACAGAGGGAGATATGTATACACATATTACACAGATCTGTCCATCAGTCCTGAAAGAGGGACACATGAGGAGGACAGAGGGACAGGGGGAGCTATGTATACACATATTACACAGATCTGTCCATCAGTCCTGAAAGAGGGACACATGAGGGGGAAAGAGGGACAGGGGGAGCTATGTATACACATATTACACAGATCTGTCCATCAGTCCTGAAAGAGGGACACACGAGGAGGAAAGAGGGACAGAGGGGGCTATGTATACACATATTACACAGATCTGTACATCAGTCCTGAAAGAGGGACACATGAGGAGGAAAGAGGGACAGGGGGAGCTACGTATACACATATTACACAGATCTGTCCATCAGTCCTGAAAGAGGGACACGTGAGGAGGAAAGAGGGACAGAGGGAGATATGTATACACATATTACACAGATCTGTCCATCAGTCCTGAAAGAGGGACACATGAGGAGGACAGAGGGACAGGGGGAGCTATGTATACACATATTACACAGATCTGTATATCAGTCCTGAAAGAGGGACACATGAGGAGGAAAGAGGGACAGAGGGAGCTATGTATACACATATTACACAGATCTGTCCATCAGCCCTGAAAGAGGGACACATGAGGAGGAAAGAGGGACAGAGGGGGCTATGTATACACATATTACACAGATCAGTCCATCAGTCCTGAAAGAGGGACACATGAGGAGGAAAGAAGGACAGGGGGAGCTATGTATACACATATTACACAGATCTGTCCATCAGCCCTGAAAGAGGGACACATGAGGAGGAAAGAGGGACAGGGGGAGCTATGTATACACATATTACACACATCTGTCCATCAGCCCCGAAAGAGGGACACATGAGGAGGAAAGAGGGACATAGGGGGCTATGTATACACATATTACACAGATCTGTACATCAGTCCTGAAAGAGGGACACATGAGGAGGAAAGAGGGACAGAGGGAGCTATGTATACACATATTACACACATCTGTCCATCAGCCCCGAAAGAGGGACACATGAGGAGGAAAGAGGGACAGGGGGAGCTATGTATACACATATTACACAGATCTGTACATCAGCCCTGAAAGAGGGACACATGAGGAGGAAAGAGGGACAGAGGGAGCTATGTATACACATATTACACAGATCTGTCCATCAGTCCTGAAAGAGGGACACGTGAGGAGGAAAGAGGGACAGGTGCAGCTATGTATACACATATTACACTGATCTGTCCATCAGCCCTGATAGAGGGACACATGAGGAGGAAAGAGGGACAGAGGGAGCTATGTATACACATATTACACAGATCTGTCCATCAGTCCTGAAAGAGGGACACATGAGGAGGAAAGAGGGACAGAGGGAGCTATGTATACACATATTACACAGATCTGTCCATCAGTCCTGAAAGAGGGACACATGAGGAGGAAAGAGGGACAGAGAGAGCTATGTATACACATATTACACAGATCTGTCCATCAGTCCTGAAAGAGGGACACATGAGGAGGAAAGAGGGACAGAGGGAGCTATGTATACACATATTACACAGATCTGTCCATCAGTCCTGAAAGAGGGACACATGAGGAGGACAGAGGGAGCTATGTATACACATATTACACAGATCTGTCCATCAGCCCTGAAAGAGGGACACATGAGGAGGAAAGAGGGACAGAGGGAGCTATGTATACACATATTACACAGATCTGTCCATCAGTCCTGAAAGAGGGACACATGAGGGGGAAAGAGGGACAGAGAGAGCTATGTATACACATATTACACAGATCTGTCCATCAGTCCTGAAAGAGGGACACATGAGGAGGAAAGAGGGACAGAGGGAGCTATGTATACACATATTACACAGATCAGTCCATCAGTCCTGAAAGAGGGACACATGAGGAGGAAAGAGGGACAGAGGGGGCTATGTATACACATATTACACAGATCTGTACATCAGTCCTGAAAGAGGGACACATGAGGAGGGAAGAGGGACAGGGGGAGCTATGTATCCACATATTACACAGATCTATACATCAGTCCTGAAAGAGGGACACATGAGGAGTAAAGAGGGACAGAGGGAGCTATGTATACACATATTACACAGATCTGACCATCAGTCCTGAAAGAGGGACACATGAGGAGGAAAGAGGGACTGGGGAGATATGTATACACATATTACACAGATCAGTCCATCAGTCCTGAAAGAGGGACACATGAGGAGGAAAGAGGGACAGAGGGAGCTATGTATACACATATTACACAGATCTGTCCATCAGTCCTGAAAGAGGGACACATGAGGAGGAAAGAGGGACAGAGAGAGCTATGTATACACATATTACACAGATCTGTCCATCAGTCCTGAAAGAGGGACACATGAGGAGGAAAGAGGGACAGAGGGAGCTATGTATACACATATTACACAGATCTGTACATCAGCCCTGAAAGAGGGACACATGAGGAGGAAAGAGGGACAGAGGGAGCTATGTATACACATATTACACAGATCTGTCCATCAGTCCTGAAAGAGGGACACAGGAGGAGGAAAGAGGGACAGAGGGAGCTATGTATACACATATTACACAGATCTGTACATCAGCCCTGAAAGAGGGACACATGAGGAGGAAAGAGGGACAGGGGAGCTATGTATACACATATTACACAGATCTGTCCATCAGTCCTGAAAGAGGGACACATGAGGGAGAAAGAGGGACAGTTGGGAGCTATGAACTTTTATAATTAAACCCACACTGGCCCTTGCTATCCTGGTTCATTTTCCTTCATAGTAACATTTTACAATTAATAATATATCAATTTAAAGGTTGGGAATAAAGTTCAGAGTCAATCAAACACAATTTTCAGTAGAGAAATACTTTATATATACTGTATTTACATAGAAAGAGGGACAACATCCAGAAAGAGGGACAAATGAAGAGGAAAGAGGGACAAAGGGACAGGGCTCCCAAAGAGGGACTGTCTGTCTGAAAGAGGGACAGTTGTGAGCTATGCGCCCATAAGTGTAAAGTGGAGTAAATGGCAATGAAGTGGGGGGAGTTGTGATGTAATATTTCCTGAAGTTGCTGGAGGACTTTGGAGTTGATCTTCTGGACCTTGCCTTGATTGAAGCCTCTTATGACATTGATTGCAATCTCGCTCCTCCCTGATTGCCGTCTTGTCTTGATTATGTCGTTATCACCATGTCGTCCTCTCCCACTCAACTACTGCCCCCCCCCTCCCCCCCCTCTGGCCCGGCTATATTTATATCTTCCTCCAGGAGATGCGATGGGCCTCACAGCTGGTCAGCGCCAGTCACAGTGTGATGTGTAAGTCATTCATATAACCCCTGAGGGCCACATCCTTATAATGAACCAGCACAGCGGCATCCCGCGGTAATGAACGCTCCACGTACCTCAGCGATCTTAATGAATCAATCCTTTGGTTTATTTTCGCTGAGGTGGTAATAATCATTGTAAAGTGTACATTGTAACCACCTCCGATGTAGCGGAGAATATAGATGAGCTGTCAGACGAGGAAGCGCTGAAATAAATCACGCGCAGGTAAATATATCGGGATTAATAGGACAACAGCTGACAGATGGGGATGTCTGGAGAACATTCAGCAGGTTTCAATCACAGCCTGAGCACCACGGCGCCCTCTGCTGGGGATGATATGATGGGGAGGGGTGGATGGGTGAGAGAAGCCAAGGTGGAGGAGAAAGATTCAGGACCATGGTGAGCGGAGACAGAGAGAGGCACCACGGAGTACAGGAGAAAAGAGCACTGGAAATCCTTGCTAGGAGGGTATCCAGAATTTTACCGACATCCTATTATTTTGCAGGGCTAATTCAGCTAGAAAAATATTGATACATATCACCCATTACATAAATAAATCCCTCTACTGATGCCAAACCCTTAAAACAGGGGTAGGGGACCTATGGCTCGGGAGACAGATGTGACTCTTCTGATGGCTACATCTGATTCACTAAGTTACACTGATCAAGCAGCACAGCTTAGTGTGGCAGCGCAAGTAACATTTTCAGAGTAGGCATGTTACTGCTGTAGCATGTACTACTAACTTACTCGCGCTCCCCCCAAAACAAACGGCTGCTCCAATTGTCCCACTCTGGACTCAGGTCCAGTGACTTTGTAGGACGAGATCCCCGCACTTTGATTGGCCCAATAGGCTGTCTGTCATTTGACAAGCAGCCTATTGGGCCAAAGTGCAGGAATCTCATCCTACAAAGTGAATCAACCCCCAAGTCAGCTAGCTAATTGTACAAGCTGTTAGTCGGTATTTCTCCTGTCTGGCTCTCGGGGAAATTGCTGATGTTGCTGAAACCCAAGAGAAGCTGAAGACGTGTCTGACACTTCCGCTGCTCGGCGGATCAACTGTAAACACATCACCATGGCAACAGGGATGTGAGCCCTCTGCTGTGCATGCGCACTGTCCCAGTTTGAAACATACTGTACGGCTCTCACGGAAATACATTTTAAAATATGTGGTGTTTATGGCTCTCTCAGCCAAAAAGGTTCCTGAGCCCTGCCTTAAAGGAATCATCAGCCGAAAATAAAGTAAATCGCACTTACTTACCCGGGGCTTCCTCCAGCCCCTTGAAGCTGTCTGTCCCACACTGATAGCTCCGCTCGCAGCCCCCGGCCCGGGGTCCCTGCACGGTGCAGAGGCCGACCTCGAGGTCGTCCTTAGTGTGGCTGCGTGAAGTGCCGCTGTCAATCAAGGCCACGTTGTCAGCGGCGTACTGCGCAGGCATGGTGTGTAGTAGTTCCGCGCCTGCGCAGTACAACGTGTGGCGCTTCACTTTGATACAGTAAGGATGACTTCGAGGTCGGCCTCTGCATTGTGCGGGGACCCCGGGATGGCGGCTGCGAATGGAGTTCAGACAGCGTGGGACAGACAGCTGCCAGGGGCTGGAGGAAACCCAGGTAAGTAAATGAGATTTTTAATTTTCGGCTGATGATTCCTTTAGGCCTCGTTCACATTACACGTGTTGCTGTCTGTATTTCGGAAACGCATGTGGGAGACACGCACGACCATCAGAAGTGCATAGACTGCATTGTTCACACTGCATGCGTTCCGGACCAGTACAGTGCGGGAACGCATGCTGCAATGTAAACGCAGATGGCGTGCGATTGTACGCATTGTGATCACACAGCTATCTGCGTGTGACAACGTGTAGGAGGCCTAACCGATCCCCTCTGTGATGTGTAACCCCCCCCCCGATATCTAACCCTAACCACTCGCCAGAATATAGTACATAGCAATCATATGACACTCCCCTCTGATAGGTAAACTCACCTGAACAGCTAAGCAAAAGCTCTTAATACATCGATATATGAGCAGATATTTCTGGACCCTGTGCTGCATGGGCTGGAATTACTAGTGACGCCCTTGTCTCTGTGGCTTAGACTGTGTGACCCCCAGGACTCTGTGTCTGTCTCGTGTGTTACTAGTGACGCCCTTGTCTCTGTGGCTTAGACTGTGTGACCCCCAGGACTCCGTGTCTGTCTCGTGTGTTACTAGTGACGCCCTTGTCTCTGTGGCTTAGACCATGTGACCCCCAGGACTCCGTGTCTGTCTTGTGTTACTAGTGACGTCCTTGTCTCTGTGGCTTAGACCGTGTGACCCCCAGGACTCCGTGTCTGTCTCGTGTGTTACTAGTGACGCCCTTGTCTCTGTGGCTTAGACCGTGTGACCCCCAGGACTCCGTGTCTGTCTCGTGTGTTACTAGTGACGCCTTGTCTCTGTGGCTTAGACCATGTGACCCCCAGGACTCCGTGTCTGTCTCGTGTGTTACTAGTGACGCCCTTGTCTCTGTGGCTTAGACCATGTGACCCCCAGGACTCCGTGTCTGTCTCGTGTGTTACTAGTGACGCCTTTGTCTCTGTGGCTTAGACCATGTGACCCCCAGGACTCCGTGTCTGTCTCGTGTGTTACTAGTGAGGCCCTTGTCTCTGTGGCTTAGACCGCGTGACCCCCAGGACTCCGTGTCTGTCTCGTGTGTTACTAGTGACGCCCTTGTCTCTGTGGCTTAGACCGTGTGACCCCCAGGACTTCGTGTCTGTCTCGTGTGTTACTAGTGACGCCCTTGTCTCTGTGGCTTAGACCGTGTGACCCCCAGGACTCCGTGTCTGTCTCGTGTGTTACTAGTGACGCCCTTGTCTCTGTGGCTTAGACCGTGTGACCCCCCAGGACTCCGTGTCTGTCTCGTGTGTTACTAGTGACGCCCTTGTCTCTGTGGCTTAGACCATGTGACCCCCAGGACTCCGTGTCTGTCTCGTGTGTTACTAGTGACGCCCTTGTCTCTGTAGCTTAGACCATGTGACCCCCAGGACTCCGTGTCTGTCTCTTGTGTTACTAGTGACGCCCTTGTCTCTGTGGCTTAGACCATGTGACCCCCAGGACTCCGTGTCTGTCTCGTGTGTTACTAGTGACGCCCTTGTCTCTGTGGCTTAGACCGCGTGACCCCCAGGACTCCGTGTCTGTCTCGTGTGTTACTAGTGACGCCCTTGTCTCTGTGGCTTAGATCATGTGACCCCCAGGACTCCGTGTCTGTCTCGTGTATTACTAGTGACGCCCTTGTCTCTGTGGCTTAGACCATGTGACCCCCAGGACTCCGTGTCTGTCTCGTGTGTTACTAGTGACGCCCTTGTCTCTGTGGCTTAGACCATGTGACCCCCAGGACTCCGTGTCTGTCTTGTGTTACTAGTGACGTCCTTGTCTCTGTGGCTTAGACCGTGTGACCCCCAGGACTCCGTGTCTGTCTCGTGTGTTACTAGTGACGCCCTTGTCTCTGTGGCTTAGACCGTGTGACCCCCAGGACTCCGTGTCTGTCTCGTGTGTTACTAGTGACGCCTTGTCTCTGTGGCTTAGACCATGTGACCCCCAGGACTCCGTGTCTGTCTCGTGTGTTACTAGTGACGCCTTTGTCTCTGTGGCTTAGACCATGTGACCCCCAGGACTCCGTGTCTGTCTCGTGTGTTACTAGTGAGGCCCTTGTCTCTGTGGCTTAGACCGCGTGACCCCCAGGACTCCGTGTCTGTCTCGTGTGTTACTAGTGACGCCCTTGTCTCTGTGGCTTAGACCGTGTGACCCCCAGGACTTCGTGTCTGTCTCGTGTGTTACTAGTGACGCCCTTGCTCTCTGGCTTAGACCGCGTGACCCCCAGGACTCCGTGTCTGTCTCGTGTGTTACTAGTGACGCCCTTGTCTCTGTGGCTTAGACCGTGTGACCCCCAGGACTCCGTGTCTGTCTCGTGTGTTACTAGTGACGCCCTTGTCTCTGTGGCTTAGACCGTGTGACCCCCCAGGACTCCGTGTCTGTCTCGTGTGTTACTAGTGACGCCCTTGTCTCTGTGGCTTAGACCATGTGACCCCCAGGACTCCGTGTCTGTCTCGTGTGTTACTAGTGACGCCCTTGTCTCTGTAGCTTAGACCATGTGACCCCCAGGACTCCGTGTCTGTCTCTTGTGTTACTAGTGACGCCCTTGTCTCTGTGGCTTAGACCATGTGACCCCCAGGACTCCGTGTCTGTCTCGTGTGTTACTAGTGACGCCCTTGTCTCTGTGGCTTAGACCGCGTGACCCCCAGGACTCCGTGTCTGTCTCGTGTGTTACTAGTGACGCCCTTGTCTCTGTGGCTTAGATCATGTGACCCCCAGGACTCCGTGTCTGTCTCGTGTATTACTAGTGACGCCCTTGTCTCTGTGGCTTAGACCATGTGACCCCCAGGACTCCGTGTCTGTCTCGTGTGTTACTAGTGACGCCCTTGTCTCTGTGGCTTAGACCGTGTGACCCCCAGGACTCCGTGTCTGTCTCGTGTGTTACTAGTGACGCCCTTGTCTCTGTGGCTTAGATCATGTGACCCCCAGGACTCCGTGTCTGTCTCGTGTGTTACTAGTGACGCCTTTGTCTCTGTGGCTTAGACCATGTGACCCCCAGGACTCCGTGTCTGTCTCGTGTGTTACTAGTGACGCCCTTGTCTCTGTGGCTTAGACCGTGTGACCCCCAGGACTCCGTGTCTGTCTCGTGTGTTACTAGTGACGCCCTTGTCTCTGTGGCTTAGATCATGTGACCCCCAGGACTCCGTGTCTGTCTCGTGTGTTACTAGTGACGCCCTTGTCTCTGTGGCTTAGACCATGTGACCCCCAGGACTCCGTGTCTGTCTCTTGTGTTACTAGTGACGCCCTTGTCTCTGTGGCTTAGACCAGTGTTTCTCAACATTTTATTGGTATGTACCACTTTTAAAACCCTGTACTCACCCCAGCATAGTAAACATTATCACCCCTTGACAAATGTATGTTTAATCGTTGTACATGATAATTGGTTCTAACCAATCTTCCAAACATTTACTATTGCTTTTAATTAGCTAAAACACTAATTTGGTTTTATTTAAATAAAATTTATCATTTTCTAAAACTCTAAATTTGTTATTCTTGGTTAAGTATATCAAGCCCGAGTACCCCCTGGAACCATCCGAAGTACCCCCTGGGGTACGCGTACCACATGTTGAGAACCTAGGGCTTAGACCGTGTGACCCCCAGGACTCCGTGTCTGTCTCGTGTATTACTAGTGACGCCCTTGTCTCTGTGGCTTAGACCATGTGACCCCCAGGACTCCGTGTCTGTCTCGTGTGTTACTAGTGACGCCCTTGTCTCTGTGGCTTAGACTGTGTGACCCCCAGGACTCCGTGTCTGTCTCATGTGTTACTAGTGACGCCCTTGTCTCTGTGGCTTAGACCATGTGACCCACAGGACTCTGTGTCTGTCTCGTGTGTTACTAGTGAGGCCCTTGTCTCTGTGGCTTAGACCGTGTGACCCCCAGGACTCCGTGTCTGTCTCGTGTGTTACTAGTGACGCCCTTGTCTCTGTGGCTTAGACCATGTGACCCCCAGGACTCCGTGTCTGTCTCTTGTGTTACTAGTGACGCCCTTGTCTCTGTGGCTTAGACCATGTGACCCCCAGGACTCCGTGTCTGTCTCGTGTGTTACTAGTGACGCCCTTGTCTCTGTGGCTTAGACCATGTGACCCCCAGGACTCCATGTCTGTCTCGTGTGTTACTAGTGACGCCTTGTCTCAGTGGCTTAGACCATGTGACCCCCAGGACTCCGTGTCTGTCTCATGTGTTACTAGTGACGCCCTTGTCTCTGTGGCTTAAACCGTGTGACCCCCAGGACTCCGTGTCTGTCTCATGTGTTACTAGTGACGCCCTTGTCTCTGTGGCTTAAACCGTGTGACCCCCAGGACCGCACCATACATCATGTCTATCTCACGGATTGCTGCTGTATTGGTTGCCAGCATCACTCATAACAGGTGGAGATACGTTATCACAGCACTGATTGCTCTGAATATCTCTGTCCACCGAAGACCAGTCTGAGGACTCACAGATAAGCCCATCAGATGTTTATACAGCTGCTTCCCATCGGTCTGTTCCCAGATCCTCGGAGAGAATGCAGGATTATTATTTCAGAGCTGGAAATGGCTATTATATCAGCCGTATAGATGTATGCACCCCAGTGGTATAGATGTATGGACCCCAGAGGTATAGATGTATGGACCCCAGTGGTATAGCTGTATGGACCCCAGAGGTATAGATGTATGGACCCCAGAGGTATAGATGTATGGACCCCGGTGGTATAGCTGTATGGACCCCAGTGGTATAGCTGTATGGACCCCAGAGGTATAGATGTATGGACCCCAGAGGTATAGATATATGGACCCCAGTGGTATAGCTGTATGGACCCCAGAGGTATAGATGTATGGACCCCAGAGGTATAGATGTATGGACCCCAGAGGTATAGATATATGGACCCCAGTGGTATAGATGTATGGACCCCAGTGGTATAGCGGTATGGACCCCAGTGGTATAGCGGAATGGACCCCAGTGGTATAGCTGTATGGACCCCAGTGGTATAGATGTATGGACCCCAGAGGTATAGATGTATGGACCCCAGAGGTATAGATGTATGGACCCCAGAGGTGTAGATGTATGGACCCCAGAGGTGTAGATGTATGGACCCCGGTGGTGTAGATGTATGGACCCCAGTGGTATAGCTGTATGGACCCCAGTGGTATAGATGTAAGGACCCCAGAGGTATAGCTGTATGGACCCCAGTGGTATAGATGTATGGACCCCAGTGGTATAGCTGTATGGACCCCAGAGGTATAGATGTATGGACCCCAGAGGTATAGCTGTATGGACCCCAGTGGTATAGCTGTATGGACCCCAGTGGTATAGCTGTATGGACCCCAGTGGCATAGCTGTATGGACCCCAGTTGTATAGATGTACGGACCCCAGAGGTATAGCTGTATGGACCCCAGTGGTATAGATGTATGGACCCCAGTGGTATAGCTGTATGGACCCCAGAGGTATAGCTGTATGGACCCCAGTGGTATAGCTGTATGGACCCCAGTGGTATAGATGTATGGACCCCAGTGGTATAGCTGTATGGACCCCAGTGGTATAGCTGTATGGACCCCAGTGGTATAGCTGTATGGACCCCAGAGGTATAGCTGTATGGACCCCAGAGGTATAGCTGTATGGACCCCAGAGGTATAGCTGTATGGACCCCAGAGGTATAGCTGTATGGACCCCAGAGGTATAGATGTATGGACCCCAGAGGTATAGATGTATGGACCCCAGAGGTATAGATGTATGGACCCCAGAGGTATAGATGTATGGATCCCAGAGGTATAGATGTATGGACCCCAGAGGTATAGCTGTATGGACCCCAGAGGTATAGCTGTATAGACCCCAGAGGTATAGCTGTATGGACCCCAGAGGTATAGCTGTATGGACCCCAGTGGTATAGCTGTATGGACCCCAGAGCAGGTATAGCTGTATGGACCCCAGAGGTATAGATGTATGGACCCCAGAGGTATAGATGTATGGACCCCAGTGGGTTAGCTGTATGGACCCCAGAGGTATAGCTGTATGGACCCCAGAGCAGGTATAGCTGTATGGACCCCAGAGGTATAGCTGTATGGACCCCAGAGGTATAGCTGTATGGACCCCAGTGGTATAGCTGTATGGACCCCAGAGGTATAGCTGTATGGACCCCAGTGGTATAGCTGTATGGACCCCAGAGGTATAGATGTATGGACCCCAGTGGGTTAGCTGTATGGACCCCAGAGGTATAGCTGTATGGACCCCAGAGGTATAGCTGTATGGACCCCAGAGCAGGTATAGCTGTATGGACCCCAGAGGTATAGCTGTATGGACCCCAGAGGTATAGCTGTATGGACCCCAGTGGTATAGCTGTATGGACCCCAGAGGTATAGCGGTATGGACCCCAGAGGTATAGATGTGAGCCCACCTATATGTACAGACCCAAGGTGCTGGATCTGCTGCTGTGTCCCCCAGGATCTTCCAAAGTCTCCATGAGGTCTTCAAAAGTGACCAGCAGACCTGGGCTGGATTCACCCTCAGGGCTGATTGGAAATATCGATATCGGATTCTGCCGGACTTTCGCATTCCAATAAGTTTTTGGTGAATTTTATTTTGCTATTTTTTGTCATTTTTGGCATAGACAGTTTATGTTTTGACCTTTATATATATTTTATATCAGAATCAGAATCAGGGGGGCACCTAGCTTACACCGAGTCTCAAGCAGCCAGAAAGCACACTTTGGTCAGTGCTGGACTCTACAATGATATATTATAGAAGATGTGTGGGAAGTGTTAGAGAATGCTTGTGAGGAATAAAGCCTCTACTACGGTTGTCCCACCATATACATGCCAATGGTTATTCCCTACAATATATATTTCTAGCTGATATAATATTATCTATAGCAAGTAGTGCTTCAAGAGTGCCAGCTTTGACAATGGGGTCCGTGTGCAGTGGCGTAGCTAAGGAGCTAGGGGCCCCGGTGCGAGTTATACATGCCCCCCCCCCCCCCCCCCCAAGCACTTTATACAAAACAATTGATACGTCGCACCAAAACCTGCCAAGGACAACCACAGTGTCAGAGGTGCAAGCAGGGGATGGGGAACAGCTTGTTACTGATTACCCCCCAAGCACTCTATACATAGCAATCCCTGCCAATGGCAACCACAGTGTCAGAGGTGCAAGAAGGGGATGGGGAGCAGCTTGTTACTGATTACCCCCAAGCACTCTATACATAGCAATCCCTGCCAATGGCAACTACAGTGTCAGAGGTGCAAGAAGGGGATGGGGAGCAGCTTGTTACTGATTACCCCCAAGCACTCTATACATAGCAATCCCTGCCAATGGCAACTACAGTGTCAGAGGTGCAAGAAGGGGATGGGGAGCAGCTTGTTACTGATTACCCCCAAGCACTCTATACATAGCAATCCCTGCCAATGGCAACTACAGTGTCAGAGGTGCAAGAAGGGGATGGGGAACAGCTTGTTACTGATTACCCCCAAGCACTCTATACATAGCAATCCCTGCCAATGGCAACTACAGTGTCAGAGGTGCAAGAAGGGGATGGGGAGCAGCTTGTTACTGATTACCCCCAAGCACTCTATACATAGCAATCCCTGCCAATGGCAACTACAGTGTCAGAGGTACAAGAAGGGGATGGGGAGCAGCTTGTTACTGATTACCCCCAAGCACTCTATACATAGCAATCCCTGCCAATGGCAACTACAGTGTCAGAGGTACAAGAAGGGGATGGGGAGCAGCTTGTTACTGATTACCCCCAAGCACTCTATACATAGCAATCCCTGCCAATGGCAACTACAGTGTCAGAGGTACAAGAAGGGGATGGGGAGCAGCTTGTTACTGATTACCCCCAAGCACTCTATACATAGCAATCCCTGCCAATGGCAGCTACAGTGTCAGAGGTGCAAGAAGGGGATGGGGAACAGTGTGTTAATGATTATCATTCAAAGCATCTATAGAAGTGATTATTACCAGCACAGGACCAATAAAGAGCTAATACTGCAGTTGAGGAAGGGCCTTACGGGGCCCCTCTGGCCCACCGATGCAGTGGCTACCTCTGCAACCCCTATTGCTATCCCCCTGGATCCGTGTTATGAGTTGAGAGATTTCCATAAGACATCTGTGCAAGTTGCTGACACATCTACACAACGTTACTGATCATTCATGGTCTGGACCTGATGTCTGCTCCACTCCATTCTCCATAATTCATAAACCTGCCGCGTAGATTCCCCCTGCGATCCGTCACACGCACTTCTGCTGGTATATATCGTGACCAGAGCCGGGATAAGGTCCTCCAGCACCCAAGGCTGAGACACCAAAGTGCGCCCCTCCATCCCTCCCACCCCAGCCGTCACACACTGATTGCTATTACACTAACAGGCCCCTCCCCATCCCTCCCACCCCAGCCGTCACACACTGATTGCTATTACACTAAGAGGCCCCTCCCATCCCTCCCACCCCAGCCGTCACACACTGATTGCTATTACACTAAGAGGCCCCTCCTCCATCCCTCCCACCCCAGCCGTCACACACTGATTGCTATTACACTAACAGGCCCCTCCCCATCCCTCCCACCCCAGCCGTCACACACTGATTGCTATTACACTAAGAGGCCCCTCCCCCATCCCTCCCACCCCAGCCTTCACACACTGATTGCTATTAGACTAAGAGGCCCCTCCCATCCCTCCCACCCCAGCCTTCACACACTGATTGCTATTACACTAAGAGGTCCCTCCTCCATCCCTCCCACCCCAGCCTTCACACACTGATTGCTATTACACTAACAGGCCCCTCCCCATCCCTCCCACCCCAGCCTTCACACACTGATTGCTATTAGACTAAGAGGCCCCTCCCATCCCTCCCACCCCAGCCTTCACACACTGATTGCTATTACACTAAGAGGTCCCTCCTCCATCCCTCCCACCCCAGCCTTCACACACTGATTGCTATTACACTAACAGGCCCCTCCCCATCCCTCCCACCCCAGCCGTCACACACTGATTGCTATTACACTAAGAGGCCCCTCCCCCATCCCTCCCACCCCAGCCTTCACACACTGATTGCTATTAGACTAAGAGGCCCCTCCCATCCCTCCCACCCCAGCCTTCACACACTGATTGCTATTACACTAAGAGGCCCCTCCCATCCCTCCCACCCCAGCCGTCACACACTGATTGCTATTACACTAAGAGGCCCCTCCATCCCTCCCACCCCAGCCATCACACAATGATTGCTATTACACTAAGAGGCCCCTCCATCCCTCCACCCCAACCGTCACACACTGATTGCTATTACACTAAGAGGCCCCTCCATCCCTCCCACCCCAGCCATCACACACTGATTGCTATTAGATTAAGAGGCTCCCCAGGGCCCCAACCCACCAACACCTTAATCTCTAGTTATCTGGCTTGCAGTCACTGCAATGTATCCCCTTTTCTTATTTCTCTCTGATTCAAACACAATAGAAGAATGATAGCTGAGTGAGTTGTGCGCCCCTCCTACGCTGCGCCCTGAGGCTGGAGCCTCTCTCGCCTCTGCCTCGGCCCGGCCCTGATAATGACTGCGGACGCTGTTTCCCCATCAGAGGAGCAGATTAGAATTGCAGATAATATTGGAGGAAGCTGGACACCACTTCGAGTCTGGCGACGCTCGGCCAGCGTGAAGATCCCCGCTAATCAGAGGCTGGATTCGAGGAGAGCGTTGCTGATTGCTCCAGCCGGACGAGAATTCTCTCCGCTGTTTCCTCGATTATCCCGCTATGGAGAGAATATCAATGCAGGGAAATGTCACTGACTGCACAGCTCATCCAGTCTGATGGGATCATAAACCTGAGGATTAAATATCTTCAATACAATGATTTTACAGTAAAACTCCAACCACAGTTATAAGAGAGTGCAGTTCCCATTCTGGCCAGCTGAGGTGTAAAAGAGTCTTATTATTGTACAGTATACGGTTTAATAACATGCTATAATTCAAGGAACGTAGCTAAATAGAGGCGCCACTAAGAGCAAAATACACTTAAATCTCATTAAAAAGAGGTAGCAGTGGACTTACCTCCAGGTATATGACACGAGTAGACACATTTCTAAAACAACTTTTAAAGGGGCACTACAGCGAAAAACTGTAAAATGTAAAATATGTGCAAACATATACACATAGGAAGTACATTTTTTTTCCAGAGTAAAATGAGCCATAAATTACTTTTCTCCTATGTTGCTGTCACTTACAGTAAGTAGTAGAAATCTAACAGAAGTGACAGGTTTTGGACTAGTCCATCTCTTCATAGGGGATTCTCAGCATGGCGTTTATTCTTTATAAAGATATTCCCTAAAAAGGATTTAAGCAATGATGCTGGCCTGCTTCCCTGCTCCCTACACAGTTTTTTTGGCAGTTGGACAGAGCAACTGTCATTCACTAAGTGCATTTGAAAATAAATATATCCCTGAGAATCCCCTATAAAGAGATGGACTAGTCCAGAACCTGTCACTTCTGTCAGATTTCTACTACCTACTGGAAGTGACCGCAACATAGGAGAAAAGTAATTTATGGCTCATTTTACTCTAGAAAAAATGTACTTCTTATTTGTATATGTTTGCATATATTTTACATTTTACAGTTTTTTGCTGTAGTGCCCCTTTAATCATCAACATAAAACACTCTCACTGCAATGCATTTCGCACAAATGTCCTGCTTCTTCAGGCAGAAATGTAGTAGTCTGTGGCACAGTGGTGTAGGCTGGGTGATGGTCATCATGGAGGCGCCGTGCCTGCACCGCTGTGCCACAGACTCCTACATTTTGGCCTGAAGAAGCAGGGAATTCCTGTGAAATGCGTTGCTGATGGAGTGGGTTTTTTTTTTAACATAATTAAAAGCTTTTTTAGAAATGTGACTACCTGTGTCCTATACCTGGAGGTAGGTCCTCCTTTTAACCAGAGATTAGTGTATTCTATCTTGAGTGGCACCTCTGTTTACCTGCGTTCCTTGGTTTGCATTGTCCACCCCTGATGAAGAGGTGTTACCCGCCTTTTTCCTTCTTCTACAGAGAGCGATCTTTTACCCCGAGTGGGGTCAGGTTTGTTCTCTCCATCTGCCTACACAGTGGTTGCCTTTGAGGTGACATACGTTGGTGAGTATTACTCCTATAACTCTACAACCACACAATAACACAAACGTACTACACTACATTGTTCTCTTGGTTTCTCTCCCCATTTTCTTAAAGGGACCCTGTAAAGTGGTTAAAGGATATCCAAGGTGAAAATAAAATAATTAGATAAACAATTGTATCTATCCTCCTTGTTGTAAAAATGACTGTTTTAGGCATCTCATAGTTTTATTTTATATTTAAATCTACTTTTTACGTTTTTACTGTTTCATTCTCAGTGGCACATTCATTGAAATATGCCAGAGCAAAAATCTATTAACAATTGACCATTTTTATCTTTTTCCTGCTCCCAGAAGTCATTTTCTGCTAGGAAAGTGTTTTATGGCTGCAATTTCGTATCAGTGAGGGCCACACTTTAGTCCGACCTGGTCCCGACCCAGACAGAAATTGTCACTTGCATACCTGATTTTTAACACTTTCAGGCAGAGGAAAGGCAGGCAGGGAGTTCCAAAGTGTAGGGGCAGCATGACAAAAGGCTCTGTCTCCAAAGGTTTTGAGGTAGACTCTGGGGGTGACCAAGGTGTTACGTCCTTTTGATCTAAGATTGTGTGGGGGGGGGGGGGTGATGCAGTTGCAACAAGTCCTTCAGGTATCCAGGGCCCAGATTGTGCAAGGATTTGAATGTCAGTAAGCCAATCTTAAACAGAATTCTCCATTTTATCGGTAGCCAGTGGAGTGAGCTCAGGGTTGGTGTTATGTGGCAATGGCGGGGTTGGCTCGTTAACAGCCTTGCGGCGGCATTCTGTACTAATTGCAGGCGGCGTAAGTCTTTCTTATGCAGGCCTGTGTAGAGGGCATTGCAGTAGTCTAACCTTAATGTGACGAAGGCATGAACTAGGGTTGGAAGATCCTCTGAAGGAATTAGGTGTTTAATCCTTGCAATATTCCTTAGGTGAAAGAAGGAATGTTTCACAACAGCTGAGATTTGATTCCTGAAGCTTAATTTCCCATCAATCAGTACTCCCAGGCTGCGCACACAGTCTGAGTTGTTCAGGTCTGAGCTCCCTATCCTTAGCGGTGTTGGTTGAGACTGGGGCTGCTTTGCTGTTGAGCCCTGGCCCTCGATAACAAGAACCTCAGTTTTGTCAGCATTAAGTTTTGGCCAATTATTATCCATCCACTCCTGAAGCTCAGCTAAGCATGCGTTTATTTGTGGAGTAGGGTCTGTGAATGACAAATATAGCTGGGTGTCATCAGCATAGCAATGATATGTCAGGCCATGTATACTTCCTGGAAGTCATCACGCCAGCCGCTACGCGTCATCATGATGGCCGGCGTGACAGTCCTGTGCATGCGTGGTTCAGAGTTAGAAAATCGTGCATGCGCAGGACGGCCATCGTGATGACTCGTTGCGGCCATCGTGATGATGCGGAATGCGGACTTCCAGGAAGTATATGGACGACTTTCAGCCCGAAAGTCGCCATTAACGGAGCAGCCAGCAGGACCGGGAGAGGAGCCAGGAGGACGCCAGGGGACTTCCCGACCTACGGTGGGCTGGAGGAAGCCCCAGGTAAGTACCAATTTCATTTTTAACAACTGCTCAGGGTCCCTTGAAGCATCCTATAGTTGCACTTCACAAACCACTGTACCCATAAATAGCCTGCGCTGGCTGACCCCGCTTCCTGTATGCATAGCTTACAAACAGTGCTGAGTAATTTGTGCTCCGTCTTTTGACAGCGCCCAAATTACTCACTGAGCACCACTATAGCCGTAATTCCTATTATGGCCTATGGTGGCGCCGCCTGCACCCAAATGCCCTGTGCTGTTTTTACAGTGTTTGGGATGTTAACACTATACCTACTTCCATGAAAGCAGGAAGTAGACGCACTGCAGATTTATTTAAGGATTTTTATCAGCCGTTTCAGTCCCTTGCGGCAGCCCCGGTCCTCCTCGGTGTCCCTGCCGGCCGTAATGATTGTGACCCGCCAGCGCGTTCACATCATCTGGCGAGCACTGCACCTGCTCACAATTACTGCACAGGCGCAGAAGAGCTGACCCCACCGGCGGGTCACTATCATTACGGGTGGCCAGCGGGACCCCGAGGAGGACTGGGGCTGTGGCAAGGGACTGAGATGGCTGCGAGGCGCTGGAAGAAACCCGAGGTGGGTAAACAATAGATTAGATATTTCACCTTGGAAGCCCCTTAAAAGCAGAGTATAGTGCAGCAGAAGCTGTGCTCTCACCTCCCCTCTGGAGTCCAGTGCTGTGCCTGTGTGACCATCCTGTCTGTCCCCATCCCCCTCCTGCACTCTCCCAGCTTAGTGTGTAAATGCAGACTATAGTGCAGCAGAAGCTGTGCTCTCACCTCCCCTCTGGAGTCCAGTGCTGTGCCTGTGTGACCATCCAGTCTGTCCCCATCCCCTTCCTGCACTCCCCCAGCTTAGTGTGTAAATGCAGAGTATAGTGCAGCAGAAGCTGTGCTCTCACTTCCCCTCTGGAGTCCAGTGCTGTGCCTGTGTGACCATCCTGTCTGTCCCCATCCCCCTCCTGCACTCCCCCAGCTTAGTGTGTAAATGCAGACTATAGTGCAGCAGAAGCTGTGCTCTCACCTCTCTGCTGGAGTCCAGTGCTGTGCCTGTGTGACCATCCAGTCTGTCCCCATCCCCTTCCTGCACTCCCCCAGCTTAGTGTGTAAATGCAGAGTATAGTGCAGCAGAACCTGTGCTCTCACCTCCCCTCTGGAGTCCAGTGCTGTGCCTGTGTGACCATCCTGTCTGTCCCCATCCCCCTCCTGCACTCCCCCAGCTTAGTGTTTAAATGCAGACTATAGTGCAGCAGAAGCTGTGCTCTCACCTCTCTGCTGGAGTCCAGTGCTGTGCCTGTGTGACCATCCATTCTGTCCCCATCCCCTTCCTGCACTCCCCCAGCTTAGTGTGTAAATGCAGAGTATAGTGCAGCAGAAGATGTGCTCACACCTCCCCTCTGGAGTCCAGTGCTGTGCCTGTGTGACCATCCGGTCTGTCCCCATCCCCTTCCTTCACTCCCCCAGCTTAGTGTGTAAATGCAGAGTATAGTGCAGCAGAAGATGTGCTCACACCTCCCCTCTGGAGTCCAGTGCTGTGCCTGTGTGACCATCCGGTCTGTCCCCATCCCCTTCCTTCACTCCCCCAGCTTAGTGTGTAAATGCAGAGTTTAGTGCAGCAGAAGCTGTGCTCTCACCTCCCCTCTGGAGTCCAGTGCTGTGCCTGTGTGACCATCCGGTCTGTCCCCATCCCATTCTGCACTCCCCCAGCTTAGTGTGTAAATGCAGAGTATAGTGCAGCAGAAGCTGTGCTCTCACCTCCCCTCTGGAGTCCAGTGCTGTGTCTGTGTGACCATCCTGTCTGTCCTCTAGTGCTGGCTCTCCTCATGTCGTGTGTAATCACTCTACATGTGTTAGGAGATGCTGGGCACCAGAATCGGGACAAGGTCCTCCAGCCTTCAAGGCTGAGACACCAAAGTGCGCCCCCCATCCCTCCCACCCCAACCGTCACACATCTCATTGCTCATTAGACCAAGTGGCTCACCAGGGCCTCCAACACCTTAATCTCTAGTTATCTGGCTTGGAGTCACTGCCATGTATCCCCTTTACTTATTTCTCTCTGCTTCAAACACAACAGGGAAATAGCTGAGTGAGTTGAGCGCCCCTTCCTACACTGTGTCCTGAGGCTGGAGCCTCTCTCACCTCTGCCTCGGCCCAGCCCTGCCCCCTCCTACACTGTGCCCCGAGGCTGGAGCCTCTCTTGCCTCTGCCTCGGCCCTGTTCTACTGGGCACAAGGGCGAGAAGAGAGCGGACAAGGGGAAGCACAACACTGGACTCCAGTAGAGAGGTGAGAGCACAGCTTCTGATAACACTCACCCCTCCTTACCTTCTCCTAACAATAACCTACCAATATCCAATCCTGACACTAACCTACTGTCACTTACTCCTATCGCTAACTTACCATCAGTCATATGTCTTCAGGATAGGGGTCCTTTCTGGCTATTAGGTGCTATGTCTTCAGAATGGGGGACCCGGCTGGCTGTCAGTCATATGTCTTCAGGATATGGGTCCTTTCTGGCTATAAGGTGATATGTCTTCAGAATGGGGGTCCCGGCTGGCTGTCAGTCATATGTCTTTAGGATAGGGGTCCCCGCTGGCTGTCAGGTGATATGTCTTCAGTATGGGGGTCCCCGCTGGCTGTCAGGTGATATGTCTTCAGTATGGGGGTCCCCGCTGGCTGTCAGGTGATATGTCTTCAGTATGGGGGTCCCCGCTGGCTGTCAGGTGATATGTCTTCAGTATGGGGGTCCTTTCTGGCTATCAGGTGATATGTCTTCAGAATGGGGGTCCCTTCTGGCTATCAGGTGATATGTCTTCAGAATGGGGGTCCCGGCTGGCTGTCAGGTGATATGTCTTTAGGATAGGGGTCCCTTCTGGCTATAAGGTGATATGTCTTCAGAATGGGGGTCCTTTCTGGCTATCAGGTGATATGTCTTCAGTATGGGGGTCCCCGCTGGCTGTCAGGTGATATGTCTTCAGAATGGGGGTCCCGGCTGGCTGTCAGTCATATGTCTTTAGGATAGGGGTCCCCGCTGGCTGTCAGGTGATATGTCTTCAGTATGGGGGTCCCCGCTGGCTGTCAGGTGATATGTCTTCAGTATGGGGGTCCCCGCTGGCTGTCAGGTGATATGTCTTCAGTATGGGGGTCCTTTCTGGCTATCAGGTGATATGTCTTCAGAATGGGGGTCCCTTCTGGCTATCAGGTGATATGTCTTCAGAATGGGGGTCCCGGCTGGCTGTCAGGTGATATGTCTTCAGAATGGGGGTCCCGGCTGGCTGTCAGTCATATGTCTTTAGGATAGGGGTCCCTTCTGGCTATAAGGTGATATGTCTTCAGAATGGGGGTCCTTTCTGGCTATCAGGTGATATGTCTTCAGTATGGGGGTCCCCGCTGGCTGTCAGGTGATATGTCTTCAGAATGGGGGTCCCTTCTGGCTATAAGGTGATATGTCTTCAGAATGGGGGTCCTTTCTGGCTATCAGGTGATATGTCTTCAGTATGGGGGTCCCCGCTGGCTGTCAGGTGATATGTCTTCAGAATGGGGGTCCCCGCTGGCTGTCAGGTGATATGTCTTCAGAATGGGGGTCCCTTCTGGCTATAAGGTGATATGTCTTCAGAATGGGGGTCCCTTCTGGCTATAAGGTGATATGTCTTCAGAATGGGGGTCCTTTCTGGCTATCAGGTGATATGTCTTCAGTATGGGGGTCCCCGCTGGCTGTCAGGTGATATGTCTTCAGAATGGGGGTCCCTTCTGGCTATCATGTGATATGTCTTCAGAATGGGGGTCCCTTCTGGCTATAAGGTGATATGTCTTCAGAATGGGTGTCCCGGCTGGCAGAGTACATGTGTTCGGTGGTGTGAACGATGAGTGAGCAGTGGTAGAATAAGCGGTGTAGGACGTGGATGAGCGGCTGCTGTCAGATCTCAGAGTCCAGCAGAATGTAGCCCCGCTCTGTGAACTCTTTGGCTTAGAATGTACACACAGCGCCAATCTCCAGCCTCTGCTATGAATTCTGCTGCATTCTGCCAGCGGCGTCAGGCAGAGATCTCTGGGATTAGCCGGGCCCGGCCAGCGGTTCCACCGGAGCAGGGACCTGTCAGATGTAGCTTTTTCCTTCTCATTAAGTCTGAGAATCATTTGATGTTTCAGGAAGTTTTCTGTAAATTGTCCAATTTACTGGCTTCCCGCAGGAAACTAATGGCTCAGCCAGGTATAGATTGTAAGCTCTGAGGACGAGAGATCAGAGAGTAGGGCCTTGTCCTGAGCTGAAGGCCACGTCCCCTGGTGTCAGTCAGGAGACGTACAAGCATAGATTGTAAGCTCTGAGGATGAGAGATCAGACAGTAGAGCTTTGTCCTGAGCTGGGGCCACGCCCCCTAGTGTCAGTCAGGAGGAGTCCAGGCATAGAGTAAGCTCTGAGGACGAGAGATCAGAGAGTAGAGCCTTGTCCTGAGCTGGAGGCCACGCCCCCTTGTGTCAGTCAGGAGAAGTCCAGGCATAGAGTGTAAGCTCTGAGGACCAGAGATATCCCCTGGTGTCAGTCAGGAGGAGTCCAGGCATAGATTGTAAGCTCTGAGGACGAGAGATCAGAGAGTAGAGCCTTGTCCTGAGCTGGAGGCCACGTCCCCTGGTGTCAGTCAGGAGAAGTCCAGGCATAGAGTGTAAGAGGACCAGAGATATCCCCTGGTGTCAGTCAGGAGGAGTCCAGGCATAGATTGTAAGCTCTGAGGACGAGAGATCAGAGAGTAGAGCTTTGGCCTGAGCCCCCTGGTGTCAGTCAGGAGAAGTACCGGACTAGAGTGTAAGAGAGTAGAGCCTTGGCCTGAGCTGGAGCCATGCCCACTGTTGTCAGGACAGGAGAAGTCCAGCCGTAGATTGTAAGCTCTGAGGACCAGAGATCAGAGAGTAGAGCCTTGGCCTGAGCTGGTGCCACGCCCCCTGGTGTCAGTCAGGAGGAGTCCAGGCATAGAGTGTAAGCTCTGAGGATCAGAGAGTAGAGCCTTGGCCTGAGCTGGTGCCACGCCCCCTTGTGTCAGTCAGGAGGAGTCCAGGCATAGATTGTAAGCTCTGAGGACCAGAGATCAGAGAGTAGAGCCTTGACCTGAGCTGGAGGCCACGCCCCCTAGTGTCAGTCAGGAGGAGTCCAGGCATAGAGTGTAAGCTCTGAGGACCAGAGATCAGAGAGTAGAGCCTTGACCTGAGCTGGAGGCCACGCCCCCTAGTGTCAGTCAGGAGGAGTCCAGGCATAGAGTGTAAGCTCTGAGGATCAGAGAGTAAAGCCTTGGCCTGAGCTGGAGGCCACGCCCCCTGGTGTCAGTCAGGAGGAGTCCAGGCATAGAGTGTAAGCTCTGAGGATCAGAGAGTAGAGCCTTGACCTGAGCTGGAGGCCACGCCCCCTGGTGTCAGTCAGGAGGAGTCCAGGCATAGAGTGTAAGCTCTGAGGATCAGAGAGTAGAGCCTTGTCCTGAGCTGGAGGCCACGCCCCCTGGTGTCAGTCAGGAGGAGTCCAGGTGGAGGATGCTGGATTTCCCATTATGTAAAGAGCTGCAATTCTGATGATTAATGTAATAGTTTGGTGGGATCGTCTCAATTACTGGTTGACCTCTAGTGTGTCAGAATCAGATACTGGGGAGATCTGGGAGGCCCGAGCCTGGCAGACATCCCGGCGTCTCAGTTTATCGCCGTTATTTATTGTGAATGCCTCCTCCGGCGTTATGTACATGTTCACATAATGATATTGCCTCTGGAAGTCGCTCTGGTGTCCTTCATGGAGATGACCTCTGGGAGGAGATGTGACCACTGATGGCTCTCACCATCTGGAGTCCAGCCCCCCCTCCTGGCCAGAGAAGGGACCAGTTCCTGTACACAGATCTGAAGGCACCATACCTGCACACCTTAGATTTTTACTTTTATTAATGATAATTTATATAGCCCCAACACCTTCCGTGGGCTGTACAGAGTGAGAAACAAACATGAAAACATAAAAATAAGGATTGCGCAAAAAAGTGGATCAGCGCAACACCAGGCCGCCTCCGAATGGCCTCCATCAGAGATGCGCTGAGCCCCCCCAGGAACTACAAACGCACCTTGAACCCAAACAGAAGCTCTGCATATACACCAAAAGCATGGCTGTTAAGTGGGAGCAGCTGACCAAAAACGAATTACATTAGTACATAGCAAGGAAATGAGCAGCGCTACTTAAAAACAGACTAGTGCCTACCTGCAAAAGAGTGCAAGCCCCACTTGTGGGGTCGAATACACACCGAGCATACACGTGACCTGTCTACCACTAGAGGAGGATGTTGGTTTCCATTAACAGCTTGCATGCAGCCTATTAAGTACTCGTCCCTCCCACTGCGAAGAAGTCAATCCTCCAACAGCCATGCTTTTGGTGTATATGCAGAGCTTCTGTTTGGGTTCAAGGTGCGTTTGTAGTTCCTGGGGGGGCTCAGCGCATCTCTGATGGAGGCCATTCGGAGGCGGCCTGGTGTTGAGCTGATTCACCTTTTGCGCAATTTTCAATTTTCGATTTTATTTGATTAGCCGCACCCAGGCTATGCATATACATAGGTTAGGATTTAGTTAGTGTTAGGCCCCTCCCATGGAGGATCGACTTCTTCGCAGTGGGAGGGACGAGTACTTAATAGGTTGCATGCAAGCTGTTTTTTGTCAGCTGCTCCCACTTAACAGCCATGCTTTTGGTGTATATGCAGAGCTTCTGTTTGGGTTCAAGGTGCGTTTGTAGTTCCTGAGTGGGGCTTGCACTCTTTTGCAGGTAGGCACTAGTCTGTTTTTAAGTAGCGCTGCTCATTTCCTTGCTATATAAAAATAAGGATTGTCAGGAGGCGGTGCTGGGGGTGTGTCAGGAGGGGGATGGGAGTGCATCAGGAGGTGGGGCTATGAGTGTGTCAGGAGGTGGAGCTGGGAGTGTGTCAGGAGGTGGGGCTGGGAGTGTGTCAGGAGGTTGGGGCTGGGAGTGTGTCAGGAGGCGGTGCTGGGAGTGTCAGGAGGTAGAGCTATGAGTGTGTCAGGAGTTGGAGCTATGAGTGTGTCAGGAGGTGGAGCTGGGAGTGTGTCAGGAGGTGAGGCTGGGAGTGTGTCAGGAGGTGAGGCTGGGAGTGTGTCAGGAGGTGAGGCTGGGAGTGTGTCAGGAGGTGGGGCTGGGAGTGTGTCAGGAGGTGGGGCTGGGAGTGTGTCAGGAGGTGGGGCTGGGAGTGTGTCAGGAGGCGGGGCTGGGAGTGTGTCAGGAGGTGGGGCTGGGGGTGTGTCAGGAGGTGAGGCTGGGAGTGTGTCAGGAGGTGAGGCTGGGAGTGTGTCAGGAGGTGGGGCTGGGAGTGTGTCAGGAGGTGGGGCTGGGAGTGTGTCAGGAGGCGGGGCTGGGAGTGTGTCACGAGGTGGGGCTGAGGGTGTGTCAGGAGGCATGGCTGGGAAAGTGTCAGGAGGTGGGGCTTGGAGTGTGTCAGGAGGTGGGGCTGGGAGTTTGTCAGGAGGGGCCTGGGGGTGGGTCAGGTGGTAGGGCTGAGGGCATGTCGAGCATACCTCCCAACTTTTTGAGATTAGAAAGAGGGAGGTGTGGTGCTATTCCTATTTGGGGAGACCCCAGAGGGTGTGGCTCTGAGTCAAGGCAATTCCCTCACAAACAAAGCGGCTTATTAGCCTAATTTCCGCATAGATTGTGGTGCAAAATGTCCATATTTTAGAAATCTTGGAATGGATATCGTCTACAAAATGAAGGCCCTCTATGTGTTGAATCAGTCATGGTTGTAGTCCAGTTCTGTAAGGCCTGAGCGACATTTATTGAGCGTGGACCTCTTGGGACTTTGTGGCCATATAAAATACATGGCTGTATCTGTGTTCATATATACTCTGTTTCTGTGGTAATGCTTTTCTCTCCTTCTCTTTCAGGAACTGGCTCTGGTGTTGCTACTGAGGTTGCCGTATCTAGGCAGAAGTGTCAGTGATTCTGATCCTGATTGGCAGCTGTCAGAAGGGGTGGGGTTATCGGCAGCCAATGAACTTTGATCTCCTGTCACAGCTCAGTTGATGCTGTGATTTCTCCTCAGTGTCTGTCAGGACAAGCTGCGATCCCCCTCCCGCCCACCCTGCGATCCCCTGATCCCCCTCCCGCCCACCCTGCAATCCAAGTCCCACCCACCCTGTGATTTCCCCCCCCCCCCCCCCGCCTACCCTGCAATCCCCCTCCTGCCCACCCTGCGATCCCCTGTATATAGTGTGTTTTCTAGCATTGCATCATGCTCTAATATGTGCAGATTACACAAAACTCAGCATTCAAAATGATTCTTTCAGAGCAGTCTGTGAAGTAATGACCTCTCCTCTGACAGAGAAAAAGAAAACAGTTGAGATAATAAAAGTCAGAAGACAGCTCTCTCCACGACTTTGAAAGTCGTAGAGCTTAATGGCTTTATTGCATAGAGATAACAACTGGAGTTTCTTAACTCTTCCTGTACTGGAAACAATTAGACTGATGTATCTGATCTTAATGTTTTTTATTTCTTAGCTGTACTACACATACAAATCATAATATCATCATTTTTTTTTCGCTTCAGTGTCTCTTTAATAAACTGCAATAAACAGTGCCTACTGCCAATTTTATCCCATTTCTTGTGTTTGGTGTCTTTTTAATTTACATTGCTTTTATTTTGTACGTGTGTCTCTTAAAGGGAACCTAAACTGAGAGGGATACGGATGTTTCCTTTTAAACAATACCAGTTGCCTGGCAGGCCTGCTGATCTCTTTGGCTGCAGTAGTGGTTGAATCACACCCTGAAACAAGCATGCACTAATCCAGTCTGACTTCAGTCAGAGCACCTGATCTGCATGCTTATTCAGGGGCTGTGGCTAAAAGTATTAGTAACACAGAATCAGCAGGAGAGTCAGGCAACCGGTATAATTTTAAAAGGAAAAATCCACATCCTTCTCAGTTTAGGTTCCCTTTAAGTCCCATGTTTTCATGCTGTGGATTTGGGCCTTATGCTTTAGGTCCTCCCGATCCTCCATTCTGTGCGGTAGAATCCATGTGAAGACTTTGCTGGGGAAGGACAGCAGAGCGATTACCCACCAGCTATATGACACAGCGTCATCAATTTCACTTTAGTTGCTGGAAGATTGTATTAACTGGTGGTTTTCAGAAATGTTATTGGCATTCAGCTTCAGCAGATTAATGTCGCCAGTAAGTTCCATCAGCTGGGATCCCCCTATTATCTCTGTGCTGGGGGGAGAGGCGGACGAGGGGTTAATGAGAAAAGCAGCATTTTCCAGGGAGACGCATTTATCTCGCTGTGTAGGCGCAATTCAATTAAAAGTAATTTTTTAAGATGAGTGAAAGGAGAATGTCAGCGAGAAACAGGCCACGCCCTCCTGATGTCTCCACAAATGTCAAAATTAACTTAATAAGACATCAGAAAATGCCAGCGGGGTAATCCTTCACAAAACACGAGCGCAATGAGCAGCTCAGGCAGCTGTTAGCATGGCAAAACCGGTCCGCACATCAGGAGGTAGGTGCCAGGATCAGGTTGTCTCTCATATAGAGACGGAGTGTGAGTAGGGCGAAACCGGTCCGCATATCAGGAGGGAAGTGCCAGGATCAGGATGTCTCTCAAATAGAGGCGGAGTGTAAGCATGGCGAAACCGGTCCGCACATCAGGAGGGAAGTGCCAGGATCAGGATGTCTCTCATATAGAGGCGGAGTGTGAGCATGGCGAAACCGGTCCACATATCAGGAGGGAAGTGCCAGGATCAGGATGTCTCTCATATAGAGGCGGAGTGTAAGCATGGCGAAACCGGTCCGCACATCAGGAGGGAAGTGCCAGGATCAGGATGTCTCTCATATAGAGGCGGAGTGTGAGCATGGCGAAACCGGTCCGCATATCAGGAGGGAAGTGCCAGGATCAGGATGTCTCTCATATAGAGGCGGAGTGTAAGCATGGCGAAACCGGTCCGCACATCAGGAGGGAAGTGCCAGGATCAGGATGTCTCTCATATAGAGACGGAGTGTGAGTAGGGCGAAACCGGTCCACATATCAGGAGGGAAGTGCCAGGATCAGGATATCTCTCATATAGAGACGGAGTGTGAGTAGGGCGAAACCGGTCCGCACATCAGGAGGTAGGTGCCAGGATCAGGTTGTCTCTCATATAGAGACGGAGTGTGAGTAGGGCGAAACCGGACCGCATATCAGGAGGGAAGTGCCAGGATCAGGATGTCTCTCATATAGAGACGGAGTGTGAGTAGGGCGAAACCGGTCCACATATCAGGAGGGAAGTGCCAGGATCAGGATGTCTCTCATATAGAGGCGGAGTGTAAGCATGGCGAAACCGGTCCGCACATCAGGAGGGAAGTGCCAGGATCAGGATGTCTCTCATATAGAGACGGAGTGTGAGTAGGGCGAAACCGGTCCACATATCAGGAGGGAAGTGCCAGGATCAGGATATCTCTCATATAGAGACGGAGTGTGAGTAGGGCGAAACCGGTCCGCACATCAGGAGGTAGGTGCCAGGATCAGGTTGTCTCTCATATAGAGACGGAGTGTGAGTAGGGCGAAACCGGACCGCATATCAGGAGGGAAGTGCCAGGATCAGGATGTCTCTCATATAGAGACGGAGTGTGAGTAGGGCGAAACCGGTCCGCATATCAGGAGGTAGGTGCCAGGATCAGGTTGTCTCTCATATAGAGGCGGAGTGTGAGTAGGGCGAAACCGGTCCGCATATCAGGAGGTAGGTGCCAGGATCAGGATGTCTCTCATATAGAGGCGGAGTGTGAGTAGGGCGAAACCGGTCCACATATCAGGAGGGAAGTGCCAGGATCAGGATGTCTCTCATATAGAGGCGGAGTGTAAGCATGGCGAAACCGGTCCGCATATCAGGAGGAAAGTGCCAGGATCAGGTTGTCTCTCATATAGAGACGGAGTGTGAGTAGGGCGAAACCGGTCCACATATCAGGAGGGAAGTGCCAGGATCAGGATGTCTCTCATATAGAGGCGGAGTGTAAGCATGGCGAAACCGGTCCGCATATCAGGAGGGAAGTGCCAGGATCAGGATGTCTCTCATATAGAGGCGGAGTGTGAGCATGGCGAAACCGGTCCGCATATCAGGAGGGAAGTGCCAGGATCAGGATGTCTCTCAAATAGAGGCGGAGTGTAAGCATGGCGAAACCGGTCCGCACATCAGGAGGGAAGTGCCAGGATCAGGATGTCTCTCATATAGAGGCGGAGTGTGAGCATGGCGAAACCGGTCCGCATATCAGGAGGGAAGTGCCAGGATCAGGATGTCTCTCATATAGAGGCGGAGTGTGAGCATGGCGAAACCGGACCGCACATCAGGAGGGAAGTGCCAGGATCAGGATGTCTCTCATATAGAGGCGGAGTGTAAGCATGGCGAAACCGGTCCGCATATCAGGAGGGAAGTGCCAGGATCAGGATGTCTCTCATATAGAGGCGGAGTGTGAGCATGGCGAAACCGGACCGCACATCAGGAGGGAAATGCCAGGATCAGGATGTCTCTCATATAGAGGCGGAGTGTGAGTAGGGCGAAACCGGACCGCACATCAGGAGGGAAGTGCCAGGATCAGGATGTCTCTCATATAGAGGCGGAGTGTGAGCATGGCGAAACCGGACCGCACATCAGGAGGGAAATGCCAGGATCAGGATGTCTCTCATATAGAGGCGGAGTGTGAGTAGGGCGAAACCGGTCCACATATCAGGAGGGAAGTGCCAGGATCAGGTTGTCTCTCATATAGAGACGGAGTGTGAGCATGGCGAAACCGGTCCGCACATCAGGAGGTAGGTGCCAGGATCAGGTTGTCTCTCATATAGAGACGGAGTGTGAGTAGGGCGAAACCGGACCGCATATCAGGAGGGAAGTGCCAGGATCAGGATGTCTCTCATATAGAGACGGAGTGTGAGTAGGGCGAAACCGGTCCGCATATCAGGAGGTAGGTGCCAGGATCAGGATGTCTCTCATATAGAGGCGGAGTGTGAGTAGGGCGAAACCGGTCCGCATATCAGGAGGAAAGTGCCAGGATCAGGATGTCTCTCATATAGAGACGGAGTGTGAGTAGGGCGAAACCGGTCCGCATATCAGGAGGAAAGTGCCAGGATCAGGTTGTCTCTCATATAGAGGCGGAGTGTGAGTAGGGCGAAACCGGACCGCATATCAGGAGGGAAGTGCCAGGATCAGGATGTCTCTCATATAGAGGCGGAGTGTGAGTAGGGCGGAACCGGTCCACATATCAGGAGGGAAGTGCCAGGATCAGGATATCTCTCATATAGAGACGGAGTGTGAGTAGGGCGAAACCGGTCCGCACATCAGGAGGAAAGTGCCAGGATCAGGTTGTCTCTCATATAGAGACGGAGTGTGAGTAGGGCGAAACTGGTCCGCATATCAGGAGGGAAGTGCCAGGACCAGGATGTTTCTGGCAGTGTTTTATAACACAGAGGTGGAGTGTGAGCACGGTGAGGCCAATCTGCTCATCAGGAGGGAAGCACAAGGATCAGGATGTCTCTTCCCAGGCAGCATTTTATCACATAGAGGCGGAATGTGAGCACGGTGAAACCAATCTGCACATCAGGAGGGAAGTGCAAGGATCAGGATGTCTCTCTCCAGGCAGCATTGTATTATATGAAGGTAGAGTGTGAGGTTTTTCACAAATGCATATATGATTATGATTATACCACTGCCTCTCTCATCCTCCTCCTCTGAGGCCTGAGGACCAACCAGAGAGCTTCCATCAGCTCTTTGTCATCACTGACGATTGCCGGCAATTCCAAAAATCGTTTTTGCAATGAAAGTGGATAAAGGTGAGCGCACCGGATCAATTGCGTTTTGGCCAAATCACAATTCTGGCGCATGCACCATTTTGCTGACGACTGCGGTTCAATGTTAAGTACGAGATCGCCATTCACTTGTTACACATAATGGATTTCAAAGTAATTTTGCAGAGCTTGTACTTCCCAGAAACCAGCAGCTTACCCAGAATCCCTTGCAGAACTTCAAAACTGCAAATCGCTAATTGCAGTCACTGCATCTATGGCAGAGTGTACCAGAAAGGGCTTGCCTGGCTTACTGTGCTGGGAGTGGAAGGTTGCGTCCCTCCTGTGGGAGTCAGTCTGCAGTGTAGTGTAATCTGGGAGGTCGTCACAGCTGGATAGGAGACATTATCCCGCATGGCATTGGGGGGCATTAGTCTGCACTACACGAGGAGACAATATGGCCGCCGGCAGGTCATGCTCGGCAGGGCTCATTATACCGCCGCAGGGCAGAGCAGCGCGGTGTGAGGCGAGAGTCCGGGTGTAATTGCTGCGCTGTCAGCCGCTCTCCCCGCGGAGGGGATTAAACGCGCGGATGAATGGCAGCGGCGAGGCCTCGGACGCAATGCTCCGCTCTCCTTATTAACACTTCATCTGTCTGCTGTCCGCTCTGCGGAGTCCTGACGGGTTCCTGGCGCCGCCATTCCGAGCGATTGCATTAGAGCGGCAGAACGCGGACGCTAATTGCTGCAAAGGTCACGGCGGATTATTAATCGCTGGATATTCCTCTCTGCTCTCTTCATGCCAGACGCCAGAGTAATGACTTGTGACAGCCAGCAGCAGGCCGCTGCCACAGATGAGAGGGATAACAGGGAGGCAGCAGCAAATATAGCTCATCACTCCAGCCCGCTGCTATCTGCATATTGCATACGCTGGCATTAATTAGCAATGCTCAGAGCTTTCTGCAGAGCACATCTGTACTTTCTGCATACAACATGTGGCTGGCCGGGTCCTGTACCCACATTTCCTGGGGAGATAGAGAGGTCATGTGACCAGCCCCCCGCCTCCCACTACACATAGCAGATCATATGACTCCTACTCCCATTAGCACAAAGCAGATCACCTGACCCCACCCACCTCCCCACACTGCGCAGAAAAGATCACCTGACCCCACCCTCCTCCTCTTCCTCCCACCTGACTCCACGCTCCTTCTCCCTCTGCACAGAGAAGATCACCTGACCCCACTCACCTTCTCCCTCTGCACAAAGCAGATCACCTGACCTCACCCAACTCCTCCCTCTGCACAGAGAAGATCACCTGACCCCACCGTGCAGAAATGATCACCTGACCCCACCCTCCTCCTCTTCCTCCCACCTGACTCCACCTTCCTCCTCCCATCTCTCCTCGCCCTCTTCCTTCCTATATTATTATGGGGCATGTAGAACATTATACTGTTTATGTACAGCCTGGGTCTTTAGAAGTAGGGATGATCGGAATTAGCAAATTCCGTTCCGCCGGAATTGCGTAATTCTGCCAGTGCTAAATTCCGTTGCTATTACATTTCCACTGAATTTTGCGAATTTCCGCGGAATTCCGCATTCCGGCGGAAAAATTAAAGTAATTGCAAATGAAACCTTGTTTATGCTAAATGGTAGTGCATGGGACTTAGTGGCTGTTCCCCCGGTCATTTTTTTTTTTTGCAGCAGGAGGTGTCGCTTAAGCCATGGGACCTAGCGGTGGTCCAATGGCGGTGGTGTTGGCGCCGCAGGAGGTGTCGCTTACGCCATGGTACTAGAGATGGTCGCTGGATTCCGCGGAATTGCAAATTCCGCAACTCCGGCCGAAATTTGGTGATTCCGGTTCCGATATGACGGAACGGAATTGCTATAGCTCTAAAACGGAATTCCGCGGTAAAAATTTAATTTCCGCGGAATTTTACGGAACTCAAATTTATTTCCCCAGCTAACTAATTTCTACCTGATAACCTCCCTTTTTCCTCTCTCCTTGCCTTCCTCCAGGAGGGAGGAGGGTCTCGTCTTCCAGGTAATTGTAGTATTTCAAAAGCCAGCTTACATACCTTGGCTGGGAATTGAACTCAGGTCTGAGTGCATGGTAGGTAGCTCTCTTCACCACTACACCACCACTACATGCTGAAGCCAGCCTAGCATGTACCATTATGATATATCTAAGAGAAAAATGAGCTTGCTTAAGGATTTGTAGTCACTGCATCTATGGCAGAGTGTACCATAGTGTGTAGTGCAGAGGTGCCCATAACACACAGTGCCGACTAATGCCCCCCAATGCCATGCGGGATAATGTCTACTATCCAGCTGTGACGACCTCGCAGATTACACTACACTGCAGACTGACTCCCACAGGAGGGACGCAACCTTCCACTCCCAGCACAGTAAGCCAGGCAAGCCCTTTCTGGTACACTCTGCCATAGAAGCAGTGACTGCAATTAGCGATTTGCAGTTTTGAAGTTCTGCAAGGGATTCTGGGTAAGCTGCTGGTTTCTGGGAAGTACAAGCTCTTCAAAATTACTTTGAAATCATTATGTGTAGCAATTGAAAGGCGATCTCGTACTTCACATTGAACCGCAGTCGCCAGCAAAAAGGTGGATGCGCCAGAATTGTGATTTGGCCAAAACGCAATTGATCCGGTGCGCTCACCTTTATCCACTTTCATTGCAAAAACGATTTTTGGAATTGCCGGCAATCGTCGGTGATGACAAAGAGCTGATGGAAGCTCTCTGGTTGGTCCTCAGAGGAGGAGGATGAGAGAGGTAGTGGTATAATCATAATAATAATATGCATTTGTGAAAAACCTCACACTCTACCTTCATATAATACAATGCTGCCTGGAGAGAGACATCCTGATCCTTGTGCTTCCCTCCTGATGTGCGGATTGGCCTCGCCATGCTCACACTCCGCCTCTATGTGATAAAATGCTGCCTGGGGAGAGACATCCTGATCCTTGCACTTCCCTCCTGATGTGCAGATTGGTTTCACCCTGCTCACACTCCGCCTCTATGTGATAAAATGCTGCCTGGGGAGAGACATCCTGATCCTTGCGCTTCCCTCCTGATGAGCAGATTGGCCTCACCATGCTCACACTCCACCTCTGTGTTATAAAACACTGCCAGAAACATCCTGGTCCAGGCACTTCCCGCCTGATGTGCGGACCGGTTTCGCCATGCTCACACTCCGCCTCTATATGAAAGACATCCTGATCCTTGCACTTCCCTTCTGAAGTGCGGACTGGTTTCGCCATGCTCACACTCCACCACTATATGAAAGACATCCTGATCCTTGCACTGCAGAGAGAGAGAGAGAGAGAGAGAGAGAGAGAGAGAGAGAGAGAGAGAGAGAGAGAGAGAGAGAGAGAGAGAGAGAGAGAGAGAGAGAGTTGGCTTTTGACATTCTACAAATCCTTAGGCAAGCTCATTTTTCTCTTGGATATATCACAATGGTACATGCTAGGCTGGCTTCAGCATGTAGCATTGTAGTGTGTTGTGTTGGTGGTATAATGGTTAGGATAGCAGCCTACAGAGTGGTAGGCCTGGGTTCTATTCCCAGCCAATGTGAGTTGGCTTTTGACATGCTACAAATCCTTAAAGGAATACTATCGATTCACATATTTTTTTTCAATTGACACAGGAATTGTTTGGGAAGTGCTGGTGTATACATTTTAGTAGCAACTTCTTTGTTTACTTAATACACTTGATCAGTTAACTCTATGTGTAGCTCTGTGTGTGACAGAGAAGAGAGCTCCCAACAGCTGCAGCTCCTGTGTCCTGTGTGTCTGACTGAAGTGTCTGAAGAGAGCAGAGGAAATGAAACTAATTGTCACAGCTTTTCATACTGTTTTTGCTTTCAGAGTTTGATATGTTTGATATTTGCTTTCTGTAGTCTGATATGCAACTCTGGCTGTGCATTGAAGCAGACACCCCTTCTGCAATTGATTTGTCCTAATATAGCTAAATCCTACACTCAATAAATTACAGCTTTTGCCTCTGATATTTAACATGAAAAGTAGGAAAATGTTTACACAGCTACTTAGACATTATTTGCACACTGTCATTTTAAAACACTTGGGTATTGATAGTATTCCTTTAAGCAAGCTCATTTTTCGCTTGGATATATCATAATGGTACATGCTAGGCTGGCTTCAGCATGCAGTGTTGGTGGTGGTATAGTGGTGAAGTGAGCTACCTACCACACACTCAGACCTGGGTTCAATTCCCAGCCACGGTATGTAAGCTGGCTTTTGAAATACTATAATTCCCTGGAAGATGAGACCCTCCTCCCTCAGGGAGGATAGAGGAAGGGAGGAGGGAGGAAGAAAGGGACTAAGGGCCCGTTCAGATCAGAAATGCGGATGGCCATGCGTGCGGACCGCAACGCGTACGAACGCATGGCCATCCGCGTTTGTGTGCGTTGCGTGGCTGATCCCATCACTGAAAAGTGAATGGGACAGCCACGCGTTTTTGCAAAATCTGCGTGCAGCATGCGTTCCCGGACCGCACAGGTCCGGAACGCATGCAGTGTGAACATCAGACATTGCACTCTATGCAATGTCTGATGTCGTGCGTTTTGGCCACCTGCACGCGTTTCCAAAACGCGGCTGGAAACGCGTGCAGTGTGAACGGGCCCTAAGGGAACTGTCAATAGGGTCTATGGCAGGCATGGGCAAACTTGGCCCTCCAGCCGTTAAGGAACTACAAATCCCACAATGCATTTGCCTTTATGAGTCATGACTGTGGCTGTCAGACTCCTGCAATGCATTGTGGGACTTGTAGTTCCTCAACAGCTGGAGGGCCAAGTTTGCCCATGCCTGGTCTATGGGCTACCATATAGCATAAACAAGGTCACTTTTGCAATTATTTTAATTTTTCCGGCGGAATCCGGAATTCCGCGGAATTTAGCAAAAATCCGGCAGAATTTTCATAGCGACTGAATTTAACGCTGACGGAATCCGCGATTTCCGGCGGAACGGAATTTGCTCTTTCCGATCATCCCTACATGGGACCTTGCGGGGGTCCCTTGGCGGTCATTTTGGTGCTGCAGGAGGTGTCGCGTAAGCTTTGGGACCTTGCGGTGGTTACATGGTGGTCATTTTGGCGCCGCAGGAGGTGTCGCGTAAACTATGGGACCTGGCGGTGGTTCCATGGCGGTCATTTTGGCGCCACAGGAGGTGTCGCGTAAGCTATGGGACCTAGAGGTGGTTTTGGCGCCATAGGAGGTGTCGTGTACGCTATGGGACCTAGCGGTGGTTCCATGGCGGTGGTTTTGGTGCCGCAGGAGGTGTCGCGTAAGCTATGGGACCTGGCGGTGGTTACATGGTGGTCATTTTGGCGCCACAGGAGGTGTCGCGTAAGCTATGGGACCTAGAGGTGGTTTTGGCGCCACAGGAGGTGTCGTGTACGCTATGGGACCTAGCGGTGGTTCCATGGCAGTGGTTTTGGCGCCACAGGAGGTGTCGCGTAAGCTTTGGGGCCTGGTGGTGGTCCCATGGCGGTGGTTTTGGCGCCAAAGGAGGTGTTGCGTAAGCTTTGGGACTTGGCGGTGGTCCCATGGCGGTGGGTTTTGCGCCGCAGGAGGTGTCGCATAAGCTTTGGGACCTGGCGGTGGTCCCATGGTGGTGGGTTTTGCGCCGCAGGAGGTGTCGCATAAGCTTTGGTACCTGGCGATGGTCCCATGGCGATGGTTTTGGCGCCACAGGAGGTGTCGCGTAAGCTTTGGGACCTGGCGGTGGTTCCATGGCGGTGGTTTTTGCACTGCAGGGAGTGTCGCATAGGCTATGGGACCTGGCGGCAGTTCCATGGCGGTGGTTTTGGGGCCGCAAGAGGTGTCACGTAAGCTATGGGACCTGGCGGCGGTTCCATGGCGGTGGTTTTGGGGCCGCAGGAGGTGTCGCGTAAGCTTTGGGACCTGGCGGTGGTTCCATGGCGGTGGTTTTTGCACTGCAGGAGGTGTCGCGTAGGCTATGGGACCTGGCGGCGGTTCCATGGCGGTGGTTTTGGGGCCGCAGGAGGTGTCGCGTAAGCTTTGGGACCTGGCGGTGGTCCCATGGCAGGTGTTTTTTGTGCCGCAGGAGGTGTCGCGTAAGCTATGGGACCTGGCGGCGGTTCCATGGCGGTGTTTTTTGCGCTGCAGGAGGTGTCACGTAAGCTATGGGACCTGGCGGCGGTTCCATGGCGGTGGTTTTTGCGCCGCAGGGGGTGTCGCGTAGGCTATGGGACCTATACAAAATGGTTGGGATAGGTGAGATAGCTAGGGAGCTGGTTGTTAACATAGGATTGATTGGTTTTTGTTAACACTGTAATTGGTGCTGAAATAATTCCGATTTTAATGCAGAAATTCGTTTGGGTGGTTTTTGTAAGCCTCTGATTGGTGCAGAAATTCCGATTTTCATGAAGAAATCAGACACGTCTGCAGCTTCTCTTGGGTTTCAGCAACATCAGCAATTTCCCAGACAGGAGAAATACCGACTAACAGCTTATACAATTAGCTAGCTGACTTGGGGGTTGATTCACTTTGTAGGACGAGATCCCTGCACTTTGGCCCAATAGGCTGCCTGTCAAGTGACAGGCAGCCTATTGGGCCATTCAAAGTGCGGGGATCTCGTCCTACAAAGTCACTGGACCTGACAGAGTCCAGAGTGGGACAATTGGAGCAGCCGTTTGTTTTGGGGTAGCGCGAGTTACTTAGTAGTGCATACTACAGCAGTAACGTGCCTACTCTGAAAATGTTACTTGCGCTGCCACACTAAGCTGTGCTGCTTGAGCAGTGTATATTAGTGAATCATCCCCTACTGATCTGTATGTGAGCCAGATGTAACCATCAAAAGAGCCACATCTGGCTCCCGAGCCATAGGTTCCCTACCCCCGCCTTAGGCCATTCTCCCTCCAACCTCTGGCCAAGTTCTACTCCTCACTAGATAAAAACACACTGCCTGTATAAATACTGTATACTACCACACCTCTTGCTCCGCCCCATTCCTGTCGCAAGGGCAGGGCTCTCTCCCCCATTGGTATCTTGCAATCTGTTATACATTGTATTCATCATGTTACATTTGTCACTGTAATTACCACTTCTGTATTATGCACCAGTGTCTATATTTAGTGTACACCATTGTCTGTATTATTATGTCCCCAACGTTTGTTTCTTATGCTGTGCAGAATATGTTGGCGCTTTATTATAAATCAATAATAATAATAATGTAGAGCCCCTGGGTCTGCCGGAAAGATAGTTTAGTTGTCATTATTATCATTATTATCATTATTATTATGTATTTATATAGCGCCGCTGAGGGAGCTGAATGTAACTCTCTGTGATGTATGAATGGTGTATCATGCCATTATGGTACCAGTACGATATTACTGGGTCTTCCCAGCAGGGGGGGCTGCTCAGTGATGGGAATTAATGATAAGTATACAATTTATATAGACTGCAGAGCTGGAGAGAATCTGACTTTCCCTCTTTCCTAGACAACCTGCAGTGATTTCCTATCATGCCAGGACAATGCACTGTCTTATCAGCAGAGCTGCTGGGCATCAGTCTCTCCCCCCCATATCAGTCTCCCCTCACCCACAGCATCTCCCCCCCCCCCTTCCCCCCCGGCATCAGTCTCCCCCCCAGCCACACACCACCCCTTCCCCTCCGGCATGAGTCCCCGTGGTAGCAGTAAAAAAGGGCGCCGGTTGAAGGTGAACGAAAAAAGGGCGCCACCATAGACTTTAATGCAATTATCGTTAATACAGCGAAAAAAGCTGAAAAAAAAGGCGCTACAATAAATATCATTAACAATATTAGAACATTAAAGTTTTTGAAGTAGTTATCGTTTTAGAAGCTTCCAACGTTATAGTTTTTGTCATATTATTTTGTTTGTATGTACAGATTCTATGTTATCAAAGATATTATTGTTTGTATGTGTAAAAGGGTGTTTCTGCAGAGGGAGTGGTTAGGGTCAGGCACCACCTGGGGGAGTGGTGAGGGCTCATTTCCACTATCGCGAATTCGCATGCGTTTTTCGCATGCAAATTCGCATAGCAATACAAGTGAATGGGACTGTTTCCACTTGTCAGGATTCCTCTGCGTTTTTCTGTGCAGAAAAAATTTGCATGGCAGAGACATCAGAATTCGCATACCGCACACCGCTATGCGAATCGCATACAATGTATTTAATAGGAAATTTGAATGAGGTTTGAGTATGCAAATTTTCATGCGAATTTTCATGCGAATTCGCATAGAAACAATGGAAAAACACACCAGCACTGCCATGGTTAAATTCGCATACATCGTCATCCATGCGAATTCGCATAAAAATTCGCATGAAAATTCGTATAGACCCGCATGCGAAATTCACTTCCTCATGCGAATTTTTACGGCGGCGATTCGCACCGCACAAGTGGAAATGCAGCCTTAGGGTTAGGCACCACTCGGGTGGCGGTTAGTTTTAGGCAACACCAGGGGGAGGTTAGGGTTAGGTACCAACAGGGGGGTGGTTAGAGTTAGACACCACCATGGGAGTGGTTAGGGTTAGGTACCACCCGGGGAGGGTTCTGTGTGAGAGTAGGGTTGGGTTAAGCTGTATTGTTGGATTACGAAACGATTTTTAACGTTAATATCTTTTCATTATTATCTCCTGACTCCCGTCCGTTTTTTACGACAATATTTATTGTTAACTAAGTTTGTCAATGATGTTTATCGTTATCAGATTTCATTAATAACCGGCGCCATTTCGTTATCCAGCTGGGCCCTTTTTTCCCGGCACCCTTATTCCATGCATGTGTCCCCGCCGGCATCAGTCTCCCCCGGCATCCGTCTCCCCCCTGGCAATAGAATTTGGCTGGTGTCCCATCTGGGTGATGGATGGGGCCTGGCTGTCCCTGCCAACAAAGCATTTAAAGCAATCTTTATTTAATGACCCCACGGTTTGTGCTGGATAATCCATCTCTCGACCTCCCTGCCAAGTGCTGCCAGCTGGGAGGGTTCTGCAGGGAGAGATGCCAGCTTGGCGGAGAAGACGAGAGGATTGTCATCCTTACAATGTCTGCATAGTTCCCATTAACCCTGCGGCAGATCAGAGAGCTGTGATTTACCCTGACATTCTGTACGAGAGTCGCTGTCCGCACGCCGAGACTCCAATCTGTCATCCCGCAGCAAATCCAGCATCCTGCCTTCTATACACGGGTAACCTGCCGTGATTGTCTTACAGCCTGGTACACACATACAATTTTAATCTGTAGATGACAGGCCAATTTCATAATAATCCGAACATTTGTTTAGTGCTTTTCTCATGTCGGACTCAAAACGCTGAAGAGCTGCAGCCACTGACGACGCTCTCATACTACATGAAGGTGGTCAAATTGGACAATCATAGTCAATCAACATTGTAAATGTGTACCAGGCCTCAGTCAATTACAGTCAGTGTTGGGATTAGCAGGGTTAAGTTTAAACCTCATCCACACAGGAAGATCCTTGGACAACCTCTGGAGCAATCGATCACCAGTGATTGATCTGACGGGAATGACATATCAATGTATATAGGGGTAGAATACGTCACCAGAAGTCCTGCCCAGTTTTCTGCTCCTCCCATATTATACCGATCAATCATTGCACAACTACACAGAACAACGTGTGCAGGACTGATAATGATATCTGTCCCCATTCCCCAATCATTTATCAACCAATAACATTGTCCATCGAGGGTACCTGAAGTCAGTTTCGTCTACACATGTTGGCAATAGAGGTGTGTGCCTTAAAGGCTGACATACGTTAGTGACATGTCCATTTGTGGCTGCAGCCTTCACTGCTCCCCAAATCACCCTGCTAAAATCTTCAACTTAAAGCGGATCCGAGATGAAAAACTAAATATAACAAGTGACTTGTCTATATATCTTATCTAAAGTTTAGATAGTTTACACAGCAAATCTATCTTCAAACAGCTTCAACAGTATATTAATATTTTTTCCTGTGATACAATGGGAGCAGACATGTTTTCTGCTTGTCACTATTACACAATTACACACACAGGCAAGCTTATCTGTATCTAGGCATGCTAATCTGCATATTCTGTGAAAACTCCACTCTTATCTCCTCCATTACACAGGCAACTGATCTGTTTCTGCACTGCAGCTCTCAGATTGTGAAAACTCTGCCTCTGAAATCTATAGCTAGTAACACCTTTTTCACCTGCCCAGACTGAAATCCCACAATCCCTTGCAAGCGCCAAGGCACTCTGGAGAAGCTGTGGGTGTGGCTTGTTTAGTTTATAGGAAATTAGGGTATTAAAACAAAACAAAACAAGTATTTGGCTTGAGGAATGCCCTATAAACTATATGTAAGGAACACAATTATGCAAGGAGTAAAAGTTCATCTCGGATCCACTTTAAATGTTGAAGCGTCACAGGCAGGAAGAGGCTGAGCTCCTCTGTCTGCTCCTCCCCTTTGATGGCCATCTCCGCCCCCATGCAGACTTGTGTCTGTCAGGCTCCACCCATGTGCAGAGAGTTGTGCACGACTCAATGCTCTGGAAGTAGTTCCGGTCTTCTTGCAGGGAGATAATACATTTTATAAATGAAAAAAAATGATGAAAGCAGGAGTGGGGAGCAGAGATAACGTCAGCAGTGGAGTCACAGAGGAACGCAGAGGACACTGATATATGTTTTACATTGAGAAGAGATCTTTCAGGTTTTATACCTGGCCATAGGGTTAAGGGTTCAATGCTCCTCCCCCATCGCATCACACCACCAAAAATGCCATTCATATGACTCTGTGACAGAGTGCCCCCGACAGGGTCATATGCATAGCGCCGCCCCTCTGCACGCCCTTCCACACCCCTCACACTGGCACAGTGACGTACTCCCTGCTTTACAGGAATGACATCTCTGGGATTCCCCAGTTCCCCGTCGTATTTGCATCGCTGCACTGCCGCCACCGCCAACAAATTGAAAATTCCTGCATCGCCCATCGACTTCCATGCATTCCGCCAACGTTGCGCTGCTGCGGAAATCCGACTGTAACGCGCTGTTGTCTTTGTGGCGGGAAGGCAGCCGATCGGTAACTTGGTGGAGTAAGTGTACTGAGCCTCATAGACTGTCATGGCTGTTGCATTGCTTGGTGTGCAGAAAGGGTAGCACAGCACAATGAAGCCGACGTAGTGTAGAATAGGCTTGCCCATACACTCATCAATTTTCTCATTCGATTTCCTGCAGAATCGATACCTCAGCGGGGAATTCTTTCCCCTAAAATGTGAGCGTGATCGAATTGTGATTGGATCACAAGTATTGAACCAGCAGTGCAGAAAATCTCCACCGATCAGCAGTAGTCGATGGACGGGCCATAGCAGTGCGTTACATGATAAATAATCTGGTGTGTGTGGAAGGAAGCAATTTGCGCACATGCAAGAAAGGCTTGGAGAAATGTGTGTGCCGTAAACACTGATAAAAGAATATCAATAATGTTACCAATAGTTTACTATTGCCTTTCCTACCCATCTCTCACACTAACCCTCCGCTATACAGCCCAGAGCTGGCCACTAACGGTCCAATTTTTAAAGCAGAATCGTTCAGGTGATCAGATAAATATAATCGGAAATACAATGTTGCAATACATTGATTGACGCCATCAACAAACCAATCTGTACATCCAATCCATCACACAACCAATTAGACAAAAATGTTTTTCTTCCAAGCAATCAATCATTTATACAATCGTTCCCAGTCGAGTGGAGGCCACAGATTTTATTTTCTGCCAATCAGATCACAAAACGATTATTTGCTAAAAATTGGACTGTTAGTGGCCATCTCGATACTAACCTCTCCCTACCTCAGTGATCCATCGCCATGTCTGGCGCTCCAACTCTTCCTCCCCCCACTAGAGCCCAACGCCAGCCCACAAACTGCGCGGTCTGCGCTGCCAAAGACGCTATTTAAATTATGAGGTTCTATAGCGGTGCCCAAGCTTGGAGCCTTCTTCCATCCATTCCTCTCCGAATACATATCGATCAGAGAAGAATCAATCGTTCTGCCACATCGGGTGGTAATCTGTAAGTGTATGGCCCAATTTACGGTTCACTTGTGCATGGAGGGCAGAAGAATTCATCATCACCACCTTATAATGGCTGGTACATCATGCGTCCAACAGACGGGTCGAATCGATTATTATTTCCGACAGGCCCAATGTGATTTCCGATTGTTTTTCTAATCGATTTTGTATAGAAGTAATCAGAAAATCGATCAGAAAAACAATCGTGAAATCAGATGGGACCTGTCGGAAATAATCGATATGACAGGAAATTGCATGGTGTGTACCAGGCATAGTACATAGATCTGGAAAGCTGCCCAGCACACAAGCAGCTATCCCCCCCCCGGCGTACGACTTCCGGATCAGAGACGATATTATCAGGTCATCGTATAACAACAACCATATCTGTGTCTTTATCTCTCCTTGCAGCAGTATTTGCAGTATTAGCAGCAGTGGAGGGGGTGGCGGCAGTACTTGCCTGGTGGCCCGGAGACCCTCCCCCACCCAGGCTGTGTATATATAGATTACGGTAATCGATGCATAGCCTGCGGGTGAATTCATTATACACATTCCCTCCATTGTTATTCCACCCTGTATTATGTATCAGGGCAGCTTCCAGCAAAGCTGAGCTATTTCTATTATTGCCCCCGGGGTCTCTTATATTATTCATTCCTGGCTTTATAGTTCATAAGACCCCCATCGTGTGATAAGCCCCCTCCCCCATACATTTCTTGCATCCTTCATGGAGGTGCAGCAGATTATTCATTTGTTTTTAATTTTTTATTTTTAATGATAAGCATAATGCTGACATTTTCCATCACTTTCCATCAGGTAACGCTGTAAATCATTCTTATTTCCCCCCTGATTGTATGAACAGGCCGGTATGGCCGGGGCTGGCTCTGTAATGAGAGCGGACTGGCTCAATATACTGAAATGCTGAAGGAATACAGAGGATGGGCATAATAATTATGTCTCATACAAGTATATATAGCATGGAATATTATACTGAAATCCAAAATCGATGCCGCCAAGTGCATGCCCTATCGATGATAGCACCAATTTCGGGCCGAAATTGTTGCATTAATCGGTCGGACATGCTGCGAGATTGTTGGTCGGGTGCGGGGCTGTAACGACAAGCGGTATCAGAATGAGCGATGAACGTGACAAAACCCCCGGCGTTGTTCCTCGAGTGCATAAATGTCCATGTGTGCAATTTATACATTACCTGTCCTGTGTCGCAGTGCCCGTCCGTCGTCCGAATCCACCGCTCTTCCATTAGCCCCATACACGCTGCGGGTGCGTAGCACGCCAACGCATGTGTGACGTCACACAGGGGCCATGCCGGCTGCACGTATGGAAGAGGGGCGGAATCAAACACACCATGCAAATGTCAGGGAGCAGCGGCGGCTGATACAACCTTAGGCCTCTTGCACACTGCACGCGATTCCGATTCAGATTCCGCTTTTTAATCAGTTTTTACATCCGATTCAGATTCCGATTTGCAGTTTGCTCCCTGCACACTGCAAATCGGAATCTGAAACGGATGTAAAAACAGATTAAAAAGCGGAATCTGAATCGGAATCACTTGCAGTGTGCAAGAGGCCTTACAGTGTCCTCAACATCTGCCACCTCTCTCCTTATCTCTGCAGTCACAGCTTGACAAATGCAGAGCAGGATCATCCGCCAGGCAATATAGGCAGGTGCCTGGGGCCCAGTGGGTGTCAAGAGGCCTACTTCTCACCTTCTCCGCCCTCTCTCCACAAGGGGGGGGGCACAAATCTACTACCTTGCCAAGGGCCCTATTACAGCTTCATCCATCTCTGGACAAATGTAACATAATGAGTAAATGTATAACTAATTCCAACACACAAAAGGGTGAGAGAGCCCTGTGAGCTTACACTCTAATTAAGATGGCCGCCTCCTCCTGGCAGATTAGCCATTGCTGTCATTATTCAGGTATGTGGATAGCAGCGGAGATGGGCTGAGATACAGGAATATTTTATTCAGGCTTGCTTTTATAATAAAAACTGAAGCAACCTCTGCCACGCCCACAAACCATTCCCCAATCATATGATCCCGCCTCCCCGCCGCTACATCACCGCAACGCACAATAACCGCCTGACAGAGAAAATTCACCTGAAGCTGCCTCTGGCACGCCCACAAACCGGTTCTATTAACAATGGGGGTCCCAGGGCAAAATTATACCCGAGGCCCCCAAACAGACACCCCCTCAACCAAAAAGACGCATTTGGGGTCCTTTATTGCAACCAAATTCCCCTCCTGGGCCCTTGACCTGGCTGCTGACCCTCCATCCCAATTAAACTGTGCTCCTTGGCAGGGCCGGGCTGAGGCATAGGCTGGAGAGGCTCCAGCCTCAGGGCGCAGTATAGGAGAGGGCGCAGAATTCATTCAGCTGTCATTTCTAATTGTGTTTGAAGCAGAGAGAAATAAGAAAAGGGGATACGGGGCAGTGACTGCAAGCCAGATAACTAGATATTAAGGTGTTGGGGAGGTTGGGGGCCCTGTGGCCCCCTTAGTGTAATAGCAATCAGTGTGTGACAGCTGGGGTGGGAGGGATGGAGGGGCGCACTTTGGTGTCTCAGCCTTGGGTGCTGGAGGACCTTGTCCCGCCTCTGCTCCTTGGGGCCCTTGCAGAGTCTTTGGCAGTGTAGCATCTCACCTGCCCATCAGCACAGGGGAGACACTACTCTGCCAAAGACTCTGCAGAGACCCCGGGGAGCAACATTTAATATGGGGGAGACAGCTTGGGGGCCCCTACAGGCTCTGGGGCCCTGGGGCACTTGCCCCCTTTTCCTCTATGGTAGCGCCGGCCCTGACGTCAATAAATAGGCTGGAAACATCTGTCTGCATCAATGAAACAATGCATTGCTGGGATACGAGCGATAATTAATAATAAGCCAGCTGGAAAGACCTCGTCCAGATACTCGTCATTAATCACCACCAAACATCAGACGGAAATTGATTAACGCTCAGAAGGTCGTCTTCGTAACGCCATAATCTGCTTTTATCCAAGCTATAAACAGCCTGCCTCCTCGGGGGGAACCATCCTCTACAGGGGGCTAATAAACAATCAGAAAATAATTGGCCGGAGGTCGGAGGTTGCGCGAGATTCTTGGGATGGAGCTGACGCCGGTTACACTGCTGACTGTTAGAATACTGACAGTTAGACTGCTGACTGTTAGAATACTGACAGGTACACTGCTGATAGTTAGACTACTGACGCTCAGACTGCTGACGGTTAGGCTGCTGATGGTTAGACTGCTGACTGTTAGAATACTGACGGTTAGACTGCTGACGGTTAGACTGCTGACTGTTAGAATACTGACAGTTAGACTGCTGACTGTTAGAATACTGACAGTTAGACTGCTGACAGTTAGACTGCTGACTGTTAGAATACTGACAGGTACACTGCTGATGGTTAGACTACTGACGTTCAGACTGCTGATGGTTAGGCTGCTGATGGTTAGACTGCTGACTGTTAGAATGCTGACGGTTAGACTGCTGACGGTTAGACTGCTGACCGTTAGAATACTGACGGTTAGAATACTGACGGTTAGACTGCAGTGCAAGTTTATGAGACATGCCACAGCTGATGCAGGAGAGCGACAAAATATTAATTTTCCTACAGGTGCCATCCGTGCTCTGCTGCTGCCAGTCGCCATTACCTAGTGACCACTGATCGGCACAGAGTTAAAGAGACTCTGTTACAAAATTTTGAGCCTTACTTCTTCTGTCCTATAAGTTCCTATTACTTTTCTAATGTACTCTGGCATACTGCAGCCTTTCCTACTTGCACTGTCTCTGTAATAAATCTTATCTTCTTTCCTCTGTCGGCTCTGTTAGGCTCAGCCTGGAATGTGTGGAATGTGCAGCACTGCTTGTCATTGGCAGAAGCTTTACACACCCTCTCCAAGCTCTGCATGAGTCACACAGTAAGCTAGTTCTCAGCCTATGAGACTCTGGTTAGAAGCCAGTCTTTTGTTTGTAAACACTGCCTAAAACTGTTAATTACAAGCCAGGATTGCAGCAGGGAGTGGCAGAAACAGCACAGAGGGGCCCAGGAGAAAATAATGAATAGAATGGTATGCTTTTTGCTGTAAGAATTTTAGAGTACAGATTCTCTTTAAGGTACATCAGGCAACTTGGCGGCCTATTGACCATCCGATTTCATTATTAAACCTGGATCAGATAAAAATCCGTGCCACCAAGAGAATGCCCAATCAACGGCCAAATTTCAGGCCGAAGTTGTTTGGGTACTTGTGTATTATCCTGTCTAGCACAACGGGGCTTGGCAGTTAGACAGGCTGAAAAAGTCTGCACTCTGTTACTGGATCAGCTGATTCACCACCGGGGACTCTAAACAGCAGATGCTCCGTTTTTGTGAATAAGTTCATGTGGGTTGCGTGCCGACCAGTCCAGCATAATCACTCTCTATGGCTACAGCTCTTTCTTACCATCTCTATTATTTTTGTTTTTCTTCCGTTCTTCCTCTTCATGGTGAAAACGTGTTGTGCCAGCAGCACTGCGGTTACCACGGCAAACATGCTGACACTGGCCACGGCCCCGGCAATCACCGCACAAGACTTGTTCATACTGTGTGCTCTGCTGCTCACATGTCTGCTGCGCGCCTCATTATATGAGTCATGGAACTGCGCATATTGATCAACTTGATATAGCGAAGCAATATCTCTTCATGCGACCAACTGTACTGCACAGTGTGTGAGCTCTTTCCTAAAGCCAAGTAAAGAAAATGTTGCCCCTGGTGGCCATGTGCAGTATATAGATACCATTGTGTTTCTTTCTACACCTGTCTTTACGTTCACTCCGTGAGGAAAGCTGTGGGGAAGGGAGCAGCAGCTGATTCTGTGGTGAATCAGCTGATCAAGTAACAGAGTGCAGACTTTTTCAGCATGTCTAACTGCCGAGCCGTTGTGCTAGACGGGATAACACACAAGTACCGTTGTTTGCATGGATTGATTGGACGTGCTGCAAGATGTACGGCCAACCTGCTTGATGGGGTGCGCGATGGTAACCGCATGAGATATCAGGACGAGCGACGAACGTGATGGAACTACCTCCGCTGTTCCCCCTGCCTGTCTGTCTGTCTATCTAAAAAAATAAATTAGAGTGACCAGACGTCCCGGATTGCCCGGGACGCGTCCCGGGTTCGGTTATGAGGTCCCGGGAAACGTCCCGCTTTCAGCAACATGGAGTCCCGGCCTCGGGACTATGGCCACGCTATCCTCATGAACTGGCCGTGCCAGTTCATTGCCCGCAGCCCCGCTTCAGCCTCCTTCTTCCGGTGTCTGTTCCGACACCGGCAGGCGAGCAGGGCTACTGCAAGATGGCTGCCGAAGCCCTGTACTGGAGACTATTTGTGTCTCCAGTACAGGGCTTCGGGCGCCATCTTGCCGTAGCCCTCTCAGCGCGGAACTCTGCAGGAGGAGGAAGGTGATCCCAGGAGAAGCACGCCAGAGGCCGGAGACTTCTGCCAGGTGAGTAAATGCTTTTTCCAGGTGAAATGTGCTCCCATTACGTTTTTTTTTCTGGTGAAATGTTTGCCCGCATTGCGTTTTTTTTCTGGTGAAATGTTTGCCCGCATTGCGTTCTTTTTCTGGTGAAATGTTTGCCCGCATTGCGTTTTTTTTCTGGTGAAATGTTTGCCCGCATTGCGTTTTTTTTCTGGTGAAATGTTTGCCTGCATTGCGTTTATTTTCTGGTGACATGTTTGCCTGCATTGCGTTTATTTTCTGGTGAAATGTTTGCCCCCATTGCGTTTATTTTGTACTGACATGTTGCCCGCATTGCGTTTATTTTGTACTGACATGTTGCCCCCATTGCGTTTATTTTGTACTGACATGTTTGCCCGCAGTGCGTTTATTTTGTACTGACATGTTGCCCGCATTGCATTTATTTTGTACTGACATGTTGCCTGCATTGTGTTTATTTTGTACTGACATGTTTGCCCGCATTGCGTTTATTTTGTACTGACATGTTGCCCGCATTGCATTTATTTTGTACTGACATGTTGCCCGCATTGCATTTATTTTATACTGACATGTTGCCCACATTGCGTTTATTTTCTGGTGAAATGTTTGCCCGCATTGCGTTTATTTTGTACTGACATGTTGCCCGCATTGCGTTTATTTTGTACTGACATGTTTGCCCGCATTGCGTTTTTATTTTGTACTGACATGTTGCCCGCATTGCGTTTTTATTTTGTACTGACATGTTGCCCGCATTGCGTTTATTTTGTACTGACATATTTGCCCGCATTGCATTTATTTTATACTGACATGTTGCCCGCATCGCGTTTATTTTGTACTGACATGTTGCCCGCATCGCGTTTATTTTCTGGTGTCCGGGGTAACTGTTACTGCATTTATTATTTAATGGTCATAGATGGCTATGTTTGCTGCTTTGTGGTTACGGTACACTATTAGCATCACACAGTTTCTGCACACCCATGATGCAAAGTCTCGTTTGTCCACATCATGGCGTAAACACTGCTTTCTTATGCCTCGCTGTTACATCATTACGTTAGCTCCGCCCATACAATGTCATGGCCACGCCCATTTTTCACCACAGCGCAGCCCCACCCCCGAGTCTTCGTCACTGCGCGCTCCTCAGTCCCCCCACTTTTCGCCCCCGCCCCGTCCCAGGTTGGACCCACAAAAATCTGGTCACTCTAAATAAATGTTTTTCAAGAAATAACTTTTCATTTACTTTGAGATTTTTGTTCATTTTTTGAATTATTCAGCGCAGCTTTTAGCGAGGACATTTATTAGGGCTCAATAAATTAATCATCACATGAAAGGCTGTTTGCAGCTTTCCTCTGTCCGCCTGTCTCCCGCGATCTCGTCTGGAGGCTCATGTGGGGGGAGGGGGAGGGGGAAGGGGGCATCAGCCAAAATAACAATTGCTACCCATTTTTTTTTAAAAGACCTCGTAGTTTTTGAGAAAATCAATGTTAAAATCACAATGTAAAAAATGGTGTTATAAATGTGGATAGATGACAGATGATGTATCTCCCTATCTATCGCTAGTGATCAGCAGCACGCTGGCGTTGTGGTTAGTTCTCTCACCTTGCAGCGCTGGGTCCCTGGTTATAATAATCCAGCCAGGGAACTATCTGCATGAAGTTTGTATATTCTCCCCATGTCTGCGTGGGTTTCCTTCGGACACTCCGATTTCCTCCCACCAGGGGCGTATCTGGATAATATAGCGCCTATAGCAAACACTGAAATTGCGCCCCATATCCATACTGGAGGTTTCCCTTCAGTATGGATATCCAGAGGTGTGTCCACCCCAGTATAGGTAGCCAGAGGTGCCCCCCTCCCAGCATAGGTATTTAGATGAGCCCCCCCCTCCATATAAGTAGCTTCCCCAGTACAGGTTGCTAGAGTTAACCCCCCAAGTATAAGTAACAAGCGGCATCCCTCAGTATGGTAGTGGAGCATGAGAGAGGAAGGGGCAGAGGGAGGAGGAGATGGCCATGCCTGCACCCCTCTAGATACGCCTCTGCCTCCCACGTCCCAAAAACATACAGATCAATTGATTGGCTTCCCCCTAAATTGCCCCAAGACTACGATACATACATAGACATGTGACTATGGTAGGATTAGATTGTGAGCTCCTCTGAGGACAGTCAGTGACATGACTATGTACTCTGTAATGTGCTGCAGAAGATGTCAGTGCTATATAAATACATAATAATAATATGGTGGGACATTAGACTATGACTATGGTAGGATTAGAGTGTGAGTTCCTCTGAGGACAGTCAGTGACATGACAATGTACTCTGTACAGTGCTGCAGAAGATGTCAGTGCTATATAAATACATAATAAGATTATGGTAGGACATTAGACTATGACAATGGTAGGATTAGAGTGTGAGCTCCTCTGAGGACAGTCAGTGACATGACTATGTACTCTGTAATGTGCTGCAGAAGATGTCAGTGCTATATAAATACATAATAATAATAATATGGTAGGACATTATACTATGACTATGGTAGGATTAGATTGTGAGCTCCTCTGAGGATAGTCAGTGACATGACTATGTACTCTGTAATGTGCTGCAGAAAATGTCACTGCTATATAAATACATAATAATAATATGGTAGGACATTACACTATGACTATGGCAGGATTAGAGTGTGAGCTCCTCTGAGGACAGTCAGTGACATGACTATGTGCTCTGTAATGTGCTGCAGAAGATGTCAGTGCTATATAAATACATAATAATAATATGGTAGGACATTAGACTATAACTATGGCAGGATTAGAGTGTGAGCTTCTCTGAGGACAGTCAGTGACATGACTATGTACTCTGTAATGTGCTGCAGAAGATGCCAGTGCTATATAAATACATAATAATAATATGGTAGGACATTAGACTATAACTATGGCAGGATTAGAGTGTGAGCTCCTCTGAGGACAGTCAGTGATATGACTATGTACTCTGTAATGTGCTGCAGAAGATGTCAGTGCTATATAAATACATAATAATAATATGGTAGGACATTAGGCTTTGACTGTGGTAGGATTAGATTGTGAGCTCCTCTGAGGACAGTCACTGACATGACTATGTACTCTGTAATGTGCTGCAGAAGATGTCAGTGCTATATAAATACATAATAATAATATGGTAGGACATTAGACTAGAACTATGGCAGGATTAGAGTGTGAGCTCCTCTGAGGACAGTCAGTGATATGACTATGTACTCTGTAATGTGCTGCAGAAGATGTCAGTGCTATATAAATACATAATAATAATATGGTAGGACATTAGACTATAACTATGGCAGGATTAGAGTGTGAGCTCCTCTGAGGACAGTCAGTGACATGACTATGTACTCTGTAATGTGCTGCAGAAGATGTCAGCGCTATATACATACATAATAATAATATGGTAGGACATTAGACTATGACTATGGTAGGATTAGAGTGTGAGCTCCTCTGGGGACAGTGACATGACTATGTACTCTGTAATGCGCTGCAGAAGATGTCAGTGCTATATAAATACATAATAATAATATAGTAGGACATTAGACTATGACTATGATAAGGATTAGATTGTGAGCTCCTCTGAGGACAGTCAGTGACATGACTATGTACTCTGTAATGTGCTGCAGAAGATGTCAGTGCTATATAAATACATAATAATAATATAGTAGGACATTAGACTATGACTATGATAAGGATTAGAGTGTGAGCTCCTCTGAGGAAAGTCAGCGACATGACTATGTACTCTGTAATGTGCTGCAGAAGATGTCAGTGCTATATAAATACATAATAATAATATAGTAGGACATTAGACTATGACTATGATAAGGATTAGAGTGTGAGCTCCTCTGAGGAAAGTCAGCGACATGACTATGTACTCTGTAATGCGCTGCAGAAGATGTCAGTGCTATATAAATACATAATAATAATATGGTAGGACATTAGACTATGACTATGGTAGGATTAGATTGTGAGCTAATCTGAGGACAGTCAGTGATATGACTATGTACTCTGTAATGTGCTGCAGAAGATGTCAGTGCTATATAAATACATAATAATAATATGGTAGGACATTAGACTATGACTATGGTAGGATTAGAGTGTGAGCTCCTCTGAGGACAGTCAGTGACATGACTATGTACTCTGTACAGCGCTGCAGGAGATGTCAGTGCTATATAAATACATAATAATAATATGGTGGGACATTAGACTATGACTATGGTAGGATTAGAGTGTGAGCTCCTCTGAGGACAGTCAGTGATATGACTATGTACTCTGTAATGTGCTGCAGAAGATGTCAGTGCTATATAAATACATAACAATAATATGGTAGGACATTACACTATGACTATGGTAGGATTAGATTGTGAGCTCCTCTGAGGACAGTCAGTGACATGGCTATGCACTCTGTAATGTGCTGCAGAAGATGTCAGTGCTATATAAATACATAATAATAATATGGTAGGACATTAGACTATGACTATGGTAGGATTAGATTGTGAGCTCCTCTGAGGACATTCAGTGACATGACTATGTACTCTGTAATGTGCTGCAGAAGATGTCAGTGCTATATAAATACATAATAATAATATGGTAGGACATTAGACAATGACTATGGTAGGATTAGATTGTGAGCTCCTCTGAGGACAGTCAGTGACAATGTACTCTGTACAGCGCTGCTGAATATGTCGGCAATATATAAATACTAAATAATAATACTGAATGTACATGTATCCTCAGAAACATCAGTGGATTTACTGCCGGGGTTGCCGCCCTTGTTCCCGCTGATGTCACCAGGAGTGTATTGGTGCAGGCCCAGTACGGTCTGTGTGGTTTTCAGACATCAAAGTCGGAAATTCCAGAAGTGACCCTGGACGGGGCCGGAGCATCGGTGAGTGGCTGCGCGGGTACAGGATGTCTGCGGGGGGCGGAGCATCGGTGAGTGGCTGCGCGGGTACAGTACAGGATGTCTGCGGGGGGCGGAGCATTGGTGAGTGGCTGCGCGGGCACAGGATGTCTGCGGGGGGTGGAGCATCGGTGAGTGGCTGCGCGGGCACAGGATGTCTGCGGGGGGCGGAGCATTGGTGAGTGGCTGCGTGGGCACAGGATGTCTGCGGGGGGTGGAGCATTGGTGAGTGGCTGCGTGGGCACAGGATGTCTGCGGGGGGTGGAGCATTGGTGAGTGGCTGCGCGGGCACAGGATGTCTGCGGGGGGTGGAGCATTGGTGAGTGGCTGCGCGGGCACAGGATGTCTGCGGGGGGCGGAGCATTGGTGAGTGGCTGCGCGGGCACAGGATGTCTGCGGGGGGTGGAGCATCGGTGAGTGGCTGCGCGGGTACAGGATGTCTGCGGGGGGCGGAGCATCGGTGAGTGGCTGCGCGGGTACAGGATGTCTGCGGGGGGGCGGAGCATTGGTGAGTGGCTGCGCGGGCACAGGTTGTCTGCGGGGGGTGGAGCATCGGTGAGTGGCTGCGCGGGTACAGGATGTCTGCGGGGGGTGGAGCATTGGTGAGTGGCTGTGCGGGCACAGGATGTCTGCGGGGGGTGGAGCATCGGTGAGTGGCTGCGCGGGTACAGGATGTCTGCGGGGGGTGGAGCATCGGTGAGTGGCTGCGCGGGTACAGGATGTCTGCGGGGGGGCGAAGCATTGGGGAGTGGCTGCTCGGGCACAGGATGTCTGCGGGGGGCGGAGCATTGGTGAGTGGCTGCGCGGGCACAGGATGTCTGCGGGGGGTGGAGCATCGGTGAGTGGCTGCGCGGGTACAGGATGTCTGCGGGGGGCGGAGCATTGGTGAGTGGCTGCGCGGGCACAGGATGTCTGCGGGGGGCGGAGCATTGGTGAGTGGCTGCGTGGGCACAGGATGTCTGCGGGGGGTGGAGCATTGGTGAGTGGCTGCGTGGGCACAGGATGTCTGCGGGGGGTGGAGCATTGGTGAGTGGCTGCGCGGGCACAGGATGTCTGCGGGGGGTGGAGCATTGGTGAGTGGCTGCGCGGGCACAGGATGTCTGCGGGGGGCGGAGCATTGGTGAGTGGCTGCGCGGGCACAGGATGTCTGCGGGGGGTGGAGCATCGGTGAGTGGCTGCGCGGGTACAGGATGTCTGCGGGGGGCGGAGCATCGGTGAGTGGCTGCGCGGGTACAGGATGTCTGCGGGGGGCGGAGCATTGGTGAGTGGCTGCGCGGGCACAGGATGTCTGCGGGGGGTGGAGCATCGGTGAGTGGCTGCGCGGGTACAGGATGTCTGCGGGGGGCGGAGCATTGGTGAGTGGCTGTGCGGGCACAGGATGTCTGCGGGGGGTGGAGCATCGGTGAGTGGCTGCGCGGGTACAGGATGTCTGCGGGGGGTGGAGCATCGGTGAGTGGCTGCGCGGGTACAGGATGTCTGCGGGGGGGCGAAGCATTGGGGAGTGGCTGCTCGGGCACAGGATGTCTGCGGGGGGTGGAGCATCGGTGAGTGGCTGCGCGGGTACAGGATGTCTGCGGGGGGGCGAAGCATTGGGGAGTGGCTGCTCGGGCACAGGATGTCTGCGGGGGGTGGAGCATCGGTGAGTGGCTGCGCGGGTACAGGATGTCTGCGGGGGGTGGAGCATCGGTGAGTGGCTGCGCGGGTACAGGATGTCTGCGGGGGGGCGGAGCATCGGTGAGTGGCTGCGCGGGTACAGGATGTCTGCGGGGGCGGAGCATCGGTGAGTGGCTGCGCGGGTACAGGATGTCTGCGGGGGGCGGAGCATTGGTGAGTGGCTGCGCGGGCACAGGATGTCTGCGGGGGGTGGAGCATCGGTGAGTGGCTGCGCGGGTACAGGATGTCTGCGGGGGGCGGAGCATTGGTGAGTGGCTGTGCGGGCACAGGATGTCTGCGGGGGGTGGAGCATCGGTGAGTGGCTGCGCGGGTACAGGATGTCTGCGGGGGGTGGAGCATCGGTGAGTGGCTGCGCGGGTACAGGATGTCTGCGGGGGGGCGAAGCATTGGGGAGTGGCTGCTCGGGCACAGGATGTCTGCGGGGGGTGGAGCATCGGTGAGTGGCTGCGCGGGTACAGGATGTCTGCGGGGGGGCCAAGCATTGGGGAGTGGCTGCTCGGGCACAGGATGTCTGCGGGGGGTGGAGCATCGGTGAGTGGCTGCGCGGGTACAGGATGTCTGCGGGGGGGCGAAGCATTGGGGAGTGGCTGCTCGGGCACAGGATGTCTGCGGGGGGTGGAGCATCGGTGAGTGGCTGCGCGGGTACAGGATGTTTGTCGTCCTTTTATTGCAACCATTTCATTTAAATGTACTTCATTGGTATGCACAGAAAAACTGCAATGTAAAAACTTCGTATAAAAAAAAGCAAAAAAAACCCCCAAAAAACATGGTACAATTTTTTCATTTTTCGTTAATTAGATAATTTTGTTTGATTGTTCCGTTAGTTCGAATATAAAGATTTTTTCCAACATGTCTGATAACAAAAAAAACACAAAACGGGATAATCGTTCGTTTTTCTTCATTGAAAAAAAATCAAAAAATTCTTTTCATCTTTCATTCGATTTGATAGTTTTTGTTGAATTAACGGGAAAATAGAACGTTTTTATTGTACCGTGTATGGGCACCATAAGAGTGACGTCTGCCCAAACCGCAGAGAGGGGTGCGGAGGATTTTCCAGGGTCACGCAGTAAAAGTGATTCCTCCCCTGGCGGGGTCCGGATTACCTCCGGGGGTTAATCTACTAAAAGGATTGATGCTGGATTAGGCTGTAGCTTGGCCAGACGTATTGCCCCCCCCATGCTCCTGATGGCTGTGATAAACACCCTCCCTCCACTGCATCACCTCCGCCGCCTCCCCCCGCGTGCGGTTTTCCCCCGCCCCCCCCTCCCCGCGTTATTCCCCCGCGGCTCTGATAGGAAGGTAAATGTGACATTTTCTCTGCAGAGTCTGATGATAATGAAGCTGGTTTACGTGCGTTAGCGGGCGGCGCTGTGATATGTCATCTGTCGCGGTGATTACTGGAGGAACGCGGCGAGCAGACTCCCGCTACCAGCGTCACCAGTTCACACGAGTAATAAGTGATAACAGATCGAGGTGCCGGTGACGCTATCCTCCCGATAGTGTGAAACGAGGATCAGGAGACGCCGGTTACCATCACAACAAGAGAAATCAGAGATTCGCCGCGCAATCGCTTCACATGAGGAGGCAACACCTCACAGCTTCCATTCCTCAAAGCAAAGCGTGAGCTGCTTCCAGGGAATTGTATGTACCGCTGAGATGAACTACAAATCCCAGCAATACTGTGAACTAACTAAAAGCCCCAAAAGTAAGGTTAAGATAGAGGAAGGAGCAGAGTTCTCCAGCAGCACAGAGTATATCAGGAGAGGAGAGTCCTCCAACAGCACAGAGTATATCAGGAGAGGAGAGTCCCCCAGCAGCACAGAGTATATCAGGGGAGGAGAGTTAGAGGGAGGAGCAGAGTCCTCCAGCAGCACAGAGTATATCAGGAGAGGAGAGCTAGATAGAGGAAGGAGCAGAGTCCTCCAGCAGCACAGAGTATATCAGGGGAGGAGAGTTAGAGGGAGGAGCAGAGTCCTCCAGCAGCACAGAGTATATCAGGAGAGGAGAGCTAGATAGAGGAAGGAGCAGAGTCCTCCAGCAGCACAGAGTATATCAGGAGAGGAGAGCTAGATAGAGGAAGGAGCAGAGTCCTCCAGCAGCACAGAGTATATCAGGAGAGGAGAGTCCTCCAACAGCACAGAGTATATCAGGAGAGGAGAGTCCCCCAGCAGCACAGAGTATATCAGGGGAGGAGAGTTAGAGGGAGGAGCAGAGTCCTCCAGCAGCACAGAGTATATCAGGAGAGGAGAGCTAGATAGAGGAAGGAGCAGAGTCCTCCAGCAGCACAGAGTATATCAGGGGAGGAGAGTTAGAGGGAGGAGCAGAGTCCTCCAGCAGCACAGAGTATATCAGGAGAGGAGAGCTAGATAGAGGAAGGAGCAGAGTCCTCCAGCAGCACAGAGTATATCAGGAGAGGAGAGCTAGATAGAGGAAGGAGCAGAGTCCTCCAGCAGCACAGAGTATATCAGGAGAGGAGAGCTAGATAGAGGAAGGAGCAGAGTCCTCCAGCAGCACAGAGTATATCAGGAGAGGAGAGTTACAGCAAGGTGCAGAGTCCTCCAGCAGCACAGAGTATACCAGGAGAGGAGCGTTACAGGAAGGAGCAGAGTCCTCCAGCAGGACAGAGTATATCAGGAGAGGAAGGAGCAGAGTCCTCCAGCAGCACAGAGTATATCAGGAGAGGAGAGTTAGATAGAGGAAGGACCAGAGTCCTCCAGCAGCACAGAGTATATCAGGAGAGGAGAGTCCTCCAGCAGCTCAGAGTATATCAGGGGAGGAGCAGAGTCCTCCAGCAGCACAGAGTATATCAGGAGAGGAGAGTTACAGGAAGGAGCAGAGTCCTCCAGCAGCACAGAGTATATCAGGAGAGGAGAGTTAGATAGAGGAAGGAGCAGAGTCCTCCAGCAGCACAGAGTATATCAGGAGAGGAGAGTTAGATAGAGGAAGGAGCAGAGTCCTCCAGCAGCACAGAGTATATCAGGAGAGGAGAGTCCTCCAGCAGCACAGAGTATATCAGGAGAGGAGAGTTACAGAAAGGAGCAGAGTCCTCCAGCAGCACAGAGTATATCAGGAGAGGAGAGTTAGATAGCGGAAGGACCAGAGTCCTCCAGCAGCACAGAGTATATCAGGAGAGGAGAGTCCTCCAGCAGCTCAGAGTATATCAGGGGAGGAGGGTTAGAGGGAGGACCAGAGTCCTCCAGCAGCACAGAGTATATCAGGAGAGGAGAGTTACAGGAAGGAGCTGAGTCCTCCAGCAGCACAGAGTATATCAGGAGAGGAGAGTTAGATAGAGGAAGGAGCAGAGTCCTCCAGCAGCACAGAGTATATCAGGAGAGGAGAGTTAGATAGAGGAAGGAGCAGAGTCCTCCAGCAGCACAGAGTATATCAGGAGAGGAGAGTCCTCCAGCAGCACAGAGTATATCAGGAGAGGAGAGTTACAGGAAGGAGCAGAGTCCTCCAGCAGCACAGAGTATATCAGGAGAGGAGAGTCCTCCAGCAGCACAGAGCATATCAGGAGAGGAGAGTCCTCCAGCAGCACAGAGTATATCAGGGGAGGAGAGTTACAGGAAGGATCAGAGTCCTCCAGCAGCACAGAGTATATCAGGAGAGGAGAGTTAGATAGAGGAAGGAGCAGAGTCCTCCAGCAGCACAGAGTATATCAGGAGAGGAGAGTTAGATAGAGGAAGGAGCAGAGTCCTCCAGCACAGAGTATATCAGGAGAGGAGAGTTAGATAGAGGGAGAATCAGAGTCCTCCAGCAGCACAGAGTATATCAGGAGAGGAGAGTTAGATAGAGGGAGGGGCAGAGTCCTCCAGCAGCACAGAGTATATCAGGAGAGGAGAGTTACAGGAAGGAGCAGAGTCCTCCAGCAGCACAGAGTGTATCAGGAGAGGAGAGTTAGAGGGAGGAGCAGAGTCCTCCAGCAGCACAGAGTATATCAGGAGAGGAGAGTTACAGGAAGGAGCAGAGTCCTCCAGCAGCACAGAGTATATCAGGAGAGGAGAGATAGAGGAAGGAGCAGAGTCCTCCAGCAGCACAGAGTATATCAGGAGAGGAGAGTTACAGGAAGGAGCAGAGTCCTCCAGCAGCACAGAGTATATCAGGAGAGGAGAGTCCTCCAGCAGCACAGAGTATATCAGGAGAGGGAGGAGCAGAGTCCTCCAGCAGCACAGAGTATATCAGGAGAAGAGAGTTAGAAGAAGGATCAGAGTCCTCCAGCAGCACAGAGTATATCAGGAGAGGAGGGTTAGATAGAGGAAGGAGCAGAGTCCTCCAGCAGCACAGAGTATATCAGGAGAGGAGAGTTAGAGGAAGGAGCAGAGTCCTCCAGCAGCACAGAGTATATCAGGAGAGGAGAGTTAGAGGAAGGAGCAGAGTCCTCCAGCAGCACAGAGTATATCAGGAGAGGAAGGAGCAGAGTCCTTCAGCAGCACAGAGTATATCAGGAGAGGAGAGTCCTCCAGCAGCACAGAGTATATCAAGGGAGGAGAGTTAGAGGGAGGAGCAGAGTCCTCCAGCAGCACAGAGTATATCAGGAGAGGAGAGTTAGAGGATGGAGCAGAGTCCTCCAGCAGCACAGAGTATATCAGGAGAGGAAGGAGCAGAGTCCTCCAGCAGCACACATTGTACAGGAGGACCTCTGTGTATTCGGTTTGCAGTGATATGTGTGTGATGTGAGTTCGGCGTGACGTTCTGCGGTCGGTGGAATAGTTGGCCGTATTGCAGCGTTGCGATCTCGGCAGTCAGTAATGGATTGCGCCTCGGTAATGAGTCTCTAATTCCCCTGAAAGGTGTCGGCTCTCTTTGAAGCCGTGTAATGGGAGGCGTTGTAGCGGTTCTGCTGTATTGATTGGCGGTGTTCCCTGCGCTGAGCTCTGTCCTTGGAATTCACTTTGGCGCGCCGCTGTACAATTTATAAGACAGGCGGAACTCTAATAAACCCGGGGGAGCGATATGTGGGACGCACAGCGCAGAAAAATACCATTTCTATGCGGATAAATTATCAGCGGTAAATTGAATAGCGAGAATTCGGTGCGGAATACAATTGATTATAATTTTTATATTTACAACGAGGCCGGCGGCGAATGGAAACCAAACGTACCGGGAATTTCACTCTCCCCACCCCTGAATGATATATAAACCTTCATCTGTATTCTGGTGGTCTTTATATCAGTATTAACCCCTCGCACTCAGAAATACATCCAGCAGCCCACAGCACAGACAGTAAGGCCTTGTTCACATTGCGTTCGGCTAGCGTGTCCCTCCGCGGTCATTTTTTTTCCCATTTTTTTAAGCGTTTTCCAGCGATTTTCTGCGCGTTCGCTCATTTTGTGGGCGTTTTTGTAAGCACTTTTGTAGAGCGCTTACGTCTTTTGGTCTGGAAAAAAATCCGGGAACAATAAATACAAATGTATTTAAAAAAAAAAAAAAAAAGCTCACGGAATCGCTTGCCAAAGCGATTTTCTGAGCGTTTTTCCTGTACCTTCCATTGAGGCAAATCGCCTCAAAATTGGCTCATGCAGCGCTTTTCAAAGTGGATCGCGAACGAACCGCTCTGATATGAACTCCCTCATAGAGAATCATTGCACAAGTGCTTTCAGGGGGATTTTGAAAATCGCCCACCCTTAAAATTTAACAAAAATGCCTGTAATGTAAACAAGGCCTCATAGTGTTAGTCATGAAGTGTATTTTTTTCATTTTTTCCCCTTATTTTTCCCTTAAAATGCTTAGAAAATAAAGTAATTACTAAAAAGAACAAGAAAACTATAACCCACAAAAAACCTAATTTGTGTTGGAAAAGCAAAAAAAAAAAAAAAAAACAAGATATAGGTCATTTAGGTGTAATAAGTAGTGATGAAGTTATTGCTAAATTAATGGGAGGATCGCTGCAATGTGAAAGTTGTTGTTGGTGGGAAAGGTAAAACAGCCTGTGGAGGGAAGTGCTTAGAGGATGTCCTGAAGTCAGTTCCCTGTTTTACCTGCTGGTGGTGCTGTGTTATACTATAGTATCACATGAAGTTCCACTGGCCACCAGCAGGTGTCAGGCTGCACTTTCAGGCTGCACATTATGCTTACCGCTGCAGATAATTAGGGCACACCTGGTCCTCATTAGGAAGCAGAAAGTGGTGCTTGAACTTTTGTGAAACCTTTTCAAGCCTCGCTGTTTCTGCATAAATACAACCTAAAACTTCTTCCGTTTTCACACAAGTCCTGAGCTGGATCATGAGAATGCAGTCTCAAAAATCAGTGTACAAAATACCGCCTGTTCAATGATCTATAGAGGAAAATTACCCAAAGTTCCATATTTAGGTGAAGCTAAACTGTGCGTGTGCAGAAACTGGCGCCCCCGCTGGAGGAAGCGATAACTGCAATTACAATTTTTGATGAGACGTTCAGTCCCGATTGTTATAGTTTTCTTGTTAATTCCACATAAAACAGTGTAACTCAGGTTCATTGGTTGCTTCCACTAATGAACAGCTCCATGTCCAACCACAGCATTTCTCTGGGATTCAGATCAGGATAATAATGCAAAGCATTATTTGGTGAGCTCACTCGTGTGTTGCATGATCCACTTCCTTTTGAGAATCCGTTCATAGGCAGATCCTATGACACTTTTTTGCATCATTTTCTGATACAATCATGAATTTATAGTTCTGTCAATGATGACAACCTTACCTGATCCAGCAGCCACAAATCCGGCCACCGCCATGTTTCACAGGTGAGTTGGGGGTTTTAGATTTGCGATGATTAACTCTTAAACCTGCTGGAACTCTTAATTTCTTATTAATACAGAATAAAGATAAGGAATTTCAAGGAGAGCAGGTATTCGAAGGTTGGTTCTCTACTAAGAGTATATGTACTGCACACATACAGCACTTACGTTGTGAAACTTAACATTTATTCATAAACAAATTAAAAGCATGACTCTAAATCCAATCAGCTTTTAAAAAATATAAATCTAATATATTTATTTTATATAAATATAAATCTAAAACACAGTATAACGACTTAGCAAAATGTCACATACAATAATAATTATGATTTATTATAGTGGATACTAGTTACACCTTAACAATTTATATAATAAAGCAATCCAATAAGACTCTACGTGTTTCGTGAAACAAAGTTCACTCATTCAGGGTTGGAGAGCAAATCTTTCCCTTCTTAAGGTCCGAGAATCTGAAACAGTTAAAAATACAAAAAACAAAACAAAAGCCAGATACTTACCTAAGGAGAGGGAAGGCTCTGGGTCCTATAGAGACTTCCTGTTCTCCTCCCGGTGTCCACGTCTCCCCACAGGCTCCTCCCTTCAAATATCCAGCTGCAGGAGGCTTGGGAAGTCTTTGCAAGCCCAAGTCCTCCTGAAAATGGGCGGCTCCATACTGCACAGGCAAAAGTATGCCATCTTGTGCACTTGCACGTGCGCAACACTCGGCCTTCCAAAGACTCCCGAAGAGGCAGAGAGTAGTCTCTGAGGAATCAGTCTAAGACTGCTACCGGGGGAGCCAGCACTAAAACTAGGAGAGGAGGGGAAGGCTCTATAACCCGAATATTTGTAAATCCTGTTGGACTCAAAGCGGTCAAGAGCTGCAGCCACTGGGAAACACTCAAGAGGCCACCCTGCAGTGTTAGGGAGTCTTGCCTTGAACTCCTTACTGAATAGGTACTGACTGTCCTGAAGTGACTACAGTGTGACCCTCACTGATAAGAAATTCCAACTATAAAACACTTTCCTACCAGAAAATGGCTTCTGAGAGCAAGACAGAGATAAAAAGGGGAATTTCTTATCAGTAAGGGTGACCCTCACTGTAGTCTGTAGTCACTTCCTGTCTGAGTCAGGACTGAGTCAGCTACTTACATACCTGATATTTAACTCTTTCAGGCAGAGAAAGAAAAAAAGGAACACAGTCTAGTTATTAGTGTGCTAGGCACTGTACATACACATGTCTATCTCATCATGTCACATGTCACTTCGGGTATCCTTTAAGAAAGGCACAATTCCTTGAGAGAGAAGTGGAGTGAAGACAGCAGAGCGGCCGGTTCCTTCATCTGTGGCTCGGGCAGCGCCCCTCCCCCTGCATGACACGGAGAATATTTATAGAGAAGTTACAGCGGTGTTCTGTACTTGTCATTCGCGAGCCGCGCGGTGCTGCCGGTGACCTCCCCCTCCGCGCCTCCACGCTGGTTTATTTGTGTCTTTAACCTTTCAGAAATGATTTTAATGTTGATCTCCTTCCTCGGCATCTTATTTACTCATATGCCAAACGCACGGCGCCGGCCGATCTCGCCACGGGCTGATTGCTATTAAGTGATGGGAGTTTTATTACCAGGTCCACAAACAAACATTTCTAATCCTATTTCATGCAGCCAGATGGCCTGCGGGGCGCTGCCAGCCATTTCCACAGATGGGCCGCCGCCCAGCGACCGCCAGACGCCGCGTGTAACGGAAAATGGGTAATCACCGGCACGGCTCCGGATATAACACCCCAAATATACCGCTGACACCTCAGAATATTCTACTGATACTGCATATTTGCAGCGCGATTGCCACCACTCCGCGACCGCCAGACGCCGCGTGTAACGGAAAATGGGTAATCACCGACACGGCTCCGGATATAACACCCCAAATATACCGCTGACACCTCCGAATATTCTACTGATAACGCATATTTGCAGCGCGATTGCCACCACTCTGCGACCGCCCGACGCCGCGTGTAACGGAAAACGGGTAATCACCAGCACGGCTCTGGATATAACACCCCGAATATACCGCTGACACCTCCAAATATTCTACTGACACCCCTGAATATTTCACTGATAACGCATATTTGCAGCGCGATTGCCACCACTCCGCGACCGCCAGACGCCGCGTGTAACGGAAAACGGGTAATCACCGGCATGGCTCCGGATATAACACCCCGAATATACCGCTGACACCTCCGAATATTCTACTGACACCCCTGAATATTTCACTGATAACGCATATTTGCAGCGTGATTGCCGCCGCTCTGCGACCGCCAGACGCTGCGTGTAACGGAATACAGGTAATCACCAGCACAGCTCTGGATATAACCCCTTGAATATACCGCTGTCACTCCTCATATCTGCAGCGCGATTGTCCCGCTCTGCCCCCGCCAGACATTGCATGTAACGGCAGACGGGTAATCTGAGAAGCAGATTCTGAGAATCTTCTGGTTGGCCTCTGAAGTTTTCAAGTGATGAATGTGAAAACAAAAATTATTTGAATCTAATAGATCATCTGCAGGGCTGGGGGGCCCCCCCAACATATACCCCGGAACAAAAATCGGCATTAGGGGACCTTTTTTGCAGCTGGTATAGTCAGGGTGGGAAGTCCCAATCGGTCGGCGCTCCACATTCTGGCTATCCCAGCCTGCATGGGGGACAAGGGGTTAAAATTGAAAAAAAAAATCCCACACTCTAAACATAAATAAAAAATTGGGAAAATAGGAAAAAATGCCAGGGATCTTCATATAGCCATATTGCGGCTGTATAGCGATCCCTGGCCAAAGCGCTGCAGCTGCGTATAGACCCCCTGGAAACCCCGTCAGGAAATTCATTGCGCTTTCGTTTGATGCATGTAAAATTACACTACCGTTAGGTTTGCTACTAAAAGTTACATTTACCGCATTTAAAAGTATACTTTTTTCCTTCGAAACTTTAAAATCGATTTTCTCAAAAACTATAAGGTCTTTTTGAAAAATTGTTTTTTTCCTCTTATTCCTAATTAACTCCTTAACATATCCTGCAAATTTAGGGTTTCTAGCATTTAAGGTGGATTTGCTATTAACCATTAAAGTCGGCAGGTTTTTAAATGTGTATTTTTTTTCCTTTGAAACTTTAAAATCGATTTTCTCAAAAACTATAAGGCCGATTTGAATTTTTTTTTCCTCTTGTAGCCACTGGGGGCCCCTACAAGCTCTGGGGCCCTGGGGCAGCTGCCTCCTTTGCCTCTATGGTAGCGCCGGCCCTGATCATCTGTCAATTAACACCCGTGGCTGTTTCTACACACGAGGCAATCATCTGTTACCGACTCGCATGAAAATTTAGTGGAAATCTAATGCATTTTAGAGAATCGGAAGGAAGTGCAGGTGTTTTTCTCTGCTGTAATCTACATACAATTTGCATGAAACCTGCATACAATGCAGAGTGATTGAACACTGATGCCAGCGATGTGAGGAGATGCATTATTTCTCGGCACGGAGCAGTTTGCGGTTAATGATGAGAAGTTTGCGAATGGCGAGAAGCGGTGAACTTTGTACGGCGTCTGCGGCTTCTCCTCCGAGTCTTGGCGGAGCGGTAATAAGATCAGAGACTTCTCTGCAATTATAAGCAGAGCGAGTCCCTCGCCGCGGATCTGACGGAACTTTCTCTGGGTACTAAGTGGGATTCCGTCTCTCGTCTCACGTCCGCCCGGCCTCAGCCGATCCGAGAACAAAGACGGCTTAATGAGAGAGGCAAACGATTATTCCACTTATCCATTAGAGGCGCAGGGTGCAGAGGCGGGGGAAGGTGCAGAGGCAAGGGGAGGAGGATGCAGAGGCGGGGGAAGGTGCAGAGGCAAGGGGAGGAGGATGCAGAGGCGGGGGAAGGTGCAGAGGCAAGGGGAGGAGGATGCAGAGGCGGGGGAAGGTGCAGAGGCAAGGGGAGGAGGATGCAGAGGCGGGGAAGGTGCAGAGGCAAGGGGAGGAGGGTGCCAAGATGGGGGGGCGTGGCAGGCAGAGGGTGCAGAGGCGTGGAGGGTGCAGAGGCGGGGGGCGTGGTGGGCAGAGGGTGGAGAGGAGGGGGAAGAGGAGGGTGCAGAAATGGGGGGGTGTGGTGGGCAGAGGGTACAGACGTGGGGGGGATGGTGTAGAAGCGGGGGGAGGCACAGCAGGCAGAGGATGCAGAGGTGGGTGAGGGTGCAGAAAAGGGGGGGAAGCGTGGCAGGCAGAGGGTGCAGAAGTGGGGGAGGTGCAGCGAGCAGAGAGTGCAGAGGGGGGGTTTGAGGCAGAGGGTGCAGAGGGGGTAGGGGAAGCGCGGCAGGCAGAGGGTGCAGAGGCGGGGTGAGGCGTGACAGGCAGAGGGTGTCGATGTGGTGGGGAGGCGTGGCAGGCAGATGGTGCAGAGGCGGAGGGGAGGGTGCAGAGGCGGGGTGAGGCGTGACAGGCAGAGGGTGCCGAGGTGGTGGGAAGGCGTGGCAGGCAGATGGTGCAGAGGCGGAGGGGAGGGTGCAGAGGCGGGGTGAGGCGTGACAGGCAGAGGGTGCAGAGGTGGTGGGGAGGCGTGGCAGGCAGATGGTGCAGAGGCGGAGGGGAGGGTGCAGAGGCGGGGTGAGGTGTGACAGGCAGAGGGTGCCGAGGTGGTGGGGAGGCGTGGCAGGCAGATGGTGCAGAGGCGGAGGGGAGGGTGCAGAGGCGGGGTGAGGCGTGACAGGCAGAGGGTGCCGAGGTGGTGGGGAGGCGTGGCAGGCAGATGGTGCGGAGGGGAGGGTGCAGAGGCGGGGTGAGGCGTGACAGGCAGAGGGTGCCGAGGTGGTGGGGAGGCGTGGCAGGCAGATGGTGCAGAGGCGGAGGGGAGGGTGCAGAGGCGGGGTGAGGCGTGACAGGCAGAGGGTGCAGAGGTGGTGGGGAGGCGTGGCAGGCAGATGGTGCAGAGGCGGAGGGGAGGGTGCAGAGGCGTGGTGAAGCATGACAGGCAGAGGGTGCAGAGGTGGTGAGGAGGCGTGGCAGGCAGATGGTGCAGAGGCGGAGTGGAGGGTGCAGAGGCGGGGTGAGGCGTGACAGGCAGAGGGTGCCGAGGTGGTGGGGAGGCGTGGCAGGCAGATAGTGCAGAGGCGGAGGGGAGGGTGCAGAGGCGGGGTGAGGCGTGACAGGCAGAGGGTGCAGAGGTGGTGGGGAGGCATGGCAGGCAGATGGTGCAGAGGCGGAGGGGAGGGTGCAGAGGCGGGGTGAGGCGTGACAGGCAGAGGGTGCCGAGGTGGTGGGGAGGCGTGGCAGGCAGATGGTGTAGAGGCGGAGGGGAGGGTGCAGAGGCGGGGTGAGGCGTGACAGGCAGAGGGTGCAGAGGTGGTGGGGAGGCGTGGCAGGCAGATGGTGCAGAGGCGGAGGGGAGGGTGCAGAGGCGGGGTGAGGTGTGACAGGCAGAGGGTGCCGAGGTGGTGGGGAGGCGTGGCAGGCAGATGGTGCAGAGGCGGAGGGGAGGGTGCAGAGGCGGGGTGAGGCGTGACAGGCAGAGGGTGCAGAGGTGGTGGGGAGGCGTGGCAGGCAGATGGTGCGGAGGGGAGGGTGCAGAGGCGGGGTGAGGCGTGACAGGCAGAGGGTGCCGAGGTGGTGGGGAGGCGTGGCAGGCAGATGGTGCAGAGGCGGAGGGGAGGGTGCAGAGGCAGGGTGAGGCGTGACAGGCAGAGGGTGCAGAGGTGGTGGGGAGGCGTGGCAGGCAGATGGTGCGGAGGGGAGGGTGCAGAGGCGTGGTGAAGCATGACAGGCAGAGGGTGCAGAGGTGGTGAGGAGGCGTGGCAGGCAGATGGTGCAGAGGCGGAGTGGAGGGTGCAGAGGCGGGGTGAGGCGTGACAGGCAGAGGGTGCCGAGGTGGTGGGGAGGCGTGGCAGGCAGATAGTGCAGAGGCGGAGGGGAGGGTGCAGAGGCGGGGTGAGGCGTGACAGGCAGAGGGTGCAGAGGTGGTGGGGAGGCGTGGCAGGCAGATGGTGCAGAGGCGGAGGGGAGGGTGCAGAGGCGGGGTGAGGCGTGACAGGCAGAGGGTGCCGAGGTGGTGGGGAGGCGTGGCAGGCAGATGGTGTAGAGGCGGAGGGGAGGGTGCAGAGGCTGAGGCACGTCGGGCGCAGGGTGACCTCAGGGAAATGAAGGTTACAGCTGAGGTATTTGCGCTCTGAAAACAGAAATGTTGTTTATGTGACTCCTGTTTGCTGCTGGACACAGGCCAGAGTTCCCAGGAACTGATGTGTGTGATATACTGCCTGTCACTGCACCACATAATGACCAGGAGTCACAAGACACAGACCTCAGTATCTAACACATATTATCTGAATAAAATGCTACAGGCACAGAGCACAAGTATACATGTCACTCCTGCAGATAAGGAGTCACCTCACCACCCTCAGCACCAGGGCCTGTTCTAGACTTTGTGCTGCCTGAGGCAAACTTGTGAGGATGACCCCCTCCTCCCCCCCCCCCCCCCCCCGGACAGTTTGCACTGCATGTTATAGCTGTGGTGAACCCCCCAAAAACACCCTCAGTATAAGTAGGTAGCTAGGTATAGGTGCCCCCAGTATTGGTAGACAGGTACAGTTGTCCCCAGTATAGGTTAGCCAGGTATAGGTGCCCCCAGTATAGGTTAGCCTGGCACTCTCTTCATTTCCTGTTTCTGGCTGGTAACGCGCCCAGACTTCTGCCGCCTGAGGAAGTTCCCCCACCCGGCATCATGGCACTTGCCTTCCCCCTTGCAGGAGGTGAGAGGGATATGGAAGTTGACATTTTCAACAATACCAGTTGCCTGGCAGTCCTGCTGATCCTCTGCCTCGAATACCTTTAGCCACAGCCCCTGAACAAGCATGCAGCAGATGAGGTGTTTCTGGTGTGATCCAGACACTACAGCAGCCAAATAGAGCACCAGGGCTGCCAGGCAACGGATATTGTTTAACAGTGAATAAATACGGAATCCTCCATATCCCTCTCACTTTAGGTTTCCATTGAATTCAAAGCTTGTGTGTGTCCTAGGAGCCATTGTGTTCTGGCTGCAGGCTGTATCTGTACAGGGGACAGTTTGTGTCTCTCTGGAGATCTCAGACTGATTTATGTGCTGTATGCGTTCCCTAGAATGGTACAACCTGACAGGCCTCAGAGTGAATCCGGGTCCTGAGCATGAAGGGTTCTCTTGCTTGCTGACTGGTGTGGGTAGAGTAGGAACCCTTTCTACAGAGGATACCTCAGCGCTGGTGAAAGGGTCCAGTACAGCGTGTTGTTGCATGCAGTCATTTTTGTAAGCTAATATCCTCCATTTTTTAAACAAAATGCAATTTTGCAACCTGGTTATTTGTATTAGCATTCTAGCTGGATGTGAGCGTGTTTGGAGTGTGGAGGGTAAAGGATTGTATCTATAATGACAGAGGTGATTAGATACTGGATATATCTGTAAACACGCTGGATGTAAATCGTTATGTAGAACAGTGGACAGTGCTTAGCGGCCCGTTTGGAGAGCCACAACCTACTTGGCCTCGGGGGCACAAAAAGTATAAGGCCTCGTTCACACTTGCGTTTCTCTGCCAAACGGACCGGATGACCTGACCGGATCCGGATCTGAACCGTACGGTTCTGATCCGGATCCGATTCGGATCCGGTCAGGTTGCATCAGGTATACATCCGGATCCGTTTGGCAAAAGAGAGTAGAAATAAATAAAAATTTTGGGATCTGGGAGGTCAGCAGAAGGTGCACCTGTGGAATCAGGTCCTCCGCTGTAGGCCTCACCTCCACCTCCGACATGCTGCCAAACAGCTCCAGCATGTTAGTCACTGCTGCTCCACTCCAGAAATGCTGGGCCCCATGTGTCCCCATCCGAAATGGCCGCTAGAATACGCATAGGAAGTGGGGTAGAACGTCAGGTGTTTGTATCCTGTGTGTTCTGTGCCTTCCGTTCCCCATTGGTTTCTATTTCCGGATGGTGCAGTCAGGCTCCGGTCCGGGTGCGTCGGCCGAATGACCCGGACCGAAAAATAGCGCATGTTGGAAAAGGGTCCGGAGTCCGGCTCTGGTCCGGCTCCGTTCTGTAGGGAACGGACGCGTGTGAACGTCCGCATAGACTTTGCATTGCTATGCGGAACGTACGTTCCGTTTGTACAGTATACGGTCCGGATCCGATCAGGCGAATCCGGACAGCGAACGCTAATGTGAACCGGGCCTAAATCTGGCATTGGCTGTACAACGTAAAATTCCAAATGGTTGGCACCACAGTTGCAAGGATATACATGTATTGAGGGAGTAATAGACATACAACCCACAAGCCAGCTGTATAGACAGACGTACAGCTATATTGCCTAGACATCTGGCTTGTGGGTCTTCTACTTGCTGGATAAATGTCTATCTTTGTAACCGTGGTGCGGAGCATCTGGACTTTTGCTCTGCCTCTCTGGCTGGAGATAAAGCTGGATCAGCTCACAGGCCCAGCCCTCAGCAGTGGTAATTCTTGGTGTTTAGAGTTATCCAGCCTTTCCTCCTCCTCAGAATTGTTCAGCATTTCTCTGACTCGGGAACTCTCCTTCTTCTGGAAGTACCATGATCCTCCTGGCCTCTTCTCTCCATGTTTCCCCTCCTGGGAGATGCTTCAGACTCCGCAGGGCGAGCTGGAGATCCGCCGTCAGCCATGCACATCGCTCAGCTTATCCAGCAGCAGGGGGTCATCTGCCAAGACTGATGCCTGAGGAGAGAGATGGAATCCACGGACATCTCTGATATGTGGCCAGAATAATGATGATATCTGTGAGACCTGCACAACATTCTTTTATATCTCCATCTTCCTGTAAATGTGTCCTGATCATCAGAGGGTGACACTTTTAGTTCTTGAATAGCACATTCAAATGGCCTGATCTTTATTTAAACCCTAAAAGAGGGACAACAGGGGAGAAGCAACTGAAAATGTGGCTTCAATAGATCAACAGGCGGGAACAATTCTCAAGCATAAACCAGACCCCCTAATTTTGACTCCTGCACCATTTGATTACTGACTGAAGCAGACCCAAACTCTTGCACAGCACACAATGAAAAATTTTCATGCCACATACAAATGCAGTAGAACTCCACTGCACTGAGCTGCGTGTGTTTGTTTAGCTACATCAGAGTGTAATTAGCCTTATCAGTAGCTGTGAATGAGAGCTCTATGGCTCTGCCCATACAGGAAAAGACTGAAGCTGTAACCCTTTATGTGCTCCCTGAAATACAAAAATTAATTTAGTTAAAATGTTAGGTTGTTTGAGGGTTTCCAAAAGCTGTAACAAAGAAAATTTTCTTCTCTAATGCTGGGCATACACGGCTCGACGCGGGCTTATCAATCGAGCTGCTGATGGGTAGATTGATAATATCCGACGTGTCCGATCACCGCGGGGATCGATTCCGCGCTCAATACCTGCGGGCGGACAATAGCGACGAATCGAGCGAAAGATAAGAAGCGCCGGCGGGGACGAGCAGGAATCGATCCGGGCGCACACGTGGACAAGCGGGGACGTGGCGGGAGTTGATCTGGCGGCTAATCGGCCGCTGGATTGACCCGTGTATGCCCAGCATAAGTCCCCTTTTACACTACTGTGTTGCGTCAATCTCCGTTGCCATTCCTTCTCTGCTCCCCCATCCAGGGGTCATTAGTCTCTATAAGACTGGCAACACTACCCACGGTGCGATGCGTTAGGCATAGATAGTGATAGTGGTAGGTTAGAGATAGAAGTAGGTAGGGGTAAGTTAGCATTAGGTAGAGTGACCAGATTTTTGTGGGTCCAACCTGGGACGGGGAGGGGGGGCGTGGGGGGGCTCAGCGCGCCGCGGCGAAAGGTGGGGAGGACTGAGGAGTGCACAGCGACGAAGACTGGGGGGGGGGGGGGGCGAAAATGGGCGTAGCCATGACATTGTATGGGCGGAGCTAACGTAATGATGTAACAACGAGGAATAAGAAAGCAGTGTTTACGCCATGATGTGGACAATCGAGACTTTGCATCATGGGTGTGCAGAAACTGTGTGATGCTAATAGTGTACCGTAACCACAAAGCAGCAAACATAGCCATCTATGACCATTAAATAATAAATGCAGTAACAGTTACCCCGGACACCAGAAAATAACCGCAATGGGCAACATGTCAGCACAAAATAAACGCAATGCGGGCAACATGTCAGTACAAAATAAACGCAATGTGGGCAATATGTCAGTATAAAATAAATGCAATAGGCAACATGTCAGCACAAAATAACCGCAATGCGGGCAATATGTCAGTATAAAATAAATGCAATAGGCAACATGTCAGCACAAAATAACCGCAATGCGGGCAATATGTCAGTATAAAATAAACGCAATGCGGGCAAACATGTCAGTACAAAATAAACGCAATGCGGGAAACATGTCAGTACAAAATAAACGCAATGTGGGCAAACATTTCACCAGAAAATTAACGCAATGCGGGCAAACATTTCACCAGAAAATAAACGCAATGCGGGCAAACATGTCAGTACAAAATAAAAGCAATGCGGGCAAACATGTCAGTAAAAAATAAACGTAATGCGGGCAAACATGTCAGTACAAAATAAAAGCAATGCGGGCAAACATGTCAGTAAAAAATAAACGTAATGCGGGCAAACATGTCAGTACAAAATAAATGCAATGCGGGCAACATGTCAGTACAAAATAAACGCAATACGGGTAAACATTTCACCAGAAAATAAACGCAATGCGGGCAAACATGTCAGTACAAAATAAACGCAATGCGGGCAAACATGTCAGTACAAAATAAACGCAATGCGGGCAAACATTTCACCAGAAAAGAAAAGCAATGCGGACAAACATTTCACCAGAAAAGAAACGCAATGCAGGCAAACATTTCACCAGAAAAGAAACGCAATGCAGGCAAACATTTCACCAGAAAAGAAACGCAATGCGGGCAAACATTTCACCAGAAAAGAAACGCAATGCGGGCAAACATTCCACCAGAAAAGAAACGCAATGCAGGCAAACATTTTACCAGAAAAGAAATGCAATGCGGGCAAACATTTTACCAGAAAAGAAACGCAATGCGGGCAAACATTTCACCTGGGATAAAAAACGCAATGCGGGCAAACATTTCACCTGGAAAAGAAAGCATTTACTCACCTGGCAGAAGTCTCCGGCCTCTGGCGCGCTGCTCCCTGGACCACCTTCCTCCTTCTCTTGTCTCCCGCGCTGACAGGGCTACGGCAAGATGGCGCCCGAAGCCCTGTACTGGAGACACAAATAGTCTCCAGTACAGGGCTTCAGCAGCCATCTTGCCGTAGCCCTGCTCGCCTGCCGGTGTCGGAACAGACACCGTAAGAGGAGGCTGGAGCGGGGCTGAGGGCAATGAACTGGCACGGCGTCTTTAGACGCCGCTGCCAGTTCATGAGGATAGAGTGGCCAGAGTCCCGCTGCTGAAAGCGGGATGTTTACCGGGACCTCATGCTGCCTGGGACAGCGGACCCCGAATCCGGGACGCGTCCCGTGCAATCCGGGATGTATGGTCACTCTACATTAGGAGTATGTAGGGGTAGGTTAGTGTTACGAGTAGGTACAGGGCCGAGGCAGAGGCGAGAGAGTCTCCAGCCTCAGGGCACAGTGTAGGATGGGTGCTAAGCAGGGCAGAGGCAGAGGCGAGAGAGGCTCAAGCCTCAGGGCGCAGTGTAGGAGGGGGCGCAAGGCGGGCCGAGGCGAGAGAGGCTCCAGCCTCAGGGCGCAGTGTAGGAGGGGGAGCAGGGTGGGGCAGAGGCAAGAGAGGCTCCAGCCTCAGGGCGCAGTGTAGGAGGGGGAGCAGGGTGGGGCCGAGGCAGCGGTGAGAGAGGCTCCAGCCTCATGGAGCAGTGTAGGAGGGGGCGCAGGGCCGAGGCAGAGGCGAGAGAGGATCCAGCCTCAGGGTGCAGTGTAGGAGGGGGAGCAGGGTGGGGCAGAGGCAAGAGAGGCTCCAGCCTCAGGGCGCAGTGTAGGAGAGGCAGGGCCGAGGCAGACGCGAGAGAGGCTCCAGCCTCAGGGCGCAGTGTAGGAGGGGACGCAGGGCGGAGGCGAGAGAGGCTCCAGCCTCAGGGCGCAGTGTAGGAGGGGGCGCAGGGCAGGGCCTAGGCAGAGGCGAGAGAGGCTCCAGCCTCAGGGCGCAGTGTAGGAGGCGGCGCAGGGCAGGGCCTAGGCAGAGGCGAGAGAGGCTCCAGCCTCGGGGCGCAGTGTAGGAGGGGTGCAGGGTGTGGCCGAGGCAGAGGCGAGAGAGGCTCCAGCCTCAGGGTGCAGTGTAGGAGGGGGTGGAGCGAGGCATAGGCTGGAGAGGCTCCAGCCTCAGGGTGCAGAGTAGGAGGGGGTGCACAACTCACTCAGCTATCATTCCCCTATTGTGTTTGAAGCAGAGAGAAATAAGAAAAGGGGATACTTGGCAGTGACTGCAAGACAGATAACTAGAGATGAAGGTGTTGAGGGCCCTGAGGAGCCTCTTCTTAGGGCCTTTTTCCACGACACTCAGATTCTGGATGCAGAAAAACTGACTCCAATGAATGCCTATAGGTCTGTTTCCACTAAACGTGATTTTTCTGATGCAGATCCCATAGACATTCATTGGAGTCAGTTTTCTGCATCCAGAATCTGCGTGTCGTGGAAATAGGCCCTAAATCTGATAGCAATCAGTGTGTGAGGACTGGGGTGGGGGGTGGGGGGGGGGCACTCTGGTGTCTCAGCCTTGGGTGCTGAAGGACCTTGTCCCGGCTCTAAGTAGGTAGGGGTAGGTTAGTGTTAGGCATAGATAGTGGTCGGTTACCATTAGTAGGTATGGGTAGGCTAGGGTTAGGCTTAGAGATACTGGTGAGTTAGCATTAGGAGCAGGTAGGGGGAGGTTAGCATTAGGGGTAGGATACAGAGAATGGATTGGATTATCTACCATGGAGTGGTGGATTATCTACCATCTTCCACACAGGAAATCTCCCAACATCACCATAAACACATTTTTGTAAAGCCTAATGAATGTTTTACTGCATCTGCTGTGTAATGCTCTGCAAGTGCAGCGAGACCCCTCCCCCCGCAACAGGGACGCCCCCTCACCCGCTACAGAGCCCATACCCCCCCCCCCCCCCCCCCCTTACAGAGACGCTGCCACTTCCTTCCCTGCTAATAATTTATAACGATCCTGGAGTAGATAGTTCATTTATTTTTCATTTTTCAGGAAGATTGCTGCAGGATGAAAATAATTATTCGCCGAAGCCGTTTCACCGCCGTGATGTCTCCGCCAGAAGGCTGCGCAATGCCACCAGCGGCAGGAGATCATAGCAAGAAACTCGCACACTGGCTTTCATTTTCTCTTTTGTGTAAATAAATGTGTGTAATAAAACTAAAAGGTCTCTGCACAGTAATGCTTTTCAGTCATTTCTAAACTGTGGAGAAAATCGCATCTCTGAGAAAATCTGCTAATTCTTTTCTACTTTCTGAAGTTGGGGCGAAGGCGAGCTGTGATAGACGGGGGGTTGGGGGGCTGCGATAGACGAGGGGTTGGGGGGGCTGCCATAGACGAGGGGTTGGGGGGCTGCAATAGACGAGGGGTTGGTGGAGCAGTGATAGACAAGGGGCTGGGGGGCTGCGATAGACGAGGGGTTGGGGGGTTACCATAGACAAGGGGTTGGGGGGGCTGTGATAGATGAGGGGTTGGGGATGTGATAGACAAGGGGTTGGGGGCTGCGATAGACGAGGGGTTGGGGGGCTGCCATAGACGAGGGGTTGGGGGCTGGGATGGACGAGGGTTTGGGGGGCTGTGATAGACAAGGGGTTGGGAGGGCTGCCCTTTATTTGGCCAGATGGAGTTTTGCCACCCGGTCACTTTGGCGCACAGTCAGCCAAATGACATCTGACCCTGCTGCAGCTGAAATACTGTGCGGCGTTAATTACTTTTCCCCCTTCGAGTCATCGCAGCTCAGAGGAAGAAGTAATTTGGCCACAGACATAATAACTTTATATCATTTCAGCAGCCGGGAGGAGAGCGCGTGCTGAAATTCCCTGCATCACTTTTTTTTTGCTTCAGATTTACTTTAAGCCGACCTTTGTGCTTTAACCATTTATGCGGATGTGAGCTTCACGTCTGCAGTGGCAGCTGCTAGAGCCGCAGGAACATGCTAGTCACGTCCCTACAGTTCCCTACAGCTTGGGGTGCTTTGCGGGCGATTGTACAGGCCAATACCCATGGTCAAGGATGTTGCTGGTAGCAGGGGGGATTGGCTGCAGAGGACAAAAGTCCCCTGTGCCAATCTGAGCAGGTCCACCGAAAATAAACACTGTTTTTGTTAAAAAACAGTGTTTATTCTTTAATAGAGCCGCCGCGCTGTCTCCTGCCGACGATTTCCGCCGTGAACGTTAGATTTATGAATCTCCCCGCAGGTTCCGTGATTACTGCCTGCGCCACTTCCCTAGTAACAATGTAGCAACCCATTGTTTCCTATGTAGCGTACATATTGTACGCTAATAGGATTTGCTCAGCGGGGACATCTTGTGGCCAAATAGTAAAATTACACCTACTGACTTTAGGGAATAAAAAAAAAATGTAATTTGTATTGTTTTTTTCAATTTTTTTCTTAATTATTCCCGTTAAAATGCATTTAGAATAAAATAATTCTTAGCACAATGTACCACCCCAATTGGTGGCGGGAAAAACAAGTTATAGATCATTTCTTTGTGATAAGAAGTGATAAAGTTATTGGGGAATGAAAGGGAGGAGTGCTGAAATGGGAAAATTCCTTTCGTCCATAAGGTGAAAAATACCCGTGGGCTGAAATGTTACATTTTCAAAAGATATCTGAATAATGAATTAGATAATAGGATAACAGAGGCGCCAACAGGATAAAAAACACTAAAAGAACTTAAAAACCCATCTTGGTAATAGAGGAGGCAGTGGTGGACGTACCTCCTCCAAGCAGAACACACGACTGAGGATTTTCAGTCAAAACAATCTTATTGGATACTCCAAATAAAGTGCAACGCGTTTCGTGTGATACAAACCCGCTTCATCAGGCAATAACAGATAGGAGTAAACATCATCTGCCGCCAGTATCATCAACGCTGAGCGCCTCTGTATTGAATTAATATTATTACTCTATCAATTATACCTTACCAGTACATACTACACTATATTGGGCTCTTGGTGTTCTCTCTTTTTCTCATCCTGAATAATGAATTGTTCATTTTGACTGATTTTTGTTCTCTGTGTGTTAACCTCCTTGGCGGTCTGATTCTTTCCAGATTTTAGGGTCTAAAAGCGGTGCAATTTTTTTCCACTCTTTCAGACCCTAAATCCTGAAAAAAATCATTCTGGCAGGGAGATCTGCAGCAAAATAAAAAAAAATGTACCATTCTGGGCTCCTGTGCTGCAGTTTTCTCTTTGCCCACAAGATGGCGCTAATATACATATAAACGAACTTCTCTATATTTCTCTAATATAGAGAAGTTCGTTTTCAATATTAGCCCCGCCCCCGATGACGTCACGCTGCCACCACCGCTCTGCTGCCACCACCACGGCTGCGCTGCTCCAACTGGCTGCCGGGTCCCCGGAAGAATAGCGGGGACATGGGGGATCCCGGCGGCCAGGGAAAGACCCCACATTGCCGGGGAGAGAGGCTGGAGTCCCACTGTGCAGCGAGGTCGCGCGCGGGACTCCACAACTACAAGTAAAGCTCTGCAATGCCTACCCCGACCTGAGCTCGGGATCACCGCTAATAGCTTATTTTTTCTACCTCGAGCTCAGGTCGGGAAAACTGGCAAGGAGGTTAAAGGGGATCTGAAGTGAAAAGAACCTTATGATATAAGGATTTTTATGTGTAGTAGGGCTGTGTAAAACTTAAAGCTATAGGTTTGCTATACACCAGCGGTTCTGTATGCTTGCTTGGTGAAAATGGATAATTTGCATACTCAGTGTGACGCCGGGCGACGCCCAGTCGTCCGAGGATTCGCGGCCGATTGTCCGATCGCAACCGTGATCGGAAAACTGACATTCTTTATTTTTAAAATAGAAGTTTTTCCTTCCTGCCTTCCCCCCCCCCCTTTTGCCATGAGGGCTGAATGGGCCTGCGTTAGCATATGGCTAAAGCAACCTGGTTTAGCAAGAAATCCTGTTAAGGCTCCCGGAAAAGCTCTGGTGACACTAATGTGCTAATTGGGCAGAGCTGAAATACCAACAGAGTCTATTCAACAGGGGAAGCTAGCACAGCATGAGGTCTATTGACACCTACATTCCTCCCAGTCTTGACGGCACCGACTAGACTGAGTATGGAATGCATGGTGTTGATAACTTTGTCACATTTTGCAAATACCATCCATGGGAGGAATATGAAAATTACATAATTTTGTTTCCCTAATTCTGTAGAATATGGTGATACTAGACATAGCCAGGTAACCCGAGCAGGGGCTGAGATATGAATAATGGGGTCCCCGTGCGCCCCAAATATTGCAAGTTTGATGTCCTATGAACGTGTATTCTCAGCCCAATCTGAATATGAAATCGGTTTGCATGTGCGACAAAACCCCGGCGGGGTATGAAATTGGACATATTTTGTGGATGGCTGGAAGTTCCTCCCCTGAGAACTCACTGCCTGACACGCCCCTGGGCTGAGCTTGAGACTCCGCCCAGAAATGTCAGTGCTCAAAACTGATTGCATGAGGACCCCCAGCCAATTCCCCCACTTTCCATCATACCGAAAAGACTGCCACTGCTTGGGGAAATAGCAGTGGCCATCTTGCAGGCGGAGCAACGGCCATGTGGTTCGGCCATATTGCGAACTAACTGCAACAAAGGAACTTTGTCTTTTCCCGAACGGACTTTCCACCGAATCATAAGTATTCGTTCTTTTTATCCCTTTTTCTTTTATGTACTGTGTTATCACTGTCTCTCATCGTTTAATTGTTCACGATTGTCTGTATATATTAATTATTTATATTGTAACAAATAAAGGCTTTTTAAAAGGTCTTTACCTCTCAGTAAAACCTTCTATTCAGTATACACAGACGAGACCTAAACTTCCGAAGGGACGCTACTGTTTTGATAGATAGATAGGAATTGCACAGTTTTAACCGGTTGTTTGTTTCACAGGTCTATAGCCAGTTAGCAGTTTTCTCTGGGCTGATAGAAAACAGAGATGGTGGCAAATCTACCCCTGGGTTGGAGTAAAAGTGTATTTTCGTAACCTCACAGGCTCCCTACTGCGTCGTGACGCTCAAACTCCGCCAATTCTACGCAGATTGCGTCCATAGCTCTCAATCTGTGTGCTAGAATCGGATCGGACGGTTTTGCGTGTTCACGGCCAGTGGGGCTCTTGTGACAGTGGTCGGCAGCGTTTGGGATCTGTGTGTGCTGATAGTATCTCAGGTAGGGCTATCGAATTAGCCCTATCGAGAAACGAACTAATTCGTTGGTAGTGACTGAGTGCAATATATTTTTCATATATACAGAGAGACTGTGTAACCAGTACCCCTCCCCTAAGTTTTCTTTTATTTGGCATGGAAATGTCCGGGAATTACAAGGTCATGGTCCTATCCGACCTGCAGAGTCTGTGCGAGGCGAGAGGCATGGACATCCGCGGCAAGAAACAGCAGGACCTGATAACGGACTTGTACCGATGGGATAGCCAGAATCTGCGGACGCTGGAGGTGTCCACTGTGGAGGACACCGGCTCATCTAACGCAAGTCGAGGGGAACCAGAGACTGAAGATCCTGTGCGTACCGAGGTTGAGCAACCCGCGGGCAATGCGGCAACAGATACGCAGGAGGCTGTCAGTGTGATCCCCGACCCCAGAACCCCTGAAAGTACTCGCCTGGAACCGGCCAGTACTGGACTGTCCAGTTATGTTGATCCAGTAATGCAGCAGGCATTGCAAAAGCTGATGGAAACTGATGTGGACAAGTACCTGCAGTACATGGCGGAGCAAAAGCGAGAGGAACGCCAATCTGCAGAGGCGCGGGAGAGACGACAGCATGAGCTGAACATGGCGAAAGTGCAGCAAGCCAGCCGGAGTTCAACGCCCAGCCTCCCTGCTGAAGGGACTGCCGCTCCAGTAAGTGCAAAATTTAAATTTGCTATTATCGAAAAAGACACTGACATTGACTTGTTTTTGAGGTCTTTTGAAAAGGCCTGCCGTCAGTATCGTCTGTCCCAAGACCAGTGGGCCAGACATCTGACACCCTTGCTGCGCTACAAAGCGCTTGATGCTTTCTCAGAGCTGCCTGTGGAAAAGGACAATGATTATACCGCTATAAAGGAGGCTATAATCACTAAGTACCAGCTGACGCCAGAAGCCTACCGGAAAAGGTTCAGGTCCTGGCAGAAAAAATCTACTGATTCTTATCAAGATGTGGTCAGCAGTCTGCTCACCACACTCCGCCAGTGGACGCTAGGCCTCACTAAAGGGTCTTACGGTGTCCTGGAGGACTTAATCGTCCTGGAGCAGTTTCTGAACATTTGCCCGGCTGATGTACGCCAGTTTGTGCTGGAGCGCCGACCGGCGTCAGCGACGGTCGCTGCAGACCTCGCTGAGACCTTTGCAACGACCAGGGTGCCGGAGACCCGCAGGACTGCCCCATCTAGCTGGAGAGGAGGTCAGTCCCACAATTTTGCAGACTCTCCTACCTCTGTGAGCCGTGCGCCCCAGAGGCCCTCCAGCGCAGCTGCTGCGTCCAGGCCTGCAGCAACAGAGGGCATCACCTGTCACTTTTGCCGCAAGCCCGGACACATGAAGTTTAACTGCCCGGAGCGGAGGCAGACAGCGCCAGCTCCTGCACCACCTACACCTCGCCCACGGCAACTGCCGCCAGCCAGCGCACCCCAGCCGGGAGCACCCAACAACGTCATGTTCGCAGGTGGGAGAGGGATCCACTCCGCTACGAGCAACCACCAGCTGGTTACAGTGAACGACCAGCTTGTTACCGGTTTCCGCGACACTGGAGCGGATGTCACCCTGGTGCGTGCGCACCTGGTCCCGACGGAAAATATCCTCCCTGACAAATACCTTACCCTCACTGGAGTGGGGGGCACTCTTTCTCGCATTCCCCAGGCTCGGGTGTCCATCGATTGGGGGGTGGGGGTTCAAGAGAAGGTTGTTGGGGTCCTGGACCAACTGCCGGTCCCAGTTTTGTTGGGGACCGACCTGGGCAAGCTTGTGTCCTATTATGAACCTGCCCCAAGCCCCTCAGACTGCCAGGAGGGAGACGGACTCTCCGCCCACACTAAGGTACTTTGCACCAAGGGGCAAGAACAGGGGGGAGGTGGGTTGAATGTGCCCAGTCCAGGGGTACCGAGTCCAATAGTACCTGTGTCACAGGTACCTGTGTTTGATATACCGATTGTTTGTGATGAAAATGTTGTTGTACCTGTCACTGTAATTCATGCATGCAGCCAGGATGTGAGTAATGCCAGTATGTGCCAGTCTGAAGGTGTACCTGTACTGGCAGTAACACGCAGCCGCGCTGCTCAGAACCTGGGCTCAGAGCAGGTGGAAGAGGTTCCGGCCTCCTCCCCCTCCTCTGACCACAGGGATGGTAGCCTTCAGCCACTAACTGCATATGCCACGGGCCAGCTGGCTGAGAGCGAGAGTGCTGCATTTGTGCAAGCACTCCAGACTGACCCTAGCCTCGAGGCACTCAGAAGACAGGCTTCGGAGCCCCTCACGAATGAAGATACCTTCAAGGTATATTGGGAAGGTGGTAAGCTGTACAGCGAGCCTGTACAGCCCACCGAAGGTGAAACAAGTGTGGGTACCAAGTTGCTTGTGGTACCCAGTGCCTTCCGGGGGCATGTGCTGAAGTCCGCACATGACATTCCCCTGGCAGGGCACTTGGGAATCCACAAGACACTTGACCGTATCCAGGGTCATTTCTACTGGCCCAGGATGCGGATCGATGTGACCAACTATTGCCGCTCATGTACTGTTTGCCAAAAGGTAAAACGGGCTGGGAACCCCCGCAAGGCTCCCTTGTGTCCACTGCCAATCATAGGTGAGCCCTTTCACAGAGTGGCAGTCGACATAATTGGACCATTGCCCACTCCCAGCAGCAGTGGCAAAAGGTACATCCTGACGGTGGTGGATTACGCCACCCGCTATCCTGAGGCCATGGCGCTTTCCTCCCTGAGGGCGGACAAGGTAGCAGACGCGCTACTTAACATTTTCTCCCGAGTCGGGTTCCCTGCGGAGATGCTCTCCGATCAGGGATCCCAGTTTATGTCCGAACTCATGGAGGCCCTGTGCAAAAAGATACACATGACGCACATTGTCTCCAGTCCCTACCACCCGCAGACCAATGGACTGTGTGAACGGTTCAACGGGACGCTGAAGCAAATGCTGACCACGTTTGTTGAGTCGCAAGGTGGGGACTGGGAACGATACCTGCCTCATCTGTTGTTTGCGTACAGGGAGGTGCCGCAGGAGTCAACCGGGTTTTCCCCGTTTGAACTCCTGTATGGGAGGAATGTCCGAGGACCCTTACAATTGATGCGGGAGACATGGGAGGGCAAGGGCGACCCCACTGATGTCTCCGTGGTCGATTACGTCCTCAAGTTCAGGGACAAAATGGAGTCCCTGTCCGCAGTAGTGACCAACAACCTGGCCCAGGCTCAGGCCAAACAAAAAGCATGGTACGACCGCACTGCTGGAGAGCGGTCATTTGATGTGGGTGACAAGGTATATGCCCTTCTTCCCGTGAGGCAGAACAAGCTGCAAGCAGCCTGGGAGGGGCCTTTTACTGTAGTGCAGCGGTTAAACCCTCTGACGTATCTAGTGAACATGGGGGGCAGGAAGCAGAAGAGCTTTCATGTAAACATGCTGAAGGCCCACCATGACAGGACCCAGTATGCGCTGCCAGTGTGCAGCCGGTTAGAGCAGGGAGAGGCAGACCCCCTGTTAGACCTGCTGGCTGACGTACGAGATGTGGACGGCGACCTAAACGTCAATCCACAGCTCGCCTCAGCCCAGCAAGAGCAGTTACAGAAGGTGCTGGGCCAGTACCAGCACACCTTCTCCGGTATCCCGGGGCGGACCAGTATGGCGGTGCATGGGGTAGATACAGGTACCCATCCCCCCATCAGGCAATCCGCTTACCGTGTCTCTCCCGAGGTACAGGCGGACATGCAGAAGGAGGTGAGGGAGATGCTGGAGTTAGGGGTGGTTCAAAAGTCCAGTAGTGCCTGGGCAGCCCCTGTTGTCCTGGTCCCCAAGAAGGACCAGACAACTCGGTTCTGCGTAGACTACAGGAAACTGAACGCCATCACCACTACAGACGCCTACCCCATGCCTCGCATTGATGAGCTGCTAGATACACTGGCATCAGCCAGGTACCTATCAATCATGGATCTGAGCCGGGGGTATTGGCAGATACCACTTGCACCTGACGCGAGGCAAAAGTCGGCCTTCATCACCCCTTTCGGCCTCTTCGAGTTCACGATGATGCCCTTTGGGATGAAGAACGCCCCCGCCACGTTTCAGCGGGCCGTGAACGATCTGCTAGAGGGAATGCAAGGGTTCGCTGTAGCGTATCTGGATGACATTGCGGTGTTCAGCCCCACCTGGGAAGAACACCTCAAACACCTGTCCCAGGTACTAGAGAGGCTGGCCATGGCCAATCTGACGGTTAAACCGAGTAAGTGTCAGATTGGCATGACCGAGGTGCAGTACTTAGGTCACCGGGTGGGGGGTAACACCCTGAAACCTGACACGGGAAAGGTGGACGCCATCCTGGCATGGCCTCGACCTATCACGAAAAAGCAGGTCCAGGCGTTCCTGGGGACCGCCGGCTACTATAGGAAATTTGTTCCCGCCTATAGTACACTGGCGAAGCCCCTGACCGATGCCACTAGCAAGAAGCACCCCAAGGTTGTTAGCTGGACCCCCGCTTGCGAGAATGCCTTCCAGGCCTTGAAGCAGGCCCTCGCAAGTGCCCCTGTGCTTCAGGCCCCAGACTTCAGTCGTCGGTTTGTGGTGCAAACCGATGCCTCTGACTACGGTCTCGGCGCAGTCCTCAGCCAGGTGGATGGAAAGGGGGATGAACACCCTATCCTCTACCTGAGCCGGAAGCTCCTGCCCCGAGAGGTAGCCTACTCCACAACTGAAAAGGAGTGCCTGGCGATCGTGTGGGCCCTACAGAAACTGCAGTCGTATCTGTACGGCCGCTCCTTCACGATCGTCACTGATCACAATCCCCTGAGTTGGCTAAACCGTACTGCTGGAACCAACGGCAAGCTCCTACGGTGGAGCCTGTCATTGCAGCAGTACGACTTTACGATCCAACACAAAGCAGGCAGCCGACACCAAAACGCTGATGGGCTGTCGCGGTGTCAGGGGGAACCCGACCCAACAGCGCCAATAGCTGCTACGGAAGGCGTCCTGTTGACACCTCCCTGAGCAGAGCTCGGGAAGGGGGAGGTGTGACGCCGGGCGACGCCCAGTCGTCCGAGGATTCGCGGCCGATTGTCCGATCGCAACCGTGATCGGAAAACTGACATTCTTTATTTTTAAAATAGAAGTTTTTCCTTCCTGCCTTCCCCCCCCCCTTTTGCCATGAGGGCTGAATGGGCCTGCGTTAGCATATGGCTAAAGCAACCTGGTTTAGCAAGAAATCCTGTTAAGGCTCCCGGAAAAGCTCTGGTGACACTAATGTGCTAATTGGGCAGAGCTGAAATACCAACAGAGTCTATTCAACAGGGGAAGCTAGCACAGCATGAGGTCTATTGACACCTACATTCCTCCCAGTCTTGACGGCACCGACTAGACTGAGTATGGAATGCATGGTGTTGATAACTTTGTCACATTTTGCAAATACCATCCATGGGAGGAATATGAAAATTACATAATTTTGTTTCCCTAATTCTGTAGAATATGGTGATACTAGACATAGCCAGGTAACCCGAGCAGGGGCTGAGATATGAATAATGGGGTCCCCGTGCGCCCCAAATATTGCAAGTTTGATGTCCTATGAACGTGTATTCTCAGCCCAATCTGAATATGAAATCGGTTTGCATGTGCGACAAAACCCCGGCGGGGTATGAAATTGGACATATTTTGTGGATGGCTGGAAGTTCCTCCCCTGAGAACTCACTGCCTGACACGCCCCTGGGCTGAGCTTGAGACTCCGCCCAGAAATGTCAGTGCTCAAAACTGATTGCATGAGGACCCCCAGCCAATTCCCCCACTTTCCATCATACCGAAAAGACTGCCACTGCTTGGGGAAATAGCAGTGGCCATCTTGCAGGCGGAGCAACGGCCATGTGGTTCGGCCATATTGCGAACTAACTGCAACAAAGGAACTTTGTCTTTTCCCGAACGGACTTTCCACCGAATCATAAGTATTCGTTCTTTTTATCCCTTTTTCTTTTATGTACTGTGTTATCACTGTCTCTCATCGTTTAATTGTTCACGATTGTCTGTATATATTAATTATTTATATTGTAACAAATAAAGGCTTTTTAAAAGGTCTTTACCTCTCAGTAAAACCTTCTATTCAGTATACACAGACGAGACCTAAACTTCCGAAGGGACGCTACTGTTTTGATAGATAGATAGGAATTGCACAGTTTTAACCGGTTGTTTGTTTCACAGGTCTATAGCCAGTTAGCAGTTTTCTCTGGGCTGATAGAAAACAGAGATGGTGGCAAATCTACCCCTGGGTTGGAGTAAAAGTGTATTTTCGTAACCTCACAGGCTCCCTACTGCGTCGTGACGCTCAAACTCCGCCAATTCTACGCAGATTGCGTCCATAGCTCTCAATCTGTGTGCTAGAATCGGATCGGACGGTTTTGCGTGTTCACGGCCAGTGGGGCTCTTGTGACACTCAGCAGTAGTGCATTGTGGGTAACCACAAATGTTCACTTATAGCTGAATTATTGCAAGTTTCCTTCTGTTTTAAGAAGGCAAATTATACCAAGCATTGCTTTTTTTTTTAGTAGGAGGGCTTTTTGGTCCCTTTTATCCCCCTATACCAGTAATGGCTAACCTTGGCACTCCAGCTGTGGTGGAACTACAAGTCCCATGAGGCATTGCGCTACTCTGACAGCTCTAAGCATAACTCGGGGAGGCAGGATGGGATTTGTAGTTTTGTCACAGCTGGAGTGCCAAGGTTAGCCATCACTGCCCTATACATTCCTAGTAGTTTGGGTCACCCTGAGCTGTTTGGTTACTCTTTAGTACAGCTGAGAAATAGGACATTATTAGCAGAGATATGAGTCTCATATTGTTTCCAGTACAGGAAGAGTTAAGAGACTTCAGCTGTTATGTATGCCATAGAGCTTCTCTGAGATCTCCCACCAAGCTTGGTCGGCTACAGTGCTGTTTTCTGAAGCACTTATCTCAACCTGTCACTCACTGTTTCTTGTTTGAGTCTAAGGTTTTACTGCAGGAAAGTTAAAGGATACTGATCTCCCCGATTTGTACTTTTTTACCACCCAAGGCCACTATCACCAGCAGCCCCCGGACCGACAGCATCCTAAACTTCGCCCCTACATGGCAGGGATTAGATTGTAGGCTCCTCTGAGGACAGTTAGGAAAGTGATGGCAGAGGTTACATTATGAGTTCCTCTGAGGACAGTTAGTGATAAGATGGTAGGGATTAGATTGTTAGCTCCTGGACAACCAGCACATTCGGTGAGTGAGAGGCAGCTCAGAGATCACTGTAAGTGCCCGTTCATTGCCCCTTCATCCCCCGAGTGCCAGATCTGGCTGTTGGTAGCCGCCCACTGCGATGTGAAAACTCTGTGTACCAGGATGAATGTTTGGCAGGCTAACTGCTACTGCCACCCTGCTGCCCACAGCCCGCCCCTTGCTTTCCTGGTGCCCTAGGCCATGGCCTTTGAGGTCTTGCCTGAAATCCGGCCATGGTTAGGCAGGGAACTGTTACGCTAGTGGCAGTGTGGCCAGTAGTACTTGGAGGGTGAAGGGGGAGTAATCTGCAATGTTTGCACTGGGGCCTGTGGTCATATAGCTAGGTCACTGCCTTACCCTCATGTGAGCTCTCTGCTTCCATCCCCCGATTCCTCCAGAGATTCCTCTGTGTCTGATCTGAGATCAGGAGGTCTCAGCAACCATCACCTATGAGGGTCTCCCATCAGTGTCTGCAGCCCCCACCCCATCCCCCAGAGCCCCAGCCATGAGCGGTCACACTAGCCGGTGCCATCTGGCACGAGGAAGCCGCAGCTGGTGATATGTTCTGTGCCGGTGCCGTGAGCCAGATGGCATGGCCTATTTATAAACTCCTCTGATTACATAAATTGTGAAATATCTCTGCTGGGAAATATTCTTCTGTGAGGGGGAGGGGAGATCACAGCCGCACATGCTGCCAGCAAGTATGGTGGAGATGACACCTCGCCAGCCTCTGTGAGGGGGAGGGGAGATCACAGCCGCACATGCTGCCAGCAAGTATGGTGGAGATGACACCTCGCCAGCCTCTGTGAGGGGGAGGGGAGATCACAGCCGCACATGCTGCCAGCAAGTATGGTGGAGATGGCACCTCGCCAGCCTCTGTGAGGGGGAGGGGAGATCACAGCCGCACATGCTGCCAGCAAGTATGGTGGAGATGGCACCTCGCCAGCCTCTGTGAGGGGGAGGGGAGATCACAGCCGCACATGCTGCCAGCAAGTATGGTGGAGATGGCACCTCGCCAGCCTCTGTGAGGGGGAGGGGAGATCACAGCCGCACATGCTGCCAGCAAGTATGGTGGAGATGGCACCTCGCCAGCCTCTGTGAGGGGGAGGGGAGATCACAGCCGCACATGCTGCCAGCAAGTATGGTGGAGATGACACCTCGCCAGCCTCTGTGAGGGGGAGGGGAGATCACAGCCGCACATGCTGCCAGCAAGTATGGTGGAGATGACACCTCGCCAGCTTCTGTGGGGCTTATTCACATCACGCCACATTCCCTTTATCTGTAAGGCGGCCCTCACACTTATCCCTGCGATTTCCAGCTGCGGTATTTTCCACCGTTTTTGCGATTTTGCATTTTTTGATTTTTTGGGATGTGATTCCTTGTTTGCATTTGAATGCGATTTTTTTAATGTAATTTTCTCCTGCATGATAATGAAGTCGATTTACATGACACTGTATCCAATTAACTTTAAAATCGGATGCGATTTTTGTGTAATAAATGCAATTTTCTGCCTTTCCATTGGCTCACATTATACACAAATCACACGTCCATTCCGGAAAAGAAACGCAAACATGGAGGCCTTTTTTCTGCCCTCCCCCCCCCCCCCAAAAAAAAAAGTTATTTGTGCGCCGGGCACTGTACATACACATGTCTATCTCATCATGTCACATGTCACACGGGTATTTTTCATGCTGGGCATACACGGTATGTTTTTGAGCCATTTAGATGGCTCGATTGATAATATCCGACATGTCCGATCTTCCGCGCTCGATTTCGCATAGGGAACAATGGGAAAAGATAAGAAAAACGAATGGAAGATAAGAGAATCGGACGCAAAATCGAGCGGGGAATCGATCGGTAGAGTTGGGCCGAACGGTTCGCCTGCGAACGGTTCCATGCGAACTTCGGTGGTTCGCGTTCGCGTCCCGCAGGCGAACCTTTGCGGAAGTTCGGTTCGCCCCATAATGCACCATGAGGGTCAACTTTGACCCTCTACATCACAGTCAGCAGGCCCAGTGTAGCCAATTAGGCTACACTAGCCCCTGGAGCCCCACCCCCCCCTTATATAAGGCAGGCAGCGGCGGCCATTACGGTCACTCGTGTGCTGCCTGCGTTAGTGAGAGTAGGGCGAGCTGCTGCAGACTGTCTCTCAGGGAAAGATTAGTTAGGCTTAACTTGTTCCTGTCTGGCTGCATACCTGTTCTGTGAACCCACCACTGCATACCTGTTCTGTGAACCCACCACTGCATACCTGTTCTGTGAACCCACCACTGCATACCTGTTCTGTGAACCCACCACTGCATACCTGTTCAGTGAACCCACCACTGCATACCTGTTCAGTGAACCCACCACTGCATACCTGTTCAGTGAACCCGCCACTGCATACCTGTTCTGTGAACCCACCACTGCATACCTGTTCTGTGAACCCACCACTGCATACCTGTTCAGTGAACCCACCACTGCATACCTGTTCAGTGAACCCACCACTGCATACCTGTTCTGTGAACCCACCACTGCATACCTGTACTGTGAACCCACCACTGCATACCTGTGCTGTGAACCCACCACTGCATACCTGTGCTGTGAACCCACCACTGCATACCTGTTCAGTGAACCCACCACTGCATACCTGTGCTGTGAACCCACCACTGCATACCTGTTCAGTGAACCTGCCACTGCATACCTGTTCAGTGAACCCGCCACTGCATACCTGTTCTGTTCAGTGGACCCGCCACTGTATACCTGTTCATTGAACCCACCACTGCATACCTGTGCTGTGAACCCACCACTGCATACCTGTTCTGTGAACCCGCCACTGTATACCTGTTCTGTTTAGTGAACCCGCCACTGTATACCTGTTCTGTTTAGTGAACCCGCCACTGTATACCTGTTCTGTTTCGTGAACCCACCACTGCATACCTGTTCTGTTCAGTGGACCCGCCACTGTATACCTGTTCAGTGAACCCGCCACTGCATACCTGTTCTGTTCAGTGGACCCGCCACTGTATACCTGTTCAGTGAACCCGCCACTGCATACCTGTTGTGTTCAGTGAACCTGCCACTGCATACCTGTTCTGTTCAGTGGACCCGCCACTGTATACCTGTTCAGTGAACCCGCCACTGCATACCTGTTCTGTTCAGTGGACCCGCCACTGTATACCTGTTCATTAAACCCACCACTGCATACCTGTGCTGTGAACCCACCACTGCATACCTGTTCTGTGAACCCACCACTGTATACCTGTTCTGTTTAGTGAACCCGCCACTGTATACCTGTTCTGTTTAGTGAACCCGCCACTGTATACCTGTTCAGTGAACCCGCCACTGCATACCTGTTGTGTTCAGTGAACCCGCCACTGCATACCTGTTGTGTTCAGTGAACCCGCCACTGCATACCTGTTGTGTTCAGTGAACCCGCCACTGTATACCTGTTCTGTTTAGTGAACCCGCCACTGTATACCTGTTCTGTTTAGTGAACCCGCCACTGCATACCTGTTCTGTTCAGTGGACCCGCCACTGTATACCTGTTCAGTGAACCCGCCACTGCATACCTGTTGTGTTCAGTGAACCTGCCACTGCATACCTGTTCTGTGAACCCGCCACTGTATACCTGTTCTGTTCAGTGGACCCGCCACTGTATACCTGTTCAGTGAACCCGCCACTGCATACCTGTTCTGTTCAGTGGACCCGCCACTGTATACCTGTTCATTGAACCCACCACTGCATACCTGTGCTGTGAACCCACCACTGCATACCTGTTCTGTGAACCCGCCACTGTATACCTGTTCTGTTTAGTGAACTCGCCACTGTATACCTGTTCTGTTTAGTGAACCCGCCACTGTATACCTGTTCAGTGAACCCGCCACTGCATACCTGTTGTGTTCAGTGAACCCGCCACTGCATACCTGTTGTGTTCAGTGAACCTGCCACTGCATACCTGTTCTGTGAACCCGCCACTGTATACCTGTTCTGTTCAGTGAACCCACCGCATCAGTGCGCATACCTGTGCAGTTAAGTGAACCCACCTACCTACGTGAGTGCACGCAGTGTGATATACCACTCCGTGCATACCCGATATGGACAGAACAGGTAGAGGAAGAGGTAGTGCCAGAGCCAGAGGAAGGCCACCCGGCAGATCTGCGCGAGGTCGTGTAAATGTAATTTCGTGTGGACCTGGCCCACAGTACAGTGCTCGGAAGAAGGCACGTCCCATCACCTCCCAAGATTGTCAGGACGTGGTTGAGTATTTAGCGACACAGAACACCTCATCTTGCTCAGCCACCAGCGCTACTACTAGCACCACTTCCGCTGCATTTGACACTTCGCAAGAATTATTTAGTGTTGAAATCACTGATGCACAGCCATTGTTGTTACAGCCAGATGAATTTTCACCAGCTCATATATTTGAGTTACCCGGCAACACTATGGATGTAACGTGTAAGGAGGATGAAGGACCTACTGATGGTGCATGTTTGGATTTGTCTGAGGCAAGCGAAGCTGGGCAGGATGATTACGATGATGACGATGATAGGGATCCTCTGTATGTTCCAAATAGAGGAGATGAAGAGGGGGACAGTTCAGAGGTGGAGTCAGAGAGTAGTAGGAGGAGAGAAGTTGCTGAAAGAAGCTGGGGCAGCTCTTCGTCAGAAACAGCTGGTGGCAGAGTCCGGCACCATGTATCGCCACCTATGTACAGCCAGCCAACTTGCCCTTCAGCATCAGCTGCTGAGGTGACGGTCCCCATAGTGCCCACATCCCAGGGTGGCTCAGCGGTGTGGAAATTTTTTAATGTGTGTGCCTCAGATCGGACCAAAGCCATCTGTTCGCTCTGCCAACAAAAATTGAGCCGTGGAAAGGCCAACACTCACGTAGGGACAAGTGCCTTACGAAGGCACCTGGAGAAAAGGCACAAACAGCAATGGGATGGCCACCTGAGCAAAAGCAGCAGCAGCACACAAAAGCAAAGCCACCCTCCTTCTCCTCTTCCTCCTCCATCAGGTGCATTATCTGCTTCTGCCGCTTTCTCCCTTCCACCTTCACAGGCACCCTCCTCCACTCCGCCTCTGCCCTTGAGCGGTTCCTGCTCCTCTGCCCACAGCAGCAGTCAGGTGTCCATGAAGGAAATGTTTGAGCGGAAGAAGCCAATTTCGGCCAGTCACCCCCTTGCCCGGCGTCTGACAGCTGGCGTGGCGGAACTGTTAGCTCGGCAGCTGTTACCATACCGGCTGGTGGACTCTGAGGCCTTCCGTAAATTTGTGGCCATCGGAACACCGCAGTGGAAGATGCCAGGCCGCACTTATTTTTCGAGAAAGGCCATACCCCAACTGCACCGTGAAGTTGAGAGGCAAGTGGTGTCATCTCTTGCGAAGAGCGTTGGGTCAAGGGTACACCTGACCACGGATGCCTGGTCTGCCAAGCACGGGCAGGGCCGCTACATTACCTACACAGCCCATTGGGTGAACCTGGTGGTGAACGATGGCAAGCAGGGCGCAGCAGACCAAATTGTGACACCTCCACGGCTTGCAGGCAGGCCTCCTGCCACCTCCTCTCCTCCTGCTACATGCTCTTCGCTGTCCTCCTCCTCCTTGGCTGAGTGGCAGTTCTCCTCTCCAGCTACACAGCCCCAGCTCCGCAGGGCCTATGCTGCATGCCAGGTAAGACGGTGTCACGCCATCTTAGACATGTCTTGTCTCAAAGCGGAGAGTCACACTGGAGCAGCTCTCCTGGCTGCTCTTAAGAAACAGGTGGATGAGTGGCTGACCCCGCACCACCTGGAGATAGGCAACGTGGTGTGCGACAACGGCAGCAATCTGCTTGCCGCTTTGCATATGGGGAAGCTGACACACATACCCTGCATGGCACATGTCATGAATCTAGTGGTTCAAAGATTTGTGGCAAAGTACCCTGGCTTAGCGAATGTCCTGAAGCAGGCCAGGAAGTTCTGTGGGCATTTGAGGCGGTCTTACACAGCCATGGCACGCTTTGCAGAAATTCAGCGCAAAAACAACATGCCGGTGAGACGCCTCATTTGCGATAGCCCGACTCGCTGGAACTCGACCCTGCTCATGTTCTCCCGCCTGCTAGAACAGAAGAAAGCCGTGACCCACTACCTCTACAACTACAGTAGAATGAAACAGTCTGGGAAGATGGGGATGTTCTGGCCCGACAACTGGACACTGATGGAAAATGCATGCAGGCTCATGCGGCCGTTTGAGGAGGTGACCAACCTGGTGAGCCGCAGTGAGGGCACCATCAGCGACTTAATTCCCTACGCTTACTTCTTGGAGCGTGCTGTGCGTAGAGTGGCGGATGAAGCTGTGAATGAGCGTGACCAGGAACCGTTACGGCAGGAACAGGCATGGGACCAATTTTCATCAGACCCAGCTGTTTCCTCAACACCTGCGGCAGCACAGAGGGGGGAGGAGGAGGAAGAAGAGAAGTCGTGTGCAGAAGACGAGTCAGACTCAGAGGATGATGAGCAAGGTGTTTCTTTGGGGGAGGAGGAGGAGGAGGAGGGGACAGCGGCAGGAGAACAACCTCAGCAGGCATCGCAAGGGGCTTGTGCTGCTCAACCTTCCCGTGGTATTGTTCGCGGCTGGGGGGAGGAAGTTGACTTACCTGACGTCACTGAGGAAGAGCAAGAGGAGATGGAGGGTACTGGATCCGACTTTGTGCAGATGTCGTCTTTTATGCTGTCCTGCCTGTTGAGGGACCCCCGTATAAAAAACCTCAAGGGGAATGAGCTGTACTGGGTGGCCACACTACTAGACCATTGGTACAGGCACAAAGTGGCGGACCTGTTACCAACTCACCTGAAGGTGGAAAGGATGCAGCACGTGCAGAACCAGCTGTCAACTATGCTTTACAATGCCTTTAAGGGTGATGTGACGGCACAACGCCAGCAAGGTACCACTGCCACTAATCCTCCTCCCGTGTCCACGCAGTCAAAGACAGGACGCTCCAGCGATCTCATGGTGATGTCGGACATGCGGACGTTCTTTAGTCCAACGCCTCGCCGTAGCCCTTCCGGATCCACACTCCACCAACGCCTGGAACGGCAGGTAACCGACTACCTGGCCTTAAGTGTGGATGTAGACACTGCTGTGAACAGCGATGAGGAACCCTTGAACTACTGGGTGCGCAGGCTTGACCTGTGGCCAGAGCTGTCCCAATTTGCCATCCAACTTCTCTCCTGCCCTGCCGCAAGCGTCCTGTCAGAAAGGACCTTCAGCGCAGCTGGAGGCATTGTCACAGAGAAGAGAAGTCGCCTAAGTCACAAAAGTGTTAAGTACCTCACCTTTATCAAAATGAATGAGGCATGGATCCCGGAGGGCTGCTGCCCGCCCCAAGACTAAGTCAGTCCCCGCACACACAGCATCTCTGCCTGCACGCCGTGTGACTGGCTGCCTGGCCTGCCCCAAGAAGACTAAGTTGCTCCCAGTCCCTCCACACAGCATGTCTGCCTGCAGGCCGCTTGACTACCTTCTCCGCCACCACCAACAGGGTCCGGGACTCCAGGCGGATTGCTGAATTTTTTAGGCCGCTGCTAGCAGCGGCCGCTGTAATAATTTTTCTGGTGCGTGTACATGACTGCCTAATTTTTCTGGCTGCACTGCGGGCAGCTGCAACAACAAAAGAAAAGGCATGTACATGCGCCCATTCCCCTTCGTGATCATTACCTTGCCGTGGTGAAGGGGCTTGCGTATCACAATGAAGCAATGACCGGCGCCTAGATGAGTGTCTCGGGGGGCACACCCACGATAATAAGGTCGTTGCCTCATTGTGGTCAGACCAAATTTGATCAGCTGGACAGTCACTGTTCTGTCATTCAGCTACATCAGCCAGGCGACCATATGGGCTGTAAAGCCCCCAAAACCTGCACTCTCGCCATGGTGCGCACCAGTCCATCACGGCCGTCACTACACAAACAGCTGTTTGCGGTGCGTTACACGGTGAGTTTGGTGTGTCGGTGTGAAGCAGTACCTTAATTACACTACCTGATTGATGTATACACATGCAAGATGTTTGAAAGCACTTTAGGCCTGTCATTTAGCATTCAATGTGATTTCTGCCCTTAAAACGCTGCTTTGCGTCAAATCCAGTTTTTTCCCTGGGACTTTTGGCATGTATCCCACTCCGCCATGCCCCCCTCCAGGTGTTAGACCCCTTGAAACATCTTTTCCATCACTTTTGTGGCCAGCATAATTATTTTTTTTTTTCAAAGTTCGCATCCCCATTGAAGTCTATTGCGGTTCGCGAACTTTAACGCGAACCGAACCTTCCGCGGAAGTTCGCGAACCAGGTTCGCGAACCTAAAATCGGAGGTTCGGCCCAACTCTATCGATCGGGCGGCAGAATCGAGCCACAAAAACGCACCGTATATTCCCAGCATTAGACGGCATTTCATCGACAAGATATAAAAATATCTCCTAGGAGAAAACTTAGGACAAAAAAGGTAATTGCATATGCGCCATACACTTTGATTTGATATTTCTCAAGATTGAGACAGTTGTATTTTTCTTCAGTAAGGTCTCATTCACAGCTAGGGTGTTTTGCATTTTTTTTTTGAGCGCCAGTGATTTTTTAAAAATGCCCGGAAATCGCTTATGCCATGAATCGTTATGTAACAGTTCAGATCAGCAATTTTCATCCGCTTTCCGCTTAGCAAAGTGCTGCATGTACCATTTTCGGGGCGATTTTGCTACAATGGAAGGTATAGGAAAAACACAAATAGCTTTTTCCGGCGATTATCGAACAATTACATTTGTGCTTTTATGAATGAATACATTGGGCTCGATTCACAAAGCGGTGCTAACCCAGTTAGCATGTCTAAAAGACTTTAGGCATGATAACCATTGCACCATGCTGGTGAAAAGCCAGTTTAGGCGTGATAAGTTTAGGTGTGATAAGTTTAGGTGTGATAAGTTTAGGCATGCTAAGTTTAGATAAGTTTAGATCGCTTGCAAAGTCCCGCACGCAAAGCAGCGCCATTAAACTTTATACGAAGTGCACCAGTCTTTGCTAGAGTAAAACTTTTGATCAGCTGTGCACTGCGGTGCTAACGCAGTTGGCGCTTAAACTTAGCATGCCTAAACTTATCACACCTAAACTTAGCATGCCTAAACTTATCACACCTAAACTTATCACACCTAAACTTATCATGCCTAAACTGAGTTTAGGCATGATAAAGGGCTTTTCACCAGGGTGCTAACTGTTAGCACCGCTTTGTGAATCGAGCCCATTGTATTTATTCATTTCCGGGTGAAAGAGTTCACTTCCTGACCAACGTCAGGAAGTGAAAAAACAAATCGCTCTGCAAAAGTGCTTTGTACAAAATTGGAGCGCACAGTGGAGCGCCAGGAGGGGGAAAAAACTGCGCATAAAAAAATCGAAAATTGCTGGGGTCAGCGAACAAAGCCGAAAAAAATATTTTGAGACTAAAAAACATGAAAAAAATTGGACTGGCATTTCCAGTAAGGTGAATCAGTAAAAGGGGCCTCTTTCTGACTCCTTACTCATCCACAATGCACAGGAAAATAATCTGCACCGTGGAAAATCTTTCAGTTGAAGTAACACACATGCCTGGTGTTTATGAAGTCCGTGTCACAGATCCAAATTAATTTTCCCCAAATTGCCAAATCTTTCCTGCATTTCTTGTTATGTAATTTGCTTGCTCGTCTGAAGAGCTTGCAATCCAATGTCCTACCAGAGCGTATCGTCATAAACTCACCATGAACACTGCAGCCGCCCCCTGGATTTCCCCTGTGGGCTTCCTGTTTATCCAGATAAAATACTTACCACAAGAAAATGAATGTGTGCATCACTTGGTTGATGTACACATTTTCTTTTTGTTGTAATCAGTATTGCATTTCTATCCTTTGGAGGAGGGTGATGGATGGCTTGTTCTAGGAGGTGAGAGCCCTGGACAGCGAGCTGTTTCTGCCCCCCCATCCAAATGGGATCCACCATCTTCCACAGGAGAGACAACAGCTGTGCCACATTTTGAAGTTGCCGGTGAAATCACGTGACCACCGCAATGCATGCCACAGGATGTGGAGTGCATCTCCGCCGTCTATTACAAGTCTCTCTTGTGGGGACATTTATTTTATATATTTCCAGTTACAGGCACTCAGTTGCCTTAAATGGTCTAGTGGTGAGCCCTGGCCGGGGCATGGAAGATTCCTTTGTTGGAGCTCCAGTGATTGTTACTAGAAGAGGCAGCAGAGAAGAGTGACTGCGGCGGTACCAGCACGGTCCCTGTTGGTCCTTAGGCTGCTTTCACAGTGGGACGTTACAGGTGCACGCTCACAGTGCCCATGTTGCGTTACATTGTAACGCAGCACGTTTACAGAAAGTGCTGCATGCTATGCGTTATACGCGGCTAAGCCACGTTAGACTGTTTGCACATGCTCAGTGATGTTGGAGGAGGAGGTCTCCCCTCCTCCTCCGTGGCCAGCCACATGGCTAATTAATATTCACTGCATGCTGTGACATGTAGTGTTTACTTCCTGGAGCGGCTGCTCTGTGCGGCGATTGGCCAGCGGGACCACGTGATGCGGATCACGTGGTCTCCGCATCGCATGGCACAAAAAAGGCGCACCAAGAGCTGCATAACGCGGCTCTTGGTAGTGTCCTCTTACAACACCACCATGCGTTGCGTTAGGGGCACATTATGCGACCTATAACGTCCCCTAAAACGCAACGTCTTGGTGGGAAAGAGGCCTGAGTTGCTCTCACTGTAAAGAACACTTTCCTAAATGCCGCTCCTACATTATAGGACTCCTTACCTCAGCAGTTCAGGACAGCTCCATCCCTGGACGTGTGTAAATCCAGACTGAAAACCCACCTGTTCAGTTTGGCATTTGCAGAAATATAACTTTTGTTGTGTGAATACTTCATCCTACTACCAATTACTGAATATGAGAGAGTCTAAGCGCTTTGAGTCCTATGGGAGAAAAGCGCTATAGAATTGTTATTGTTAAATAGATGGCAAAAACATTTTCCTCCATATGAATATCAGGTCCCTTGTCCTCCTTTGCACAAACTTAGCGACAAAAAGCTCATCTGCCAAGCTTTTATACTGCCTCTGGTGTAATTATACATGTTCATCAGGGTGCCTCTAAAGCTGCCATACACTGATCGATGCGGCCAACAGGCCCTCCCTGACATGGCTCTGTCTGTGGCCGGCGGTCGTGTTCTGGTTAAAGTGGTCTGAAAGTCAGCATTTCTACACTGCTCTAAAAGATTCCTCAGCTTCAAAGCTACTAACCCAGACATTTTTTTTAGCAAAACATCACTGAAATGGTTAAACAAAGCACTTTGTCCTGCTATTCAGCTTCAAATCCACATCCAAACTGTAGATAACAGTATCTTTGTTTGCATTCCAATGTTGATACATGTGTGTATAAGAAGCTAATAAGAAGATGTTAATATATAATAAAAAGTAGTTGGAATAAAATGCAATGGCAGCTTTCAGAGCAGATAAACTACACTTTGGAAACTTGTAATTTGTAAACAGACAATAATACTTATGCACAAAAGCAAATATGATAACTGTATGAGTAATACAAAGTAGGAAAACACATTTTTATTGAATGTTATGTTGGAGTTTCAGACCACTTTACTGTCAGTTTTGTGGTTTCTCGCTCGGTTTTCTCTGTGTCATGTGTGGTCACTGCGGGTCGTGATGCGGTCTGGATTCTGGAAGTGTGATATTGCCTGTGGCGTGTTTGCGGTGTGGAGGAGCACCGGCGGCAGGACGATGATGTGCTAGCAGGAGCGTTCTTCTGGAGACGAGTGAAGACGGGATTAATATTTCACGAGAAGGCATCCAGCGATCCGTGCCACTCCAGCCTCTTCCATTAGCATAGCGGCCTGCGGGGAGATGTCACCCCCTCACCTCGCAGCCGAGACCCTTCCCACGCCTTACGTTATGTATTTATTTATTCCCCTGCTTTATATTTTATCAAGATATAAAGCCGGGCAGTGATGACAGCATCGGAACACTCAGGAGCACACAGCATGGGAACACACAGCACGGGAACACACAGCACGGGAGCACACAGCACGGGAACACACAGCACTGGAGGACACAGCACGGGAACACACAGCACTGGAGCACACAGCACGGGAACACACAGCACGGGAGCACGCAGCACGGGAACACGCAGCACGGGAACACGCAGCACGGGAACACGCAGCACGGGAACACACAGCACGGGAACACACAGCACGGGAACACACAGCACGGGAGCACACAGCACGGGAACACACAGCACTGGAACACGCAGCACGGGAGCACGCAGCACGGGAACACGCAGCACGGGAACACGCAGCACGGGAACACGCAGCATGGGAACACGCAGCACGGGAACACGCAGCATGGGAACACGCAGCACGGGAACACACAGCACGGGAACACACAGCACGGGAACACACAGCACGGGAACACACAGCACGGGAGCACACAGCACGGGAACACACAGCACTGGAACACGCAGCACGGGAGCACGCAGCACGGGAACACGCAGCACGGGAACACGCAGCACGGGAACACGCAGCATGGGAACACGCAGCACGGGAACACGCAGCATGGGAACACGCAGCACGGGAACACGCAGCACGGGAACACGCAGCACGGGAACACGCAGCACGGGAACACACAGCACGGGAACACACAGCACGGGAGCACACAGCACGGGAACACACAGCACTGGAACACGCAGCACGGGAGCACGCAGCACGGGAACACGCAGCACGGGAACACGCAGCACGGGAACACGCAGCATGGGAACACGCAGCACGGGAACACGCAGCACGGGAACACACAGCACGGGAACACACAGCACGGGAACACACAGCACTGGAGCACACAGCACGGGAACACACAGCACTGGAGCACACAGCACGGGAACACGCAGCACGGGAGCACGCAGCACGGGAACACGCAGCACGGGAACACGCAGCACGGGAACACTCAGCACGGGAACACACAGCACGGGAACACACAGCACGGGAGCACACAGCACGGGAACACACAGCACTGGAACACGCAGCACGGGAGCACGCAGCACGGGAACACGCAGCACGGGAACACGCAGCACGGGAACACGCAGCACGGGAACACGCAGCACGGGAACACACAGCATGGGAACACACAGCACGGGAGCACACAGCACGGGAACACACAGCACGGGAACACACAGCACGGGAGCACACAGCACGGGAACACACAGCACGGGAGCACGCAGCACGGGAACACGCAGCACGGGAACACGCAGCACGGGAACACGCAGCACGGGAACACACAGCACGGGAACACGCAGCACGGGAGCACGCAGCACGGGAACACGCAGCACGGGAACACGCAGCACGGGAACACGCAGCACGGGAACACACAGCACGGGAACACACAGCACGGGAACACGCAGCACGGGAACACGCAGCACGGGAGCACGCAGCACGGGAGCACGCAGCACGGGAACACGCAGCACGGGAACACGCAGCACGGGAACACGCAGCACGGGAACACACAGCACGGGAACACACAGCACGGGAACACACAGCACGGGAGCACACAGCACGGGAGCACGCAGCACGGGAACACGCAGCACGGGAACACGCAGCACGGGAACACACAGCACGGGAGCACGCAGCACAGGAGCACGCAGCACGGGAACACGCAGCACGGGAACACGCAGCACGGGAACACGCAGCACGGGAACACGCAGCACGGGAACACGCAGCACGGGAACACACAGCACGGGAACACACAGCACGGGAGCACACAGCACGGGAGCACGCAGCACGGGAACACGCAGCACGGGAACACGCAGCACGGGAACACGCAGCACGGGAACACACAGCACGGGAGCACGCAGCACGGGAACACGCAGCACGGGAACACACAGCACGGGAACACACAGCACGGGAGCACGCAGCACGGGAGCACGCAGCACGGGAACACGCAGCACGGGAACACGCAGCACGGGAACACGCAGCACGGGAACACGCAGCACGGGAAAACGCAGCACGGGAACACGCAGCACGGGAACACGCAGCACGGGAACACACAGCACGGGAACACACAGCACGGGAACACGCAGCACGGGAACACGCAGCACGGGAACACGCAGCACGGGAACACGCAGCACGGGAGCACGCAGCACGGGAACACGCAGCACGGGAACACGCAGCACGGGAACACGCAGCACGGGAACACGCAGCACGGGAACACACAGCACGGGAACACGCAGCACGGGAACACGCAGCACGGGAACACGCAGCACGGGAGCACGCAGCACGGGAACACGCAGCACGGGAACACGCAGCACGGGAACACACAGCACGGGAACACACAGCACGGGAACACACAGCACGGGAGCACGCAGCACGGGAGCACGCAGCACGGGAACACGCAGCACGGGAACACGCAGCACGGGAACACGCAGCACGGGAACACGCAGCACGGGAGCACACAGCACAGGAGCACACAGCACGTGAGCACACAGCACGGGAACGCACAGCACGGGAGCACACAGCACAGGAGCACACAGCACGGAAACACACAGCACGGGAACACACAGCACGGGAGCACACAGCACGGTAACACGCAGCACGGGAACACGCAGCGCGGGAGCACACAGCACGGGAACACGCAGCATAGGAACACGCAGCACCAGAACACACAACATGGGAACACGCAGCACTCCATGCCCTCAGCCTGACCTCACTGTGCTCTTAGCCTGACCTCACTGTGCTCTCAGCCTGACCTCGCCACGCCATCAGCCTGACCACTCCACGCTCTCAGCCTGACCACACCATGCTCTCAGCCTGACCTCGCCACGCCATCAGCCTGACCACTCAACGCTCTCAGCCTGACCTCACCATGCCATCAGCCTGACCTCGGCACACCATCAGCCTGACCTTACCATGCTCTCAGCCTGACCACCCCACGCCCTCAGCCTGACCTCACTGTGCTCTCAGCCTGACCTCGCCATGCCCTCAGCCTGACCACTCCACGCCCTCAGCCTGACCTCACTGTGCTCTCAGCCTGACCTCGCCATGCCCTCAACCTGACCACTCCACGCCCTCAGCCTGACCTCACTGTGCTCTCAGCCTGACCTTGCCACGCCATCAGCCTGACCACTCCACGCCCTCAGCTTGACATCACTGTGCTCTCAGCCGGACCTTGCCACGCCATTAGCCTGACCACTCCACGCCCTCAGCATGACCTCACCGTGCTCTCAGCCTGACCTCACCACGCCATCAGTCTGACCTTGCCATGCTCTCAGCCTGACCTCACCGTGGTTTCAGCCTGACCTCACCGTGCTCTCAGCCTGACCTCACTGTACTCTCAGCCTGCCCTCACCGTGCTCTCAGCCTGACCAAACTGTGCTCTCAGCCTGACTTCACTGTGCTCTCAGCCTGACCTCACTGTGCTCTCAGCCTGACCTTGCCACGTCATCAACCTGACCACTCCATGCCCTCAGCCTGACCTCACTGTGCTCTCAGTCTGACCTCACTGTGCTCTCAGCCTGACCTCACCGTGCTCTCAGCCTGACCTCACCACGCCATCAGCCTGACCACTCCAGGCCCTCAGCCTGACCTCGCCACGTCATCAGCCTGACCTTGCCATGCCCTCAGCCTGACCTCACTGTGCTCTAAGCCTGACCTCGCCACTCCATCAGCCTGACCACTCCACGCCCTCAACCTGACCTCGCCATGCCATCAGCCTGACCTCGCCACGCCATCAGCCTGACCACTCCACGCCCTCAGCCTGACCTCACTGTGCTCTCAGCCTGACCTTGCCACACCATCAGCCTGATCACTCCACGCCCTCAGCTTGACCTCACTGTGCTCTCAGCCGGACCTTGCCACGCCTTTAGCCTGACCACTCCACGCCCTCAGCCTGACCTCACCGTGCTCTCAGCCTGACCTCACCACGCCATCAGCCTGACCACTCCAGGCCCTCAGCCTGACCTCACCATGCCATCAGCCTGACCTTGCTATGCCCTCAGCCTGACCTCACTGTGCTCTAAGCCTGACCTTGCCATGCCCTCAGCCTGATCTCACCGTGCTCTCAGCCTGACCTCGCCACGCCATCAGCCTGACCACTCCATGCCCTCAGCCTGACCTCACCATGCTCTTATGCTGGGTCCACACGATTTCTGATTCGATTTTCCGATCGATTTCCGATTCAATTCTGTTATCTTTTCTTATTCATTCCCATTCACTTCTATGAGAAATCGATCAGAAAAACAATCAAAAATAAGATTGGACATGTTGGAAATTATCTATCGAACCATCTATCTAAAACAAAATTGTATGGTGTGTACCTAGCATTAGCCTGCCCTTGCCATGCCCTCAGCCTGACCTCGTCATGCCCTCTGCCTGACCTTGCTAAGCCCTCAGACTGACCTCGCCGTGCTCTCATCCTTACCTCGCCGTGCCCTCAGCCTGACCTTGCCCCGGCCTCAGCCTGACCTCACCGTGGTTTCAGCCTGACCTCACCGTGCTCTCAGCCTGACCTCACCACGCCATCAGTCTGACCTTGCCATGCTCTCAGCCTGACCAAACTGTGCTCTCAGCCTGACCAAACTGTGCTCTCAGCCTGACCTTGCCACGTCATCAGCCTGACCACTCCATGCCCTCAGCCTGACCTCACTGTGCTCTCAGTCTGACCTCACTGTGCTCTCAGCCTGACCTCACTGTGCTCTCAGCCTGACCTTGCCACGTCATCAGCCTGACCACTCCACGCTCTCAGCCTGACCTCACTGTGCTCTCAGTCTGACCTCACTGTGCTCTCAGCCTGACCTCACTGTGCTCTCAGCCTGATCTCACTGTGCTCTCAGCTTGACCTTGCCACGTCATCAGCCTGACCAATCCACGCTCTTAGCCTAACCTCACCGTGCTCTCAGCCTGACCTCACTGTGCTCTCAGCCTGACCTTGCCACGCTATCAGCCTGACCACTCCACGCCCTCAGCCTGACCTCACTGTGCTCTCAGCTTGACCTTGCCACGCCATCAGCCTGACCACTCCACACCCTCAGCTTGACCTCACTGTGCTCTCAGCCGGACCTTGCCACGCCATTAGCCTGACCACTCCACGCCCTCAGCCTGACCTCACCGTGCTCTCAGCCTGACCTCACCACGCCATCAGCCTGACCTTGCCATGCCCTCAGCCTGACCTCGCCACGTCATCAGCCTGACCTTGCCATGCCCTCAGCCTGACCTCACTGTGCTCTAAGCCTGACCTCGCCACGCCATCAGCCTGACCACTCCACGCCCTCAACCTGACCTCGCCATGCCATCAGCCTGACCTCGCCACGCCATCAGCCTGACCACTCCGAGCCCTCAGCCTGACCTCACTGTGCTCTCAGCCTGACCTTGCCACGCCATCAGCCTGATCACTCCACGCCCTCAGCTTGACCTCACTGTGCTCTCAGCCGGACCTTGCCACGACTTTAGCCTGACCACTCCACGCCCTCAGCCTGACCTCACCGTGCTCTCAGCCTGACCTCACCATGCCATCAGCCTGACCACTCCAGGCCCTCAGCCTGACCTCACCACGCCATCAGCCTGACCTTGCCATGCCCTCAGCCTGACCTCACTGTGCTCTAAGCCTGACCTTGCCAAGCCCTCAGCCTGATCTCACCGTGCTCTCAGCCTGACCTCGCCACGCCATCAGCCTGACCACTCCATGCCCTCAGCCTGACCTCACCATGCTCTTATGCTGGGTCCACACGATTTCTGATTCGATTTTCCGATCGATTTCCGATTCGATTCTGTTATCTTTTTTATTCATTTTCATTCACTTCTATGAGAAATCGATCAGAAAAACAATCAAAAATAAGATTGGACATGTTGGAAATTATCTATAGAACCATCTATCTAAAACAAAATTGTATGGTGTGTACCTAGCATTAGCCTGCCCTTGCCATGCCCTCAGCCTGACCTCATCATGCCCTCTGCCTGACTTTGCTAAGCCCTCAGACTGACCTCGCCGTGCTCTCATCCTTACCTCACTGTGCCCTCAGCCTGACCTTGCCCCGGCCTCAGCCTGACCTTGCCACTCACTCAGCCTGACCTCTCCATGCTTTCATCCTGACCTCACCATGCCCTCAGACTGACCTTGCCCTGCTCTCATCCTGACCTTGGCATGTCCTCAGAGTGACCTCGCTGTGCCCTGAAACTGACCTTGCTGTGCTCTCAACCTAACCTCGCCTTGTCCTCAGCCTGACCTCACCGTGCCCTCAGACTGACGTTGCCGTGCTCTCATCCTGACCTCGCCGTGCTCTCATCCTGACCTCGCCTTGCCCTCAAAGTGACCTCCCCGTGCCCTGAGACTGACCTCGCTGCGAGGCTTTGTATAGCGGTCCAGGAGGGGATGCTAGCTCATTGGCTGCCATGTGTCTGCTGACTGTGAGGTAAGGGGTCAAAGTTTAGCTCGATGATGATGTATAGGGGGTGAATCAAATCCACCAAGTATTCGCCTGAGGAGGCGAATGCAAATACACCATCTTTGCGGCAAATTATTCTCCTGGCGAATATTTCAGTCCATCTCTACTTTTGGGCAGAATATTCTCTCTTCCATGTGCTGCTCCTTATCTGCAGCTTCCTCATCTGCATGCAGTTCTCACTTCATGGGCTTGATTCACTAAACCGTGAGAACTCAAATATCACACCTTATCAAAGTTACCACGCCTTATCAAAGCTACCACACCTTATCAAAGTTAACATATCTTATCAGAGTAGCATGGCGAGTGCTACGGACTTATGCCTGCTAATTGGCAATGGCACTCGTCCTGACCTGAGCCCCTGTCGGTTCGTAGCGCTTGCTATGCTACTCTGATAAGGCGTGTTAACTTTGATAAGGTGTGATATTTGAGTTATCGCGGTTTAGTGAATCAACTCCCATCTCCAGCCTCCTCCCCCATGGGCAGCAGCCGCCCTATGCCAAGGCCTGTGAGGCCTTTCTTCGTATTTCCACTGTGCAAATTTCAAAAGTTCATTTTCAAGAAAGGTTTCTCCAGCATTGGTAGACAGTCTCCCCTGCGCACTTCCATAATAAATGTGACGTTTCACCGGAGTGCACCTTTAATATAACCTCCTTTGATCTCTTATTAATAAACATTTGCGTTGTTGGCAGTGCCTCTCTCGTCTGCGCGCAACGCTAGGTAACCGCCGGAGTGTAGAGAATTCCCTGACAGCTTTGAAGGGATAACGGAGGCATTTGGGATGAAAGGATGGGAGGGATGGAGGAGACATGAAAGCCTTTCCCGCTGGCGGACGGACGGCGAGGGGCACATGCAGCGGGTGCTGAAATATTTATGGGTGAGGAGAATGATAAGTGAGTGAGTCTGGTGGCTGCATTTCCAAGAACGCCGGCGCTCAATTATTCATGGCAGGAATGAGCTGCGGATCGTTGATGATGAGCGGCGGCGAGATGTGCGTAGAGACAGCGTTACTGCAGGAAGACAGCTGACAAATTGTGGCGCTTACAGTGCAACAGTGGTGCTCAAATACCCCTTTTCAAAATTCGAGTTAGGTCGAATTCGAATAGTAAATTATTCGAGGTCAGTCAAATATTTGAGTCGAATAATTTTTACTATTCGATTCGACCTCGGAATTCGAGCTCACTATTCGAGTCGGTATTCGAGCTCATTATTCGAGCTGACTATTCGAAATGGCCTTAAATAGCTTCCAACACTTGTTTTGAGGGTGAATGATGCAAGAAACCTCTTTTTTTCCAAGTAACAACAGCAAGTGATTATGTGGGTATGTTCCTTTAAAAAAAAAAAAAAAAGTTGAAAAGAGAAGTTGTGTCCAGAAACTCCTCCTCCTCCTCCTCCTCCTCCTCCTCCTCCTTCTTCTTCTTCTTTTTTAAAGAAATGCAGCTATTTTTGAGCGTAACAAATAGCTGGTGGCGCACGCATGTTGGAAGCGCCATTGTATGTGCTCCCTGGCAGTGGAAACACACAGACAGCAGGAGGTAAATTCAGCAGCAGGAGGAGGAGGATGAGTGTGTGGCAGCAGGCAGTCAATGAGGCAGGCAGCGTGACATAATAGCCCTGGTACCTAGCGGTGATACCAGGGCTGTAAATAAACACAGCAGGCAGGAGGTCCCAGACAGCGGTCGTGCAGCCCACATTGTGTCCAATACACAACTGGGACAACACAGTTTTCAACCCGGGCACCTCAGAAAAATTAAACCTTTTTTTTTTTGTTTTTTTTTGTTTTGTTTTTACAACAAATTACACAGATATAGCTATTTTTTGACGTAATAGCTGGTGGCAGAGTGGCAGCAGAAGGTAAATCTGTGTACCCTGGCAGTGGGAAACACAGACAGACAGACAGCAGCAGCAGCAGCAGGAGGAATGGAGGAGTAATTATGTGTGCAGCTATTGTTTGACGTAATAGCTGGTGGCAGACTGGCAGCAGAAGGTAATTCTGTGTACCCTGGCAGTGGGAAACACAGACAGACAGCAGCAGCAGGAGGAATGGAGGAGTAGTGTGAGTGTGGCAGCAGGCAGGCAGCGTGACATAATAGCCCTGGTACCTAGCGGTGATACCAGGCCGTAAATGAACACAACAGGAGGTCCCAGACAGCGGTCGTGCAGCCCACATCGTGTCCAATACACAACTGGGACAACACAGTTTTCAACCCGGGCACCTCAGAAACATTAAACCTTTTTTTTTTTGTTTTTTTTTGTTTTGTTTTTACAACCAATTACACAGATATAGCTATTTTTTGACGTAATAGCTGGTGGCAGAGTGGCAGCAGAAGGTAAATCTGTGTACCCTGGCAGTGGGAAACACAGACAGACAGCAGAAGGGCAGTACACAGCAGCCCACTGTAGGTGTAAAATGTGTGGCTGCAGGCGACGTAATAGTCAAAGTGAACCAGGCTGGCTTAGTGAGCAGGAGCCAGGAGGTGGTAAAGGGTGGTAAGGCACATTAACGGTGGTTCTTAGCCAGTTCATGTCCCCCTCTCGCCGACAACAGGGGCCAGGAACTCGCCTTCCACCCACGCCTGGTTCATCTTGAGAAAAGTCAGTCTGTCCACAGACTTGTGAGACAGACGTGAGCGTTTCTCGGTGACCACGCCACCAGCTGCACTGAAGCAGCGCTCGGACAGCACGCTGGAAGGGGGGCAGGACAGCACTTCCAGGGCGTACTGCGCCAGCTCGCTCCAGATCTCCAGGCGCTTGACCCAATACTCCATGGGATCAACAGGGGCATCGCTGTCAAGCCCGCTGTAGGACCCCATGTAGTCAGCCACCATGCGGGTCAGGCGCTGGCTGTGACCGGTGGAGGATGCTGCTGCATGCACCTCCTCTCTAGTCACTGCTGCCGGAGCCTCTACAGTCCTGTAGAGCTCATGGCTGAGAGACAGCAGGTCTGTGGGGTGCTTGCTGCTGGATGCAGGCACCTGCTGCTGCCTCTGTGCTGGCTGCTGGACAGTGGGGGTGGAAGGCTGGGGGAAGGCTTCCTCCAAGCGCTCAACAAGGGCCTGCTGCAAGCTCCTTATTTGTTGCGCTGGGTCTCCTCCTGCAGGCGGCAGGAACTGGCTCAACTTCCCCTTGAGGCGTGGGTCCAACATTATGCTGATCCAGATGTCCTCCCTCTGCTTCATCTGGATCACCCTGGGGTCTCTGCGCAGGCACGTCAGCATGTGCGCTGCCATTGGGAAGAGGCGGGCCACGTCTGCTGGCACATCGACGGCAGTGCTGCTGTCCTCATCCTCCTCCTCTGCCTCGTCAGCCTCATCCTCTCTCCACCCCCGCACCAACTCAGCTGCACTGTGCTGCTCCCCCTCATCACCAGCAAGGTCAGGGACCTCCACCAAGTCCTCCTCCTCCTCCCCCTCAGAGGTGGACTGTGCAGCTGCTTGCCGCTCCTGCTGGTCCAAGGCTGCCGCTCCCTGTTCCAGCAAAGCATCGAGGGCCCTGTTCAGCAGACAAACCAGGGGCACCCACTCGCAGACCATAGCATGGTCCCTGCTCACCATGTTAGTGGCCTGCAGAAAGCGAGCCAGCACTAAGCACACCTGCTGCATGTGCCTCCAGTCATCATCGGGGACGATGGACGGGATGTTGCTGGTCTTGTCCCTTTTCTGAGCGGCGGAAACAGTGGCCAGGGCAAGGTACTGGTTGACAGCGTGCTTCTGTTCAACCAGACGCTCCAACATCGCCAGGGTGGAGTTCCAGCGAGTCGGAACGTCAAGGATCAGCCGATGGCGTGGCAGATCCAGCTCCTTTTGCACGTCTTCCAGGCTCGCACAGGCTGCAGCCGAGCGCCGGAAGTGACGCACAACGTTCCTTGCCGTTTCCAGCAGTTCGCCCATCCCCTGGTAGGTGCGCAAGAACTTCTGCACCACCAGGTTCAGCACGTGGGCAAGACAGGGGATGTGGGTCAGGTTTCCCCTGTCTATTGCGGCAACCAGATTGGCCCCATTGTCGGCCACCACCTCTCCGACTCTGAGGCCTCTGGGGGTCAGCCAAATCCTCTCCTGCTCCTGGAGTTTGGCCAACACATGGGTTGCCGTCAGCTTGGTCTTCCCAAGGCTGACCAAGTGCAGCAGCGCTTGGCAGTGGCGGGCCTTCACGCTGCTGCTGAGGCGGGGGGTTTGGCCAGGTGTGCCGGAGGATGGCAGAGGATCGGAGGAACCTGCTGCAGTTCCCCTGACCCTGCGGGGTGGCACCACCCACTGTGTTGCTGCTGCTGCTGTGCCCGCTGCTGCTCTCCCATCCTCACCCCCTTCCACCAAGCTGACCCAATGGACAGTGAAGGACAGGTAGCGGCCTGTCCCGAAGCGGCTGCTCCAGGAGTCCATGGTGACGTGGACCCTTTCACCAACCGCGTGCTCCAGCCCTCGCTCCACATTGGCCATCACAAAGCGGTGCAGTGCAGGAATGGCCTTGCGGGAGAAAAAGTGTCTGCTGGGGAGCTGCCAGTCTGGGGCTGAGCAAGCAAGCAGCGCACGAATGTCGCTCCCCTCCTGCACGAGCGTGTACGGCAGGAGTTGGGAGCACATGGCCCGTGCCAGCAAGCCGTTCAGCTGCCGCACGCGACGGCTGCTGGGAGGCAGAGCCCTAACCACCCCCTGGAAGGACTCGCTCAAAAGGCTCTGGCGTGGACTTTTGCTGGCACGGGAATCAGCAGACACAGCGGAGGAGGCCACTGAGGACTGGCTGCCAGAACAGGCCTCAGTGTCGGCGGCAGGAGTTGCAGAGGGGGGAGGAGCAGTGCGTTTCCGCACTCCTGCTGGTGCTGCTGGAGGAGCAGGAGGGCGGGTGGCTGCTGTTGCTGCTGCTGCTGCTGAAGGCTGTGCAGTGATGGGTGTGGTGCCACTGCCAGCACCAGATGCCTTCAGTCTCTGGAACTCCTCATGCTGGTGGAAATGTTTCGCAGCAAGGTGGTTGATGAGCGAGCTGGTGCTGAACTTTAAGGGGTCTGCACCTCTGCTCAACTTCCGCTGACAGTGGTTGCAAGTGGCGTACTTGCTGTACACAGTGGGCATGGTGAAATATCGCCAGATTGGTGACAGAAACATCCCCCTACGGCATGGAAGCGCTGCTGCCTGTCTCCCTGTGGTGGTTGGGGGGGGGGCTTGGGTGCGGCTGGTGGTGGTACTGGCAGATGCTGCTGCTGCTGAGCCTGAGACATCAGCAGGCTGTGGGACCTGCCTACTGCTGCTGCCAATCATGGCCGGATTTCAGGCAGGCCAAGAAAGGCCGGGGCCTAGGGCGACTGAAAAACAACACTAAGCAAGGGGCGGATGGAGGACAGCAGACCGGCACTTTTATAGCAGCCGGACGAGCGCCCGACCGCGTTATACTGGCTGTGCCTGTGCTCCACTCTGAGTCTGCTGCAGTGCACGCATTAGGAAATCATGAAACTTCTCACTGCGCAGACCAGAGTAGCTGCACAGAGCAATGTCCTGGCAGGCACAGCGTGTGATGCTGGCTGTGCTGAGTAGTTTCCGCCCCGCCCCCTCTGTGTCACGTCATCCTCCACTCACTGCCCGGGAGTTCTTCAACGTGTGTGAGAGAAATGAACACAGAACTTCTTCCATCTGTAGGAGGTTTCTGCTGATGGCCATTGGCCACTTGTTAACAGATAAATGAATGCAGCTGAGCTGACAGGTTAGTGTCACTCCGAGGAAACAAAGGCAGAGAACGTAACACGTTTAGTGTAGACCCTTCACTGCTGATCTCTGCACAGCATGGAAGATCTACCTTTCATGTAGAGCTGCTATCAATAGGGACCTGGGAGAAGAGAAAGTAAACAATGCTAATGGACATTGCAGTCAGAAAGCTGCAATTTAGATAAGGTGACTTGCCTGTATGGAGACTGCTGCTGAATGCTGTGTCACAGCCTGACTCCTAATTGCCTGTACACTTGTATAATGGGCTACTACATCACTTTGTGGTTTGGCCAGATAGAAAATAGATCCTTCCCGGATTGATTCTGACCTGAGGAGGATATGTCCTGCACACAGACTTCCAGTAGATTTCAGCATGAAATCTATTGGAAATCGTCCTTGCGCTGCCGCCACCTGCAGGGCCCCCCTAAGTGTAAAGTGTACCCCCCATGCCTGTGACCGTATTTTAATGTCTCACCTCTCTGCTGCGCACCCAGCCCTTGCGAGCAAGATTTTGTCGCGATTACTGATTGATCAGTTTGGCCAGAAATTAAATGAAAGATCGATCAGCATTCATGTTTCTGCATTGATTTTCTTCCACTTCAATAAACTTCAATCGGATCATAATATGGAGTGATGTATGGGAACTGTTACCCATATGCTTATAGATTGCCATCCAATATGGCAAAACAATCAATTCCAGTGTGTACTAGAAATAGATTCCTCCCATACACTGCACATCGAATTTCAATAGATTCCACCAGGGGAATCTACTGAAAATCAATCTAAACAGTGTTGCACTGTTTAATTATGCACAAAAATATGATTCGCTGATCGACCGTTGCACCTGCCCAGCCCTTGGTAGATGTAAATTCCCCATTAATACTTTCAATCGATTTTATGTCAAAATAGATTTGACAGCAATCAAAAACAGGAATCATTTCAGATTTGGTCACTCTGATGAAATCTTCCTGGAAAAATCGATATATATGGCCTCACTTGGCAGGTGTAAGAGGCAGTGGCATATGGATATCTATTCACATGGGGTGGGGGGGGGGGCGCTTATTAAAAATTGGCCTAGGGCACTAAAAAGTATAAATCCGGCCCTGCTGCCAATGCTTGCAATGATGCGCCTCCTTGCAAGGCCCACAAGAGCATCCTCCTCCTCCTCCTCAGAGCTGCTGAGGACGACATCCCCTGGTGGTGGTGGCACCCAGTCTCTGTCTGTCACCGGGTCATCATCATCCTCCCCCTCCTGAAACATGTCCTGCTGGGATGAGGACCCCCCAAACTCCTCTCCTGATGCATGGATGGGCTGCTTGACTGTCGCCACAGTCTTGCTGTCCAATCCCTCATCCCCCAAAGTGCCCATCAGCATCTCCTCCTCAAAATTGCCAACAACAGCAGACAATTGACTCATGATGCCTGGGGTCAAAAGACTGCTGAATGACAAGTCGCCAACTGACGGTGAACTGGCCTCCTCCCCAGGCCCTGCTGGGCGGCTGCTGCGAACAGGGGTGGTGGTGAGGGTGGAGGCCTCGGATGCAGAGCTGATGGCGGGCTGCTCATCCTCCGTCATGAGTTGCACCACAGTGTCTGCATGCTTTTCCTCAATGGGACGTTTCCGACCCGGCTGGAGGAAAATCGGAGCAGGTGCTACACGCTGCTGCTGCTGTGTCTTTGCAGCGTGAGTTGCAGATGCTCCTGCTGGGCGGCGCCCAAGGCGTCCACGGCCAGTGGCTATGGGAGGAATGTTAGCCACTGACGCTGCTGCTGCTGCTGCGGAACTGTGCATGGTGGCGCGGCCGCGGCCTGCCACAATGCTGCTCCCTCTCCTCCTGATTCCCTTGCTGCCCTTCCCCTTGCCCAAACCGCGCTGGCTGCCACTTCCAGACATCTTCGATGTTTTGGGCGTATAGACAAAAGTTTTTTAAAAGGGCGGGTGAAAAGTGGGGTACTTTAATGGAGTGGGTTGGTGGGTGAGGTGACTGAGTGAGTGTCCCTAGTACAGTAAGTAAGTAGTAACAGTCAGGAAGTACAACTAGCAGTTACAATAATCAGTAGTAATCACAAGTAAATTTAGTGTGTGTACACTACAGACAGTGAGTGCACGCACGCACGCGCAAACACGCGCAGGAGCTAGCCAATGAACAGTGACTGAGTGAGTGTCCCTAGTACAGTAAGTAAGTAAGTAGTAACAGTCAGTAAGTACAACTAACTAATTACAATAATCAATTACAATAATCAATCAGTTATCAGAAGGAAATAGAGTGTGTGTAGTGTGTACACAGAAAGTGAGTGCACACACGCAGGAGCTAGTAGCCTATGAACAGTGACTGAGTGTCCTAGACTCCTAGTACAGTAAGAGTAAGTAGTAACAGTAAGTACAAACAACTAACTAATTACAATAATCAATCAGTTATCAGAAGGAAATAGAGTGTGTGTAGTGTGTGTACACAGACAGTGAGTGCACACACGCAGGAGCTAGTAGCCTATGAACAGTGACTGAGTGTCCTAGACTCCTAGTACAGTAAGAGTAAGTAGTAACAGTAAGTACAACTAACTAATTACAATAAGCAATCAGTTATCAGAAGGAACTAGAGTGTGTGTAGTGTGTACACAGACAGTGAGTGCACACACGCAGGAGCTAGTAGCCTATGAACAGTGACTGAGTGTCCTAGACTCCTAGTACAGTAAGTAGTAACAGTAAGTACAACTAACTAATTACAATAATCAATTACAATAATCAATCAGTTATCAGAAGGAAATAGAGTGTGTGTAGTGTGTACACAGAAAGTGAGTGCACACACGCAGGAGCTAGTAGCCTATGAACAGTGACTGAGTGTCCTAGACTCCTAGTACAGTAAGAGTAAGTAGTAACAGTAAGTACAAACAACTAACTAATTACAATAATCAATCAGTTATCAGAAGGAAATAGAGTGTGTGTAGTGTGTGTACACAGACAGTGAGTGCACACACGCAGGAGCTAGTAGCCTATGAACAGTGACTGAGTGTCCTAGACTCCTAGTACAGTAAGTAGTAACAGTAAGTACAACTAACTAATTACAATAATCAATTACAATAATCAATCAGTTATCAGAAGGAAATAGAGTGTGTGTAGTGTGTACACAGAAAGTGAGTGCACACACGCAGGAGCAGCTAGTAGCCTATGAACAGTGACAGTGAGTGTCCTAGTACAGTTACAGTATATAACTACAATACTAATACAATCAGTAGTAAAGGACAGCAGAAATATATAGAATAGAGAGAAATAAACAGAGGACAGGAGGACAGCTGCCCACACAGGCAAGGCCCTGAGGCCTAAAGCTGTAAGCCTGCAGCAGCTGGCCTGTCTCTATGTAACACAAATGCTACTAACTAAAATACAATGTCTAACTAACTAACAACAATATAGGTGTGTATAGGAGGTGTATGTGAGCAAAAACGCTAGGTAAATGACCACAATAGTGCTCTTGCTAAGCCAAAGCACAAAGGAGCAACTCTCTCTGTGTACAAGTCTCAGGCAAGCACGGAGAAACGTAACATGGCGGCCGCTATTTATAGGGTAGGGGCTGGCCAGGGTCCCCCTCTGTGATTGGCTGCCGTCAGAGGGCCTGGGAGCCCTCTGATTGGCTCTAAGGACATCAATCTGGGCTATGACGCTATTCGAGCTCGGTACCGAGCTCGAATAGCGCCGTTTGCTCGAATAGCTCGAATAGTGAATGGGCTATTCGAGTGTACGCGAATAGCCCATTCGAATAGCTACAGCTATTCGGAGCTCGAATACCGAGCTCGAATAGCTGGAAAAGAGCTCGAATATTCGAGCTACTCGAATATTCGAGCTCTGCTGAGCACCACTGCAGTGCAACCTCGGGCTCACGGGCGACACGCGACTCTACAGCCACATGATGGTGCAAAACCATGACACGATAGCAGAGAACTGCCACAACACTACAGAACCGCCACACGACACTACAGAACTACCACATGACACTACAGCCACATAACGGTACAAGACCAATACACGATAGCAGAGAACCGCCAAAACACTTCAGAACTGCCACACGACACTACAGAACCGCAACACAACACTACAGAACCGCCACACGACACTACAGAACTACCACACCACACTACAGAACCACCACACGACACTACAGAACCACCACACGACACTACAGCCACATAACGGTACAAGACCAATACACGATAGCAGAGAACCGCCACAACACTACAGAACTGCCACACGACACTACAGAACTACCACATGACACTACAGAACTGCCTCATGACACTACAGCCACATAACGGTACAAGACCAATACACGATAGCAGAGAACCGCCACAACACTACAGAACTGCCACACGACACTACAGCCACATAACGGTACAAGACCAATACACGATAGCAGAGAACCGCCACAACACTACAGAACTGCCACACGACACTACAGAACTACCACATGACACTACAGAACTGCCACATGACACTACAGCCACATAACGGTACAAGATCAATACACGATAGCAGAGAACCGCCACAACACTACAGAACCGCCACACGACACTACAGAACTACCACATGACACTACAGAACTACCACATGACACTACAGAACTGCCACATGACACTACAGCCACATGCCGGTACAAGACCAATACACAATAGCAAAGAACCGCCACAACACTACAGAACTGCCACACGACACTACAGAACCGCCACACGACACTATCAGTGTTGCTCGGATACAATCGGTGATCATGGCATAGTTCTGATTCACGAGCATTTTTTCACTCTCCGCCATCGTGATCCAAATCCGTGATTGGGAATCAATCACGGCAGTCAATCACGAATTCAGCCGGTATTCCACTTATTCAGCCCGTGATCACGGGAAAAAGATCTGTGATTATCACCAGAAAACCCGCTGACTTTAGCGGTTAATAGCAAAGCCAGATATGTTAGGAATAATAGTGGGAACAAGAGGAAAAGACTTTATAGTTTTTGAGAAAATCAATTTTAAAATTTCAAAGGAAAAAGTTACATCTAAATGCGGTAAATGAGAGTTAGTTAAATTAATGAAGCAAATCCTGCCGACTTTAGAGGTAGCAGGATATGTTAAAAAGATAGTGAGAAAAAAATAATTTTTTCCTATTTTTTTAAACTTTTTTTTTTTAATGTTCAGATGCTGGGAAATTAAAAAAAAAATGACATGGGGTCCCCCCTACCCAGCATATTTAAAGGGACTCCGAGCAGTGCAGAAACTATCGAAAGATGCATATCATTTTAAAGCTCTCTTTCTCCTCTTTCCAATGATATATAAACCACCACCCTACGCCTTTTAGTTTTTGCTATTTTCGCGATTGAAATTGCCGCGGCCGTGATTTCAATCGCGAAAGTAAAAAAAACTAAAAGGCGTAAGGCGACGATTTAGGTGTCGCCAGAAAGAGGAGAAAGAGAGCTTTAAAATGATATCCATCTTTCCATAGTTACTTGTATTACACAGGACGACACTTTCCCCAGTGTCAACAGCTCCATTCAGCAGAAAAAGTTGGCCTATGTAATACAATGTAACTATGGAAAGATGGATATAATTTTAAAGCTCTCTTTCTCCTCTTTCTGGCGACACCTAAATTGTCGCCCTACGCCTTTTAGTTTTCTTTATTTTCGCGATTGAAATCACGGCCACGGCAATTTTAATCGCGAAAATAGCGAAAACTAAAAGGCGTAGGGCGGTGGTTTATATATCATTGGAAAGAGGAGAAAGAGAGCTTTAAAATGATATGCATCTTTACATAGATTCTGCACTGCTCGGATTCCCTTTAAAGAGAGTCTGAACCGAGAATAAATCTCGCTTCAGACCTCACACGTGCCCCTGCTAAAACGCCGCTATCCCGCGGCTTAACGGGGGTCCCTTCACCCCCAAATCCCCTCCGTACAGCCGGGGAGCGCTTCCTGGTTGGGGCAGGGCTAACCGCCTCAGCCCTGCCCCACGCGGGTCTGTCAGACGCGTACCTCTGCCTCTCCCCCGCCCCTCTCAGTCTACCTTCACTGAGAGGGGCGGGGGAGAGGCGGCGATGCGTGTCTGATAAACTTGCTGAGAAGAGAAAATCTACGACCAAGTTGACGACCAAGTTTTGGGGGGGTGGGTTTGGGGGTGAAGGGACCCCCGTTTAGCCGCGCGATAGCGGCGTTTTAGCAGGGGCACACATGCCCCCCTGCTAACTATGAGCTCTGAAGCGAGATTTATTCTCGCTTCAGAGTCTCTTTAACCCCTTGTCTCCCATGCAGGCTGGGATAGCCAGAATGCAGAGCCCCGGCCGACTGGGGCTTCGCACACTGAGCTATACCAGCCCGCATGGTCCATGGTATGGAGGGGCTCCGGGGGGAGGGGCGGACAAGCCTCCCCCTCCCCCCCCCCCGGAGTCTTTGTCCAATCCATGGACGAGGGGCTCTTCCCCACCTCCGGTGCCCCAGGAGGAGGTGGGGGCGATGACTCCCTGAGGAGGGGATTCATGGTGGCATCTGTGAGTCCCCTTTAAGAAGCGGACCCTAGATGCCTGCCCCCCCCCCCAGGAGAAATTAGTATAGGGGTACAAAGTACCCCTTACCCATTTCCACAAAGGGTTAAGTGAAATAAAAACACAACAACGAAAAAAAAAGTCCTTTAATATTCTAAATGAACCAGAAATACTTACCTGTACCTTTAAAAAAATGTTCCCACGCCAATATCCTCTCATCTTGCGATCTTCTTAAGTTGATTGAAGATCTCCCGGCCGCCGCCACACACGCCGCTCCCCGCCGCTCCCCGCCGCAGCTCTCAACACACTTTTAGCCCCATTGTCTCCATTTGTACTAATGTGTTTTTTATCATTATTGTTTCGATACAAAAAAGAGAAAAATGTCCTTTTCCCCATACATTGTGCCGGCTACGTAATGAAGTGGTGTGGTGGTGGAAGAGGAGGAAGGGGTGCTTAGGGTTAGGTATGGATAGAGAGAGGGTACAAGTAAGAAAAGGTTTAGGTATAGCGATGGTAAAATACAGGTAAATATGATTGTGTTACCCTTTGCCCAGTAACAGAGTATCATTAATATTACCGATGATTTCTACTACAAGCTTCCCCTGCGCCCATATCACCGCTCTTTTTACATGTATGTGGTGGAAGACAGCCTCCATCCTCTGCTGTTCACATTTATCTGCTTTTATAGTGTAACTGTCTGTCAGGAATAAATTCTTTATTTTTATCTGGTAAACAAGTAATAAGGATGCTAATCAGGCAATCCAAAAGTTATAATCACTATTACTTTTCTTGTTGATAAATGATCATTCCCCAGTTTACAAAAAATTTGGTACGCAAAAAGGAAGTTGCAGGGCATGCTGGGTTGTCCTTTTTTGCTTCTTTATTTTCCCCTCAGACATAACTAATGCAGCCTGATTGGCTGAAGCCTCTTTCCCTCCTGTTTTCCCCTCCCACACCTCTGTTCCTCTCTGATTGGCCAATATTTCTCATGCTGAGACAATGAAGGCTGGCAAATCAGGCAGAGGAGAGTAAGGGAGGAAATAACATCAGGATTGGCTTCAAAATAGCCACACTTAAAATGGGCTATTTTTTTACTGTAGAAAAATAACTGAAATAAAAACCTGGACAGTGCAATACATATGTTATGTAAGTAGCGCAAGTATTTATCTAATATATATGTGATTTTTTTTATTTTTTTTTTAGATAGCATGGCTGACAGCTCCTCTTTAAAGGAGAACTGTAGTGAGAGGGATATGGAGGCTGCCATATTTATTTCCTTTTAAGCAATACCAGTTGCCTGGCAGCCCTGATGGTCTATTTGCCTAAAGAAGTGTCTGAATCACACCAGAAACCAGCATGCAGCTAATCTTGTCATATCTGTCTAAATTTGTCAGAAACACCTGATCTGCTGCATGCTTGTTCAGGGCCTATGGCTGAAAGTATTAGAGGCAGAGGATTAGCTGAATAGCCAGGCAACTGGTATTGCTTAAATGGAAATCAATATGGCAGCCTCCATATACCTGTCACTATTATTATTATTATTATTTTTTATTTATATAGCGCCAACATATTCCGCAGCGCTTTACAAAGCACAATAAGACGACAAGGGGAACATAGATACAACTAACAAGTATACAGCAGAGTTCCAAGCAGCACAAATATTGTTACAAAAACAGTAAACATTAGGAGGATGACCCTGCCCTTGCGAGCTTACAATCTAATGGGTAGTGGGGGACACACTAGGTAAGGGGGTGGAGGATGGATGAGGCAGTGATTCTTTGCCTCTGATTACATTGTGACAAATAAGTAAATAAAGGGCTATAGAATGTTATAAGCTTGTCTGAAAAGGTGTGTTTTAAGAGTGCGTTTGAAGATGTCCAGGTTTGGAGCATGACGTACAGGCTGTGGAAGAGAGTTCCAGATAAGGGCTGATGCTCGTGTAAAGTCCTGGATGCGAGCATGAGAGGAGGTGATCAGCTTAGAGGCCAGGATAATTTCTTGGGAGGAGCGAAGGTTGCGGGAGGGACAATATCTTGAGATTAGTGAGGAGATGTATGGAGGAGACAACTCGTGGAGGGCTTTGTATGTTAGAGTCAGGAGTTTGAACTGGATCCTCTGGGTAATGGGTAACCAGTGGAGAGAATGGCACAGTGGGGCTGCATCGGAAGAGCGTGTGGAAAGGTGAATGAGGCGGACCTACAGTTCTCCTTTAAATGCAGAGAGTTCAGCTACTTGTCATGCATAAACTGACTCCATGGTGATTGAAGTGTTTGCATTTCCCAATGTTCTCCATCTGCACAGCAGGGTGACACCTAGTGGCCACATCACTAACATACATGCTGCACAGTGACAGAATAGTGTCTGTCCATTTCCATGAGTATCTATATTTCATCACGTGTATAATAAGGGAATGAGGAGATTATCGGCCGTGGAACAGATTGCAGCGTTTGACCTTCTGTTCACCCCACATTTATCTCTTTAATAATTATTTCATTATTAATAGTAGATATATAGGAGGGGGAGGGGTGAGTGACAGAGTGACATTTAGATTAGAGTAATTTATGCTAATGAAATGACAGCTTTGTTTGGGAAAATAGGATTTTGCATATATAATTGCTATCGTTTATTCTTATTAAAAATGACCTTTCCAGACTTGCTGTGAAACCAGAAGTCACCTTCCTGTCACCAGAGTTAAACTTTTCCTTCTGGTTGCCACAATAGTGATGCTCAGTGGCCAGTGTGACTGCAGCTCATATGAGTGCATCTCTGTGAATAGTGGCAGGGCGTTCCGTCCATGGGGCGGCAGGGGGCATGGCCCCTCCTTCCACCCCACCCCCCTCCAGTGTGACTGCAGCTCATACATCTCTGTGCATAGCAGCAGGCGTTCCGTCCATTGGGGGGCAGGGGGCGTGGCCCTTCCTTCCACCCCTCCACCCCTCCAGTGTGACTGCAGCTCATACATCTCTGTGCATAGCAGCAGGCGTTCCGTCCATTGGGGGGCAGGGTGCATGGCCCTTCCTTCCCCCCCTCCAGTGTGACTGCAGCTCATACATCTCTGTGCATAGCAGCAGGCTTTCCGTCCATTGGGGGGGAAGGGGGTGTGGCCCTTCCTTCCACCCCTCCCCCCTCCAGTGTGACTGCAGCTCATATGAGTGCATCTCTGTGCATAGCGGCAGGGCGTTCTGTCCATGGGGAGGCAGGGTGCATGGCCCCTCCTTCCACGCTCTCTCCCCTCCAGTGTGACTGCAGCTCATATGAGTGCATCTCTGTGCATAGCGGCAGGGCGTTCCGTCCATGGGGTGGCAGGGGGCGTGGCCCCTCCTTCCTTGCCCCCCCCTCCCCCCTCCAGTGTGACTGCAGCTCATATGAGTGCATCTCTGTGCATAGCGGCAGGGCGTTCCGTCCTTTGGGTGGCAGGGTGCATGGCCCCTCCTTCCATGCCCTCCCCCCTCCAGTGTGACTGCATCTCGTGCATCTCTGTGCATAGCGGCAGGCGTTCCATCCTTTGGGTGGCAGGGTGCGTGGCCCTTCCTTCCACCCCTCCCCCCTCCAGTATGACTGCAGCTCATATGAGTGCATCTCTGTGCATAGCGGCAGGGTGTTCCATCCATGGGGTGGCAGGGGGCGTGGCCCTTCCTTCCCCCCCCTCCCCCCTCCAGTGTGACTGCAGCTCATATGAGTGCATCTCTGTGCATAGCGGCAGGGTGTTCCATCCATGGGGTGGCAGGGGGCGTGGCCCCTCCTTCCTTTTCCCCCCTCCCCCCTCCAGTGTGACTGCAGCTCATATGAGTGCATCTCTGTGCATAGCGGCAGGCGTTCCGTCCATGGGGTGGCAGGGGGCGTGGCCCCTCCTTCCTTTTCCCCCCTCCCCCCTCCAGTGTGACTGCAGCTCATATGAGGGCTTCTCTGTGCATAGCGGCAGGGCAATCCGTCCTTTGGGTGGCAGGGTGCGTGGCCCTTCCTTCCTCCCCCCACCTCCAGTGTGACTGCATCTCATATGAGTGCATCTCTGTGCAAAGCGGCAGGCGTTCCGTCCATGGGGTGGCAGGGTGCGTGGCCCTTCCTTCCACCCCTCCCCCCTCCAGTGTGACTGCAGCTCATATGAGTGCATCTCTGTGCATAGCGGCAGGCGTTCCGTCCATGGGGCGGCAGGGGGCGTGGCCCCTCCTTCCACCCCACCCCCCTCCAGTGTGACTGCAGCTCATATGAGGGCTTCTCTGTGAATAGTGGCAGGGCGTTCAGTCCATGGGGTGGCAGGGTGCATGGTCCCTCCTTCCACCCCTCCCCCCTCCAGTGTGACTGCATCTCGTACATCTCTGTGCATAGCGGCAGGGCGTTCCATCCATGGGGCGGCAGGGTGCATGGCCCCTCCTTCCACGCTCTCCCCCTTCCAGTGTGACTGCAGCTCATATGAGTGCATCTCTGTGCATAGCGGCAGGGCGTTCCGTCCATGGGGCAGCAGGGGGCGTGGCCCCTCCTTCCACGCTCTCCCCCTTCCAGTGTGACTGCAGCTCATATGAGTGCATCTCTGTGCATAGCGGCAGGGCGTTCCATCCATGGGGTGGCAGGGTGCATGGCCCCTCCTTCCACCCCTCCCCCCTCCAGTGTGACTGCATCTCATACATCTCTGTGCATAGCGGCAGGGCGTTCCGTCCATGGGGCAGCAGGGGGCGTGGCCCCTCCTTCCACGCTCTCCCCCTTCCAGTGTGACTGCAGCTCATATGAGTGCATCTCTGTGCATAGCGGCAGGGCGTTCCGTCCATGGGGCGGCAGGGTGCATGGCCCCTCCAGTGTGACTGCAGCTCATATGAGTACATCTCTGTGCATAGCGGCAGGGCGTTCCGTCCATGGGGCGGCAGGGTGCATGGCCCCTCCTTCCACGCTCTCTCCCCCCTCCAGTGACGCTCTCCCCCCTCCAGTGTGACTGCAGCTCATATGAGTGCATCTCTGTGCATAGCGGCAGGGCGTTCCGTCCATGGGGCGGCAGGGTGCATGGCCCCTCCAGTGTGACTGCAGCTCATATGAGTACATCTCTGTGCATAGCGGCAGGGCGTTCCGTCCATGTGCCGGCAGGGTGCATGGCCCCTCCTTCCACGCTCTCTCCCCCCTCCAGTGACGCTCTCCCCCCTCCAGTGTGACTGCAGCTCATATGAGTACATCTCTGTGCATAGCGGCAGGGCGTTCCGTCCATGTGCCGGCAGGGTGCATGGCCCCTCCTTCCACGCTCTCTCCCCCTCCGGTGTGACTGCAGCTCATAAAAGTACATCTCTGTGCATAGCAGCAGGCTTTCCGTCCATGGGGCAGCAGGGTGCATGGCCCCTCCTTCCACCCCTCCCCCCTCCAGTGTGACTGCAGCTCATATGAGTGCATCTCTGTGCATAGCGGCAGGGCCTTCCGTCCATGGGGCAGCAGGGTGCATGGCCCCTCCTTCCACCCCTCCCCCCTCCAAACAAACAAACACAGAACATTTATATCGCGCTTTTCTCCTGGTGGACTCAAAGCGCCAGAGCTGCAGCCACTAGGACGCGCTCTATAGGCAGTCGTAGTGTTAGGGAGACTTGCCCAAGGTCTCCTACTGAATAGGTGCTGGCTTACTGAACAGGCAGAGCCGAGATTCGAACCCAGGTCGCCTGTATCAGAGGCAGAGCCCTTAACCCCTTAACCATTACCCTTAACCATTACACTATCCAGCCACCAGTGTGACTGCATCTCATATGAGTGCATCTCTGTGCATAGCGGCAGGGCCTTCCGTCCATGGGGCAGCAGGGTGCATGGCCCCTCCTTCCACCCCTCCCCCCTCCAGTGTGACTGCAGCTCATATGAGTGCATCTCTGTGCATAGCGGCAGAGCCTTCCGTCCATGGGGCAGCAGGGTGCATGGCCCCTCCTTCCACGCCCTCCCCCTTCCAGTGTGACTGCATCTCATATGAGTGCATCTCTGTGCATAACGGCAGGGGCGTTCCTTCCATGGGGTGGCAGGGGGCGTGGCCCCTCCTTCCTTCCACCCCTCCCCCCTCCAGTGTGACTGCATCTCATATGAGTACATCTCTGCATAGCGGCAGGGCATTCCGTCCATGGGGTGGCAGGGGGCGTGGCGCTCCAGGTGACAGACAGGGAGGGGGTGTCACAAAGGCCTCCCACAGAGGCCATGAGCAGGAGGGGAAGCTGCGCAAGAAGGAGGGACAGTGGAGGGGAGTGGGGGGGGCACACACCCCCTCATCTGGGTCCCCTTCTTCCATGCTCTTCCCCCCCAGATATGGAATCAGCGGCAGGCACAGCGGGTGGGCAGAGAATGACTCACCTCACTCCTGCGTTCCAGGTGCTGGGGCGCTGCATCACCGTCACGTGCCACAGGTAGAGATGTCGCAAACCTCCGATTTTCGGTTCGCGAACACCTTTCGCGAACTTCCGCGGAAGGTTTGGTTCGCGTAAAAGTTCGCGAACGGCAATAGACTTCAATGGGGAGGTGAAAATAGAAACACTTATGCTGGCCACAAAAGTGATGGAAAAGATGTTTCAAGGGGTCTAACACCTGGAGGGGGGCATGGCGGAGTGGGATACATGCCCAAAGTCCCGGGGAAAAATCTGGATTTGACGCAAAGCAACGTTTTAAGGGCAGAAATCATATTGAATGCTAAATTGAAGGCCTAACGTGCTTTCAAACATCTTGCATGTATATACATCAATCAGGGAGTGTAATTACAGTTCTGCTTCACACTGACACACCAAACTCACCGTGTAACGCACCGCAAACAGCTGTTTGCGTAGTGACGGCCGTGCTGGACTGGTGCGCACTGTGGCGAGAGTGTAGGCCGTGGCGTTTTTCAAGCCCATATGGTCGCCGGGCTGTGGTAGTTCAATGATAGAACAACAGTGACTGTCCAGCTGATCAAATTTGGTCTGTCCACAATGAAACAACGACCTTGTTATCTTCTTGTATGTAGGTAGGCATAGGTAGGAGTCCCAGTATAGGTAGGTAGGCATAGGTAGAAGTCCCAGTATAGGTAGGTAGGCATAGGTAGGTGCCTCAGTAGTTAGCTAGGCATAGGTAGGAGACCCAGTATAGGTAGGTAGGCATAGGTAGGAGTCCCAGTATAGGTAGGTAGGCATAGGTAGGTGCCTCAGTAGTTAGCTAGGCATAGGTAGGAGACCCAGTATAGGTAGATAGGCATAGGTAGAAGTCCCAGTATAGGTAGGTAGGCATAGGTAGGAGTCCCAGTAGTTAGCTAGGCATAGGTAGGAGACCCAGTATAGGTAGGTAGGTGCCTCAGTAGTTAGCTAGGCATAGGTAGGAGACCCAGTATAGGTAGGTAGGCATAGGCAGGTCCCCTAGTATAGGTAGGTAGGTAGGTGTCCCCGTATAGGTAAGTAGGTGCCCCAGTAGTTAGGTAGGCATAGGTAGGTGTCCCAGTATAGATAGTTAGGAAGGGCCTGGCTGGCACAGTAATAACAATTACCAAGGTCCAGCTGCAACAGATAGGGCTGTATAATGTCAGTGAGCAACACACACACAAAAAAAAACACACCAGGAAAACATTAGAGCTCTCAAAAGAGCTGTTGAGGGGTGCTATTTTAGCAATAACAATCAGCCAGGAGCAAGCCAAGAGCCTAACTAATCTTTCCCTAGGAGAAAAAATCTGCAGCAGCTCTCCCTGGTCTGTCTATTTGCAGCAGGCACACGAGTGAGTGTCATGGCCAGCGAGTCTGCCTTATATAAGGAGGGGGGGGGGGGCTCCAGGGCTTAGTGTAGCCTTATTGGCTACAATGTGCCTGCTGACTGTGATGCAGAGGGTCAACGTTGACCCTCATAGTGCATTATGGGGCGAATCGAACTTCCGCAAAAGTTCGCCTGGAACCGTTCGCAGGCGAACCATTCGCGACATCTCTAGCCACAGGTAGCAGAGGTAACCTCGTCTCTGTGGCGGCCGGTGAGTAGGGATGCTCATTCGGATTCCGCGGAAATGCAATTCCGAAATTCTGATCGGAAATTGCATTTCCGAATCGGAATGCGGAAATCAGTAATGCAAGTGCGGTAGGCGGATTTCCGCCGGAAATCGCTGAAATTCCGTCCGACTTTAACATCGATCTTCTCAAAAACTATAAGGTCTTTTTTTTGCATCTTGTTCACAAGATTCAGTGTAATAAACCCTGAAAATTTGGTGTTTCTAGGACTTACGGGGGCTTTGCTATTAACCGCTAAAGTCGGCGGATTTTTACTGTAATGTAAAATGCAGAAAATAGGCATCTGCCGATTTTCTGCATTTTACATTACAGTAAAAATCCGCCAACTTTAGCGGTTAATAGCAAAGCCCCCGTAAGTCCTAGAAACACCAACTTTGCAGGGTTTATTAAACAGAATCTTCTGAACAAGATGCAGATCTATAGTTTTCGAGAAAATCGATGTTAAAATCGGGCGGAATTTCCACGATTTCCGGCGGAAATTCCGTACTGGAATGCGGAAGTTGGTAGCGGAAAGCGGAATCGGTAATTGGCAATGGCGGAATGCGGACTTACAGCGGAATCGGAAATTGGCATTTCCGACCATCCCTACCGGTGAGCTGTTGTCTCACCGTCCCTTCTATGGTGACCGCAGCTCTGTGCTGCCCAGTGAGTTGTTGCCTCACCGTGCCATCTATGGTGACCTCAGCTCTGTTCCAGCCGGTGAGCTGTTACCTCACCATGCCTTCTATGGTGACCTCAGCTCTGTGCCGGCCAGTGAGCTGTTACCTCACCCTGCCTTCTCTGGTAACCTCTGTGCCGGCCGGTTAGCTGAGCTGTTGCCTCACCGTGCCTTCTACAGTAACCTCTATGGCGGCCAGCAGTGGTGCTCACCGCCAGGTCGTGATCACGCTTACGCGTGGATTCACGACCATTTTGACGCATTCCGCCTCGGACGCGAAAATTCATGAATGGATTTTCAACCACGAAAATCTACTTCGGCTTTGCGTGAATGCGGACAGAAATCCGCATTCACGCTCGTGAAACCCGGTGCTGAAGTCGTGGTTTGCGGAAATGCGTCAAACTATGCGGAAGTGACACATTGCAGGCCAATCAGAGTGCCCCAGCCAGGCCCTAGCAACCAATCACAGGAGGGGAGTTATGCCCTCCCCTCCTGAATATAAAGCGGCGGCCATGATGGAAAAGCTCTGTCCTTGCTAGACTGTGGTGCTGAGAGGATTATCTCCAGGCCATTGTTGTTTGAGCAAGTGCATTTATTGTGTTAAAAACAAAGCGGTTTTTTTGCTAACACTGCTCTTATACTGTACACAGTTAGCTAGTCAGTGAGTGATTGCTGTAGTTAGTTGTAGTCAGTGTAGTGTAGTGGGAGTGTGGGAGTCTAGTGATTATTTAACTGTGTGTAGTGCAGGCAGGTTCAGTGCTGCAGTGTAGTCAGTGTAGTGGGAGTGGGGATTATCTGTGTGTAGTGCAGGCAGGCAGGTTAGTGCAGCTGCAGTGTTCACTTGTATATTCCAGTGACAGTTATACACTTGTACTATTTGCAGGCAGCCAGTCACACCGCCGGCGCCGCCACTCTCTGCCAGCGCTGTTCATTCATTCTGTCAGTGACCTTGTGCCGTGCCCAGTGCCCACTGCTCGCTCGCTCGCTGGCAGATGAGCATCTCATTACACAGTGTGACATCCTTGTGTGCCCACTGCATCCTTCAGTGACCTAGTTGTATATCCAGTGCCCACTGCTGTGCCCACTGCATCCTTCAGTGACCTTGTGCTGTGCCCACTGCATCCTTCAGTGACCTAGTTGTATATCCAGTGCCCACTGCTGTGCCCACTGCATCCTTCAGTGACCTTGTACTGTGGCCACTGCATCCTTCAGTGACCTAGTTGTATATCCAGTGCCCACTGCTGTGCCCACTGCATCCTTCAGTGACCTTGTACTGTGCCCACTGCATCCTTCAGTGACCTTGTACTGTGCCCACTGCATCCTTCAGTGACCTTGTACTGTGCCCACTGCATCCTTCAGTGACCTAGTTGTATATCCAGTGCCCACTGCTGTGCCCACTGCATCCTTCAGTGACCTTGTACTGTGCCCACTGCATCCTTCAGTGACCTAGTTGTATATCCAGTGCCCACTGCTGTGCCCACTGCATCCTTCAGTGACCTTGTACTGTGGCCACTGCATCCTTCAGTGACCTTGTACTGTGGCCACTGCATCCTTCAGTGACCTAGTTGTATATCCAGTGCCCACTGCTGTGCCCACTGCATCCTTCAGTGACCTTGTACTGTGGCCACTGCATCCTTCAGTGACCTTGTGCTGTGCCCACTGCATCCTTCAGTGACCTTGTACTGTGCCCACTGCATCCAGTGATTCATTACTAGCAACATGTCTGGCAGGGTTTCGCGGGGTGAGAGGAAAGGGAGTTCAATTGCCTCAGCCACTTCTGGGACTGCTCCACGTCCAGGGAGAGGACGCCCAGCTGTACGTGGTCGTGATGCAGCAGAAAAGGGGGCAGCAAAGCCTGGGCCGAGTCAGCGGACACCATTGTCCAAATATTTTAAAGTTTCTGGTCCTCGTGTGGTGGTTGAGCAAATGGAACCTGACGTACTCATGGACATCATGACTTCCTCCCAGACCTCTACTGTGAGCACCACTCCAAGCAGTAGCAGCAGCAGCCAACATCCCACGCTTGTTGTGACATCCACCCCATCACCCACTGGTCAGCAGCCCTCCCAGGATGACAGCATTCTGTCCCTCGGTCCGGCTTCTGGGAACCTGCTGATGCAAGAAGCTCAGGACTTACTGGGGACTGATGTGGCAGAGATTGAGATCGGGCCACAATCACAAGCGTTGTTGAGTTCTGGTGATGAAGAAGAGGGGTCTGTGTCTGGGGATGTAGGGACAGAAGAGGAGGCGGGGGAGTCAGAGGAAGAGCTGGATTATGATGATGCTGCTGATGATGACGACGTTGTGGACCCTAACTATGTGCAGCCTGCTGAGTCCGTGGAAGAATGGTCAGAGCAGGATGACGAGTCACCTCGGCCTAGGCAAGGATATAGCCATATGTCAGGCAGGGGCAGAGGCATCGGCAGCAGTGGGCGTGGAGGAAGTAGACAGGACACTGCTTCAGCCGGCACCACCACCATGCAACCCCCGGCAACTACTACCACACATTGCTCCGCTGCACCCTCTGCTAGTGAGGGCCGCAGTAAATTAAAGTCACCAGTGTGGGATTGCTTTGAGGAATGTACTGATGACAAAAGGTATGCGGTGTGCAGGTTATGCAGCAAAAGATTGAGCCGTGGGAAAAGTCTGAGCAAGATGGGTACCTCATCCCTCCAGGGCCACCTGAGAAGCCGCCACTGCCGCGAGTATGCGGACTTTAAGAGGAAGCAGGCACTGCTGGCAGGGGTTCCTGAGAGCAGAAGGCCCACCAGCGCAGCAGCATCCTCCCTCCCTCAGGGTCGTGAATCCTCCACAGCAGCAGCAGTAGTAGCACGCAAGCGCTCTTCCACCTCGGCTGCTCAGGACACAGACATTGAGGCTGGCAGCCAGTGTTCGTCTCTCTCCTCTGTCTCCCCTGCATCCCAGCGTCGTCAGACCCTGCTGAGCGACACCTTTCAGGGTCTGACCAAGCCTCTGCCTCCAAGCCACAGGCAGATCCGCAAACTAAATGGCTTGCTGGCCCGGGCCATGGCATCACAGCTGCTTCCCTACTCCCTGGTGCAGAAGGGGAGCGCCATGCGGACGCTGCTCCAATTTGGCATCCCCGAGTGGCAAGTCCCCAGTCGCCACTATTTCAGCAGGAGCGCGATCCCAGCACTCCACAAGTTTGCGGTGGAAAACGTGGCCCGTTCCCTGGACTACTCTGTGGGCAAGCGGGTCCACGTGACCATGGACTCGTGGAGTAGCAGATTTGGGACAGGTCGCTACCTGTCCTTTACGGCCCACTGGGTGACACTGATGAAAGGGAGGGAGGACAAGAGCGCATCAGCCCAGCTAGTGGTGCCACCACGCGGGATCAGGGGGGATGCAGAAGGGTCCTGTCACGACACTCCCTGAGCACCCGGAAAGCAAGCCCGCCTCGGCAGCAGCAGCGCCAAGCCTCGGCACTGCCAAGCCCTTTTAAAATTGGTGACCCTGGGGAAGGAGAGGCTTACGGCCACCAACGTCCTGGCCGCCCTCAGGAAGCAGGAGCGGAGGTGGCTGACCCCCAGAGGCCTGGAAGTGGGGTATGTGGCAGCCGATAACGGGGCCAACCTGGTGGCAGCAGTGCAGCAGGGAAACCTCCAGCACATCCCCTGCTTGGCCCACCTGCTCAATCTTGTGGTGCAGCACTTCTTGCGCACCTACCAGGGGATGAGCGAGCTGCTGCAGGATGCCCGGGCGGTGGTATGCTTTTTCCGCCTGTCAGCCACTGCCTCTGCACTCTTGTCCACCTTACAGCAGCAGTATGGAAGGCCACAACACCGGCTGATCATTGACATGCCAGTTTGCTGGAATTCGACTCTGGCCATGTTGGAGCGGCTGTGTCAGCACAGGCTGGCTCTTAGGGCCTACATGCTAGACCCAAGTGTCCCCAGCAACCAGCAAGTCCCCATGATTACTGCCACTCAGTGGACACTGATGCAGCAAGTATGCCTGGTGCTGAGTCCCTTCCTGGAGGCAACCAAGATGGTCAGTGAGGAGCGGGCCTCTGTGTGCCAGTGGGTGCCCTTGGTAAATGGACAATTTAATTGAGCGTGGGGATGAAGCCCTGAGGCAGTTGGAAGAACAGGAGCAGATGGCAGCACAGTCCAGCTCAGAGGAGGGCTCACAGCAGGTAGTGGAAGAGTTGGAGGTCCCTAACCTGAATGAGGAGGAGGAGGAGGAGCAGAGTGCAGCAGGCGTTGTACGTGGATGGCGGTTTGAGGACAACGACATGGCACAGGAAGAGGACAGGCATGCGTTATGGGACAATGGCGAGGACGAGGAAGATCTTGCTGGCAGGGCCCACTTGTTTCCCATGGCTGTGCACATGTTGCGCTGCCTTCGCAGGGACCCCCGGGTGATCCAGATGCGTTCAAGGGAGGACATCTGGATTACCTTGATGCTTGATCCCCGTCTGAAGGGGAAGCTGGGAGACTTAATGACGCCATCCACCACCGAGCAACGCACAAGGGAGTTGAAGGAGGCCCTTGTGCGCAGACTACTGGAAGCATTCCCCCAGCCTTCCACCCCCACTGTAACTGCTCTGCCAAGCCAGCAAGAGGTGCCTGCCATTGCCACTAGCAGCACAACAACAACCACCAGCAGCAGCAGCAGCAACTGGCGCCCCGGAGACCTGAAGAGCCTAAGCAAGAGCCTGTATGCAGTGCAGCAGCCCAGAACAGAGGTGCCCGCCACAGCATCCACCACCAACCAGCACAAGCAACGACTGACCACCATGGTGTCTGACTATATGGGGTCATCCAGCGGGCTCAATGACACCGACAGCCCCGTGGACTCCTTGGAGTACTGGGTCAAGAGACTGGACATCTGGAGCGAGCTTTCCCAGTACGCCCTGGAACTCCTATCCTGCCCTCCTTCCAGTGTCCTCTCAGAGAGATGCTTTAGTGCGGCCGGTGGCGTGGTCACAGAGAAGCGCTCTCGGCTCTCCCACGCCTCTGTGGACAAACTCACCTTCCTGAAAATCAACCAGGCTTGGGTGGAAGGTGAGTTCCTGGCCCCTATTGTCGGACACAGGGGGACATGAAGTGGCTGCTGCATGTGCTGTTGTTAACTATGCCTGCCTTTATAAAGACATTTACTACCTGCCTAGTGCCTACCTTGGTTAATTTTTTGGTGTTATGGTACTACTACCAGTAAGTTGCCATGGTCCTCCTTCTGAGCTGCTGAACTGACCGCCCGCTTTGTCCTCCTGACTCAGTCGCTACTACACTCTGCGTTCACACTGCCCGGGTCACCGGGTGCATTTAATTTTTTGGCCAGCACTATGACGCTGTGCTACTACTACTGTGCTGCTGCTGCTGAACTGACCGCCCGCTTTGTCCTCCTGACTCAGTCGCTACTACACTCTGCGTTCACACTGCCCGGGTCACCGGGTGCATTTAATTTTTTGGCCAGCACTATGACGCTGTGCTGCTACTACTACCACCAGTATGTTGCCGTGGTCCTTCTGTGCTGCTGAACTGACCGCCCGCATAGTCCTTCTCCTGACTCAGTCGCTACCACCACTGCACTCTGCGTTCACACTGCCCGTGTCCACTGACAACTCTGCTGCGATGTCATTGCTAATTGCTGCAAAAAAACCAAATTTTTTTTTACAAAAACCTCTCTGGAGCCTTTTTGCCGTCAGCCACTCATCCTCCTCCAGCGGTACCTTCGCCGCCAAGTGCCATTGGAACTCGCCTTCACCTCTTTGACTGCTTAACGCGTATATCCCTTTTTAAAACCACTTATTACCAATTAATAGCCCCATTTAAAGTGTTGATTTCACTTTAAAATCCATTTTCTCTAGAAATTTTTTTTTTTTTGGAATTTGTTATGTTGAAGTTATGTTGCCCCTTATCACCTCGATAATCCATGCTATTTGGGGGACTGTAGCATGTATGGGGGCTTTGTTATTAACGTTAAAAGAAAATCCGCCTCTGGGCGTGAATCCGCGTGTGATTACGCCATTCACGGGAAAAAATCCGCGTGGTTGCGTGGACGCGGACGAAAATCCGCATGCGGCGGGGCCGAATGCGGAATTTTTTTTGCAACCACGCGGATTTCCGAATTCGTGGATGAGGCACATCCGAGCATCACTAGCGGCCAGTGAACTGTTCTCTCACCGTTCCTTCTATGGTAACCTCAACTCTGTGCCAGCCAGTGAGCTATTGCCTCACCGTGCCTTCTACGGTAACCTCAGCTCTGTGCCAGCCGGTGAGCTGTTACCTCACCGTTCCTTCTATTGTAAACTCATTTCTGGACCAGCCAGTGAGCTGTTGCCTCACCATGCCTTCTATGGTAACCTCGGCTCTGTTCCGGCCAGTAAGCTGTTGCCTCACCATGCCTTCTATGGTAACCTCGGCTCTGTGCCGGTCAGTAAGCTGTTGGATTCTCATCCACCTCTGAGAACCATTATTTCATTTCCTCCTCGGTGAAATATTCATGTCTCTCCTGCCGATAGAAGTAATTAGATTTTATTCCTGCAGACACCAGCCAATAAATCACTCTGCAACACACAGAGATATAAATGGCACTTCACTAAACGCCACTTAAAGGTGAGTCAGCCGCCACTGGAAGTTCCATCCGCCTGGGGAATTTGGCAGCGAGTTTGGCCTGGAGCGCATCTCCTGTGACAGATGGATATTAACCAGAAAACTCGTCAATTTATCTCCCGCGTCTCCCGTGGAATCTCTCAACAAAACCGAGATGACAAAGAGAGAATTGCCGAACCGGAGAAATAATACTCGTCATTTTACAGCGATGTCATTCTTACGCGAGCTTCGCCGCCGCTCTTTGTTATACTTGTCATCACAACGCCGGGACAAGGGGGACATTACTTACAAAAACTGGCAGAGTAATTGCTATGTGTGTTCTGCTGTCATCCCAATTTCACTGCTAAATTGTTTTGCAAAGTGTAAAATTCATAAAGGACTTCTGAGGAGAGGACAGAAATCTGTGTTTAGTCACCTGATTCTTTTTCCAGCAGCCGTTTGAGTTCCTTGCCGTAGCCCCGGTTCTCCTCGGTGTCCCGCTGGCCACCCGTAATGATCGGTTCTTCTGCGCGCACCCACATCATCTGGCTCATACCCCGAGGAGGACCGGGGCTGCGGTGAGGGACTCGAACGGTTGCTAGGGGCTGGAAGAAGCCCCAGGTGAGTAAACATAGATTTTTGTCCTCGCCTCAGAAGTCCTTTAAGTGGAATCTGTCATGGACAACGTTACAGAATATTGCGATATGACCTGGGAACCAGCAGTGCATGGAAGGACTAGCAGCAGTCATGATACAGACAGAGGAAAAGCAGCAGCAGCAGGGCCGGTTCTAGACTTTTTCCCGCCTGAGTCAAACTTGTGAAGATAGGTAGTATAATTAGCCCCTAGTATAGGTAGCCTGGAGGGGGTAGCAGGCAGGAAGGGAGAGCAGCGAGCACAGCAGTGGGAAGGGGGGGCCAGACCTCCTTCTCTCACCTGGGTCACCCCCAGGCTGTGCTCCCCCTCCAGCTATTACCGCAGTGTACAATTATCAGGCAGCGGGGCAGCGATGACTCACCTCCTTCCTGTTCCAGCGCTGCGTTCCACTACTCGTCACTTCCTGCAGTGTTGCCTACTATCCTGTACAGTGGCGGCATTGCAGGAAGAGACGAGCGCTGGAACGCAGAAGGAGGTGAGTCATCGCTTCCCCGCCTGCTGCCTGATAATTGTATACTGCGGTAATAGCTGGAGGGGGAGCGCAGACCGGGGGGACCCAAGTGAAAGGGTAGGTGGGGGGGGTCTGACCCCCTCCCCACCGTTGTGCCTGCTGTGCCGCAGCAAGGCAGCCTCCCATCACCCAGATGAGGTGGATTTTGTGTGGAAATGCCTGCCGCATTATGTATATTTTGGAGGAAACGCTTCCATATTATGTGTATTTTGTGGAGAAACACTAAACATCATGATTATTTGGTTCCCCATCCAGTAACTAGAGATGGGCCGAACCTCCGATTTTCGGTTCACGAACTTCCGCGGAAGGTTCGGTTCGCGCGAACTTTCGCGAACCGCAATAGACTTCAATGGGGAGGCGAACTTTGAAAAATAGAAACACTTATGCTGGCCAGAAAAGTGATGGAAAAGATGTTTCAAGGGGTCTAACACCTGGAGGGGGGCATGGCGGAGTGGGATACACGCGAAAAGTCCCGGGAAAAAAATCTGCATTTGACGCAAAGCAGCGTTTTAAGGGCAGAAATCACATTAAATGCTAAATTGCAGGCCTAAAGTGCTTTAAAACATCTCACATGTGTATACATCAATCAGGGAGTGTAATTAGAGTACTGCTTCACACTGACACACCAAACTCACCGTGTAACGCACCACAAACAGCTGTTTGTGTAGTGACGGCCGTGCTGGTCTGGTGCGCACCATGGCGAGAGTGCAGGTTTTGGTGGCTTTACAGCCCATATGGTCGCCTGGCTGATGTAGCTGAATGACAGAACAGTGACTGTCCAGCTGATCAAATTTGGTCTGACCACAATGAAGCAACAACCTTATTATCTTCTTGTATCAGGAGAACATTAGCTCTCAAAAGAGCTGTTGAGGGGTGCTTTTTTTAGCAATAACAATCAGCCAGGAGCAAGCTAACAAGCCTACAAGAGCCTAACTAATCTTTCCCTATGAGAGTCTGCCAGCAGCTGTCCCTTCACTAATTACTGCAGGTACACGAGTGAGTGTAATGGCCAGCGCTGCCTGCCTTTTATAAGGGGGGGAGTGGCTCCAGGAGAGAGTGTAGCCTAATTGGCTACAATGTGCCTGCTGACTGTGATGTAGAGAGTCAAAGTTGACCTTAATGGTGCATTATGGGGGAGAACCAAAGTTCCGGAAAAGTTTGCGTTACATGACGAACGCGAACCACCGGAAGTTCGCCTGGAACCGTTCGCTGGCGAACCGTTCAGGCCATCTCTACCAGTAACTAGACAACCTAGTCTGCCTATGCCTACAAATGGCCATGATTCCCTCAGCACCTCTCACCCATGGGCTCCCTCCTCTTCTCTGTACAGAGCCCATGCGGTGGCTGTAGTTGTACTGCCTTTGCCTCATACAGAGGAAGTGGTTGCCTTGAGTTTGCCGCGTTGGAAAAATAGCGTTTGATGTTCTGTTTGACGTTTCGTCATGCGGAGTGTAAATTTATTCACCATTATGAAGTTCTTTAAGTTAAACTCGCGGAGTCGGAGCTGCCTTCATCTCAATAATTCATCTCTCTTTCCTCCGAGTCTCCACACAATGTGGCTGCGCTAATCTCTACCTGGGTGGTTAATTAGCGCTGTCACCTAACGATAAGCGGGAGGATGAGGCGTGTGGAAATGTTACATAAATGTCACATTAGATGTAAATTACACGCTCTCCTGACAGCTCGTCATCTGTTATGTGCCGTGCGTCTCCCGAGAATTATCATCCAGGCGGGCGCCACGTGAAGTGCAAGAGAGGGAGCGCCATTCTTCGCTGGCGTGGGGAGAGGAGCCGATCTATGCAGGTGACAATCACGCGGAAACTGGGACAGCGACATACATCCTATAGACACAGACTACAAGCTGAACTAACGTTATAAATGAAGATGGGAGAATCGCAGTATTGCCGCAATCACTGTCCTGTAGCCCAAAGGAGCAGAGCAACACTGCAGGAACGAGGTTAGTTAATAAAAGCATGGCCAAAAAATGGGCACAAGTTAAATAGCGGACGCCGGGGACACCTGCTATACTATTAAGAGGGCGGCTCCAATTAAATTGTTAATTATTGTTTTATTGTTAGTGGGCAGCTCTGCTTAAATTCTTATTAATAGTTTAATGTTATATGGCGGGGGGTCTTAGGGTTAGGCACCACCAGGGGAGGTCTTAGAGTTAGGCACCAACAGGAGGGTCTTAGGGTTAGGTACACCAGGGGGAGCTATACCAGCCTGCATGGTCCATGGTATGGGGGGGGGGAGGGGGGGGGGAGGGGTGGCAAAGCCTTCCCCTCTCCCCCAGAGCCCTTGTCCAATCCATGGACAAGGGGCTCTTCCCCACCTCTGGTGCCCCAGGAGGAGGTGAAGGCCCAGAGATGTCCCGAGAAGGAGGGGGGTTCATGGTAACATCTGGGAGTTCTCTTTAAGAAGGGGACCCCAGATATCCGCCCCCTCCCAGGAGAAATGGGTATAGGGGTACATAGTACTTGTTACCCATTTCCACAAAGGGTTAAGTGGAATAAAATTACAACAATGAGTAAAGTATTTTTTTGTTTTTTCGTGTTCAAAACATTTTATTGTGGTATACACACAGATGAATATGAAATTAATCCATATATATTCTTGTACTAGCTGATGACCCGGCGTTGCCCGGGTATGTATTTGGCTGGTGCTGATTCCGCCCACTTTTTCTAACCCTAACACACAATTACATAATGACCAAGTTTGTGAGCTTTGGGGTCCTTGGCATCAATAATTTGTATATTTCCAAAGAAATTAAACAAAGCAGATTGGCTATGTGGGGCTATGCCCCTTTCCAGCATTTGAACCGCAGTCACCCAATGGCCAACTGTAGCAGGTTTGAGGCATCTGCTATTAACAGTGTAAAAATGGCAGCAATTTAAATATTCCCCTTGAAAATCAACAGATGAACTTTGATTAGCTATTATAGGCTCCACCCACTTCCCGGAATATTAATCTCAGTCACCCAGTGACCATGTGGGCAAAGTTTGAGTACCCTGCCATAAACAGTGTAAGAATGGCTGCAGTTTATATTTTCCCAGTGAAACTAGTTTTCGGCTCCGCCCACTTTTTGTAACCTGGACATACAGCCGCTCAATGACCAAGTTTGTGAGCTTTGGGGTCCTTGGCATCAATAATTTGTATTTTCCCAAGAAATGAAACAAATCTGATTGGCTGTTTTTGGCTCCGCCCCCCCTCTCTGAATTTGAACCCCAGTGACCCAATGACCGACTGTACCAGGTTTGAGGCTTGTGCCATTAACAGTGCAAGAATGGCAGCAATTTTAATATTCTCCTTAAAAAATCCACAAGAAAGACCATGGACCATGCGGGCTGGTATAGCTCAGGGTGCAAAGCCCCACTAGGCCGGGGCTCCGCATTCTGGCTATGCCAGCCTGTGTGGGGGACAAGGGGTTACAGAGGCTCGGGAGGGGGGACCCCCTTACTTTTTTTTTTACTTTCTCAAACTCTGAACGTAAAAAAAGAAGTTTGCTATTAACCGCTAAAGTAATCTTTGATTCTGACTCATGATTACGGATGTAAAGTGAAATTCCTACTTGAAACCTCATTCGAATTTGGAACTTCGATTCTATCCGTAGTTAATATCACAGCCGAATCAGAAGTGAGTAGAACCGTGATTGAAACCACTCGAATCTGGAATCTGGTGCACCACTGGTTATAGTGAAATATCGGCAAACATTGCCAATATTTCACTATATGAATCAGGTTTTAGAATATCGGTAAACATACCGATATTTTACTACTGCAGTTAAATTGTTATTTACCGTTTGCGCTTAAGTTAGCGTGCAAATTTTTCATATATATGCCTTAGTGGGTAGTATATAGTAGGTGGCCTGATGGCCGTTTTGCGCTGACCGTACTTCTACAGAGGCCAAAAGAACCCTTCACAAACAGTGATGAGCAAAAAATAATGTAAAATTCGACTTTCGGATGAAAATGCCGGCGAGAATCATTTTGTAATATATTAGTGATTTTTCTCATTTTTCGCAAATTTGCACGCTAAAATAAACCATTTCTTTGTGCTTTTCACTGTAAATGTATACATTTTTTATGTTTTTGCAAATGTTTGCATCGGAGAGACAAATTTATTTCCTTTGATCACACTGCAAAAATACAATTTATTTTGCAAATATATTCTGGAAATCAAACAAAGCATTTTCGATGGGAAAATCTCTTTGGCAAAAATTCACAAGTAACACTGTTCATAAATAGAGTGGGGCCGAACCTCCGATTTTCGGTTCGCGAACCGGGTTCGCGGATCTTCGCGGAAAGTTCAGTTCGCCGAAAAGTTCGCGAACCGCAATAGACTTCAATGGGGATGCAAACTTTGAAAAAAAAAATTATGCTGGCCACAAAAGTGATGGAAAAGATGTTTCAAGGGGTCTAACACCTGGACCCCCAGGTGGAGGAGTGGGATACATGCCAAAAGTCCCCGGGAAAAATCTGGATTTGACGCAAAGCAGCGTTTTAAGGGCAGAAATCACATTGAATGCTAAATGGCAGGCCTAAAGTGCTTTAAAACATCTTGCATGTGTATACATCAATCAGGTAGTGTAATTAAGGTACTGCTTCACACTGACACACCAAACTCACCGTGTAACGCACCGCAAACAGCTGTTTGTGTAGTGACGGCCGTGCTGGACTGGTGCGCACCATGGCGAGAGTGCAGGTTTTGGTGGCTTTACAGCCCATATGGTCGCCTGGCTGATGTAGCTGAATGACAGAACAGGTATACAGTGGCGGGTTCACTGAACACAACAGGTATGCAGTGGTGGGTTCACTGAACATAACAGGTATGCAGTGGTGGGTTCACAGAACAGGTATGCAGTGGCAGGTTCACTGAACAGGTATACAGTGGCGGGTTCACTGAACAGAACAGGTATACAGTGGCGGGTTCACTGAACAGAACGGGTATACAGTGGCAGGTTCACTGAACAGGTATACAGTGGCGGGTTCACTGAACACAACAGGTATGCAGTGGCGGGTTCACTGAACAGGAATACAGTGGCGGGTTCACTGAACAGAACAGGTATGCAGTGGTGGGTTCACAGAACAGGTATGCAGTGGTGGGTTCACAGTACAGGTATGCAGTGGTGGGTTCACAGAACAGGTATGCAGTGGTGGGTTCACAGAACAGGTATGCAGTGGTGGGTTCACAGAACAGGTATGCAGTGGCAGGTTCACTGAACAGGTATGCAGTGGTGGGTTCACTGAACAGGTATGCAGTGGTGGGTTCACAGTACAGGTATGCAGTGGTGGGTTCACAGAACAGGTATGCAGTGGTGGGTTCACTGAACAGGTATGCAGTGGTGGGTTCACTGAACAGGTATGCAGTGGTGGGTTCACAGTACAGGTATGCAGTGGTGAGTTCACAGAACAGGTATGCAGCCAGGAACAAGCTAAGCCTAACTAATCTTTCCCTATGAGAGACAGTCTGCAGCAGCTCGCCCTACTCTGACTAATGCAGGCACACGAGTGACCGTAATGGCCGCCGCTGCCTGCCTTATATAAGGGGGGTGGGGCTCCAGGGGCTAGTGTAGCCTAATTGGCTACACTGGGCCTGCTGACTGTGATGTAGAGGGTCAAAGTTGACCTTCATGGTGCATTATGGGGCGAACCGAACTTCCGCAAAACTTCACCTGCGGGACGCGAACGCGAACCACTGAAGTTCGCATGGAACCGTTCGCAGGCAAACCGTTCGGCCCAACTCTATTCATAAACCATTCACCTTCGCTCTGACTCTGCTCAGAACTCCGAGCCTTCTTAAAATCCACAAGAGGCTGGACAGGCCTCCAGGTAGACCCATTGTTTCGGGCATTGGGTCAATATTTGTACCAATAGCTAAATTCCTGGATGGCCTGCTCCAGCCTCTTGTACATGAAGTACCATCGTATCTTCGTGATACAAGGATGTTTTTGGATAAATTACGAGGTCTTGGTCAAGTCGATGAGGGAGTGCTACTTGTTACACTAGATGTTGAGAGCCTCTACACCTCCATCCCGCATGATGGGGGTGTGGAGGCGATTGACTGGTTCATCATGACCCGCACTGACTATTCACACGAGCAGAGGAAATTTCTGGTGCGACTGTTGGAGGTGGTACTCAAGTGCAACTATTTTACGTTTGGGGGCAGGTATTTTGTGCAGAGGCGGGGCACGGCAATGGGCTCGAACGTGGCCCCCTCCTACGCAAATCTATACATGGCCCTCCATGAGGAGGCATTTGTCTATGATAATCGTCTTTTCCGCCAGCACGCTTTGTGCTGGTGGAGATTTATAGACGACATATTTTGCGTGTGGAGGGGCCCGCGTTCGAGCCTGGATCAGTTCGTATCGCAACTGCACAGTGCCTGCCCCTATATTCGGTTTACGACGCATAGTTACCCCAGTAGTGTCTCCTTTTTGGACACTCGAGTCATTTTGCAAGATGGTCACTTCGAGACGGATTTATTTGTCAAAGAGACTGATAGAAACTCCCTGTTGCACTATAGGAGTTTCCACCCCGACGGCACCAGAGATAGTATACCACTAGGGCAGCTTAAGAGAGTGGCGGACATTGTCACAGATACTGAGGTCAGGGAGAGGAGACAGGAAGAAATGAGGAGTAAGTTTAGGGCCCGGGTTACCCTGAAAATACGTTCCAAACTGAGAAACGTGATAGAATAGGTAGAAGGAGAAGCCTTAGGTTACCTTTCGTATCCACATATAATACCTGCAGTAACATGATTGCACGTACAATTCGCAAACATTGGCACATTTTGAGTGAAGGATTCCCATCGATTCCAGAACTACGATATCCCCCGTTGATGTCCTTTAAAAGGGCACCAACAGTTCGGGACAAAATTACTAGGAGTGGGGGCCCTGTTGGGGACACGGGCAGAAGGGGCATGTACCCTTGTTTATCATGCCACATGTGTGGACATGTTATCAGGGGGGACACTTTCTGCCATCCCTCAACGGGTGTCCCCTTTAAAATACGTGGCCGATACGATTGTAACTCTCGGTACGTCGTATATATGATTAAATGCCCATGTGGTTTGGGCTATGTAGGCAAAACCACTCAGCGACTTAAGGAGCGTTTCTCGTCGCATAAATCGAATATACGCGACCCGAATTGCACTTTGGCGGTAGCGCAACATTTTCATTTGCATAAACACGCAGTGTCACAATTGCGCATAATAGCAATCGATGGGGTCCCGGATACTTGGAGGGGCTCGGATAGGGACAAGGCCTTACTTAAAAGGGTGGCCTTTTGGATCAGGAAACTGAATACTTTTGGAGTGGGTGGTTTAAACCGCGAATATGATCTTAGTTTTTGTATCTAGTGACATCAGAACCTCCTGAGTTAATCACGTTTTCATATGTTTATTTTATGCTCTTTTTCCAGATTTTGCTTTTAACCACTTCCCTACCACGCTATGTTTTGCTGATCGGTGCTGCGTGGGCTCTCCAGCCCGCAGCACCGATCAGCTAGCAGCCAGGCCGATCAGACTTCCCCCCTTTTTTCCCCACTAGGGGGATGTCCTGCTGGGGGGGTCTGATCGCCGCCGGCTGCTTGCGCTTGCGGGGGGGGGCTCTTCAAAGCCCCCCTCCGCAGCGCTTCCTGGCCTCCTTCCCCTTCCCTCCCTCTCCCTCCCCCTGTGAGCGGCGCAGGACGGATTTCCGTCCTGCGCCTGATGGGATAGGCTTTAGCCTATCAGATGCCGGTGATCCCCGGCCAATCAGAGGCCGGGGATCGCCGATCTCCTCTACGGCGCTGCTGCGCAGCAGCGCCGTATGCATGTAAACACCGGGGAAGATCTTCCCCGTGTGTTTACATTTACCCTGCGAGCCGCCGATCGGCTCGCAGGGTGTTCACGGAGACACCCTCCGGGAACTGACATGGAACGGCCGCTCATACGAGCGGCCGTTTCCATGGTATACACTTCTGGATTCAGGGGCGTGTATATACGCTCCGAGAATCCGGAAGTGGTTAATGTCCACCCTCAGCGAACCAGGTAGGAGAACAACACTGCTTTTTGTATTCTTGATGCGACGTTTTTGTCGCACTTAAAATATACTTAAAGGGAACCAGAGACGAAGCCCCCTCTTGTATTTTACCTTATAAATCAGTGGGAACATGACAGTAAACACCTAATCTGCCCTTTGTTTCATTGTTCTCTGTGTAATCTGACTGTTATCACGTCTGATAAGAATCCCCGACTGAGAAGTCAGGCTGCTCCGTCTAGCTTTGCTACAGAAAGATTATAGCTAAGTCTGTATTCTGTGGTGTTATTTCAAGCCCAAGCCTGCCCCCTTGTGGCTTTGCTATAATGACTCAGCAATAATCATTCCCAGCAAAGCCAGATTTAATTGCTCAGTCTGGGATTCTTGTGACTGCTAATAACAGACACTTTTAGCAGTGAGGGTGAAACAGACAGCATGGTAAGTGTTTTCTCTAATGTTCTTACTGATATACATGGTAAAATACATGAGGGGGCTTCGTCTCTGGTTCCCTTTAAACTCATTGTCTATGCGAACTATTGACTGCATTAGAATTTTTGCACACACTGACATCTTGTGGCTTAATCTTGAACTTTTCATTTTTTACTGCAGGGTGCAACTTTAATGTCGCACCGACCTTTAGTGAGCCATCTTGTGGCCACTTTTGGTAATACTGCAACCTGATCACTCCAATGACCATAATGTGTTGACTACTTCCGGGTTGACCTGGAAGTTGTAAGAGCACTGCCTGCACAGCTGTGAGTGGCTGGCTGGAGGAGGGACAGGAGGAGAAAGTGTTTCCCTTTTTTGGAAGTGATCATCTATCCATCCCAGCTTGGGGGTGTGGTGTACAAGCTAATTCAGGTATTACACTTTTTTTCAGTGTGCATGAAACCTGAGCATATTTGCATATTACCATTGAAGTTCCCTCTCAGGTCCGCTCTGGGGCCCCTCCCATACAGGAAGGGGGTATTTAAAGGTGTTTGTCTTGTCACAATTTTTATGGCTTTGAGCAGTTTGATAAAGGTGTAAACCGAAACAGCAGTCTATCACTGCTGCCACTTTGGTGCTATTAAAAGAGCTTTGATACAAGACAGCGGTGCTGGTCCTTTCTGTTTTATCTGAACTCCGAGCAACATATTTTCATGCAGGCCAATATGTCTCACACTGCTTCCATTATTATTAGTGATTTATAAAGCACCAACATATTCCGTGGTGCTGTACCAAGTAACAAACAAACATGGGGTACATAATAATACAGACAAATGGAATATACCAAATATAAACACTGGTGTTATTAAACCTGTTTCAAGGGCAGTTTCTAGGCTAAATTGCACCCAGGGAGAGGGTGTAAACATTGCGGTTTGATAGGTACGTGCCCCCAGTATAGATTAGATAGGTAGATGCCCCCCCTATAGGTTAGATAGGTAAGTGCCCCCAGTATAGGTTAGATAGGTAAGTGCCCCAAGTATAGGTTAAATAGATACAGTAGTTGCCCCCAGTATAGGTTCGATAGGTAGGTGTCTCCAGTATAGGTTAGATAGGTAGTTGCCCACAGTATAGGTTAGATAGGTAGGTGCCCCCAGTATAGGTTAGATAGGTAGGTGCTCCCAGTGTAAAATAGATAGGTAGTTGCCCCCTATATAGGTTAGATAGGTAGTTGCCCACAGTATAGGTTAGATAGGTAGGTGCCTCCAGTATAGGTTAGATAGGTAGTTTCCCCCAGTATAGGTTAGATAGGTAGGTGCCCCCAGTATAGGTTACATAGGTAGGTGACTCCAGTGTAGGTTAGATAGGTAGGTGCCCCCAGTATAGGCTAGATAGGTAGGTGCCCACAGTATAGGTTAGATAGGTAGGTGCCTCCAGTATAGGTTAGATAGGTAGGTGACTCCAGTATAGGTTAGATAGGTAGGTGCCCCCAGTATAGGCTAGATAGGTAGGTGCCCCAGTATAGGTTAAATAGGTAGTTGCCCCCAGTATAGGTTAGATAGGTAGGTTTCCCCAGTATAGGCTAGATAGGTAGGTTCCCGCATTATAGGCTAGATAGGTAGGTGCCCCAGTATAGGTTAGATAGGTAGGTGCCCCAGTATATGTTAGGTAGGTAGTTGCCCCCAGTATAGGTTAGATAGGTAGGTTCCCCCAGTATAGGCTAGATAGGTAGGTGCCCCCAGTATAGGCTAGATAGGTAGGTGCCCCAGTATAGGTTAGATAGGTAGGTGACTCCAGTAAAGGTTAGATAGGTAGGTGACTCCAGTAAAGGTTAGATAGGTAGGTGCCCCAGTATAGGTTAGTCAGGTAGGTGACTCCAGTATAGGTTAGATAGGTAGGTGACTCCAGTAACGGTTAGATAGGTAGGTAACTCCAGTATAGGTTAGTCAGGTAGGTGACTCCAGTATAGGTTAGTCAGGTAGGTGACTCCAGTATAGGTTAGATAGGTAGGTGACTCCAGTAAAGGTTAGATAGGTAGGTGACTCCAGTAAAGGTTAGGTAGGTAGGTGTCCCTGTATAGGTTAGTCAGGTAGGTGACTCCAGTATAGGTTAGTCAGGTAGGTGACTCCAGTATAGGATAGTCAGGTAGGTGACTCCAGTATAGGTTAGATAGGTAGGTGACTCCAGTAAAGGTTAGATAGGTAGGTGCCCCCAGTATAGGTTAGATAGGTAGGTGCCCCCAGTATAGGTTAGTCAGGTAGGTGACTCCAGTATAGGTTAGATAGGTAGGTGACTCCAGTAAAGGTTAGATAGGTAGGTGCCCCCATATGCAGCGGGAGAGAGCAGGCACAGTGGAGTTAAAACTCACCTTCCGCAATCACCCCCAACAGCTTTTTCATCTTCCTGTCCCAGGTGTCTGTCGCGTTTTTAACAGCACTTCCTTGTGATGACATGCGGCTACATCATCACAGGGGGCGCTGTTACCAACACGATGGACGCCTGGGACAGGAAGACAAAAGAGGCTGCGGGGGGATCGCGGAAGGTGAGTTGTCACTGCGCTATGCCCGCTCCCCTGCAGCAGCCTTCCCCCTGCCGCTTGACCCAGCGCCCCGGGCAGTTGCACTATTTGCACGCCTGTAGAAACGGGCCTCACTGTTTCCTTGGCGTTTAGGTGCTCAACAAGGTGCAGAGCAGGGAAGGTAAGCTTACTGCTAATGATTCTTTCTGCTAATCAGATGATGTGCTGCAGTCTTACCTTTCCTCATATAGAGCATGAACAATGTAGATATTACATGTATAATGCAGGTTCGACTATTTGTGTCGCACACGCTGTGTAATGTGCATATACGCCAGTAAACGTTAAGTGCGTTGCCTGCGCTCATACAATTTACTGGTGTTTTTGTGAATACAACTCTAGGAGAAAAGTTTTGCACATCAGCCCCATTCTTCTGATATAGCTTGTAGACTCCTCCCCCAGCATGGTCACAGTGTACCAGACTCCGCCTCCTGCGTGAGTGTGACGAGTCAGGTGTGTATGTTGCAGTTTTGTCTCCATGGCGCTCTTTCCTACAGACACTTTATTCTGCTGACGGAAAATTCCAGTTCTATAAAATTATGAATGATAGCGCATTTCTCGCAGCAGTTTCCAGCAGATGTGAATGTGAACGTTTAATCACAAGAGCGATTATCTGGTAGTGAGCGCCGTTTTCTGTGCACTCATTCATTTCTCTTGCTTGGCGGGGTTGGCATTTTGAGCGGTTTTATCGGCGTGAACAGGACGATGACAGCGTTACATCGCACGCGCTGGTTACAAACACGCCAGATGAAGCCATTCGTCAACGTTCTGAATGTAAGCATGAAATGTCACATTATGGCGTCTCCTCAGGACTTCTCCATGGAGAATCTCTGCCAGTCGCTCAGTCTCCTGTCATCGGAGGAGCCATGTGATAATGAAGTGATAAATTGCTTGGTTACGCCTCAGTAAACATGTCCCATCTATGTTACTATGTTCACACCTCCTGATATTACAGCACGCCAATGTCTGGGTATGAAGAGGAATAGTCTGTTGCCATGTGCGGATGGAGATCTGCGAGGGAACACTTAGTGACCGTTTCTTCTGACTCTCAATAAAGATATCAGGCTGGGCTGTGATAAAGAGCAGGAAAGAGGAGGCCAAACTCTCATTCATGGAAGGCCGGAAGCTGTGGTCACCGTTGAGAAACCAAGACATAGGAAATGCTGGATACACACGGTGCGTTCCCGCACTCGATTTCCCGCTCGATTCCCGTCGACTCGATTATTTCCAACATGTCTGATTTGCGTTTCGATGGATCGTTAGGTCGATTAGCATATAAAGTATGCCAAATTGACCTAACGATCCATCGAAATGCAAATCGGACATGTTGAAAATAATCGAGTCGATGGGAATCGAGCGGGAAATCGAGTGCGGGAACGTACCGTGTGTATCCAGCAAAAGTTGGAGGGAACGTAGTTTGGTTGGAGGGAGCAGATTAGCTATGGGGTCCTGAGTGAATATAAGGCCATAGTTTAGTAGGAAATTATGACTTAGGAAACCTAAAGTGGAAAAATAAGTTTAACTTACATGAGGCTTCTTGTAGCCCCCTTGATTCATCCTGAGCCCAAGCCATACCGAGTTCCTCTGACCAGCAGTGGTGACCCCCGCAAAGCTGGCCTGCCACACACCTCCTTACTGCTTTCCTGCTGCCGGGGGCATTCTGGGCATGCACACATCACTAATGACAGCAGGAGTGTGATCAGGGTGCGCACGACTTGGGACCACACATGTGCAGTAGCCTCGGACTGTGGCCAGCTTTACACGGGTTGCCGCTGCTTGATGGAGAGACTCCAAAAGGACGGTGTGAGCACAGAAGGACTCCAAGGGCCTGGAGGTAAGTTAAATTGATTTTTTTTATTTGCTTTAGTAACCCTTTATTTTATATTGTATTTGTGTGACATTGCCAGTTTTCCTGGGTCAGGACTCAGGAGTTTGCTGCAAGTTAGTGGTGCAGGGAGGGGCAAGCATGGGACCTGGTAGCAGAACAGAGCCAGAACCTGGGTGGTGGAAGAGGCTGTGTTGAGATATCTGGCAGTGAAATTGACATGGAGCCAGTGGATCATGTCTGTACATGTTCACTGGGTGTTATTGTTGACCCTGCCACCAGCAGAGTTGGCTGGAAGGTTGAGATTTCTACTGGTAGGAGACAAGGGCACAGTCAGTAGACAGGTTGAGGTAAGTACACATGACAGAAAGAGTTGGTAGGCAGGAGGGTAGTGGTGCCTGCCAACCCCCCCCCCCTCTTTTCCCCACCAGTATTTCCTGGTAGTCTAGTGGTGCCCCCATTTTCTAACCCAAGGTCACCTTGCTGAGTAGATTCTGGCTTACTGAACAGGAAAGATTTGCATCTTGGTCTCCTGTGTCAGAGGCAGAGCCCTTGCCCAGTACACTATCCAGCCAATCCTAGCAACCAGTAAACAAAAATGCCTTCTATTTTCCAAACATTCCTAGAAGCTTTCAATCAACTGGACAGTCCTAGTGTTGGGCGAACATCTAGATGTTCGGGTTCGGGCCGAACAGGCCGAACATGGCCGCGATGTTCGGGTGTTCGACCCGAACTCCGAACATAATGGAAGTCAATGGGGACCCGAACTTTTGTGCTTTGTAAAGCCTCCTTACATGCTACATACCCCAAATTTACAGGGTATGTGCACCTTGGGAGTGGGTACAAGAGGAAAAATTTTTTTAGCAAAAAGAGGTTATAGTTTTTGAGAAAATCGATTTTAAAGTTTCAAAGGGAAAACTGTCTTTTAAATGCGGGAAATGTCTGTTTTCTTTGCACAGGTAACATGCTTTTTGTCGGCATGCAGTCATAAATGTAATACATATAAGAGGTTCCAGGAAAAAGGACCGGTAATGCTAACCCAGCAGCAGCACACGTGATGGAACAGGAGGAGGGTGGCGCAGGAGGAGAAGGCCACGCTTTGTGAGACACAACAACCCAGGCCTTGCATGAGGACAAAAAGCGTGCGGATAGCATGCTTTGTACCGCCATGCAGTCATAAATTTAATAAAGATAAGTGGTTCAATAAACAGGGACCACGCGGCAACGCTAACCCAGCAGCAGCAGACGTGATGGAACAGGAGGAGGCGCAGGAGGAGAAGGCCACGCTTTGTGAGACACAACAACCCAGGCCTTGCATGAGGACAAGAAGCGTGCGGATAGCATGCTTTGTACCGCCATGCAGTCATAAATGTAATAAAGATAAGAGGTTCCATAAACAGGGACCGGCAACGCTAACCCAGCAGCAGCAGCAGCACACGTGATGGAACAGGAGCAGGCGCAGGAGGAGAAGGCCACGCTTTGTGAGACACAACAACCCAGGCCTTGCATGAGGTACCGCCATGCAGTCATAAATGTAATAAAGATAAGTGGTTCAATAAACAGGGACCACGCGGCAACGCTAACCCAGCAGCAGCAGACGTGATGGAACAGGAGGAGGCGCAGGAGGAGAAGGCCACGCTTTGTGAGACACAACAACCCAGGCCTTGCATGAGGTACCGCCATGCAGTCATAAATGTAATAAAGATAAGTGGTTCAATAAACAGGGACCACGCGGCAACGCTAACCCAGCAGCAGCAGACGTGATGGAACAGGAGGAGGCGCAGGAGGAGAAGGCCACGCTTTGTGAGACACAACAACCCAGGCCTTGCATGAGGACAAGAAGCGTGCGGATAGCATGCTTTGTACCGCCATGCAGTCATAAATGTAATAAAGATAAGTGGTTCAATAAACAGGGACCACGCGGCAACGCTAACCCAGCAGCAGCAGACGTGATGGAACAGGAGGAGGCGCAGGAGGAGAAGGCCACGCTTTGTGAGACACAACAACCCAGGCCTTGCATGAGGACAAGAAGGGTGTGGATAGCATGCTTTGTACCGCCATGCAGTCATAAATGTAATAAAGATAAGTGGTTCAATAAACAGGGACCACGGGGCAACGCTAACCCAGCAGCAGCAGACGTGATGGAACAGGAGGAGGCGCAGGAGGAGAAGGCCACGCTTTGTGAGACACAACAACCCAGGCCTTGCATGAGGTACCGCCATGCAGTCATAAATGTAACAAAGATAAGTGGTTCAATAAACAGGGACCACGCGGCAACGCTAACCCAGCAGCAGCAGACGTGATGGAACAGGAGGAGGCGCAGGAGGAGAAGGCCACGCTTTGTGAGACACAACAACCCAGGCCTTGCATGAGGACAAGAAGGGTGCGGATAGCATGCTTTGTACCGCCATGCAGTCATAAATGAAATAAAGATAAGTGGTTCAATAAACAGGGACCACGCGGCAACGCTAACCCAGCAGCAGCAGACGTGATGGAACAGGAGGCGCAGGAGGAGAAGGCCACGCTTTGTGAGACACAACAACCCAGGCCTTGCATGAGGACAAGAAGCGTGCGGATAGCATGCTTTGTACCGCCATGCAGTCATAAATGTAATAAAGATAAGTGGTTCAATAAACAGGGACCACGCGGCAACGCTAACCCAGCAGCAGCAGACGTGATGGAACAGGAGGAGGCGCAGGAGGAGAAGGCCACGCTTTGTGAGACACAACAACCCAGGCCTTGCATGAGGACAAGAAGCGTGCGGATAGCATGCTTTGTACCGCCATGCAGTCATAAATGTAATAAAGATAAGTGGTTCAATAAACAGGGACCACGCGGCAACGCTAACCCAGCAGCAGCAGACGTGATGGAACAGGAGGAGGCGCAGGAGGAGAAGGCCACGCTTTGTGAGACACAACAACCCAGGCCTTGCATGAGGACAAGAAGCGTGCGGATAGCATGCTTTGTACCGCCATGCAGTCATAAATGTAATAAAGATAAGTGGTTCAATAAACAGGGACCACGCGCCAACGCTAACCCAGCAGCAGCAGACGTGATGGAACAGGAGGAGGCGCAGGAGGAGAAGGCCACGCTTTGTGAGACACAACAACCCAGGCCTTGCATGAGGTACCGCCATGCAGTCATAAATGTAATAAAGATAAGTGGTTCAATAAACAGGGACCACGCGGCAACGCTAACCCAGCAGCAGCAGACGTGATGGAACAGGAGGAGGCGCAGGAGGAGAAGGCCACGCTTTGTGAGACACAACAACCCAGGCCTTGCATGAGGACAAGAAGGGTGCGGATAGCATGCTTTGTACCGCCATGGAGTCATAAATGTAATAAAGATAAGTGGTTCAATAAACAGGGACCACGCGGCAACGCTAACCCAGCAGCAGCAGACGTGATGGAACAGGAGGAGGCGCAGGAGGAGAAGGCCACGCTTTGTGAGACACAACAACCCAGGCCTTGCATGAGGACAAGAAGCGTGCGGATAGCATGCTTTGTACCGCCATGCAGTCATAAATGTAATAAAGATAAGTGGTTCAATAAACAGGGACCACGCGGCAACGCTAACCCAGCAGCAGCAGACGTGATGGAACAGGAGGAGGCGCAGGAGGAGAAGGCCACGCTTTGTGAGACACAACAACCCAGGCCTTGCATGAGGACAAGAAGCGTGCGGATAGCATGCTTTGTACCGCCATGCAGTCATAAATGTAATAAAGATAAGTGGTTCAATAAACAGGGACCACGCGCCAACGCTAACCCAGCAGCAGCAGACGTGATGGAACAGGAGGAGGCGCAGGAGGAGAAGGCCACGCTTTGTGAGACACAACAACCCAGGCCTTGCATGAGGTACCGCCATGCAGTCATAAATGTAATAAAGATAAGTGGTTCAATAAACAGGGACCACGCGGCAACGCTAACCCAGCAGCAGCAGACGTGATGGAACAGGAGGAGGCGCAGGAGGAGAAGGCCACGCTTTGTGAGACACAACAACCCAGGCCTTGCATGAGGACAAGAAGGGTGCGGATAGCATGCTTTGTACCGCCATGGAGTCATAAATGTAATAAAGATAAGTGGTTCAATAAACAGGGACCACGCGGCAACGCTAACCCAGCAGCAGCAGACGTGATGGAACAGGAGGAGGCGCAGGAGGAGAAGGCCACGCTTTGTGAGACACAACAACCCAGGCCTTGCATGAGGACAAGAAGCGTGCGGATAGCATGCTTTGTACCGCCATGCAGTCATAAATGTAATAAAGATAAGTGGTTCAATAAACAGGGACCGGCAACGCTAACCCAGCAGCAGCAGCAGCACACGTGATGGAACAGGAGCAGGCGCAGGAGGAGAAGGCCATGCTTTTTGAGACACAACAACCCAGGCCTTGCATGAGGACAAAAAGCGTGCGGATATAGCAGCAATGCTTTTTGTCGCCATGCAGTCATAAATGTAATACAGATGAGAGGTTCAATAAACAGGGACCGGTAACGCTACACCATCCCAGATGTTCATTGGTCATGTTACTTGGTTGGGGTCCTGGAGTGTTGCGTAGTCGTTTCCAATCCAGGATTGATTCATTTTAATTTGAGTCAGACGGTCTGCATTTTCTGTGGAGAGGCGGATACGCCGATCTGTGACGATGCCTCCGGCAGCACTGAAACAGCGTTCCGACATAACGCTGGCTGCCGGGCAAGCCAGCACCTCTATTGCGTACATTGCCAGTTCGTGCCAGGTGTCTAGCTTCGATACCCAATAGTTGAAGGGTGCAGATGGATTGTTCGACACAGCTACGTCATCTGACATGTAGTCCTTGACCATCTTCTCCAGGCGATCGGTGTTGGAGGTGGATCTGCACGCTTCCTGTTCAGTGGGCTGCTGCTGCATGGGTGTCAGAAAATTTTCCCACTCCAAGGACACTGCCGATACCGTTCCCTTTTGGGCACTAGCTGCGGCTTGCGTTGTTTGCTGCCCTCCTGGTCGTCCTGGGTTTGCGGAAGTCAGTCTGTCGGCGTACAACTGGCTAGAGGAGGGGGAGGATGTCAATCTCCTCTCTAAAGTCTCCACAAGGGCCTGCTGGTATTCTTCCATTTTGACCTGTCTGACTCTTTCTTCAAGCAGTTTTGGAACATTGTGTTTGTACCGTGGATCCAGAAGGGTATAAACCCAGTAATTGGTGTTGTCCAGAATGCGCACAATGCGTGGGTCGCGTTCAATGCAGTCTAGCATGAATTGAGCCATGTGTGCAAGAGTCCTACCAGAATCCTCATCATCCTCTTGTGAGCGTTGTGATAGTTGTTGTGATGCATCATAGTCGTCACCTTCTTCCTGGTCTGCTTCTGCTGACCATTCGCGCTGAATTGTGGAAGTCCAAAGTGCACCGCTCTGGCCCTCGTCAGTGGTGGCATGAAATTCCTGCTCCAACTCCAGCTGTTCCTCCTCCTCTTCTTCGTCATAGCTGCTGGGGCCAGCGTTCCCTGAGGCGGATGGCCTGATGTTGGTACCATCACGCTGATCGTTTTCTCCTTCAGATTCCCCCAGTTGCATCATGACAGCTGTTTCCTTGATTTTCAACATTGACCTCTTCAGTAAACACAGCAGTGGTATGGTAATGCTGACTGAAGAGTTGTCACTGCTCACAAGCAACGTGGATTGCTCAAAATTTTGGAGGACTTGGCAGAGGTCCAACATGTTGGCCCAATCGGATCCACAGAAGCTTGGCAGCTGTCCGGATGCGCCTCGGTACTGCGCCGTCATGTACTGGACCACTGCACTCTTCTGCTCACAAAAGCGTGCTAGCATGTGCAGCGTAGAATTCCAGCGCGTAGGGACATCACACAGCAAGCGATGGTGGGGGAGATTGAAGCGCTCCTGCATCTTGGCGAGTGCCCCCGAAGCAGTACTGGAATTTCTACAATGTTTGGCCACTCGACGCACCTTCAACAGAAGATCGGCCACGCCTGGGTATGTCCTCAGGAACCGCTGAACTACTAGGTTCATCACGTGCGCCAGGCAAGGGATGTGTGTCAGCTTAGCCAACCTTAAAGCGCAAATGAGATTACTCCCATTATCACACACAACCATGCCCGGTTTCAAGTCCAGCGGTGCCAGCCACAAATCCGTCTGTTCCTTTATTCCCTTCCAAATTTCCTCCCCTGTGTGCTGCTTATCCCCAAGGCAGATCAGCTTCAGCAACGCTTGCTGACGCATGCCAACAGCTGTGCTGCACTGCTTCCACGATCCTACTGCTGCTGGGTTAGCGTTTCCGGATGAGGTACAGCTTTGAGATGCGTTGGAGGAGAAGGAGTCAGAGAGGTAGGTGCTGCTGTTGTTATCCAGTGGGAGGGACGGCGGTGCAGCTGTTTGCGGCGTGGGCAACACCCGCGCCGTAGCAGGTGAGGAATCGCTGCCAGGCTCCACAAGGTTCACCCAGTGCGCGGTAAGGGAGATGTATCGACCCTGGCCGAACGCACTCGTCCAAGTGTCAGTGGTGAGGTGAACCTTGCAGGCAACGGCATTCTTCAAGCTTCGGGTTATTTTGCTGACCACGTGCTCATGCAACTCAGGCACTGCAGAGCGCGCAAAGTGGTAGCGGCTGGGAACCACGTAACGTGGGATGGCCACTGACATCATGCCCTTGAAGCTGTTTGTCTCCACCACTCGATATGGCAGCATTTCGCAGGCCAGAAGCTTGGCTATGCTGGCTGTTACTGCCACGGCCCGGGGGTCATTTGCTGGCAATTTCCTCTTGCGCTCAAACATCTCCGACACAGACAACTGAACCGTAGCGCTGCACACAGAAGGGCTGTTGGTTGTTGTGTTTGATGAACACTGGGAGACCTCAAGAGCACTACTCCGGAAAGTGACAGTGTCAGCGTCGTCTGATGTTTGTGAATGTTGTGAACCACGCAATGGCTGGGCTGCTGAGGCGGGTCTGGTGGTGAGTCTGGTGAACCCAAGGGAGGCAGTGTTGCTGGTACCCTGTCCTGCCGCGTTTGCCCACAGAGTGGGATGTTTGGATAGCATGTGGCAGCTCATGCTGGTGGTGGAGAGTAGGGATGCTCGGAAAATTCCGCGGAATTATAAATTCCGTGATTCCGGCCGGAATTAGGTTAATTCCGATTCCGGTAGTCAATCGGAATTCCTATACCCCTCAAACGGAATTCCGCGGAAATGTTATAATTCCGACGGAATTTTCCAGAATACCACAAAAATCTCTCTCTCTCTCTCTCTCTCTCTCTCTCTCTCTCTCTCTCTCTCTCTCTCTCTCTCTCTCTCTCTCTCTCTCTCTCTCTCTCTCTCTCTCTCTCTCTCTCTCTCTCTCTCTCTCTCTCTCTCTCTCTCTCTCTCTCTCTCTCCTCTCTCTCTCTCTCTCTCTCTCTCTCCCTCCCCCCTCTCTCCCCCTAGTGGGTAAGACAGGTACCTACTACTATGCAGTGTGGGTCATGGTCTAGAGGTTAAGACAGATACCTCCTACACACTAGGTCCTTGGTGGCCCCCTAAGGCTTTCTTACCGGCCCCCCACACAGAAAATGTATTGCTTATAAATGCAGTCAGCTACATCTTTAAATATTGGTGGTCCACATATGGAATAGCAGTGCAGCACCCCCCATCCACATGGAAGCCAGAAAGTACAAATCCTTAATCATGCTACTTTTTCTATCGAATTGATCATAATGGAAGTATGGTTTATGCTACCGCCAGCTTTAGCATGTAGTGTGGGCCATGGTCTAGAGGTTAAGACACATACCTACTACACACTAGGTTCTGGGTTCAAATCCCAGCTATGGTATATAAGCTGTTTTGAAAATCTGCAATTCCCTACTGCATGATATGGATGGATGGATGGAAGGGAGGAGGAGGAGAGAGAGAATTTTAAAATTTTTCGGGCGGAATTCCGACTTAAGCGGAATTACCCAGGTATACCGTCGGAATGGATCGGTAACGGAATTTCTATATGACGGAATGCGGAATTGTGCCGGAAACGGAAATGGGCAATTCCGACCATGCCTGGTGGAGAGGTTGTTAATACTTTTCCCCCTGCTCAGGCGAGTCTTGCACACCTTGCAAATCGCCATGGTAACATCCTCAGTGCAGTCTTCAAAGAAAGCCCAGACTTTGGAGCACCTGCCTCCTTGCTGGCGATTTCTGTTTCCTCCTCTTTTGCCTCTCACTCTAACTTCCACGCTTGTGGTGCCTGAAATTGCGCGCCGCCTACCTTGTGGCACAAGGCGAACTCGTGCAGCAGTGGGTTCTTCAACAGACTCATCTGTGCTGCTGCTACGACGGCGATGTTCTCGTTCACAAATAAAATCTGGGTCTCTGTCCACATTGTCCATACCCTCCTCTTCCATCTCCTCAAACTCGTCATATGTCATTGTGGGGGGCCGCCGCCGTGGAGTAGAGCTCCCCAGAACAACTTCTGCGCAGCTCACTCCAACGTCGTCTTCCAGATCTTGTCGGCCGACCTCCTGCAATTGCAACCCCTCCTGCCCAACTTGCTCTGGAATTTGGGTTTCCGAGTCCTCCTCGGACTCGCCTTGTATTTCAGTGCGCGGTGCATTTCCCACAGTTAATGGTTGTGAATCCGGGCACAACATTTCTGGCTGTTCCTCCATTGACCTTTCATAGGTGGAAGTTTGTTGGGCTGGGAATAGCTCCTGCGAATACCCCATTGTGTCCTGAGGTAATTCATAGGACTGGTTATCTGGCAGTTGTGTGCGTGGTGTCGCTGCCGGTTGTGTCAGCTTTGTGCCCACTGGCTCCTTGTAACTGGCTGAGGACTTGGACCTCGTGCGTGATGTGCTGGTGCTGCTTAACCCACTGCTGGACGCTTGAGAGGTCATCCAAGTAATTATCTGGTCCTGTTCTTTTGGATTTGTGAGGGTTGTTGTCCTGGACAACATGGGCGGTATTGAGTGGGTTTTCTTGGGTGCTCCCCTGTGGCCTGTACGTGAACCGTCAGGGGAAACACCTCTTCCCTTGCCCCTTCCTCTTTCACCGGATTTCTTCCTCATTTCACTTATCCTTACAGTACACGCTGACTGGCAGCAGTACAGTGGCAGTACAGAAATGCTATACAGTACCACTATTCCCAGCAGCGACACAGAGCACAATGCTATACAGTGGCGGGTGAGCGGTGTACTACTGTTCCCAGGCCCAGCAGACACAGAGTGGAAGTAAACACAATGCTATATAGTCTGGCTGAGCGGTGTACACAGAGTGGCAGTACACACAATGCTATATAGTCTGGCTAAGCCGTGTACACAGAGTGTCATTAAACACAATGCTATATATAGCGTGGCTGAGCGAGGTGCACAGTGGCAGTACACACAATGCTTTATAGTCAGGCTGAGCCGTGTACACAGAGTGTCAGTAAACAATGGTATATAGTCTGGCTGAGCGGTGTACACAGAGTGTCAGTAAACAACGGTATATAGTCTGGCTGAGCGGTGTACACAGAGTGTCAGTAAACAACGGTATATAGTCTGGCTGAGCGGTGTACACAGAGTGGCAGTAAACACAATGCTATATATAGCGTGGCTGAGCGAGGTGCACAATGGCAGTACACACAATGCTATATAGCCAGGCTAAGCCGTGTACACAGAGTGTCAGAAAACACAATGCTATATATAGCGTGGCTGAGCGAGGTGCACAGTGGCAGTACACACAATGCTTTATAGTCAGGCTGAGCCGTGTACACAGAGTGTCAGTAAACAATGGTATATAGTCTGGCTGAGCGGTGTACACAGAGTGTCAGTAAACAACGGTATATAGTCTGGCTGAGCGGTGTACACAGAGTGGCAGTAAACACAATGCTATATATAGCGTGGCTGAGCGAGGTGCACAGTGGCAGTACACACAATGCTATAGAGCCAGGCTAAGCCGTGTACACAGAGTGTCAGAAAACACAATGCTATATATAGCGTGGCTGAGCGAGGTGCACAGTGGCAGTACACACAATGCTATATTAGTCAGGCTAAGCCGTGTACACAGAGTGTCAGAAAACACAATGCTATATATAGCGTGGCTGAGCGAGGTGCACAGTGGCAGTACACACAATGCTATATATAGCGTGGCTGAGCGAGGTGCACAGTGGCAGTACACACAATGCTATATATAGCGTGGCTGAGCGAGGTGCACAGTGGCAGTACACACAATGCTATATATAGCGTGGCTGAGCGAGGTGCACAGTGGCAGTACACACAATGCTATATTAGTCAGGCTAGCCTAAGCCGTGTACACAGAGTGTCAGAAAACACAATGCTATATATATAGCGTGGCTGAGCGAGGTACACAGTGGCAGTAAACAATGCTATATATAGTGTGGCTGAGCGAGCGGTGTACTACTGTTCCCAGCAGCGACACACAATGACTGGGGGGGACCCTGGCTAGCGTGGCTGGAGAGCGAACTACCCTGCCTGCCTACCCAAAGCTAAACCCACAGACAAATGGCGGAGATATGACGTGGTTCGGGTATTTATTTACCCGAACCACGTGACCGTTCGGCCAATCAGAGCGCATTCAGGCCCGAACCACGTGACCCGTTCGGCCAATCACAGCGCTAGCCGAACGTTCGGGGAACGTTCGGCCATGCGCTCTTAGTTCGGCCATGTGGCCGAACGGTTTGGCCGAGCACCGTCAGGTGTTCGGCCGAACTCGAACATCACCCGAACAGGGTGATGTTCTGCAGAACCCGAACAGTGGCGAACACTGTTCGCCCAACACTAGACAGTCTCATTCGGGTTTGTTTATATGAGTTATTTTTTAATCATTAAAATAACTATAACAAATTGAGTGCAACAAGACCACTTACCTCCTCCCCCCAATAAAAGCCTCCTGGGCTTGTTGACAACCACCAAAGCTGTATAACAAGTTTGGACAGTAAGTGTTGGGTGTGGAAGGAATATGAGACCCCAGGCCCAGGTGTGATCTTTTCCAGTAAATGCACACCTAATAGCCGAAATCATCAGACCTATTCAAAGTAAAAGTGAAACTATGTAAGAAAGAAATTCTGAACCTCGCCCAAGAAACAGATTTTCCACTCTGATGTGACCCTCGGTATTGTTAGTACAAAGCTGCTTGTGACTGCGTCCTTATCATGGAAGACCAAACGTACAAGATACCTGTGGCCCTCAACTGGACTCTGGGCCCACAACAGCTGAAGCAACTTAAGAAAAAAATTCTGGTGTATTTCCAGAGTAGGAGCAAGTCTGGTGGAGGAGAGTGTGAAATCCTGGAAGCTGACTGCAGCAAAGGCTACATCCTCATATATTTCAAGGAAGAGGCAGGTGAGTGTTAAAGACTAAAGATGGACAAAATGAATAAAAGCAGAGATTGGAGGGAAGACACCTTGACTATATACAGCCTCCTATTCTCTTCTGTGTCCAGAGTGTTACACCTCCTGTTCTTTCCTGTGTCCAGCCAGCCCTCATCTGTCAACATGATTGATGACCACCCTCAAGTCCTCTGCTATGTTCTGTGTATCCACTCTCCTGTCCACTCCCGTGTTCTGTGTATCCACTCTCCTGTCCACTCCTGTCACTGTGTACTATGTATCCACTCTCCTGCCCACTCCTGTGTTCTGTGTATCCACTCTCCTGCCCACTCCTGTGTTCTGTGTATCCACTCCTGTGTTCTGTGTATCCACTCTCCAGCCCACTCCTGTGTTCTGTGTAACCACTCTCCTGTCCACTCCCGTGTTCTGTGTATCCACTCTCCTGTCCACTCCCGTGTTCTGTGTATCCACTCTCCTGTCCACTCCCGTGTTCTGTGTATCCACTCTCCTGTCCACTCCTGTCACTGTGTACTATGTATCCACTCTCCTGCCCACTCCTGTGTTCTGTGTATCCACTCTCCTGCCCACTCCCGTGTTCTGTGTATCCACTCTCCTGTCCACTCCTGTCACTGTGTACTATGTATCCACTCTCCTGCCCACTCCTGTGTTCTGTGTATCCACTCTCCTGCCCACTCCTGTGTTCTGTGTATCCACTCCTGTGTTCTGTGTATCCACTCTCCTGCCCACTCCTGTGTTCTGTGTATCCACTCTCCTGTCCACTCCTGTGTTCTGTGTAACCACTCTTCTGTCCTCTCCTGTGTTCTGTGTATCCAGGGCCGGCGCTACCATAGAGGCAAAGGAGGCAGCTGCCCCAGGGCCCCAGAGCATGTAGGGGCCACCAGTGGCTACAAGAGGAAAAAAACATTTTTCAAATCGGCCTTATAGTTTTTGAGAAAATCGATTTTAAAGTTTCAAAGGAAAAAAATACACATTTAAAAACCTGCCGACTTTAACGGTTAATAGCAAATCCACCTTAAATGCTAGAAACCCTAAATTTGCAGGATATGTTAAGGAGATCATTAGGAATAAGAGGAAAAAACAATTTTTCAAAAAGACCTTATATTTTTTGAGAAAATCGATTTTAAAGTTTTGAAGGAAAAAAGTATACTTTTAAATGCGGTAAATGTCACTTTTAGTAGCAAACCTAACGGTAGTGTTTACATGCATCAAACGAAAGCGCAATAAATTTCCTGACGGGGTTTCCAGGGGGTCTATACGCAGCCGCAGCGCTTTGGCCAGGGGTCGCTATACAGCCGCAATATGGCTGTATGAAGATCCCTGGCATTTTTTCCTATTTTCCCAATTTTATTTTTATGTTTAGAGTGTGGGAATTTTAAAAAAAAAATTATGTGGGGTCCCCCCTCCTGAAACTTTTTCACCCCTTGTCCCCCATGCAGGCTGGGATAGCCAGAATGTGGAGCTCCGACCGATTGGGACTTCACACCCTGACTATACCAGCTGCAAAAAAGGTCCCCTAATGCCGATTTTTGTTCCGTGGTATATGTTGGGGGGGGGGGGGCTAAGTTTCTTTTGCCCTGGGGCCCCATTGTTGCTTAAACTGGCCCTGTGTGTATCCACTCTCCTGCCCGCTCCTGTGTTCTGTGTATCCACTCTCCTGCCCACTCCTGTGTTCTGTGTATCCACTCTCCTGCCCACTCCTGTGTTCTGTGTATCCACTCCTGTGTTCTGTGTATCCACTCTCCTGCCCACTCCTGTGTTCTGTGTATCCACTCTCCTGCCCACTCCTGTGTTCTGTGTATCCACTCCTGTGTTCTGTGTATCCACTCTCCAGCCCACTCCTGTGTTCTGTGTATCCACTCTCCTGTCCACTCCTGTGTTCTGTGTAACCACTCTTCTGTCCTCTCCTGTGTTCTGTGTATCCACTCTCCTGCCCACTCCTGTGTTCTGTGTATCCACTCTCCTGTCCACTCCTGTGTTCTGTGTAACCACTCTCCTGTCCACTCCCGTGTTCTGTGTATCCACTCTCCTGCCCACTCATGTGTTCTGTGTATCCACTCTCCTGTCCACTCCTGTGTTCTGTGTAACCACTCTTCTGTCCTCTCCTGTGTTCTGTGTATCCACTCTCCTGCCCACTCCTGTGTTCTGTGTATCCACTCTCCTGTCCACTCCTGTGTTATGTGTATCCACTCTCCTGCCCACCCCTGTGTTCTGTGTATCCACTCTCCTGTCCACTCCTGTGTTATGTGTATCCACTCTCCTGCCCACTCCTGTGTTCTGTGTATCCACTCTCCTGCCCACTCCTGTGTTCTGTGTATCCACTCTCCAGCCCACTCCTGTGCTCTGTGTATCCACTCTCCTGCCCACTCCTGTGTTCTGTGTATCCACTCCTGTGTTCTGTGTATCCACTCTCCAGCCCACTCCTGTGTTCTGTGTATCCACTCTCCTGCCCACTCCTGTGTTCTGTGTATCCACTCCCCTGTCCACTCCTGTGTTCTGTGTATCCACTCTCCTGTCCACTCCTGTGTTATGTGTATCCACTCTCCTGCCCACTCCTGTGTTCTGTGTATCCACTCTCCTGTCCAATCCTGTGTTATGTGTATCCACTCTCCTGCCCACTCCTGTGTTCTGTGTATCCACTCCTGTGTTCTGTGTATCCACTCTCCTGTCCACTCCTGTGTTCTGTGTAACCACTCTTCTGTCCTCTCCTGTGTTCTGTGTATCCACTCTCCTGCCCACTCCTGTGTTCTGTGTATCCACTCTCCTGTCCACTCCTGTGTTCTGTGTAACCACTCTCCTGTCCACTCCCATGTTCTGTGTATCCACTCTCCTGCCCACTCCTGTGTTCTGTGTATCCACTCTCCTGTCCACTCCTGTGTTATGTGTATCCACTCTCCTGCCCACTCCTGTGGTCTGTGTATCCACTCACCTGCCCCCTCCTGTGTTATGTGTATCAACTCTCCTGCCCACTCCTGTGTTCTGTGTATCCACTCCTGTGTTCTGTGTATCCACTCTCCTGCCCACTCCTGTGTTCTGTGTATCCACTCTCCTGGCCACTCCTGTGTTCTGTGTAACCACTCTCCTGTCCACTCCTGTGTTCTGTGTATCCACTCTCCTGCCCACTCCTGTGTACTGTGTATCCACTCTCCTGCCCACTCCTGTGTTCTGTGTATCCACTCTCCAGCCCACTCCTGTGTTCTGTGTATCCACTCTCCTGCCCACTCCTGTGCTCTGTGTATCCACTCTCCTGTCCACTCCCGTGTTCTGTGTATCCACTCTCCTGTCCACTCCCGTGTTCTGTGTATCCACTCTCCTGTCCACTCCCGTGTTCTGTGTATCCACTCTCCTGTCCACTCCCGTGTTCTGCGTATCCACTCTCCTGTCCACTCCTGTGTTCTGTGTATCCACTCTCCTGCCCACTCCTGTGTTCTGTGTATCCACTCTCCTGCCCACTCCTGTGGTCTGTGTATCCACTCTCCTGTCCACTCCTGTGGTCTGTGTATCCACTCTCCTGTCCACTCCTATGGTCTGTGTATCCACTCTCCTGCCCACTCCTGTGTTCTGTGTATCCACTCTCCTGCCCACTCCGTGTTCTGTGTATCCACTCTCCTGCCCACTCCCGTGTTCTGTGTATCCACTCTCCAGCCCACTCCCGTGTTCTGTGTATCCACTCTCCTGCCCACTCCCGTGTTCTATGTAACCACTCTCCTGCCCACTCCCGTGTTCTGTGTATCCACTCTCCTGTCCACTGCCGTGTTCTGTGTATCCACTCTCCTGTCCACTCCTGTGTTATGTGTATCCACTCTCCTGTCCACTCCTGTGGTCTGTGTATCCACTTTCCTGTCCTCTCCTGTGTTCTGTGTATTCACTCTCCTGCCCACTCCTGTGTTCTGTGTATCCACTCTCCTGTCCACTCCTGTGTACTATGTATCCACTCTCCTGTCTTCTCATGTGTTCTGTGTATTCACTCTCCTGTCCACTCCTGTGTTCTGTGTATCCACTCTCCTGCCCACTCCTGTGTTCTGTGTATCCACTCTCCAGCCCACTCCTGTGTACTATGTATCCATTCTCCTGTCTTCTCATGTGTTCTGTGTATTCACTCTCCTGTCCACTCCTGTGTTCTGTGTATCCACTCTCCTGCCCACTCCTGTGTTCTGTGTATCCACTCTCCTGCCCACTCCTGTGTTCTGTGTATCCACTCTCTTGCCCACTCCTGTGTTCTGTGTAACCACTCTCCTGCCCACTCCTGTGTTCTGTGTATCCACTCTCCTGTTCTCACATATATTCAGTGTGTCATCTCTACTGTCCCTATTAACTCCAAAGTTGGTAGTGTCCTCCCTCCTGTCCTCTCCTATAGGCAAATGTGGTTGTCATTTCACTTTAGGTGATATAGGCAGTATTTTCTTTAAAGAAACACTGAAGCAAGAAAAAAAATGTGTGATATAATGATATGTATGTGTAGTACAGCTAAGAAAGAAAACATTAGGAGCAGAGACATAAGTCTTATATTGTTTCCAGTACAGGAAGAGTTAAGAAACTACAGTTGTTGTCTATGCAATAGAGCCAATGAGCTCCACGACTTTCAAAGAGCTTGTTATCTCAACTATCAGTCACTATATTTTCTCTTTCTTCAGCAGAGGAAAGTTCAAAAATTCACTTGGCTGCTCTGTAGAATCGTAGTAGTGTAAACTGCTACTGCTAGTGTGTAATCTGCACATATTATAGAATGATGCAATGTTATAGAAAACACTATATAACTGAAAATAGAAATATGAGACTATTTTCTTTGCTACTAATGTTCTAGTAATTATCCGTACTACACAACCAATTCATTATATCATAATTTTTTGCTTCAGTGTCTCTTTAAAGCGGACCCAAACCAAACATTTTTTTAATTCAAAATATTTAGTTGCACCACTACAAATACAAAGATAAATAAACACTCCTTCAAGCCTATGAGCATTTCAGTGCATGCTTTTCCCCCTTCTCTTTTCATAGCTAGGGTTATACTGGGGGCAGCCATTAGCAATTCCTCCATTGCCGGGCACCTCCTACTCCACCAGTCTGCCGGATTCTGTCCCGGCAATATGGAAGGGACGGGTTCCTCCAATAAATGTAAAATATTTTATATTTGTCATCATGCAGCTGAAAAAAGGCTGCTATTTATTATTATAATTTAGAAAATAGATTTTATTTCTGAAATCTTGTATTTTTTATTTGGGTCCACTTTAATACTCATTAATTAGGTTTTCTTTGGGTGGTACATTATGCTAAGAATTATTTTATTCTAAATACATTATTTCCCAGGTTTCAGCCATTATAGTTTTAAAATAAAACATTCCTCTGTGGATAAAAACCACACATTTTATTTGCCCATTTGTCCCGGTTATTGCAACATTTAAATTATACCCCTAGTACAATGTATGTGTAACGATTGGTGTCAGCAACACAGATTTTCTGATTATTGGTGATCTGCAGTATCTATATATATAATAGGCTAAGTGCCTCAACCTTCAAACAAGAAGAAGAAGTATCGCCCTGCCCCCAGGGCCGGTCCAAGCAAGAAGAAGGGGCCGGTCCAAGCAAGAAGAAGAAGTAGTGTCATATCAAACCAAGGGCAAAGAGGGATAATTTGCATATTCAGTAGCAGTGCATTGTGGGTAACCACAAATGTTCACTTATAGCTGAATTATTGCAGATTTGCTTCTGTTTTAAGAAGGCAAATTACACCAAGCTTTGCTTTTTTTAGTAGAATGTCTTTTTGGTCCCTTTTATCCCCCTATACATTTCAAGTGGTTTGGGTCACCCTGAGCTGCTTGGTTACTCTGTTATACTGGTCCAAGCCCGATCTCATACTGCCATATCAATCCCTGCCATGTACTGTTGAGGACCAAAAGTCTGAAACAGGCTGTCTACATGTGGTTTTAATATGGCTGTGTAAAATTGAAAGCTATAGGTTTGCTATACGGAGCTGGGAAAAAAGGGCGCCGCCATTCACTCCCATAATAAATAGCGTTTAATGGGCGCCGAGTAGGAAAAAAGGGCGCTGGAGCTAAATAAAGTTTACAAACGGCGCCCAGCGATGTTTAATGATTTATAACTGAACTTGTGGTGATTTACGTTTATAAAATGCACCCGTGCCGAATAACGTTTATGAAAATACTAAATATATTTATCTTATTTAAATAATTAAAACATTATTTAAAGTTTTATCCCTTACTGTTTGTAAAACATTATTATTCACAAAATAAAGCGATCAGTACGTAACATAAATTGCAAAATATTTTTTGAATCCACAATTAGTAAAACATTATTATCCACATAATAAAGGGGGGGTCTTAGGTTTAGGCACCAACAGGGGGGTCTTAGGTTTAGGCACCACCAGGGGGGTCTTAGGTTTAGGCACCATCAGGGGGGTCTTAGGTTTAGGCACCAACAGGGGGGTCTTAGGTTTAGGCACCAACAGGGGGGTCTTAGGTTTAGGCACCAACAGGGGGGTCTTAGGTTTAGGCACCAACAGGGGGGTCTTAGGTTTAGGCACCAACAGGGGGGTCTTAGGTTTAGGCACCAACAGGGGGGTCTTAGGTTTAGGCACCAACAGGGGGGTCTTAGGTTTAGGCACCAACAGGGGGGTCTTAGGTTTAGGCACCAATAGGGGGGTCTTAGGTTTAGGCACCAACAGGGGAGTCTAGGGGTTAGGGATAGGTACAGGGAGGGTTCTGTGTAAGAGTAGGCTTAGGTATAGTTTTAGTAAAATTTTAGTAATAATTACTAATGTATTACAACACTTATTACGAACGTAGTTATATTTATATCATCTTTATAAACAATATTTTCAGATTTTATTATAAGAACAAACCATAAATGACGGTTATTCACAATAATATACAATTATAACAATTAAACATATATTATTGGTTTTTTTATAAATGTAATTATAAGTTTAACTTTTGAAACAGGGAAGATTAACGTTTTCACAATTTCCGATTTCATAAACATTATTTAATGATTTATAATTTTGTTAAACATTATTTGTAAACGAAATATAGCACACTATATTTATAAACCCTATTAATGATTAATTATTATTTAGAGTTTACACCCCGCGCCCTTTTTGTCCAGGCGCCCTTTTTGTACGTACGCTTGCTATACACCAGTAGAGATGCGAAGTTCAGATCTTTTCAATGATCCGGATGATTCAAATTGGATTATTGAAAAGATCCGGATCTTTGATCCGAATTTAGGATCATTTTACAAGTGAAGCATTCGGGTGTGAAATGACTAGCAGGACAGGAGAAGGGGAGAAGATGGACAGAGGGCAGGGAGTGGACAGACAAGGGAGGAGGGACGAGCAGAGAGCAGAAATGTTTGTTTGCACACAATACCCACATGCTGCAATCCTATGCTTTATATATATTTCACCTATATGTTCATCTGTATACTCCCAACTCCCATTCCTTAAAGCATTCCCAGAAGTGAAGTGCAGCTGTATAGAGCAGTGCAGGAGGATCATATTGCACAGCAATCACAGTGCCTGCCCTGTCCTAGCCCAGCATGCTGTCTGTAACGTTACTGAGCTGTGCCAAAAGTTTCCAATGTGTTCACTGTGCACAACTACAGAACAGACAGCCTATAATGAGCAGCACATTTCAGCCAGTATGTGTGCTCTACACATATCTAGCAGTGGCACCGATGTCCCCTCTCTCTCATCTACCTGTCTCCCTGCAAGGCTGCCTCCCCTTCAACAGAGCGATCCATCTCTGCTCTGCTTCCAGGACCCCACTGCTGAGAGGGGGGGGGCGTGTTGCTCCTGGCCCCGTCCCCTTTGCGATCCGAATCACTCATTTTGATGATTCGGATGATTCGACTTACAAAATAGATTCGGATCAAAGATCCGAATCGTTCATGATCCGGACAACACTATACACCAGTGGTTCTGGATGCTTATTATGGGAAAGGGATAATTTGCATATTTAGTAGCAGTGCCTTGTGGGTAACCACAAATGTTCACTTTAAGTGAATCACTTATAGCTGAATTATTGCAGATTTCCTTCTGTTTTGAGAAGGCAAATTACACCAAGCTTTGATTTTTTTAGTAGAAGGTCTTTTTGGTTCCTTTTATCCCCCTATACATTCCGAGTGGTTTGGGTCACCCTGAGCTGCTTGGTTACTCTGTTGTACTGGTCCAAGCCCTATCTCATACAGCTGTATCAATCCCTGCCATGTACTGATGAGGACCAAAAGGCTGTCTACATGTGGGTTTGATATGACTGTGTAAAATTTAAAGCTATATGCTTGCTATACACCAGCGGTTCTGGATTCCTTCTTGGCTTACCAAGGGTGAAAAGGGATAATTTGCATATTTAGTAGCAATGCATTGTGAGTAACTACAAATGTTCACGTAAAGCTCAATTATTGCAGATTTTCCTCTGTTTGAAGAAGGCAAATTACACCAATACAGTGGGCGGCATTGCAGGAAGTGACAGTGGAACGCACGCTGGAACGTGGAAGAGGTGCTGCTGAGCTTAAGCAGGAGGGGGAGCGCACATGGGGAACCCAGGTGAGGGATGGGGGTCCTGCTGAGCTTAAGCTGGAGGGGAGCGCACATGGGGGACCCAGGTGAGGGAGGGGGATCCTGCTGAGCTTAAGCTGGAGGGGAGCGCACATGGGGAACCCAGGTGAGGGAGAGGGGTCCTGCTGAGCTTAAGCTGGAGGGGAGCGCAGATGGGGTACCCAGGTGAGGGGGGCCTCCTGAGCTTAAGCTGGAGGGGAGCGCAGATGGGGGACCCAGGTGAGGGGGGGCCTGCTAAGCTTAAGCTGGAGGGGGAGCGCACATGGGGGACCCAGGTGAGGGAGGGGTGCTGAGCTTAAGCTGGAGGGAGAGCGCACATGGGGGACCCAGGTGAGGGATGGGGGTCCTGCTGAGCTTAAGCTGGAGGGGAGCGCACATGGGGGACCCAGGTGAGGGAGGGGGATCCTGCTGAGCTTAAGCTGGAGGGGAGCGCACATGGGGAACCCAGGTGAGGGAGAGGGGTCCTGCTGAGCTTAAGCTGGAGGGGAGCGCAGATGGGGTACCCAGGTGAGGGGGGCCTCCTGAGCTTAAGCTGGAGGGGAGCGCAGATGGGGGACCCAGGTGAGGGGGGGCCTGCTAAGCTTAAGCTGGAGGGGGAGCGCACATGGGGGACCCAGGTGAGGGAGGGGTGCTGAGCTTAAGCTGGAGGGAGAGCGCACATGGGGGACCCAGGTGAGGGAGGGGGGGTCCTGCTGAGCTTAAGCTGCAGGGGGAGTGCACATGGGGGACCCAGGTGAGGGGGGTCCTGCTGAGCTTAAGCTGGAGGGGAGCGCACATGGGGGACCCAGGTGAGGGAGGGGGGGGGTCCTGCTGAGCTTAAGCTGGAGGGGGAGCGCACATGGGGGACCCAGGTGAGGGAGGGGGGGGGGGGGGTCCTGCTGAGCTTAAGCTGCAGGGGGAGTGCACATGGGGGACCCAGGTGAGGGGGGGTTCTGCTGAGCTTAAGCTGGAGGGGGAGCACACATGGGGGACCCAGGTGAGGGGGGGTCTGACCTCCCTCCCCGCTGCTGTACCCAATACCCCCCTTCCTGCCCTCTACCCCCTTATGCGGCGTATGCTACGCCGCGGGTCAGCTAGTCACCAATAATACAGATACTATACCTGATTATATGGTGATCTGCAGAATCCCCAATAATACTAGTATAGCCAGACACAGGACAACCAATGTGAGATAAGTGTTTGGTGCAACAGTAACAAGGAAGAGGAGGTCTTCCCGAGGAGCGGGTGACTCAGATAGTACTGCAGCCGATGATCACCTGAGGAGCAGGCGAGTCAGGCTGTACTGCAGTCAATGAGCACCTGAGGAGCAGGCGTCACAGACTGCCCAGCAACGGGTGATCACCTGAGGAGCAGGCGATTAAGATAGTACTGCAGCCAGTGGGCACCTGAGGAGCAGGAGCCACCGGCTGTGCTACCAAGGATGATCACCTGAGGAGCGGGTGATTAAGACTATACTGCAGCTAGTGGACACCTGAGAAGCAGGTGTTACAGACAGTGCTGCAAGGAGATGATCACCTGAGGAGCAGGTGATTAAGACTATACTGCAGCTAGTGGACACCTGAGGAGCAGGTGTTACAGACAATGCTGCAAGTAGAGTATCACCTGAGGAGCAGGTGATTAAGACTATACTGCAGCTAGTGGACACCTGAGGAGCAGGTGTTACAAACTGTACTGCAGCTAAACTTCACCTGAGGAGCAGGTGAAGAATACTACAAATCCCTCACCAGTGGCTAGGCCCACTGGTGAGGACAGAGAGGTCAGACAGGCAGAGTAGGCAACGTACGGACAGATAAAGTACAGAGACGGAAGGCTGATTCAGTGTCAAGTTCAGGCAGAGTCGGCAACAGGAATCAGATGAGCAGAGGCACAGAATCAGTAAGCAGGAGAATAGTCAAAGGAAGCAGAAGGTCATAACAGATAAACAATGCAATTAGTACTTTAAGCTATCAACAGAATGTGGCTAAGTGTGGATCCCCAGCTCCGGCTGGTTCTAGCACACTTTGGGATCTGACTAAGGTCTGAGCGCTAACACGTTAGCATTCGCAACAGCAGACGCGGAGCAACTGACAGGCCTGTCCTATATTTACTAAGCGCGCTCCACAGCGCCGCCCCAGTCACTCAGCCAATCTGGAACATAGCTAGGGTCAGCTGACCGAGTGATCAGCTGACTCCCCTTCTAGATGCATAAAGGTCCTGTCGCTGGGCTCGCGCGCGCGTAGCCCTTAGTCTATGAGCGATAGAAGGACCAGGCAAAGCATCAGCATGTAACTGCATGGCAGAGGCCGCTGGCTGATACGCGGAGATAGCCGCCATGCCGCTTGTCTCTGCGGCGGTATCTCCGCTATCTATTACAGTATGGTGACAATATTGTATTTGGAAATGAAGGTGCATTTTTTTCAGTTTTACATCCATCCCTATTTACAAGCCCATAGTTAAAGAATAATATACCCTCTTGACACACATAAAAAAAAAAAATCAGTCCCTAATGCTTGCAGGTGTAATTTTACTATTTGGCCACAAGATGTCCTCACACATTATTTTCTATTAGCGTACATTAAGAACACTACATAGGAAATAATCTTACTATATTACTGTGAGAAAACGCGGAAAAGCCGCCGCATGTACTGGCAGCAAGGCGGCTGACTCCGCGTCCTTCGCGGCGGTTTGTCCGCAGCAGCATGCGTCTTATGTGGCTGGGCCTGTTGGGTCGCATGGCATGGAGGAACGCGGAGGAGCCGCCGCGTGTACTGACAGCGGAGCAGCTGACTCCGCATCCAGTGCGGCGGTTGGTCCGCAGCTGCATGCGTCTGGTGTGGCTGGGCCTGCTAGTTCACACAGGTTAAGGAATACGCGCGCGCTGAGAGGCAGAACTTTTATGACAAGTGAGGAGGGATCAGCTGACCTCAGGACCAGTGGCTATTGGTTGATCTTGGATGGGTGGCGCTGGTGAGCGCTGCGCTATATATAGTCACTGCTGGTCACTTTCAGGTTGTCTGCCGTTGCGAACACTTATGTGGAAGCACTCAGACCTTAGTCAGATCATTCAGTGTGTTGTAACCCAGTGTCTCGGAAATCCACACTGAACCAACAACAAATACAACAAATAACATTTGTAAAGCGCTTTTCTCCCGTGGGACTCAAAGCGCATAAGCATGGCTCCGACCATCGTGGTACAGAGGAAGAATTTTATAAATCTGGAAATGCCAGGCTAAACAGGTGGCTTTTCAGTCTGGATTTGAATAGCTCCAGGGATGGTGCTGTCTTTACTGGGTGTGGTAGGGAGTTCCAGAGAGTAGGGGCAGCATGACAGAAGGCTCTATCTCCAGATTTTTTGAGGTGCACTCTGGGAGTGACCAAGTTTATAGAACTAGCTGATCTGAGGTTGTGAGAGGTGTGGTGCAGCTTCAGCAAGTCCTTCATGTATCCAGGGCCCAGATTGTGCAGGGATTTGAATGTCAGCAGTCCAATCTTGAAGAGTATTCTCCATTGTACTGGTAGCCAGTGCAGTGAGCGAAGGATCGGTGTAATGTGACAGTGGCGAGGCTGGTTTGTTAGCAATCTGGCAGCAGCATTCTGCACTAATTGCAGGCGACGCTGGTCCTTTTTGGGGAGGCCAGCATAAAGGGCATTACAGTAGTCCAGCCGTGATGTGATGAAGGCGTGGACTAGGGTTGGAAGATCCTCTGGGGGAATCAGATGTTTAATCTTTGCAATGTTCTTCAGATGAAAGAAGGAAGATTTAACTACAGATAAAATTTGGTTTCTGAAACTCAATTCCCCATCGATTAGTACGCCAAGGCTGCGCACAAGGTTGGAGCTGTGTATGCCTGAATTCCCAATCCTGATTGGTGTTGCTTTTGGATAGAGCTGTTTTGATGGCGAGTGCTGGCTTTGGACAAACAGGACCTCAGTTTTGTCAGCATTCAGTTTCAACCAGTTATCATTCATCCATGCCTGTAGCTCAGCTAAGCAAGAGTTTATTTTTGGGGTAGGGTCTGTTCCACCAGGTTTGTAGGACAGGTATAGCTGTGTGTCATCGGCGTAGCAGTGGTACGTCAGGCCATGTCGTTGGATAAGTGTACCGAGTGGCAACATGTAGATTGCAAACAGCAGAGGGGATAGGATTGATCCTTGTGGCACTCCGAATTGTAGAGGTGCAGTTTTGGACATTATAGGTCCTAGGGATACTCTCTGTGTTCTGTCAGTCAGGAATGATCTGAACCACTGGAGGACTGATCCACTGATGCCACAGTACTCCTGCAGTCTGTTAAGCAGGATTTCGTGGTCAACTGTATCAAAAGCTGCTGAGAGATCCAACAGGATTAGGATGGAGCATTCCCCTCTGTCCCTTGCCATGAGCAGATCGTTGCAGACTTGGATGAGGGCTGTTTCACAGCTGTGGTGTTTCTTAAAGCCAGATTGTAGAGGGTCCAGGATGTTGTTTACTGACAGCCTGGTTTCAAGTTGCAGATAGACAGCCTTTTCAATAACTTTACCTAAGAAGGGGAGGTTGGAGACAGGTCTGTAGCTGCTCATAGCATCTGGATCCATGGGAGGTTTTTTAAGAAGGGGCTTGATGATTCCTTCTTTTAGAGAGGTAGTAAACCTCCCTGCTTGCAGAGAGCAATTTACTATTTTGTGAAATGCTGGACCTAGCAGGTCAGGGCATTTCAGCATATGTTTAGTTGGTCCAGGGTCCAGGTCGCAGGTTGTCTGGTGGAGGCGACGGAGGATATCTGAGATCTCTTCCTCACTAATACTTTTGAAGTCAGTCCAGGGTGTTAGGTTGTTTTTGCCACTATTTCCAGGAGTTGAATAAGTCTTAGGTGCTGTGGACTGAATGAGAGACCGAATAGAGGATACTTTGTCAGCAAAGTAGCAAGCAAATTTCTCGCATAGCTCCTTTGAGGGAGTTATAGTAGGTTTTAGACAGGATGGATTACATAGTCTATCAACTGTGCGAAATAGTTGGGCTGGCCTGTTGGCGGCCTTTGCGATCTCCTGTGATAGGTAGGAGGATTTTTTCTTGGTGATCGCATTTTGGTAGCTTTCCCGGTGAGAGACAAGGGTGTGTTTATCTTTTGAATTCTGAGATTTTCGCCACTTCCTTTCTAGTCTGCGCACTTCTTTCTTTAGGTTCTTTAGTGAGCTGTCAAACCACCGTGCATGGTGAAGTGGTGTAGATCGTTTGATGCGAAATGGAGCGAGGGCGTCATAGGCAGATGACACTGCATGGTTGTACATCAGGACCATGGAGTCTGGGTCTGCGCAATGATTGGTTAATGCGTCGAAGTTGAGGGTATTCTGAACGTCCTGGGGGGAGACATCTTTCAGTGAACGGTATTTTATGAGTTATTTCCCTCTGTGTTTTATCGCTGGTGCTGTCAGAGAGAAGTGGATGGTGTGGTGGTCTGACCATACCACTGGGTTTATATCCATGTGTGATATTAAAAGTCCGGAATGAAATATAAGATCCAGGGTGTGCCCTTTCGTGTGGGTGGGGAGGTTGACAGCCTGAGAGAACCCCAGTTCACTCATTATGAGAAGTAGTTCACTTCCTAGGTGGGAGTCGTGATCATCCACCCATGCATTGAAGTCTCCCAGGATGATCCATCTAGGGTGTTCCACTGTTAGGCAGGATAAGAGTTCAGATATTTCCTTAAGAAAGGCTGGACCATTTTTTGGGGGGCGGTATATGAGCAATATGTTGATGTTTACTTCTGCTGACAGTTGAGCTGCAAGACATTCAAAGGTTTTAGTGGGGCCTATGGGCAGGGGCCTTATGTTCAAAGAGGATCTGAAGCATATGGCAACCCCCCCACCCTTGCGGACTTGTCTCTCACAGTGCAAGACTGAATAATTGGTCGGCATGGTTGCTTCAAGAGTTGGGCCTGCATGCCTCCCAAGCCAGGTCTCTGTCAAAAAGGTCAAATCAGAGAGCTCTATTAGGTCATGTATAGTTGCAGTCTTATTATTTATCGATCTGGCATTGCAGAGTGTGGCTGTGATTGAGCTTTCCTGGGGACATCTATGTTTTTTATACTTGGATCCACTACCTCTCCGCCCCCTTCTGTGTTTCCTGAGTATCCCAAAGGATTTTAAGAGGAGAGCTAGTGAGGTGTTAATTTGTAATTGATTCTGGGGAGGGCAGGCAGAGAAAAGGTCCTTTGATGAGTATTTGTATGTTGACATTATTAGAGACAATAGACTTGTTCAGATAGCTTGTACTTCTGGAGTCCTGCTGAGATCAAAGGGGATCTGTGCAAAATCCTTTCATTCCTACACAGAAATCATAGATTTGTTTTAAGTAAAGTTCCTTGTTTTAGAGTTAGATGATAAAATAAATGTGGAAAATAGTCACTTGGTGCATATGCCTTGGATAATGGATAAAGGAGTACTCACAGAGTGGAGTGAGGGCAATCACAGAGAGGTTGAAGGTCTTGTTTCAGGTCAGCTGTTAGGAGGCTTGGTGTGTTCAGCAGTGGTAAGCTTCATGGAGGATTTCAATCCAGTTTAAATCTCTGCCATTCAAAGTAATCCGATTGTTCTGGTTGGTTGTAGTTGTAGCCTTGGTCGTGGTGGGTGGAATTCCTCTGTATTTTGAGTCCAGTCTCAGCACAAATATGTTTAAAGGTGTCACCCGCTCCTTGGGTGTTCAGTCACCCTGCAGGAGTCTACCGCCCTCGGGGAGCCTTCCTGCCATCTAGTCGGGGACCCGCCCCTCGGGAGTCCTTGGCTGCAGTAGAGTCATACTCTACTTATAGGACCACCTGCTACCCCGGTGGTCCTATTCCTACTGTCGCACCAAAACACTCACACTTGTTAGGTGTCCAGAGGTTAGTTATAATTGCATTATTGGTGATTCTGCAGATCATCCATAATCAGGTATATATCTGTATTCTTGGTGATTCTGCAGATCACCAACAATCAGATTCTCTCTGTGTGCTGACACCGATCGTTACAGAACGGCAGACCAAACCCAAATGGATGCACTCAACAGCCATCTTGACGCACTCACCACCTCGGTGGAAAATTACATCCAAGTGCTGGCTAGTCACCAGACACAAATCAATACTGTGTCTGGGTCTATACAGGACCTTCAGACGGCTGTGAATACAGTGCAATCTCCTCCAAGCACAGACTTGTGCATGCCAGTGCCGGAAAGATTTTCTGGTCATAGATCTGACTTTCAGAACTTTAGAAATAGAGTGTTATCTTACTTTGAGCTGAGGCCTAACTCATCAGGCACCGAGGCACAAAGAATTACATTCATCAAAACCCTGTTGTCAGGGGATTCCCAGACCTGGGCGTATAGTCTCCAGGTAGGGCATGAGGCCCTAACCTCAGTTGAGGAATTTTTAGAAGCCATGGCTATAATTTATGATGATCCGGACATTGCCTCTACCGCTGAGCGGAAGCTCAAGACATTGTGGCAGGGCAAGGCTCCGGTTGAGGATTACGCAGCTGAATTCAGAAAGTGGGCGGTGTCAGCAAGATGGGGGTCATTCGCACTTCTAGATTGTTTCTTCTCAGGGTTGTCAGACGCAGTTTCCGATCTAATGTTGGGTCATCCTGAGCCAAAATCCGTGGATGAGGCCATTTCATTAGCGGTCAGAATTGATCGTCGGCTACGCTACCAGAGACAGACTCGGAGTAGGAACAATGTGAGATATGTTTCCTATGCTTCTCCTCCACCCGTTTCACCTCCACCCGAACCAATGCAGATTGGTCGGTCGAGACTGACTCGTGTGGAAAGGAACAGCTCTGTTTGTACTGTGCAGAGGAGGGTCACAGAGTGCAAAATTGTCCCCGGAAATCGGGAAACGCTGCCGCCTAGGTGTAGTCGGGGGTAATACCCTAGGCACGCAGTCGTTACCTCCAGATGATAGACGTTTGCTTCTCCCATGTTCCATATCATGGGAGGATCAGACAGTCACTACGGAAGCTTTTCTTGATTCTGGTTCAGCAGCCAATTTTATGGATTATGAATTTGCTAAGAAATTAGGGATTCCGATTCTCCCTTTGAAGCAACATATTACGGTCACTGCAGTGGATGACTCTCCTCTGCAAGGTAGTCACCCGCTTTCTCAGACCCCAGTCCTAAAGGTTACGGCGGGGGTGTTACATAATGAGAGTCTACAGTTTCTGGTATTGCGGATGACAACTTCCACGATCATTCTTGGCATGCCATGGTTACAACTTCACTCCCCTCAGATTAACTGGGCGTCAGGTCAGCTAACGAGCTGGTCTACCCACTGCCATCATCATTGTTTAGCGAAAGTAACCTTGGGTAACACCAAGATGCAGGTGGAAGGTTTGCCAAGCCAGTATTCAGAGTTTGCAGACGTGTTTTGTCCCAAATCAGCAGATAAACTTCCTCCCCATCGTCCCTTTGACTGTCCAGTCGATCTCAGGTCCGGTTGTATGCCCCCTAGAGGTCACCTCTATAATCTGTCTGGGCCAGAGAAATTGGCCATGCAGGAGTGCATTCGGGAAAATTTGGCTAAAGGCTTTATCCGCCCCTCGCGATCCCCAGCAGGGGCAGGTTTATTTTTCGTGAAAAAGAAAGACGGAGGTCTACGTCCCTGCATTGATTACCGGGGCTTGAATAAAATTACAGTGAAAAATCGCTATCCTCTGCCCTTGATTGACGATTTATTTACGCAAGTCACTAAAGCCAAAATTTTCTCGAAGTTAGACCTGAGGGGTGCATACAATCTTGTACGAATCAGGGACTGTGATGAATGAAAGACGGCCTTTAACACACCAGACGGGCATTACGAGTACCTGGTGATGCCCTTCGGGTTATGTAATGCCCCGGCCGTCTTCCAGGAGCTGATTAATGAGGTGTTTCGGGAGGTGTTGGGCAAGTTCGTTCTGGTGTATTTAGACGACATCCTGATTTTTTCACCCAACATCTCCGAACACAGAAACCATGTTCGGTTTGTATTACGGAAGTTAAGACAGAATCAGTTATATGCGAAGTTGGAAAAATGCATTTTCAAAGTGACCTCTGTTACCTTTTTGGGATATATTATCTCAACCACGGGTCTCTCCATGGACCCTGGAAAAGTCTCCGCTGTCCTGGAGTGGCCTCAGCCTGTTGGACTGAAGGCACTCCAGAGGTTTTTGGGGTTCGCTAACTACTACAGGAGATTCATAAAGGGGTACTCTACTGTGATCTTACCACTCCCTAGTCTCACAAGAAAGGGGGTGGATACACATCACTGGTCTCCAGAGGCCCATGCTGCTTTTTCCACCCTGAAGAAACTGTTCTGCTCTGCACCCATATTGAGACCTGTAGACACCTCCTTCCCCTTTATTGTGGAGGTTGACGCCTCGGAGGTAGGGGTGGGGGCTGTGCTGTCTCAGCGTTCTGGGCTAAAGGGAAAACTTCACCCATGTGCCTATTTCTCTCTTAGGTTTTCTCCCGCAGAGAAAAACTACGATATTGGCAATCGAGAACTTCTAGCCATCAAGTTAGCCTTTGAGGAATGGCGACATTGGCTAGAAGGAGCCGAACACATTATTACTGTTTACACGGACCACAAGAATTTGGAGTACATTGAGGGCGCTAAGAGACTTAGCCCCCGACAGGCTCGGTGGTCCCTGTTTTTCTCGAGATTCAGATTTGTTATCACGTATACCTCCGGGAGTAAGAACATCAAGGCCGATGCCTTATACAGGTGCTTTGAGCCAGAGACAGCACAGCCCTCAAAACCAGAGACTATTCTGCCTCAGAAGGTGGTTTTGGCGGCTACAGAGACCTGGAAAGATTGGACTGTCACATTGAGTCCATTCCAACAGGATGTTCCAGAGGGGAAACCTGAGGGAGTGTTATTTGTTCCGTTGCCCTTCCGCCTACAGATGTTGCAGTTGTTTCATTCCCACAAGAATGCTGGGCATCCTGGGGCCACCAGGACACGGGATCTGCTTGCGAGATGTGCTTGGTGGTCATCAATGGCAACAGACTGTAAGGAATTTGTAAGAGAGTGTGCAGTGTGTGCTAGGAGCAAACCCTCTCGTCAGGCACCTGTTGGAACACTACAGCCCTTGCCAGTTCCGAACGAGCCTTGAACCCATTTGTCCATGGACTTCGCGGGTAAACTTCCCAGGTCTGAGGGCATGACGGTCATTTAACAATAACAATAACAATAACAATAATATTTATATAGCGCTTTTCTCCCTGGGGACTCAAAGCGCTGCGACCCTGCATTATGCAGTCTCAAAGGCTCGGGAAAAGAGGTGAGTTTTTAGCCTTTTTTTAAAGCTGTCCAGAGAAGTAGCCTCTCGTACTGATTGTGGAAGTGAGTTCCATAGAGTAGGGGCTGCGTAGGAAAAGGCCCGAGCACCAAATGTTAAGTGTATCCTGGGAATAACCAGCTTCATCTTGTTGGCAGAGCGGAGGGTGCGTGGAGGGGCATAAAGTTCCAATAGATCCGCTATGTATTTGGGTCCCATGTGGTGTAGAGCCTTGAATGTCAGCAGGCAGATCTTAAAATTGATTCTCCATTTTACTGGCAACCAGTGAAGAGTTTGCAGTACTGGGGTGATGTGTGAGCTGCGGGGGGCATTGGCTAGGAGTCTGGCTGCAGCATTCTGTACTAGCTGTAAGGGGCGCAGAGCCTTATCTGTAGATTCGATGAACAGGGCGTTGCAGTAGTCTAGGCGGGAGGATACAAATGCATGAACCAGGGCAGGTAGGTCTTCAGCTGGGATAAGGTGTTTGATTTTCGCTATATTTCTTAGATGGAAGAAGGAAGACTTGACGACAGCTGATACCTGCTGTCTGAGTTTTAGATTTCCATCCAGGATCACCCCAAGGTTTCGCACAGAGTCTTTATACTGTACAGTATCTCCCCCAATTGCTAGTTTGAGGTGGTGAGCGTTTTGAACTTTATCCATCATGTGTGGACCACCTACCACCAACACCTCTGTTTTGTCAGAGTTCAGCCTCAGCCAGCTGGTGTTCATCCAATTTTGTAAATCCACTAGACACGCATTTATGGATGCTGATGGGTCTTGGGTGCCAGGCTTGAAGGACAGATACAGTTGTGTGTCATCTGCATAACAATGGTATCCTAGGCCATAGTTCTGGTGTAATGATCGCTGCTGCAGCAGCTATTGCTGGAAGTAGTGCTGCAGCTCAGGTAGTTCTGATCTATTTCCATGCAAGTTGCATAGCTTTGTCTGTCTTTTCCTGCTGTCAGCTTGTGACTGATTATCATTCACCTGTGTGGGAATCTGCATGTCTGCTCCCATTGGATGACCTCAGTATAAAGATCTGCTTCCTGCAGGGTTTCCTTGGGTTTTCATAGCTTCAGCTTAAGCCTGCCTTGCTGTCGCTTTAGCCCCCGATCGTGTTTCTTGTTAAAGATACTTTGCTGGTCTTTGCATCATATATTGGTTCATTGCCAATATATATGCATACCAGCACGTTTATTATTTTCCTTGTATTTGTGTTACGTTGATATATCAGTGTCGCTGATGTATACGTACACGAACTGTTTATTTCCTGTGTTCAGTTAGTCAGTTTTCCAGCACGTTTTGGTAGTTTGCGCGTACCGTGAACACCCGTGCTGAGCTAGTTATCCTGTTCCTGGTCCTGTTTGTGGATTGCGTTCATCTCTGCGAAGAGATAACGAATCCTTCTGAATCCTGTTCTGTTACCGTTTGTGGATTGCGTTCATCTCTGCGAAGAGATAACGAATCCTTCTGAATCCTGTTCTGTTACCGTTTGTGGATTGCGTTCATCTCTGCGAAGAGATAGCGAATCCTTCTGAGTCCTGTTCCCTGTGTTACTCCAGTCTTGGTCAGCGTTCCTGCTTATGTCATATATCGGTTCATTGCCGATATATACATGTGTTAGTCAGACGTTACAGATAGTTTCATTGATAGCTGTAATTGTAATACGCTAGGAAAACATACTTATTGTATATTTATCTGTGTTACGTTCATCTATCTTAATCCTGCTATTTTCTGACTGTCCTGTCCTGTCTTTGTGAGGCACGCCATCGCCGCATCGCATTGGCTGCCTCATTCCAGTCTGTCTGGTTTTGGACGCTTGCTGTCGCTAAGTAGCCGCTAGCTAGCAAGCGTTCATTCTGTCTACCTGTCCTGATCTCCTCAGTTCCGGTGTATGCGCTCAGCGCTACTTTGCGCTGAGACGTTATACGAAAGCATTGTTTGTGGCTGTCAGATCTGCACCGGCTCTGTGCGCCACAATCTCCTATTGGAGTCAGTCCTCCCCTCCACTATACTAGGGATAGCCTGTTTCCTGGTGCTAGTGTGTGTACCTCCTCCACGTCAGCCCATGCGTTGCATGCTGACTGTGGAGAATACACCACCAAGCCTTACATTATGAAAACCCCATTACCAATCCCCATTGTGGGGGGGATTCCCAGAAAGTATGACACTGTTAATTATGGTTCCTGTTCCTTTAAGAAATTTGAAGAACTTAGCTCTGAAACAGAAAATGAGTTTTTCTCTGAATGTGCCAGGTTCCTGGCCAATCCCGATCTCCAAGCGACTCCTGTTTCAACCTGGGCACTCCAGCTAGTTTATATTTTGTTTAAAGGGCAATTGCTTCAGTGGGCATGTGATGTTCTCAATCATTCCGATTTGAATGAGAGACCACTGGAATTTCTAGCGTTTGTGATCCATAACTGGTTGCGCATAGATCCATTGCCTTTTCCTCTAAATGAACTTCTGGCAGCAGGCCAATCAGCTGCTCCTTCAATTGCTTGCAAGAATGAGCAGCAAGCAGAAAGTGTTACTGATAATTTTCCTGCAGCTTTGAATAAATCATCAAAAACCGCAAGGTCAAAGGCAAAACGCAAACGTTCTAAAAAACGTGTCCAATCTGCAGAGTCGTTATCCTTAGCGACTGAGACCTATGATGAGATTCTGCCATTAACAGATAATGAAATGCAATTGTCTTTCAGGGGAGTTAAATGGACTTATGAAACTACTAATGAACTTTCATCACTGGCTAGGGAAAATAAAGATTTTTGTTTAAAAGAATTATCTGAGTATGATTATGAGGAGATATTACAGAGTATTGAACAAATCAACTTATTTGTGAAGCAAGGAAAGTTTGCATACACTACAGTTAAACATTTGCTACAGGTATTAGAGATTCTTAAAGAGACTCCGTAACAAAAATTGCATCCTGTTTTTTATCATCCTACAAGTTCCAAAAGCTATTCTAATGTGTTCTGGCTTACTGCAGCACGTTCTACTATCACCATCTCTGTAATAAATCAATGTATCTTTCCCTTGTCAGACTTGTCAGCCTGTGTCTGGAAGGCTGCCAAGTTCTTCAGTGTTGTGGTTCTGCTATGCACTCCCCCCTCAGGGGGGAAAGAAACACACAAATGATCTCTTGAGATTCAAAAGGAATGCTGTATACAGCCTGCTTGTGTATGGATGTATTCTCTATGTGTGGACATACTGTACATCAACCTACTTCCTGTTTTGGTGGCCATTTTGTTTGTTTATAAACAAACTTTTTAAAACTGTTTTTAACCACTTTTAATGCGGCGGGGAGCGGCGAAATTGTGACAGAGGGTAATAGGAGATGTCCCCTAACGCACTGGTATGTTTACTTTTGTGCGATTTTAACAATACAGATTCTCTTTAAGAATAAGGAATCTGCCAATCACCTGCTAATTAACCCAATATATGTCCCTGCCACAATCATATCTGCAAACTGTGATCTGCCTGTTAAGTATGCTTGGAATCCTCCATTTGAGAAAGGAGAGATGGAAGCTCTGGTCAATGAATGGAAGAATGATTCAAGTTCATTTTGTCAATTTTACAGTGCAAAAGGTGAATTAGTATTGAATGCATGCATTAAGTCTGCCTATAACCTAATAAAAACTGGTGTGTGTGGGTATGACTTTGTGGCTCCATTGATCGATGTGTGGAAAATGATTTTGGATGATTTTTATGCGATTCAATCAGTTGATACCAGGGAAGACACACTGTCAATTGGAGACTGTCCCACTTCTCCAGTTACTGAGTCCCTGCCATGTCTTGTGAATGTTCCTGTAACTCCACCCTGTACCATGGATAACTCAGTGTTACTTCCCAGTAAAACAGAAGCCACTGATACATTCTTAACCTTGCCCTGCGCAAATTTCTCAGCAGAGAATCCAGAGGTCCTGCTGACTTCCGAGTCCAGCCTAGCCAGTACTCATGACTCTTTGTTTAGTGAAACAGACACCAGAAAAATCTTGCCTGTCTCTGCAAACACTTCTGCAGAAATTACCTGTGTTAATAAAGTTCAACTCCTGTCTGATCCAGCAGATGCCAGTAGGTGCACTGCATCAGTTTCCGAGTCCCAGCAATCCTGTCTAGTAAACTCAGAACCCCAGCATCTGAATTTTCCAATTTTACAAATGAATGGTGATTCAGATGCGCAAACATTGTGTCTTGATCTTCCTGTTTCTACACCTCGCTCTAGTTTCGTGAATAGCTCAGAGCATCTGCTATGTGAACCTGAAATCGCAGAATTATTACCTTGTTCAGAAAATTTTCCAATAAATTTGCCCTGTACCATGAATTGTGCAGTAGATCTCTCCAATGAAAGTCAGGTCACAGAATCATTATGCTGTCCAGCAGGTGCTTCCATGGTTTTGCCCTGCAATATGGACTGTTCAGTGATCCTGTCCAGTGAAGCTGTGGTCGCAGAGTCTTATGCTTCACCCAGTACTTTGGATACTTTAAACCCTCTAGCAGAGGAGGCTGAAGCACTGCTTACCTCAGTTGGTGTTGCAGTAATATTCACTTGTCTAGCAGCTGTTTTGGAATTACAGTCTGCTCTAATAAAACTTGATGAATTTCTGCCCAGCAAAGCAGAAGCCATTGAAATATTGTCCTCGTCAGCAAGTGTGTCAGATACCTTGCACTGTACACAGTCTGATTTAACCAATGTTGAGTCCCTCTCCAGTGTTGTAACAGCCGAGGAACTCCAGCCCTGTCCTCTGAATGTTTCAGAAGTCTTGCCCTGTAACATGGATAATTCTGATTCTCTGGTCAAAATAATAGAAATCTCAGAATTTCAGTCCGGTCTGATGAGTGTTCCTGAAACCCAGCCCTGTATCCTGAAAGATTCTGGTTCTCTGGCCGCTGTGGCAGAGGTTCCAGAGTTCCCTTCCTGTCCAGGGAATTCCTCAGTTTTGCCTAGTCCAGTGGGGGCTGCTGCAATACTGACTTGTTCTGCAGCGCCTCATGAGCCCCAATCCAGTGTATTAAATGAGTCTCTGTCCAGTCCAGAGGTAGTTGTAGAGTCCCTGTCTGGTTCAGTGCATACATCAGAAGATTTGTCCTGTCTTGTTAGTGCCCCTGAATCTGATTTGTTACTGACTTTGCTGGAATCAGCGACATCTAAGTCTGATCCAGCATTCTCGTGTAAAAGTCCAGTAGTTGCGAAGTTTAGTCATGATGATTTTTTTTTGGCCAGTCCTGGTTTTGGTCCTGTCTTGGCTGACCCTGAGGCTCACAGTTCCTTGACATGCCCAGAGGTTTCTCTTGTGCCGGTGTGCCCAGATGTTCTTTGTGTGCCAGAATGCCCAAGTGTGTCTAAGGTGTTAGCGTGCTCTGATGCTTCCTTAGTGGGAACACGTTCTGATATTGCCAGTCTGCCTGCATGCCCAGAGATGGTTCTGGTCCCTGGAAGCCCTGATATTGATGTTTGTCCTTGTGGCCCTGACTCGGGAATTGCCCTAGGTTCCATAGGGGTTCTTGATAGTTCTCCATGTGAGCCTAAGGGGCATTCTGACCTATGGGGATCTCTTTGGAGCTTCAAGGTGTTCTGGGAGGTCTCTGAGAAAACTTGTCCTGGTGCCTTGGACTGGTTCAACAGTGGGTTTTGTGTTGGTAAAGACAGTACCGGTGGGCATTGCAAAGGCTTTGGCGTTTCTGAACTGTTCCTGGAAGGCGGTGGGTATCGCTCAGGGAGTTTCGGAGGGCTTTCTTCTGGAAATCATGGTTCTGATGGGTGTCACACTGGGGCTTGTAGTACTGATGGGCATGGTTCTGTAGGTTCTGGTTCTGATGGGTCCAGTCTTGTGGGGACTGATTCTGGAATTCGGTCTTGCCGGGCTGTCCCGGTCATCATGAATTATCAGTCAGACTGTTTTGTTGGAAATTTCAGTTTTGAAAAGCGTCTGGAATCCGCTTTTAAAGGCGGGGGTATTGTAATGATCGCTGCTGCAGCAGCTATTGCTGGAAGTAGTGCTGCAGCTCAGGTAGTTCTGATCTATTTCCATGCAAGTTGCATAGCTTTGTCTGTCTTTCCCTGCTGTCAGCTTGTGACTGATTATCATTCACCTGTGTGGGAATCTGCATGTCTGCTCCCATTGGATGACCTCAGTATAAAGATCTGCTTCCTGCAGGGTTTCCTTGGGTTTTCATAGCTTCAGCTTAAGCCTGCCTTGCTGTCGCTTTAGCCCCCGATCGTGTTTCTTGTTAAAGATACTTTGCTGGTCTTTGCATCATATATTGGTTCATTGCCAATATATATGCATACCAGCACGTTTATTATTTTCCTTGTATTTGTGTTACGTTGATATATCAGTGTTGCTGATATATACGTACACGAACTGTTTATTTCCTGTGTTCAGTTAGTCAGTTTTCCAGCACGTTTTGGTAGTTTGCGCGTACCGTGAACACCCGTGCTGAGCTAGTTATCCTGTTCCTGGTCCTGTTTGTGGATTGCGTTCATCTCTGCGAAGAGATAACGAATCCTTCTGAATCCTGTTCTGTTACCGTTTGTGGATTGCGTTCATCTCTGCGAAGAGATAACGAATCCTTCTGAATCCTGTTCTGTTACCGTTTGTGGATTGCGTTCATCTCTGCGAAGAGATAGCGAATCCTTCTGAGTCCTGTTCCCTGTGTTACTCCAGTCTTGGTCAGCGTTCCTGCTTATGTCATATATCGGTTCATTGCCGATATATACATGTGTTAGTCAGACGTTACAGATAGTTTCATTGATAGCTGTAATTGTAATACGCTAGGAAAACATACTTATTGTATATTTATCTGTGTTACGTTCATCTATCTTAATCCTGCTATTTTCTGACTGTCCTGTCCTGTCTTTGTGAGGCACGCCATCGCCGCATCGCATTGGCTGCCTCATTCCAGTCTGTCTGGTTTTGGACGCTTGCTGTCGCTAAGTAGCCGCTAGCTAGCAAGCGTTCATTCTGTCTACCTGTCCTGATCTCCTCAGTTCCGGTGTATGCGCTCAGCGCTACTTTGCGCTGAGACGTTATACGAAAGCATTGTTTGTGGCTGTCAGATCTGCACCGGCTCTGTGCGCCACAATCTCCTATTGGAGTCAGTCCTCCCCTCCACTATACTAGGGATAGCCTGTTTCCTGGTGCTAGTGTGTGTACCTCCTCCACGTCAGCCCATGCGTTGCATGCTGACTGTGGAGAATACACCACCAAGCCTTACATCTGGATTATTTTGCCCAGTGGGAGCATATAGGCTGCAAAGAGTAATGGTGATAGTACAGAACCCTGTGGAACTCCATAGGCAAGTGGCACTGGATTAGAGTAGTGTGTGCCCAGACATACTTGCTGTGTCCTGCCAGATAGGAAGGTCTGAAACCATCTAAGAACAGTACCCCTTAGGCCACAGTAATTCTTCAGTCGCTGGATAAGAATTTCATGATCCACAGTATCAAATGCTGCTGACAAGTCAAGAAGAATCAGAATTGAGCAATCACCCTTGTCTCTTGCAGTAAGTAGATCATTCATTACTCGGACTAATGCTGTTTCAGTGCTGTGCCTTTTCCTGAATCCTGACTGAAAAGTATCAAAGATGTTGTTATCTGTAAGCCTGGCTTCTAGCTGGTTGGCGACTGCTTTCTCGATAACTTTTGATAGGAATGGTAAGTTCGCCACAGGTCTGTAGTTGGTTACAGAATCAGGATCTAGTGATGGTTTCTTCAGGAGGGGTTTTATGATTGCTTTCTTTAGTTCTTCTGGGAAAAGACCACTTTGCAAGGAGCACTGAGTGATTTTGTGAAGTGCTGGCCTGATCAGCTCTGGGGGTAGTCGATCGATTCAGTAAGATGGCTCATTTCGTTCCCCTGAAAGGACTCCCCTCGGCCCAGGAGCTGGCAAACCTCTTCATCCAGCACGTTTTCCGGCTGCATGGCATTCCGGAAAATGTAGTGTCAGATCGGGGAGTCCAATTCGTGCCTAAATTCTGGAGAGCATTTTGCCATCAGTTAAATATGGATCTTTCGTTTTCATCAGGCTACCACCCACAGACCAATGGCCAGACCGAAAGGGTCAATCAGCCCCTGGAACAGTTTCTCAGATGTTACGTTGCAGATGCACAAACCGACTGGGTAAAATTTTTGCCGTTTGCAGAATTTGCACACAACAATCTGAAAAGCTCCTCTTCAGGGTTTTCCCCATTCCAGGTGGTGTCAGGAAAGTCACCCAAATTTTCCCCTTTGCCAGTGGCCTCTACTCCATTCCCAGCCCTGGAAGATTGGCAGAAGGCTTTGAAACAGATCTGGGGAATGGTAAAGAGAAATTTGGGGAAAGCTTTTCAGGATCAAAAGAAACAAGCAGATAGGAGACCTTCCATTGAATGAGTATTCGCCCCAGGGGATCTGGTCTGGGTGTCTACTCGACACCTGGCGCTAAAACAATTGTCACCCAAATTGGGCCCTAGGTTTATCGGTCCTTTCCCAGTGACTAGTGTTGGGCGAACATCTAGATGTTCGGGTTCGGGCCGAACAGGCCGAACATGGCCGCGATGTTCGGGTGTTCGACCCGAACTCCGAACATAATGGAAGTCAATGGGGACCCGAACTTTTGTGCTTTGTAAAGCCTCCTTACATGCTACATACCCCAAATGTACAGGGTATGTGCACCTTGGGAGTGGGTACAAGAGGAAAAAAAAAATAGCAAAAAGAGCTTATAGTTTTTGAGAAAATCGATTTTAAAGTTTCAAAGGGAAAACTGTCTTTTAAATGCGGGAAATGTCTGTTTTCTTTGCACAGGTAACATGCTTTTTGTCGGCATGCAGTCATAAATGTAATACATATAAGAGGTTCCAGGAAAAGGGACCGGTAACGCTAACCCAGCAGCAGCACACGTGATGGAACAAGAGGAGGGTGGCTCAGGAGGAGAAGGCCACGCTTTGAGACACAACAACCCAGGCCTTGCATGAGGACAAGAAGCGTGCGGATAGCAATTTGCATTTTGTCGCCATGCAGTCATAAATGTAATACAGATGAGAGGTTCAATAAACAGGGACCGGAAACGCTAACCCATCACAGATGTTCATTGTTCATGTTACTTGGTTGGGGTCCGGGAGTGTTGCGTAGTCGTTTCCAATCCAGGATTGATTCATTTTAATTTGAGTCAGACGGTCTGCATTTTCTGTGGAGAGGCGGATACGCCGCCGATCTGTGACGATGCCTCCGGCAGCACTGAAACAGCGTTCCGACATAACGCTGGCTGCCGGGCAAGCCAGCACCTCTATTGCGTACATTGCCAGTTTGTGCCAGGTGTCTAGCTTCGATACCCAATAGTTGAAGGGTGCAGATGGATTGTTCAACACAGCTACGCCATCTGACATGTAGTCCTTGACCATCTTCTCCAGGCGATCGGTGTTGGAGGTGGATCTGCACGCTTGCTGTTCTGTGTGCTGCTGCATGGGTGTCAGAAAATTTTCCCACTCCAAGGACACTGCCGATACCATTCCCTTTTGGGCACTAGCTGCGGCTTGTGTTGTTTGCTGCCCTCCTGGTCGTCCTGGGTTTGCGGAAGTCAGTCTGTCGGCGTACAACTGGCTAGAGGAGGGGGAGGATGTCAATCTCCTCTCTAAAGTCTCCACAAGGGCCTGCTGGTATTCTTCCATTTTGACCTGTCTGGCTCTTTCTTCAAGCAGTTTTGGAACATTGTGTTTGTACCGTGGATCCAAAAGGGTATAAACCCAGTAATTGGTGTTGTCCAGAATGCGCACAATGCGTGGGTCTTGTTCAATGCAGTCCTAGGCCGAAGAGGTCATAGCCTAGGGTCACAAAAACCTGTTTATTGGGGCTATTTCAATGGTAGTGATGGTGACGTACATAAATCGCAGCAATGGCCGTTAGCAAAGTCTGAATCTCACGAAATGTCTCATGCAGGTAGAAGACATATTGTTAGACTTGGATTCCAAAGATGGGTTCCCTACATCTCTGCAAACCAGAGTTACAGGGGTCCAAAATTGGTAAAATCCCCCATAGGATTTCACTGGCTCCCTATTTCACTTTCCAAAATCTCACATCTTTTCAAAGGGCAATGGCTCAGCAGTACCAAATTTTCTAGCATTGTAGGGACCCTTAGTGGGAACATGACTGGTGAGTTTCGGGCCCCTAGGCCGAAGAGGTCATAGCCTAGGGTCACAAAAACCTGTTTATTGGGGCTATTTCAATGGTAGTGATGGTGACGTACATAAATCGCAGCAATGGCCGTTAGCAAAGTCTGAATCTCACGAAATGTGTCATGCAGGTAGAAGACATATTGTTAGACTTGGATTCCAAAGATGGGGTCCCTACATCTCTGCAAACCAGAGTTACAGGGGTCCAAAATTGGTAAAATCCCCCATAGGATTTCATTGGCTCCCTATTTCACTTTCCAAAATCTCACATCTTTTCAAAGGGCAATGGCTCAGCAGTACCAAATTTTCTAGCATTGTAGGGACCCTTAGGGGGAACATGACTGGTGAGTTTCGGGCCCCTAGGCCGAAGAGGTCATAGCCTAGGGTCACAAAAACCTGTTTATTGGGGCTATTTCAATGGAATCTAAGGCTAACAATTTGTCTTCTACCTGCATGAGACATTTCGTGAGATTCAGACGTTGCTAACGGCCATGGCTGAGATTTATGTACGTCACCATCACTACCATTGAACAGTCATGTTCCCCCTAAGGGTCCCTACAATGCTAGAAAATTTGGTACTACTGAGCCATTGCCCTTTGAAAAGATGTGAGATTTTGGAAAGTGAAATAGGGAGCCAATGAAATCCTATGGGGGATTTTACCAATTTTGGACCCCTGTAACTCTGGTTTGCAGAGATGTAGGGACCCCATCTTTGGAATCCAAGTCTAACAATATGTCTTCTACCTGCATGAGACATTTCGTGAGATTCAGACTTTGCTAACGGCCATTGCTGCGATTTATGTACGTCACCATCGCTACCATTGAAATAGCCCCAATAAACAGGTTTTTGTGACCCTAGGCTATGACCTCTTCGGCCTAGGGGCCCGAAACTCACCAGTCATGTTCCCCCTAAGGGTCCCTACAATGCTAGAAAATTTGGTACTGCTGAGCCATTGCCCTTTGAAAAGATGTGAGATTTTGGAAAGTGAAATAGGGAGCCAATGAAATCCTATGGGGGATTTTACTAATTTTGGACCCCTGTAACTCTGGTTTGCAGAGATGTAGGGACCCCATCTTTGGAATCCAAGTCTAACAATATGTCTTCTACCTGCATGAGACATTTCGTGAGATTCAGACTTTGCTAACGGCCATTGCTGCGATTTATGTACGTCACCATCGCTACCATTGAAATAGCCCCAATAAACAGGTTTTTGTGACCCTAGGCTATGACCTCTTCGGCCTAGGGGCCCGAAACTCACCAGTCATGTTCCCCCTAAGGGTCCCTACAATGCTAGAAAATTTGCCACTGCTGAGTAATTGCCCTTTGAAAAGATGTGAGATTTTGGAACTGTAAATAGGAGGCCCAATGAAAGCCTATGGGGGATTTTACCAAATTTGGAGCCCTGTAACTCTGGTTTGCAGAGATGTAGGGAACCCATCTTTGGAGCCCAAGTCTAACAATATGTCTTCTACCTGCATGAGACATTTCGTGAGATTCAGACGTTGCTAACGGCCATTGCTGCGATTTATGTACGTCAGACTCTTCACCATTGAAATTGCCCAATAAACAGGTTTTGTGACCCTAGGCTATGACCTCTTCGGCCTAGGACTGCATTGAACAAGACCCACGCATTGTGCGCATTCTGGACAACACCAATTACTGGGTTTATACCCTTCTGGATCCACGGTACAAACACAATGTTCCAAAACTGCTTGAAGAAAGAGCCAGACAGGTCAAAATGGAAGAATACCAGCAGGCCCTTGTGGAGACTTTAGAGAGGAGATTGACATCCTCCCCCTCCTCTAGCCAGTTGTACGCCGACAGACTGACTTCCGCAAACCCAGGACGACCAGGAGGGCAGCAAACAACACAAGCCGCAGCTAGTGCCCAAAAGGGAATGGTATCGGCAGTGTCCTTGGAGTGGGAAAATTTTCTGACACCCATGCAGCAGCACACAGAACAGCAAGCGTGCAGATCCACCTCCAACACCGATCGCCTGGAGAAGATGGTCAAGGACTACATGTCAGATGGCGTAGCTGTGTTGAACAATCCATCTGCACCCTTCAACTATTGGGTATCGAAGCTAGACACCTGGCACAAACTGGCAATGTACGCAATAGAGGTGCTGGCTTGCCCGGCAGCCAGCGTTATGTCGGAACGCTGTTTCAGTGCTGCCGGAGGCATCGTCACAGATCGGCGGCGTATCCGCCTCTCCACAGAAAATGCAGACCGTCTGACTCAAATTAAAATGAATCAATCCTGGATTGGAAACGACTACGCAACACTCCCGGACCCCAACCAAGTAACATGAACAATGAACATCTGTGATGGGTTAGCGTTTCCGGTCCCTGTTTATTGAACCTCTCATCTGTATTACATTTATGACTGCATGGCGACAAAATGCAAATTGCTATCCGCACGCTTCTTGTCCTCATGCAAGGCCTGGGTTGTTGTGTCTCAAAGCGTGGCCTTCTCCTCCTGCGCCACCCTCCTCTTGTTCCATCACGTGTGCTGCTGCTGGGTTAGCGTTACCGGTCCCTTTTCCTGGAACCTCTTATATGTATTACATTTATGACTGCATGCCGACAAAAAGCATGTTACCTGTGCAAAGAAAACAGACATTTCCCGCATTTAAAAGACAGTTTTCCCTTTGAAACTTTAAAATTGATTTTCTCAAAAACTATAAGCTCTTTTTGCTAAATTTTTTTTCCTCTTGTACCCACTCCCAAGGTGCACATACCCTGTAAATTTGGGGTATGTAGCATGTAAGGAGGCTTTACAAAGCACGAAAGTTCGGGTCCCCATTGACTTCCATTATGTTCGGAGTTCGGCCATGTTCGGCCCGAACCCGAACATCTAGATGTTCGCCCAACACTACACGTGACTCGTTCGGCCAATCACAGCGCTAGCCGAACGTTCGGGTAACGTTCGGCCATGCGCTCTTAGTTCGGCCATATGGCCGAACAGTTTGGCCGAACACCATCAGGTGTTCGGCCGAACCCGAACATCACCCGAACAGGGTGATGTTCTGCAGAACCCGAACAGTGGCGAACACTGTTCGCCCAACACTACCAGTGACTAGGAAGATCAATAATGTTACTTATGCCGTGGATCTCCCCACCAGTATGTGAGGCGTGAGATCTTTTCACGTGTCCTTGCTCAAGCCAGCAGTGCACGTGGATTCCACTCCCCCCCCCCCCCCCCCCTGTGCTGATTGACGACCAACCGGAGTACGAGATAGAAAAGATTCTGGACTCCCGTCTTGTGCAAAATTCTGTACAGTACTTGGTCCACTGGAAGGGATATGGCATAGAGGAGAGAACTTGGGTGCCAGATTGTCGTATGCACGCTGAGGATTTGAAAAAGGAATTTCATGACCTGCATCCTGGAAAGCCTGGTGGGAAGTGTCCGGAGTCCACTCCTCGGGGGGTACTGTGAGAAAACACGGAAAAGCCGCCGCGTGTACTGGCAGCAAGGCGGCTGACTCCACGTCCAACGCGGCGGTTTGTCCGCAGCAGCATGCGTCTGGTGTGGCTGGGCTTGTTGGGTCGCATGGCATGGAGGAACGCGGAGGAGCCGCCGCGTGTACTGACAGCGGAGCGGCTGACTCCGCATCCAGTGCGGCGGTTGGTCCGCAGCTGCATGCGTCTGGTGTGGCTGGGCCTGCTAGTTCCCACAGGTTAAGGAATACGCGCGCGTGCGCTGAGAGGCAGAACTTTTATGACAAGTGAGGAGGGATCAGCTGACCAGGTTAGTCAACTGACCTCAGGACCAGTGGCTGATTGATCTTGGATGGGTGGCGCTGCGCTATATATAGTCACTGCTGGTCACTTTCAGGTTGTCTGCCGTTGCGAACACTTATGTGGAAGCACTCAGACCATAGTCAGATCATTCAGTGTGTTGTAACCCAGTGTCTCGGAAATCCACACTGAACCAGATTATCATTCTGTTATACTTCAGACTAGTTCCAGGGTGTTGATGACCACGGACCTCACACCCAAGACTAGGGAATTGTGTTATCATTCTGTTATACTTCAGACTAGTTCCAGGGTGTTGATGACCACGGACCTCACACCCAAGACTAGGGAATTGTGTTATCATTCTGTTATACTTCAGACTAGTTCCAGGGTGTTGATGACCACGGACCTCACACCCAAGACTAGGGAATTGTGTTATCATTCTGTTATACTTCAGACTAGTTCCAGGGTGTTGATGACCACGGACCTCACACCCAAGACTAGGGAACTGTGTTACCATTCTGTTATACTCCAGACTAGTTCTAGGGTGTTGTGACCACGGACCTCACACCCAGACTAGGCATCGTTTCGATATCTGTTATGACCTATTGCATTCCTGACTATTCCTCTGCTCTCTGATTCGGTACCTACGCATATCTGCTCTCCTGTTGCCGACCCTGCCTGTCTCTGGTTACCGAATCAGTCTCCTGACTTTGTACTTTATCTGCTCGTGTGTTGCCGACCCGGCCTGCCTGACCATTCTGTTGTCACCCGCTCCTTGGGTGTTCAGTCACCCTGCAGGAGTCTACCGCCCTCGGGGAGCCTTCCTGCCATCTAGTCGGGGACTCGCCCCTCGGGAGTCCTTGGCTGCAGTAGAGTCATACTCTACTTATAGGACCACCTGCTACCCCGGTGGTCCTATTCCTACTGTCGCACCAAAACACTCACACTTGTTAGGTGTCCAGAGGTTAGTTATACTTGCATTATTGGTGATTCTGCAGATCATCCATAATCAGGTATATATCTGTATTCTTGGTGATTCTGCAGATCACCAACAATCAGATTCTCTCTGTGTGCTGACACCGATCGTTACAATTACTAATGCAAAAGTTTGGATGTTTGTTACTCAATCACGCAAAAATGGCTGAACGGATTTGAATGAAATTTGGCACACACATAGTACACTACCTGGAATAAAGTATAGGATACTTATTATCTCCATAATCAAAAAGTGGGCGGAGACAAATACACATTTCCCTGGGAAAATATAAACTGCAGCCATTCTTACACTGTTAATGTCAGGGTTCTCAAACTTTGCACAGTTGCTCACTGGGTGACTCGGTGACTGGGATTAATATTCAGAAAAATGGGTGGAGCCTACAAAAGCCAATCAAAATTCACCTATTGATTTTCAAGGGGAATATTTAATTGCAACCATTCTTGCACTGTTAATGGCACAAGCCTCAAACCTGGTACAGTTGGTCATTGGGTCACTGGGGTTCAAATTTAGAAAAGGAGGTGGAGCCACAGCCACTCAAATTTGTTTCATTTCAATGCAAATTATTGATGCCAAAGACCCCAAAGCTCACAAATTTGGTCATTAAGTAATTGAGTAATTGAGTAATTGCGTGTTAGAAAAAGTAGGCGGAGCCAAAGCCAGCCAAATACATACCCGGGCAACGCCGGACCATCAGCTAGTGTGTTACAATGTGACTAAGGAAGTGACGCAGGCATACATTGCTGCCTGCGATCATGGTGGCCTGGAGAGGAGAAGAATGAATGGGAACTATTTAAGAATGATCACTGGTTTTGAACAAAAACAGTGATCATTTTTGGTGCACAAACGGATTGGCCCAGGGGAATTTTGTCCCCTGCTGCCAATCCCCCCTTGTTGCCTGGAACATCGCGGTCGTGGTCTTCTGTATGCATGATCGCCTGCACAGCCCCCCAAACTACACAGACGTGACTATTGTGTCCCTGCGGCTGTAGGAGCTGCTGCTGTGGTCATGGGGCTCACATGCCAGCGGCAGAAATGGTCAGGGTTAGGCGTAAGGAAGGGGGGTTGTGACGGGGCGGGGGGGGGGGTGGATTAAGGTTGGACATTAAAGCTGTTGTAAAATATTGATTACATTTACCAATGTTTTACTAATAAAAATGTCTGCTGTAAAAGAGTAGAATATCGGTAAATGTTACTGATATTCCACTACTGACTATTTCCCAGTGCCCAAATTTCCTAGCACCGTTATTTCACATATGCGTGCCACCCACCGGAATAAGTCCTAGTATCCCTGTGACACTTATCTGGCTCAACACCAAATGAGTGCATATTTCTCTCTGCCAGTTACCGTGACCCTGCGTAGCATATACAGTGATAATGGCACAAGAAGTCGGTAACAGAAATAAAATCAGATTCGCAACCCCCTTCCCTCACTCCCCAACCATCCCTCTCCTTAAAGGGAACCTAAACCGAGAAAGATGGATTTTTCCTTTTAAAATACTACCAGTTGCCTGACTCTCCTGCTGATCCTGTGTCTCTAATACTCTTAGCCACAGCCCCTGAACAAGCATGCAGATAAGGTGCTCTGACTGAAGTCAGACTGGATTAGCTACATGCTTGTTTCAGGGTGTGATTCAGCCACTATTGCAGCCAAAGAGATCAGCAGGGCTGCCGGGCAACTGGTATTGTTTAAAAGGAAACATCCATATCCCTCTCAGTTTAGGTTCCCTTCAAGGCAAGTCAAGTTTGGCCAGGATATGAGCCTGCATGTTCATCCATGGTATGAGGTCCTACAGACGCTATCTCCAGTTCATATGAGTCGATTGTCTACCCCACCCTAGCTGCCTGTTAGTTGGTTAAATGCTAGAGGCTTCCATAGGCTCAGAGTGGGCCAGTGAGCGTCCTGTAACTGCACAAGCAATGTCATCCTATGGAAAGTTATGTTCATCAGAAGGTCAGAAGCATCCGCTCATCAAACATCGCGCTGACCATCTGTTCATCATAGAACATACAACAAAGCACTAGGTATTATTAACTCTTGTGATTATTTGTTTATATTTTTATCACAGCACGAGATCGAGTCCTGCAGAAAAAGACTCATGAGCTGAAGTTACCAGGCAGAAACACATTACAGCTGACAGTCCGGATACCAGAGGAAGGAGAAACTCCCAGTGACAGCACTTCCCCACCCACCCAGGAGGGGGCAGCAGTAAGTTGGTGGTGCAGAGGAGGGATTTGAACTTACAGGAGCATGCTATGAAGCAGAACTCAAAGGAAAAAAAAAATATAATTTCAGATTGATACCGTATTTATATAAAGAATGGGAGGTGCCTAAGGAGTGTGATCACAGCAACTTTACTGACGTTTTGTGAGATAAATCTATTCTATATATTCTATATATTAAACCTCATTCCATGATGGAGACCTGAAGGATGATGGTTCATAATGTCACTGTCTTATACCTTCCCTACAGGTCACGCCCCCCCCCCCCACCCTCACGCCCCCCCACCCCCCCGACAAGGTAGAAGAGGTATAAGGGTACTAATGTACCCTAATGTACCCTTTAACCATTTTTACAAAGGATCAAGTTAAACGTGGGCAGCACGGTGGCATAGTAGTTAGTGTTCTCGCCTTGCAGCACTGGGCCCCCCAGTTTAAATCCCAGGACTATCTGCACAGAGTTTTATGTTCTCCAAGTGTCTGCGTGGGTTTCCTCCGAGCACTCTGATTTCCTCCCACATTCCAAAAACATAAGATACGTTAACTTAATTTGCTACCCCGTAAATTGGCCCTAAGCTACAATACATATACTACACGATACATACATAGAACTATGGAAGGAGTTAGATTGTGAGCTCCTCTGAGGGACAGTTAAGTGGCAAGACAGTATATACTCTGTCTGTACAGCGCTGCCAAAGATGTCAGCGCTATATACTGTAAATACTAAATAATAATAATAATAAAAATAATAACATAAATGTGCACTACACAATACACACATACACATATAACTATGGTAGGAATAGATTGTGAGCTCCTCTGAGGACAGTTAAGACAATTTACTCTGTACAGCGCTGCAGAAGATGAGGAAGTGAGTAGTTCCCTGATTGCCGCTTGCTTTATAACATTGATTTTTCAGTATTTTAAAGAGAACCTGAGGTGGAGTTCTAATAATGAAATCCGCACACAGAGGCTGGGTCTGCCTATACTGCCCAGCCTCTGTTGCTATCTCAATCCCCCCGAAGTTCCCCCTGCGCTCTGCTGTCCCCCATAAATCACAGCCGCGCTGTCGACATGCAGCGGGCTGTGTTTACCTAGTTAGTGTCACTCTTGCCGCTCCTGCATAGCTCTGGTCCCCACCCGTGTTCCTTCCCTCCAATCAGCAGGGAGGGAAGGAACACGGGTGGGGACCAGAGCTATACAGAAGGCGGGGGAGCAGCAAAAGTGACACTAACTAGGTAAACACAGCCCGCTGTGACACGCTGCGTGTCGACAGCGCGGCTGTGATTTATGGGGGACCGCAGAGTGCAGGGGGAACTTAGGGGGGATTGAGATAGCAACAGAGGCTGGGCAGTATCGGCAGACCCAGCCTCTGTGTGCGGATTTCATTCTTAGAACCCCACCTCAGGTTCTATTTAAGCAGAAACTAGCTGGAGGGGATGCGGGGAAGGGGGGACCCAGGTGAGGAAGGGGGGACAACCCCCCCCTTCCCCCATCCTGGCTGCTACCCCCTCCAGCATGACGGCCCCCTCCCCACCCACAGGCAAGGCTGGGACAAATGATCCATTTCTGTGTCTCCAAAACTGGCTGTGTAGAGGGGGATCCATTTTCCTATTGCCTGCCACTACCCCTGCGCGTATCGGGGTCCATATGCGTTGCGTGAAAGTGCAGCAGATCTGGACCTTCCATTCAGGTTTTGAAAATGGGTCCCCGCAAATGCAGACAGGTCCATTTTTTGTTTGGGTGAAGACGGCTGCGATTTTTAACATTGCTATCCGTGGCTCCGGTTTTCATCAGGTTTGAAAACGGAGCCACTGATATGTTCCCAGACCTAGGGTGAACCCACTCTAAGAGGTATGGATTTTTGGCTGCAGTTCTTCTATTAAGAAATCTGCTGGACAGACTTCCCTGGACAATTGATGTTTTTTCCTGGGCCCTTCGGGACTCTGCCAGTTCTCAGGCTCTGCCAGAGATGGCTTTCTGATGAAATGGGGCCCAAGGTGACGTAGTAGTAGCTTTGGCTTCCTCCAAAAGTCTTTTTGGTAAGCTGAGATGGAAAGGGTACAAGAGTAGGTTGCACCTGGGCCCCTTAATGCCCATTCTACCCCAGGAATCTACCTAAGTTATACATAAAAAACAAATTGTACACAAGCGCTCACAAGGTATAAGATAATAACTCTTATAAAACACCAGGCAGTCTTAAGAAACTTAATAGACACCAGTCCATAAACAGTGGAGCGCTCCCTGAGTATTTGTGAATAGCTTTTAAAAATATACAATGAATTGGGTAAGCACTCAGAAAAGTCTCTGCTGTCATCTGTATCTGAACTCAATAAATGATGGCAATGATATAACATCAATGGGACAGTCACAACGCAGAGCCTCCGGCAGAAGCACAACGGCTGCACTGTGACAGCAACAAACATCTGACAAGCAAATTGGAAGCGGAAGGTGCCGACGTCCAGAGGTTGCCAGAGAGGCTGATGGGTGGCCTATACCCCTAAGGCGAAATCGGGCCCATTAAAGGGACACTTAAGTCAAAAAAAAAAATGAGTTTTACTCACCTGGGGCTTCCAATAGCCCCCTGCAGCTGTCCAGTGCTCTCGCCGTCTCCCTCCGATCCTCCTGGCCCCGCCGGCAGCCACTTCCTGTTTCGGTGACAGGAGCTGACAGGCTGGGGATGCGAGTGATTCTTCGCATTCCTGTCCACAATAGCGCCATCTATGCTGCTATAGCATATGTCATCCTACTAATATAATAAATGGGAAAGTTCGGATGTTTGGATGTTTGTTACTCGATCACGCAAAATCGGCTGAACGGATTTGAATGAAATGTGGCACACACATAGTACATTACCTGGAATAAAGTATAGGATACTTTTTATTCCCATAACCAAAAAGAGACAAATACTGGAAAATGTAAACTGCAGCCATTCTTACACTGTTACACTGGAGGTGTGTTTAGCTTCTAAGGGTAGAATGGATAATTTGCATATATTCAGCAGTGTTGCTCTGGGAGACATCTCAAGCTCACTCCAACCTGAATTATCGCAAATTATTTCTGTTTTAAGAAAGCAAACTTTTGTTTTTCTTAACATTCTTAGTAAGGGGGCTTTTAGGACCATTGTAGTCCCTTACACACTCCAATGAGCTGGGTAGTTTGTACCTTTCGATGTTACAAGCCCTACTGCATAGAGCCAAATGAATCTATGCCATGCACTGATGAGGATCAAACAATCCAAACCAGTCTGCATGCATGTTGGATTATTATAGCTCTGTACAATATAACAAGCTGACACATCATTGCATTCCAGTGGTTCTGGAGGTGTGTTTAGCTTCTTAGGATAACAATGGTTAATTTGCATATATTCCGCAGTGATGCACTGGGAGACATCTCAAGCTCACTCCAACCTGAATTATCGCAAATTCTTTCTGTTTTAAGAAAGCAAACTTTTGTTTTTCTTACACTGTTAATGGTAGGGTTCTCAAACTTTGCACAGTTGGTCGCCGGGTGACTAGGGTTATTATTCAGAAAAGTGGTTGGAGCCTATAAAAGCCAATCAAAATTCACCTATTGATTTTCAAGGGGAATATTTACATTTCTGCCATTCTTGCACTGTTAATGGCACAAGCCTCAAACCTGGTACAGGTGATCATTGGGTGACTGGGGTTCAATTTCAGAAAGGGGATGGAGCCACAAATAGCCAATCAGATTTGTTTCATTCCAATGCAAATTATTGTTGCCAAACACCGCAAAGCTCACAAACTTGGTCATTGAGTAATTGATTGTGTGTTAGGGTTAGGGAAGTGGGCACAGCCAACACCAGCCAAATACATAAGCGGGCAACGCAGGGTCATAAGTGGGCGGAGACAAATACAAATTTTACTGGGGAAATGTAAACAGCAGCCATTCTTACACTGTTAATGGTAGGGTTCTCAAACTTTGCACAGTTGGTTACTGGGTGACTGGGATTAATATTCAGAAAAGTGGGTGGAGCATACAAAAAACAATCAAAAATTACCTATTGATTTTTCAGGGGAATATTTCATTGCTGCCATTCTTGCACTGTTAATGGCACAAGCCTCAAACCTGGTACAGTTGATCATTGCGTGACTGGGATTTAAATTTATATAAGGGGGTGGAGCCCCAAACAGCCAATCTGATTTGTTTCATTTTAATGGTTATTGATGCCAAAGACCGCAAAGCTCACAAACTTGGTCATTGAGTAATTGAGTAAATGGGTGTTAGGGTTAGGAAAAGAGGGCGGAGCCAACACCAGCCAAATACATAATCGGGCAATGCTGGGTCATCAGTAGGCGGAGACAAATACAAATTTCACTGAGAAAATGTAAACTGCAGCAATTCTTACACTACTAATGGTAGGGTTCTCAAACTTTGCACAGTTGGTCACTGGGTGACTGAGATTAATATTCAGAAAAGTGGGTGGAGCCTACAAAAGCCAATCAAAATCCACCTATTAATCTTTAAGGGGAATATTTAATTGATGCCATTCTTGCACTGTTAGTCACCTGTACCTGGTACAGTTGGCCATTGGGTGATTGGGGTTCAAATTCAGAAAAGGGGTGGAGCCACAGCCAATCAGATTCATTTTATTTCAATGCAAATTATTGATGCCGAAGACCGCAAAGCTCACAAACTTGGTCATTAAGTAATTTTGTGTTAGGGTTAGAAAAAGTGGGCGGAGCCAACACCAGCCAAATACATACCTGGGCAATGCCGAGTCTTCAGTGGGCGGAGACAAACACAAATTTCACTGGGAAACTGTAAACTGCAGCCATTCTTACACTATTAATTGTAGGGTTCTAAAACTTTGCACAGTTGGTCACTGGGTGACTGGGATTAATATTCAGAAAAGTGGGTGGAGCCTACAAAAAACAATCACAATTCACCTATTGATTTTCAAGGCAAATATTTAATTGCTGCCATTTTTGCACTGTTAATGACACAAGCCTCAAACCTGGTACAGTTGATCATTGGGTGACTGGGGTTAAATATTTAGAAAAGGGGTGGGGCCACAAACAGCGAATCAGATGTGTTTCATTTCAATGAAAATTATTCATGCCAAAGACCACAAATCTCACAAACGTGGTCATTGACTATTGACAATTGTGTGTTAGGGTTAGAAAAAGTGGCCACAGCCAACAGCAGCCAAATACATACCCGGGAAACATTAGGACATCAGTGGGTGGAGAAAAACACAAATTTCACTGCCAGAATGTAAACTGCAGCCATTCTTACACTGTCTGTCAATGGCAGGGTTCTTACACTTTGCACAGTTGGTCACTGGCTGACTGGGATTAATATTCAGAAAAGTGGGTGGAGTCTACAAAAGCTAATCAAAATTCACCTATTGATTTTCAAAGGAGTGGAGCCACAGCCAATTAGATTTATTTCATTTCAATGCCAATTATTGATGCCAAAGACCGCAAAGCTCACAAACTAGGTCATCATTGAGTAATTGTGTGTTAAGATTAGAAAAAGTGGGCAGAGCTAACACTAGCCAATTATATACCCGGGCAAAGCCGGGCGACCAGCTAGTATACAATATAGCAGCATAGAGGGCGCTAATGTGTCTGGGAACGCGAAGAATCACTCGCGTCCCCAGCCTGTCAACTCCTGTCACCGAAACAGGAAGTGACTGCAGGCGGGGCCAGGAGGATCGGAGGGAGACGGCGAGGGCACCGGACAGCTGCAGGGGGCTATTGAAAGCCCTAGGTGAGTAAAACTCATTTTTTTTGTTTGACTTAAGTGTCCCTTTAAGGCCAGAAAGTCTGGTGAGTCTCTTCACGCTGGGGGGCACTGTCCCATTGATGTTATATCATTGCCATCATTTATTGAGTTCACATACAGATGACAGCAGAAACTTTTCTGAGTGCTTACCCAAATAATTGTATATTTTTAAAATCTACCTAAGTTGCCTTGTGGCATTATCCTGCCTTGCTCTACTGATACCTTATAGTATTGAAGGGAAATGAACGGGTGCATGAAAAAGTGGTGTGAGAAAATTTGGGCATCCAATTTCTGCTAGTAGAATATGGGTAAAATTTACTGATATTCTATGATTTAAAGAGAACCCGAGGCGGGGTTCTTACATTGCAATCCCCATACAGAGGCTGGGTCTGCCTATAGAGCCCAGCCTCTGTTGCTATGTAGCTTCCTCCAAAGCCCCCCCTGCATGCTGTGAGACCCCATTAATCACAGCCGCGCTGTCGACACGCAGCATGTTGCAGCGCGCTGTGTTTACCTCACTAATGCCAGTCTCGCCGCTCCCCCGCCTTCTGAATCACTCCAGTCCCCGCCCACGTCCCTTCCCTCGCCGCTGATTGGAGGGAAGGGACGCGGGCGGGGACTGGAGCGATTCAGGAGGCGGGGGAGCAGCCGAGACTGACATTAGTGAGGTAAACACAGCCGCATAGCGCGGCTGTGTTTTATGGGGTCTCGCAGCGCGCAGGGGGGGCTTTGGGGGAAGCTATATAGCAACAGAGGCTGGGCTCTATAGGCAGACCCAGCCTCTGTATGGGGATTGCAGTGGAAGAACCCCGCCTCGGGTTCTCTTTAAAAGTGTAATTATTGCTTTTAATAACTCACCCTAACACAACTCTCACACAGAACGCTCACTAACTAGTGATGAATCACCTAATTACGATAACCAAAATTACACGTACATTTTTGCAATTACGCCTATATGTAATTCAATTGACGTTGCATAATCATTTGCAATTACGCATGAATTTACATGTAATTTACGCATAATTTCGTGCTGACTTTGGCGGTGAACAGCAAAGCCCCCCTACACGCTATTGCTACCAAAATTGCTACATATGTTAAGGAGAATAGTGGGTACAAGTAGAAAAATAATTTTAAAAAAATCTTCAACGTTTTTGAGAAAATCGATTTTAAAAATGCAAAAAAAAAAAAGCGTTTTTAAACTCGGAAAAATGACAGTTTAAAAACCATGTTTCTTTGTATATTTAAAATCGATTTTCTCAAAAACTACAAGGTCTTTTTGAATAATTTGTAATTTCTGCTCATCACTAACTGCCCCACCAAGACCGCAGCGATGTACTGGGCACAGCCCCGTCACTCGGTTGTCCCCCTGGAGACACAGACAAAGCGATCGCTCTCATAGGCTGATGCCTAAGAGAGATGAGTGCAGGAGTTGGCTGTCGGGGGAGGGAGTAGGGAGGGATATATTTTAAAGCAGATTTTTTTATTTCAAAATAAAATAAATACAATAATAATAATTTAAAAAATACAGATCACAGCAGCAATCAGATGCCACTAACAGAAAGCTCTGTTGGTGGCAACAAAAGGAGGAAATACTCATTTGTGTGCTCAGTAGTATGGCTCTACAGCGAGCTGTTAAAGCTACAGAGCACTGAATTGTACAAAATAGCCTGGTCACTAGAGGGGTGACCTGTGGTCCTCAAGCGTTTAATCCTCATACCAAACTATTTTTATTTCAGTGTTCCATCCTACAAATGAAAATGATGATCATTAGCACCTGTTTGGTATAACTGGTTTATCAAACACCTTGAGTTTAATCCTACAAAACCTGTGCAAGTGTACCCATAAGGAATAATTACGTTTTAAAGGCAAGGATAGATCACATCAAAGTCCGACTGGATTTGGATTATTTTACACATATATATACACATTTTACACACACACACACACACACATATATATATATATATATATATATATATATATATATATATATATATATATATATATATATATACATTTGTTCAGTTATAAAGGCTTGCTGATCTTGCATTCTCCATCTCTTGCAGGATCCCGAACAAAAGGAAAGACTGGATGTGTCAGGTAATTGCACTTTTTGTGGGGCATATCCTAACACTGAGGGTCTGATCTACTGAGGTTCCCAACACTGGAAATCACTGGAGATTAAACATTTCAACACTCTTAGAATAGACTTATTAACCAGAGAGTAAAGATGTGATGTGCAAATGTAATTCACCAAGATAGTTTCTCATCAGAATCAGAAGTGTAGCTAGAAATCTGGGCACCATAGCAACATTTTGGTTACTCCTCCCTCCCATGTATCTTTCCCTGGTGCCTAGTTTCTCCCCGAGTCCCCCCCCCCTCTTCCATTTTATTATATTCGCCTGACCCTGGTGGGACACCCACCTTATATACATTTCTAGTGCCCCTTGCCATAGATATCCTGGCGCTGGCAGTATAGAGTTCTCCCCTGTAAAGCTTTCCCTGGTAGTTTAGTGCCCCCCTCTCCTTTATCATATTTCCTGGACCCTGCAGGTCTATTGATTCCACCTCCTATATAAATATCCCTGGCAGTCTAGTGATCCTTGCTATATAAGTTTCCCTAGTGGTCTAGCGGTTCTCTCTCTCCCTCATTCAGATTCCCAACACCATGGTGGTCTAGCGGTATAAATATCGCTGGTAGTCTAGTGTTCCCCATTCTATAGCTTTCCCTGGTGGTCTCAGGGTTTCCCTTCATACCTGCACCCTCATTATCCTTGTTGTATAGCTTTCAGTCATTAGTCATATTTACCTCTGGCCAACAGCAGTTCTGCTAGCTTCCAGAGTCCATGACTTAAAGAGACACTGAAGCGAAAAAAAAATGATGATATTATGATTTGTATGTGTAGTACAGCTAAGAAAAAAGACATTAAGATTAGATACATCAGTCTAATTGTTTCCAGTACAGGAAGAGTTGAGAAACTCCAGTTGTTATCTCTATGCAAACAAGCCATTAAGCTCTACGACTAAGTTAGTCCTGGAGAGGGCTGTTATCTGACTTTTATTATCTCAACTGTAATTGAACTGTTTACTTTTCCTCTGGCAGAGGAGAGGTCATTACTTCACAGACTGCTCTGAAAGACTCATTTTGAATGCTGAGTGTTGTGCAATCTGCACATATTATAGAATGATGCAATGTTAGAAAAAACACTATATACCTGAAAATAAAAGTATGAGAATATTTTCATTGCTGCTAATCTTCTAGTAATTATTCATAGTACACAACCAATTCATTATATCATACATTTTTTTTCGCTTCAGTGTCTCTTTAAAGGGAATATCCGAGCAATTAAAAAAAAATCTACATGCTCAGGGCTTCCTCTAGCCTCTAGCAGCTGCTATCTCCCTCCCCGCGGCTCCGCTCGCATCCGCTGGCTCCCGGTCCCCTCCAGTGCAGAGGCCGACCTCACCAGGTCATCCTGTGATGCGCCTGTGTGAGCACCACTGTCAATCAAGTCCACGTTGTCCGGAGTGTACTGCACAGGCGCAGAACCAGGGACGGATCTAGACCAAGTTGCCCCAAGTTGCGCCTGGGGCAAGGTCAGGTTTTGGCGCCTAAACTGCCATTCCCCATCCAAATTTTGCCGCCTTTTTAATAATTCAACAAACTGCGCCTGGGGCAAGAGACCCGCTTGCCCCCCCCCCTAGATCCGTCCCTGCGCAGAACTACTACCGCCTGCATGTTAACTGGGTAAAATGACATTGTTCTGTGTTTACAAATGTTTTTCCTTTGAATTTTTAAGATCGATTTTCTCAAATACTATACTGTCTTTTTTAAATATTTGTTTTGTGACCTGCTCCCACATGCATAACATACATGCAGTTTTGGTGACGATAGCGTGTAAGGGTCATTTTTTTTTAAAGAAAATCTGTAATGAAAAAAAACCTTTCCTGGTGGTACTCACCTTGGGTGGGGGAAGCCTCCGGATCCTATTGAGTCTTCCCTCGTCCTTCTCGGTCCCACGGCCGTGGCGAAAATCCTCACGGAGCGGCGGCGATGTAAATATTTACCTCCCGGGCTCCAGTGCAGGCGCAGTATCTGCTCTCCGCTCGGAGATAGGCGAAAATAGCCGATCTTCGTCGGGCAGCACTACTGCGCAGGCGCAAGTCTCCTGCAAGTCTCCTGCACCTGCAACTCTGCGCCTGCGCAGTAGAGCGGACTCGACGGAGATCAGCTATTTTCGCCTATCTCCGTCAGAAGAGCAACAACAGTGCCCCCGCTGGAGCCAGGAGAGGTAAATATTGCACAGGCTGTCGGATTTGTCGCCTGTGCGTTCTGGGGGCTGCAGCCAGGGCCGGCCCTAGACTTTTTGCCGCCTGAGGAAAAAATGATTGCTGCCACCGCCGCCGAGCTGGAGGGGTAGCGGGCAGGGCGGGGGTATTGGGCCTAGCGGCGGGGAGGGGGGTCGGACCCCCCCCCTCACCTGGGTCCCCCGTCCTCCGATCCCCTCCAGCCTTAAATAGATAAGAAGCGCAACTCGTAAGAGGCAGTGGGCGGGGAGGACTCACCTCTTCCTCGCTCGATCCAGCGTGCGCTCCACCGACGTCCCTTCCTGCAGCGCCGTCCACTTACAAAACAGTGGGCGGCGTTGCATGAAATGACGTCAGTGGAGCGCACGCTGGATCGAGCGAGGAAGAGGTGCGTCCTCCCCGCCCACTGCCTCTTACGAGTTGCGCTTCTTATCTATTTAAGGCTGGAGGGAAGCGGAGGACGGGGGACCCAGGCAAGGGAGGGGGGGGTCCGACCCCCCTCCCCGCCGCTAGGCCCAATACCCCCGTCCTGCCCGCTACCACTCCAGCTGGGTGGCCGGCTCCCCGCACCCACCGATGGGCGGATGCCGCCCCTAGAAATTTGCCACCTGAGGCAAAAGTTTCACCCCGCCTCATGAGCGGGCCGGCCCTGGCTGCAGCGAGACCGCCGTGGGACACAGGAGAATGGGGGAAGCCTCAATAGGATCCGGAGGCTTGCCCCTACTGAGGTGAGTACCACCAGGGGAACTTTTTTACAGTACAGGTTTTCTTTAAGTTATGCTTAATCATGCAAAATGATGAAAGGATTATGCAAAATCAATTGACTGTCCAAATCATAATCCTGCGGTTCCGTAATTGCGAAACTGTACGCAACGATTTGTGTCATCGGAATTAGCAGATTGCGATCATTGCTCCTCCACAGGGGAGAACATGAAAACGTAAAGTACAGAAAAGCCAATCCTCATTTTTTAGCTCTGCTTTGAAGTTTAAAATTCCTCACTTATTTTCTAGTAAAAACTCATTCGTCCACAACAAGGTCTTCCACTGAAATGTGACTAATTTATCAGAATCCTTTTCTAACGGAATGCAGTGGTTAGTTGGATTTGCTTTAAAGTGTACCTGAGATGAGGCCACTTTATACATACCTGGGGCTTCCTCCAGCCCCCTCCAGGCTGATCCCACGCCGTCATCTTCCGGCTCTCCGATCACCCGCATTGGCCCCAGAAAATGCTCCAGTCGGGGCCAGTCCGGCCAGGCGCGCACCCCCATCTCGCTTCCATTGTCAGGAGCGTTCTGCGCCTGCACAGTAGTACTGCGGAGGTGAACATGGTGTCAGAGCGCACTCGCGGCCACGCAGTGCATGCGCAAATTTCCCATGGACCGGAGGACTTTCTGGGGCCAATTGCGGACGAACGGGGAGGCGGAAGAGGACGGTGTAGGAGCGATCAGGCCGGAGGGGCTGGAGGAAGCCCCAGGTATGTGTATTTAGTCTTTAAAAGCCCATCTCAGGTTCCCTTTAAGAAAGAAATTGGTGTGTGTGATTTTGGGAGATTTCATCTATCGGAAATTGAAATTGAGAAGCACAGAGCAGAAAACACCCCACTTGGTATCGAGCAGGGGAGAATAATTGTATGACAGTATTATGCTACCAAGTCTGATCTGCAATGCCCTGAGGGGGTGAGAGGGTGTTTACCAGGGGTCGAGTCCTGCGTGAACGTGGTTGGACGTCGTCCACCTGCTTTTTTCAGAGGGTGGATGCCATCCACCCTGGCATGTGTGGAGAGGAGCAGTGCAGAGAAGGAGAGCTGTGGCAGAGGTGGGGAAGGGGAGCCATCTCCCCCCTCCTTCCCTCTCTCCCTCCCTCGCTCTCCCCTCCAGAACTAAAGTGCGACGGCTGGCAGTGGGCGGGACTTACCTCTTCCTCGATCCGAGCGCTGGGTAAGATCTGCGTGCCACTGCTCTTGTCTAGACCAGACCAGATTAGCTGCAGCGCATAGCTCCCTCTTGCACCGGAACGAGGAAGAGGTAAGTCCCGCCCGCTGCCAGCCGCCCACATATTAGTTCTGGAGGGGAGAGTGAGGGATGGAGAGTCCTAAGGTGAGGGAAGGAGGGGGGGGGGTGGCCCCCCTTCCCCACTGCTGATCCTACAGTTCTCTTTCCACTGTGCTGCTCCCCTCATGCTGGGGGGGGGGGGGGCCTGACTACCTATTCTGGGGACATATACCCCCCTGACTACCTATTCTGGGGACATATACCCCTGACTACATATACTGGGCACATATACCTCTGCCTTGCCTACATATACTGGGCACATATACCCCTGGCTACATATACTAGGCATATATACCCCTGGCTACTACATATACTGGGCACATATGCCCCTGGCTACATATACTAGGCATATATACGTACCCCTGACTACATATACAAGGCACATATACCCCTGGCTACATATATTGGGCATATATACCCCTGGCTACTACATATACTGGGCACATATGCCCCTGGCTACATATACTAGGCATATATACGTACCCCTGACTACATATACAAGGCACATATACCCCTGGCTACATATATTGGGCACATATACACCTGGCTACATATACTGGGCACTTATACCCCTGGCTACTTATGCTGGGGACTACTATACTCATGGCTACTTATACTGGGGACACCTACAGACCTGGCTACCTATGCTGGGGGTACCTATTTTGGGGGAACTGCTGTCAGATTATCTGCATTTTTGTGGAAACGCTATTAACAGACTAAGTGTATTTTGGGGAAGAGCTGCCAGATTATGTATGTTGGGGGAACTGCTGCTGCCAGATTACGTGTATTTTGGGGAACTGCTGCCAGATTGTGTATGTTTGGGGGACCACTGCTGCCAGATTATATGTATTTTGGGGAACTGCTGCCATATTGTGTGTATTTGGGGGACCACTGCTGCCAGATTACATGTATTTTGGGTGTTACGTGTATTTTGGATGAAACTGCTGCCAGGTTTTGCGTATTTTGGGGAACTGCTTCCAGATTATGTGTATGTTGGGGGAACTGCTGCTGCGACATTGTCTATTTTGGGGGAACCACTTCCATATTATCTGTATTTTGGAGGAACTTCTACCAGATTATGTGTCTTTTTGGTGAAATGCTGTCAGATTACATCTATTTTTGGGGGATACACTACGGCAGAGCTCAAACTTCCCCGGCAGACCTTTTACATCACTGCTAAGGTCATGTATATTTGGCCCCACCCGTGACCACGCCCACATTATGCTTGACCACGCTCATTTTTTGGCACGCCACGGTTTTTACGGTGAGTCCCCTCACCTCTTTTCCCAGGACTAGACCCCTGGTGTTTACAATGTCTATATATTGGCCTCAATTGACTAAGCGTTATCAAACAGTTTATCGAACGTTTGATTATTTACCTCATGGGTAAAATCTAATTTTTCTAATTCTCTAACGTGTGATTTATTGAACATTTTATCGATAAAACATTTGATAAATATAGAACAACTTAGTGAATTCAAAATTAGATTTTACTCATGAGGTAAATTATCAAACGTTCGATAAAGTGTTTGATAAAGCTTAGTAAATTTTTTTTTTTTTTTTAAATTTTCAAATTTTTATTAGCAGAAAATAATTATACAACAATAAATTGAGCAACATTGACATCTGCTAAATTTTTAAATAACATACGCATATTTTAACATTCAAACTCCCTTGAAATATGCACAATAGAAATAACATGTCAAGGTAAACTAACACAATATGAAAATACAACAGTATTAACATAAAAGTAAAAACAATCAAAGTAGGTTCTAGTCCCTCAATCTTATTTACTGGTGGGTCAGAATAAAGCTATTAAATGTATTATAATAAGAAGCATTATATTATGGATTAGCATAGATGCCTCTCTTAAAATTATGGCATATATTATGCGTTCTTTCTTAATCTATTCTCCATGGATATATTTAAGTTATATAAGGAAATAACTTGAGAAAGGGATGGGGAGTCACTTGATTTCCACTCACACACTATTCGATGTCTGGTGGCACAGATCACCTGAGAAATTTCAAGCCTGTAATTCAGTGGAATTTCATCTATGCCTATATGTAACAGAGCCAACTGAGGAGTTAGTTGGAAATCTTCCCAAATGTTTTCTAAAATAAAATGTACTATTTCTTGCCATAAAGTACTAATAAAGGGACATTGCCACAAAATATGATAAAGAGTACCTATCTTCCCACAATTCCTCCAACAATTAGGCGAATTATTTGGTGCAAATTTGGATACAATTAAAGGAGTAACATACCATCTTAATAAAATTTTATGAAATGTTTCCCAATGTGTTATACACTTAGAAAAACGAGAAATATGTAAAGAGGCTTGCTTAATATGAAGGATTGTTATTTTAGTTTGCATTTCTATTGACCACTGGTTAGTGTAACATTGGAGTTGATGTTCATTCCCCTTAATGAGTTCCTCATAACAAAGCGAGATGCCTTTTTTAAAGGGAAGAGTAGCACAAATATATTGTAATAATCTTTTGGGAACCAGGGGTAATTTGTGTTTTACCTTAGACCAGCAGTGCTTTAATTGAAGAAATGTATAGAATTCAGTGATTGGTAAAGAATACTTCTTAACAATCTCTGAAAACAATAAAAAAATACCATTTTGGACTAATAAATTAATACTAGTTATGCCAGATTTAATCCACCTATTTAGATTAATAGTGTTAATTAAATAAGAAAAGGTTGTTAAAGGGATAGAAGGTATCATGACTTCTTCACTTTTGATGGATTTAATCAGGTATCTCCAAGCTGAAATAGTGGATTGAATTGTGGGAAAAGAAGGAATTTTGATAGTTTTCTGTATCATATTAGCTAAAAGATAACTCTTTAGATCACCTTTAACGAGGGATTGTTTGATTTGTACCCACAATGGAAGATCAGTACGTTGATGCCACCAAGCTTTTGATATCCCTATGTTGCATGCATAGTACATAGCCCTAATGCAAGGCACACCCATCCCCCCTAACCGTTTAGGAATCATTAGTACTGTAAGCTTTGTTCTATGTCGTTTGCCATTCCATATATACTCAGTTATGATCTTATTTATTTCCTTAAAGAATTTTGGTTTAAATCGGAATATGAACTGTACGAAGTATATAAGTTATCTTAGGAAGGGTTTGCATTTTGTAAGCTGCTAGCCTGCCAGCCCAAGAAAGGCTATTTAATGAAATGTTTTTAAGTTCTTTTTTAATTTTTTGTAGAAGAGGGGCATAATTTAATTTATAGAGATCATTAAAATTTTTGGAGAGTGTAATGCCAAGGTATTTTATTGAGTTTGAAACCCAGGGAAAAGTATATTTACTTTGTAATTCTTTAATAATTTGGTTAGAAATATGAACCCCCAAGATAAATGATTTAGAATGATTAATTTTATAATATGAAGCTTTAGAGAAGCTCCCAAGAACCTCAACCAGAATTGGTAAAGATATTTTGGGACTAGTAATAGCAAGGATGGTATCATCTGCAAATAACCCAATTTTATGATGATATTCAGCTATTTGAATACCCTGTATTTCGGGGTTATCTCTAATGGCAGTTGCTAAAGTCTCCATTATTAGAGTAAATATCAATGGGGAAAGAGGGCATCCCTGTCGTGTCCCATTAGTTATAAGAAATTCTTTAGATGTGAATCCATTAGATGACACTACAGCCGTAGGATATGTGTATAATGCCATTATCCCTTGATGAATATTTCCCACTATCCCAAATTTTTTAAGTGTTGCTGAAAGAAATCCCCAATGAACCCTATCAAATGCCTTCTCTGCATCTAGAGAAAGATACAGAGAAGGCACCTTATTTAAATCTGTATAACGTAATAGGTTTATGAACCGTCTTGTTCCATCACTGGATTGCCGACCCTTCACAAAGCCCACTTGATCAAGACCAATTACAGTAGGTAGAATCTTTAGAAGTCGCGTAGCAATAATTTTTGAATATAATTTAGTATCTCCATTTAGAAGAGATATAGGCCTATAGCTAGAAGTAAGACTATCATCTTTATCTTGTTAGGGTATAATAGAAATTCTAGCTAAGAGGTATTCTTTAGGCAATGCACCTTTCTGAATGAATGAATTAAACAAATTACATAGTCTGGGAGCCAGAAGGACCTGAAAAGTCTGAAAATAATTGTTTGTAAACCCATCTGGGCCAGGAGCCTTATTAGGTTTCATACTTTTTATGGCAGCAATTACCTCAGAAATCGAAATGTCAGAGTTTAAGGTGTTCAGATGATCTATAGAAATAGTTGGTAAATTTAAAGAGCTCAGAAAACTATAAATAATATTTTCGGTAGGTTGAGGAATACTTTGATCCAATTTCAGATTATATAAATCACTATAATAATCACTAAAAGCATCCACTATGAACTTTGGATTATATAATATTTCGTTTGTATGAGGATGGATTATACTCTTAATTCTAGCTCTAGCTTGTCTATGTTTCAATATATTTGCTAATTTTTTATTAGCTTTATTACTCTGTGAATATTGGGAGAGTTTAACCTTTGATAGCATATATTGATAATCATCTTGTAGTAAAATCCTCAATTCCTGTCTGAGCTTAAAGAGATCCTCATGCAATACACTATTAAATTTGTCTTTTAAAGAACTTTCCAAAGATTTTATTTGAGTTAGGATGTTATTAACTTTTTCTAATTTATTTCTCTTCCTAGTGGCTCCCAGCCTAATCAATATACCTCTCAGAAAAGCTTTATGAGCAGCCCATACTGTAGAAGTATCCATCTGGTCACTTTCATTAATAGAAAAAAAATTCTCTAAGTTGGTCACTTATATATTGTCGACTATCTTGTGTGGCAAATAGTGAGCTATTCATCTTCCAAGATCCTGTTGAAGGTTGATGTTTGTTGGACCGTAGGGAAAGTGTAATAGGGGCATGATCAGACCAAGTGATCGGATGAATTTGTACATCCTTTACAGACTGTAGCAATATTCTATCTACTAAAAAAAAATCTATTCGGGACCAGGATTTATGAACATGGGAATAATATGAATAATCTTTTTCATTAGCATGGAGAGTCCTCCAGGGATCAAAGAGGTTCTCTATATGGAGGGTTTTATTTAATGAAGGGACCTTTATTCTATTGGGATGCGTAGAATCTAGTTTTGGGTCAATACAAATATTGAAGTCCCCTGCAATAATAAGTGAACCTTGTGCTTTAAGTTTGGCTTTATGAATGACTGACTTAATAAATGTTAATTGTCTCGTATTTGGAGCATATAAGTTTACAATTGTTATGGGTTCATTATCTATAATGCATACAATAATGATATATCTACTTTGAGAATCTTTAATGATCTCCTTAATATCTACAGAAAGTCGTTGATGAAAAGCCAATAACAGTCCTCTTTTCTTCTTATGAAAATTGTTAAAAATAATAGTTGGATATTCTTTTAGCTTGCAATAACTTTGTGTACTATCAGTTAAATGTGTTTCTTGTGCTAGCAAGATATCTGGCTTTAAAAGCAATAAATCTTTATTTAAAGCAAACCGTTTGAAGGGTGAATTTAAACCATTAACGTTTATAGAACTAAACTTCAGCTCCATGTTAGGTTGATGTAATGCTTGGAAGTTATAAAAGAGAGGAAAATAATGTTGTTATTTCTGACAACCATGTTGACTGTTAGCTTATGATCTAGAAAAGATATGCTATTGTATCTAATAAAAAGAATTTGGGCAGAACCTAAATAAACTAAACAAAACAAAAACTGTAACAGGTATGTAAAAAAACATAAAACCACTTTGATGTTTAGAGTGGCTATTAAGTAGAGGGCCATGGAGGACCTAATAATATGATCTCTCCATATATAGCACATGCAAATGGCAACCAAAGTCACAGATACCAAAAGATGTCACCTAACCACCATATGAAACTTCACTTTTTAGTACGCCAGTCAAAGGGATTAACACTTCTTTGAAAAGGTGTCTTGCTTGTCGTAATAGTTGCAGAGGTGTCTGGTTTAATTTTCCAGCTTTTAAAAAGGCAGAGCCCTTCTTTAACATCACTTATGACATGCGTTGATCCTGCTTTGGAGATTAACAGTTTAAGGGGAAACCCCCATTTGTATTTAATCTGATGATTGTTTAAAGTGGATGTGATGACTCGCATATCTCTTCTGAATTTCAATGTAGCTTGTGACAGATCAGGATATATTTGTATATGCTTGTACTGCTCCGGTAGTGCGCGGGACTTGAACATGGCTTGGAGTATATTATCCTTGACGTGGTAGAACGCTAATCTGAGTACTACATCTCTTGGAATATTATCAGGTAAATGCTTGGGTTTTGGAACCCTGTGTGCTCTGTCAATTATGATTTCTTTCTCAGGTGTTTCAGGACTCACAATCTTGAACATTTTTATCAGGTATGGCTTTAACTGATCACTAGATATCAATTCTGGTATCCCTCTAACTTTAAGGTTCTGACGTCGGTTTCTATCTTCCAAATCGATAATTTTACGCTTCATCTGGTCAAATTCTTCAGCATTATGTTCTAGTGTGTCCACTATCTTATTATGCTCAAGAGAGAGTGCATTAACCCTATCTTCAGTAGTTGATATTCTATCCTCCATGTCAGTAATAGATGCATTAACAGAGCGTGACAATGAAGAAATGTCAGCAGCCAGAGATTGTTTCAGCAAAAGTAACATATTCTTCATTAAATCTTGTGTTAAAGGCTGATCATTAGTTTGTAACTCCTCTAGTAAACAGTGAGATGTTACAGCAGCTGTTTCCTGTGAGGGATTTATGACAGCAGACTCTAGCTGGAGAGAGGAATCGCTATGACCTGTGAGCCTCTGCCTGGATTTTACAGGGCTTCTTAAAGAAGGTGAACCCTCCGGAGGAGTTTCTGACCCCTCGTTAATGTTATCTAGAGCAGAGCTAATGATTTGTGGCTCTGAATGAGCCGTTTGATCTGTTTTCTGTACTGCGTCATCTGAGGCCTGAAGTAAATCTTCAGTGTCAGCATCATCTTGAGTATGTGAGACGGAGCGTCGTCGCCGCTCTGTGAAGAAATCTGTTAATTTCTTAGGCTTGCCACTATTCTTTTTCCTTTTGCGGTTAGCCTCCATGTCCATCGGCTGTTCCCCCTCCAGATCATTAATCATTTTGTCACTAATTAGGCTGATTAGTGCCGCTTTAGATGGTTAGATGAGAGAGCTCTCTCTTCAGGCAGCCATCCCTGCGTGCTGCTAGCCACGCCCCAAGCTTAGTAAATTGAGGCCTATAGTATGTGATGTAATTTCCTGTCACATCAGTTACAGTGTCGCCCAAAGAAGATGAGGCATCATCCACCCATTCCACCTCTAAGATCCTCATCGAGAACATCCCTGAGAGCTACACAGATGATATGCTGAACATGCTACTGGAGAACATCAGTGAGAAGGAGCAGAATGACTTCTATGTGGAGACAATGCGCCAAATCCGATCTGCTGTGGTCACCTTCACCTGTGTGACAGGTCAGGCACAGAGTAAAGCCAGAGATGGCTAGCATAATTTCCTGAGGTTCCTGTGAACAACAAAAGCAAACTTTCATACTGTTATAACATGCCAGCTAGGTGAGACATAATGCCCATCAGGAGAGGAGGTCATCCAAGGTTCTCTTAGGGATGGCATATTATGCTTAACAAAGCAATATAAATTATCTCACCGCTGCAACCCGATCATTTCCAGCACCAGTGAGTCAACCAGTAACCACCCTTATCCACCTAGGGGGTACATTCAGTGCAACAATAGAAAGACACTTTGTCAAGTGCTTGATAAAGACTGCACTGGTCAAAACGTTGTGCCCTGCACTCTGTTACTTGCAATAAATTGGCCAATTGGTCTTCCAGGTAGAGATCCAGTCTTTCTGTTGTTGCATATTATGCTAAACACTCTATAAGTATTTATTAAGTTCAATTGAAATCACTTTACGGACAGTCCTAGAACTGCTTACACTTCATATCCAAACAAAAATGAGGAAGCTTCATCTCCTCTTTCTGTTTTCTGGTGAGCAATTCTACATTTTTATTTCTGATTAATTCCTACGCATTTTTTAGTGCAGCTAATCCACCTATTTAAGCCAACCATCTGGCTAATTGTCCACCACTACAGTACATCTACTTCCTCTGTGACTTCATCCAAGCCACGAGGACGTAGATATATGTCTTGTAGCTGAAGCAGTGCTGTGCAGGGTTGGGCTTGTACACCTCTGGCACTATCTGCTGCAGCACTAGTTGGTGAATGGGAATATATGTTCCCTGAGCCAATAAGATTGATTTTCACCATTAAAAGCACTTTTATTTTCTCAACTCATAGTGAAAAATACACTCTGTGGCATAATTTCAGAATCAAATATCCTCACCATAAATTGTGACAGGAGCATACTCTTTGTTTAAGTTTTGTAATAAACTGCACAAATCGCCAAACAAAATGTGTGCTTTTTTATCTGCAGTAGTGCTTTTCATTTTTAAACTGGAATTGTTAAAACTGAGAACTAATGTGTTTTTTTTTAATATCTTTCCTCTTTTTTTCCCAAATTAAAATTCATAGAAATCAAAATTGTTTGAGGGAGAAAATGCCATACAATGAAATCCCAGTTTGTCTTGAAAAAAATATATATATATTTCATTTAGGTGTCATAAGAATGGATAAAGTTATTGCTGATTAACCAGTTACTGTATTATGTACAGTATATCTACCCCCCTGGAGACTTCATCTTAGCTCCAGGGGCGTAGGTATACGTATCTCCGCTGCAACCGCTGCTGCATGTGCTGCCACTTGGCCCCGCGTGCACTCCCACACACATGTATCTGCTTGTTAGCCCGGAGATCAGTGAATGGGAATGTAGTTCCCATTCATTGATCTATCTGACTGCCCATGATCAATGAAACCGTCATCAACGAGATGCCCTTTTCAAAGACTAGAACAGAAAGTGTAAGCTGGGGTGGACATCTTCTAGTGGCCAAATAGTAAAATTAAACTTACATAAACAACCCATACACATCGTATTAAATAAAATACCCATTAATTAAACCCTTACCTCCTGTCAAATAGTTACCAAAACAAAACACTTAAATAAAAAAAAAAAAATTACATTTAAAAAATACATAAATAGTTACTTTAGGGGCTTAACTTTTTTAATATGTATGTCAAAACCTTCATTTCCAAATAAAATATTGTCGCCATACATTGTGACATAATTTAATTGGTATAATAACCGGGACAAATAGGCAAACAAAATATGTGGGTTTTAATTACTGTAGCACGTATTATTTTAAAACTATGATGGTCGAAATCTGAAAAATAATTTATTTTGTCAATTTTGTTCCTATTATTTCCATTAAAATGCATTTAGCATAAAATAATTCTTAGCAATATGTACCACCAAAAGAAAGCCTAATCGGTGGCGAAAAAAACAAGGTATAGATCATTTTGTTGTGATTAGTAGGGATGCTCGGAAAATTCCGCGGAATTATTAATTCCGTGATTCCGGCCGGTATTAGATTAATTCCGATTCCGGTAGTCGGAACAGAATTCCTATACCTCTCAAACGGAATTCCGCGGAAAGTTTATAATTCCGGCAGAATTTTCCGGAATCTCTCTCTCTCTCCTCCTCCTCCTCCCTTCCATCCATCCATCCATCCATCCTCTTATATCATCCAGTAGGGAATTGCAGATTTTCAAAACAGCTTATATACCATAGCTGGGATTTGAACCCAGGACTCCCAGGTATCTGTCTTACCCTCTAGACCATGAACCACACTACATGGTAGTAGGTATCTGTCTTACCCACTAGACCATCAACCACACTCAGGGCCAGGCCGAGGCAGAGGCTGGAGAGGCTCCAGCCTCAGGGCGCAGTGTAGGAGGGGGTGCACAATTCATTCAGCTGTCATTCCCAATTGTGTTTGAAGCAGAAAGAAATAAGAAACGGTGATACATGGCAGCGACTGCAAGCCAGATAACTAGGTATTAAGGTGTTGGGGGGGGGGGTTGGGGGTCCTGGGGCACCTCTTAGTGGAGGAGGAGGAGGAGGAGGAGGAGAGAGAGAGAGAGAGAGAGAGAGCTTTTAAAATTTTTCCGACGGAATTCCGTATACCGTGGAATTCCGCGGAACTGGTCCGGAATACCGTTGGAATGAAACGGTAGCGGAATTTCGGATCGGCGGTATGCAGAATTACCGCGGAACGCTAAATTGCAATTCCGAGCACCGCTAGTGATTAGTCGTGATAAACTTATTGGCCAATGAAAGGGAGGAGCGTTGAAAGGTGAAAATTGCTCTGGTCCATAAGGGGAAAAACCCCTCAGTGGTGAAATGGTTAAATAAGGACATAGCTAAAATATCAAAACTGCTCTGGTCCATAAGCGGGAAACAAGGTCTGGATGCAAAGTGGTTATACAGATGTTCATTGGTAAAGTCTATGACTGAAGGCCTCTGCCCTGCTTAGGGGAGGTTATTCCAATTTGACGTACAGTATATGGCTCCGCTTCTTCCTCTTCTAAACCATGGAAAACAAAAGTTTGCCTTCTTGAAACAGAAGGTATTTGTAATAATTCAGGTTGGGGTGAGCATATGATTTCTCCCACAATTAATCACTGCTGAATATGCAGATCATCCTTTGTTGTCCCTGTAAGCTTGCCATGCCTTCGGAACCGCAGGAATGCAATGATGTGTCAGCTTGTTAGTTGTACAGAGCTGCACTAATCCATTGTGCATGCAGACTGTTTCTGAGTGCATGGCATGGATTAATGTGGCTCCTTAATTCAGTCAAGTTTTTCAGCAGATTTGTGGAGGGCACCAGCACAGAGTAACAAAGACTTGTCTGTGTAACAATACAATGTGATTTGCTCTTCTGACAGATGTGGAGGCCTTGATTGAAAAGTTCTCCACCAACCCGAGGGCAAAGCAAATGGCAGTGAAGCACCTGGATGAAACCAGAAGCATCAGAGCTGAGGGGATCCCACCCAACACACCAGAAGACCTGGTCGCATTTTACTTTGAAAATGAAAGGAGTGGCGGAGGGAAGGTGGAAGAGGTCGTCATGTTACCGGATGAAGAGGCTGCTCTGGTTAAATTTCTTCAAGCATCAGGTGGGGAAATAGTTCATAATATCCTCCTGGTTCTCATCTCCCACCAGTGCTGCTTCCAACACAGAAGTTCTTCAGATGAAAGAGGGCCAATTGTGATAATATTAAACAATACATGATTAAAGGGACGCAATAGACAAATATATGCGCGCTGCGTGTTACAACCCAGACTAAAGGATATTATGTCCAAAGTGAATCAGTTCTCCAATGCCAGTGTCTGACAATGAAAGGAGAAAAAGCTCTCTCAGTGGTGGGATTTGACAAGTGTCTGTATCAGAAAGAGGAGAGAGAAGAGAGCGCCTCTGTGGCGCAATACCTTTTTATTCAGTTTGCAAATTGCAAAAGAAATGCATGTACGGGATCGCATAAATTTGCAAGCATATCTCACATGCTCAGTGTTCCACTCCTCGGATGTGGCCAGCAGGGGGACATCAACAAGAGTCCATGGTAGGTCAGGATTCTGACTTGACAAAGACACACTGGTGTGTCGAAATGCATCGTCATTATCACCCGGCACACAGAGCTTGCCTGGACTCCAGACCTGCCACATACCCTTGTTGATGTCCAGCACTGGCCACGGTCAACGTCCGAGGAGTGGAACATTGAGCATGTGAGATATGCTTGCAAATGTATGTGATCTTGTACGTGCATTTCTTTTGCAATTTGCAAACTGAATTAAAGGTATTGCACCAGCACCACAGAGGCAGTCTCTCCTCTCTCCTTTTACATGATTAAAAGGACTCTGAGCTCTGCATAAAAATGAAATTCGGACTTACCTGGGGCTTCCTCCAGCCCCACATAGCCCTGTGAGGTCCCTCCTGGTTACTTCTGTAGTCCTGGTCCCGGCTCTGGTAATCCATCTACTTTGGCAGAAGTTGCCCAAGCGCACCCCCGCCACGCACGCTGCGCGTCATCATGTAGGCCGGTGTAAGAGTCCTGCGCATGTGCAGTTCATTGTAAACATGGCAGGGGCGCACACGGGACGAAGATACCGGAGCCGGGACTAGGACCACGGAAGGGACCAGGAGGATACTTTGGGACCTTGTGGGCTACGGTGGGGCTGGAGGAAGCTCCAGGTCCCATGTTTTCCTATGGCACCTTTCACACTTAACGTGTTTTAACTGAAATCTTCTCCCCAATGCACTGCTATGGAAAAAACGCATACCAACGTGCACTAACACATACCAAATGATTAAGTGTAAAAGGGCCCTAAGGGTTGGATAAAACGTGTAAATTAAAAAAATGCAATCTTTGTGAGAGGTCAGATAAGTAATTAGGAAAGTCCAACCCAGAAGTAGTGGATTTACAATACTTTAGTTCATAATAAACACAAGCAACTGCTTTGAGAGCATTAAAAAGGAACTCGAGGTGTGAGACCTATTAGAACTGCCATATTTATTTCCTGTTAAACAATACTAGTTGCCTGGCAGCCCTGCTGATCTTTCTGGTCAGAAGTGTCTGAATCACACACCTGGAACAAGTATGTAGCTGATTTTGACAGATTTGTCAAAGACATCTAATCTTCATGCTTGTTTTATTATTTACTGATACTGTTTTTAGAATGAACACTTAGCCAATTGTTTTATGCCTCCCAGTTATTCCATAATACAGCCCGATGAAGCGGCTCACACCTGTGAAATGCATCACACTGTAGAGTGTACAATAAAGTTTGGTTTCTGAATTTGACAATTTAAGTCATCAATTGGGATGTAATTTAAGTCCATCGTTACCTCCCGTTTGTAAACTGTTCTTAGTGTATATCATCCTTCCTGACACCTCTGTTTTACTATTTTCTGCAAGTTTAGTCCACCCTTGGTGGAAGAGTATTACCCCTTTTACTTCTGATCTACAGAGAGCAACTTTTGTTTCTGTTTCAAACTCAACACACATGAATAGGGTCTCAGGTATTTGTGTAGCTGCATCAATTGCTGCACTCCTAAGTCGAGCAGTGCTATCATCATAGTTTAAAGCATTTAAAAATATTTAATGCAGTACACTTTATTGTCACCACAACAGAGTAGGTTGAAAAGCAAAAAGCATAGCGGTATCGTAAAGAGGAAAAGCATGCTGACTGATGATCATACTAGGGTCGCCCAAAAAGGGCTTTATATACAGGCAAATGTTTGCCTACTTACTTCATTATGTTTACAGTTCTCCCTACCAACTGCTGATCATTCAACCACCATCTATCCATACGTACCCTATCTAGGACACACTTAAAGGACTACTATTGCCAATAAAAAATAAGCAGTTAAAAGCTGACAGAACCAACAGGTTTTACACCAGTCCATCTCCTCATGGTGGATTCTCAAGTTTTCTTTGATTTCAATAGCATTTCTTGAACGGCAGTTGCTAGTCTAACTGCCAAAATAGTGTGCAATTGAGTAGGGAGGGCTGGCTGGTATCTTACTGTTTCGGCAGTTAAACTGACATTCAGGAAGTGTTTCGGAAAACAAAGAAAATCCAGAGGATCCCCCATGAAGAGATGGACTAGTCTTCAACCTGTCTGTTCTGTCAGCTTTAAACTGCTTACTTTTTTCTCGATTGTGGTCCTTTAAACTCTTACTTTATCTCCAAAGGGCACCTGCCTATGGCATATTACAGCCTTATTTCTGTATAATCTCTCTGATCCATCACTCGTGATTTTAGTTATTATTCCTTCATGTTATCTGCTTGTCTCTTCATCCAAACTCTCTCTCTCTCTCACCACATCTACACCAATCACAGGATAACAACTTCCTATTCTCAGACACGCACAGTCTACAGACACAACCACCAACTACATCAGCTCAAGAAAGAGAAAAGTGTAGCAGGTGTAAGATCAGTAACACACTCAAGTGCGTCCCACACCTCTCCCACTCCTTGTAATAGTGCCTATTTCACTTTTACTCATCCTGTGTAGCCTCAACAAGTCTCCTTAATTGTCTTCCATGCGTTTCCATTGCGTTCGTGCCTTTTATTTTCACATAATGTAGTCCTTTTACTAATCCATTCATCTAATGCCGGGGGCGGGGGGACCTTGAGGGGGGGGGGAGCTCCAGCTAAGTATAAACAACGGCTAGTGAACCATCTCAGGTTCACTTTAAAATCTTCTTTTAACAGATTATTAGAGAAAATAGTTATTTCGTACCAAAATGTTTCTACTATGGGACAGATCCACCACATGCGTATAACCGTTCCGCCTGTCTGGCCACACCTCCAACACGCAACTCCGCAATGGGTGTATTTATGGATGTCTTCTGGGGTTAATTACCACCTGGTAGTTGATTTGTTACAGACAGCAACTTCTTAACCCAAGTGGGATCAAGTTCCCCGCCTGCCTTTACAGTGGTTGCCTTAGCGGCAACCTGCCTTTGTGAGTATTATTTCACGCAAAGAATTTCTCATCTATACTAACCATAACAAACTACTTTATTGTGGGCATTCACTGGACTGTAAATTGACATAGGGTACAAAACTGGATAAGGCTTCTGCCTCCAGAAGAACATCACAAACAGATAAATATTATGGGGGGGGGGGGGGAGGTGGAAGAAGGTTAGCACTCAACACATTTGAAAGACCATCTTTCACGGCAAAGCAATTTGCAGATACACCACGCCTCATCAGTTTATGCTTTCCAACAGGACAGGCTGTCACAAGAGTGGCAGGTGTAAGATCAGTAACACACTAAACTGTGGGTCTTCTTTCTTTCAACCCAGCAAAAAGATATGAAATTTGAGAATATTTCAGTTCTTCTGACATTTCTATTTCTGAAGAGAATTCCAAGTTACAAGAGTGATATTGGCACCACCGTGCAAGTAGTAGAGAGAGGTGGCAAGGAAGACACAAACAAACCAGTCGCTGTACACTTCACACGTCACCCCCAGAATTTTGAATTGAGGGTAATGGTTATTCCCCAAGTCCCTGTGTACCAAGACTGTATGCATTCCCTGCCGACTTCTTTCCTTTTGTCTCCTCCCTGCTGCTCCTATTGGTTCCATGCTTCTGACTTTCTTATTGGCTGCAGGTGAGACATACCGGTATATCACATTATTATTATTATTATTTATTGTATTTATAAAGCGCCAACATATTACGCAGCGCTGGACAATAAATATATACAATGATACAAGGATGACATACATAGGGTTATACACATAGAACAAAGTTATATATACAAATTGTACAAAATACATGATCATGCAATATGGGCTGGATAGATAGGCCCAGTAATACAAGTACAGGCTGTCATAGGACAGGAGCACATGATCCTGTAGCTTACACTAGGGAGTGGAGGACCCTGCCAGAGGCTTACAATCTAAAGGGAGGGGTGGAAACACTAGGGGGGGCTGTTAAATATTCAGTAGAGAATTACTGTGTAGTAGGAGGTGGGTAGGTCATCATAAAGAGGTGGGTTTTGAGGGCTTGCTTGAATGTGTTGAAAGAGGGAGCAAGTCTGATGGGTGGTGGAAGGGCATTCCAGAGGGTGGGGGCAGCTCTTGAGAAATCCTGCAGGCGGGCATGGGAGTGTGAAATGCGCGGGGTGGTGAGGCGAAGGTCGTTGGAGGAACGGAGGGGGCGACCTGGTGTATACTTGTGAACAAGCTCCGAGATGTAGGTAGGGACGGTTTTGTGCACAGATTTATACGCCAGGCATAGAATCTTGAAACTTATCCTGAGACGGATAGGGAGCCAGTGCAGGGATTCACAAAGGGGAGATGTGAATGCAGAGCGGTGCGAAGAATGGATGAGTCTTGCAGCCGCGTTCATCACTGATTAAAGGGGGGCAGTGCGTTTCAGGGGGAGGCCAGAAAGGAGGGAGTTACAGTAATCAAGGCGGGAGATGATGAGGGCATGGATGAGCAGTTTGGTCGTGTCCGGGGTTAAGAATGGGCGGATCTTGGAGATATTACGGAGGTGGAAATTGCAGGCTCTTGTGATGTTTTGGATGTGTGGGATGAAAGAGAGGTCAGAGTCCAAGGTGACACCCAGACAGCGGGCCTAGGAGGTAGGGAGAATGGTTGTGTTGTCGATTGTGAGGTGGAAACCTGGGATGGGTGCAGCAGCATGGGGTGGAAAGATCAGGAGCTCAGTTCACATCTGCATTGGGTAGCTTGGCTCCTTGCCTGATGCCACCCCCCATCCTCTCTGGTCTGCCTTTGAACATGATTGATGGTTATGGTGCATACATCTTCACACCGGCTCTTGTTTTGTTTTTGCGTTTTAAATATGCTCACATTTGGGGTGTAATGAAAAAACAGTGGTAAAATAAAGTCACTCAGCAGTAAAATGAACATAGCCAATGATACTTCCATCTAGCAGACTGCAGACCACACAACACAAGGCTTTTGTAACTGAATCATATCCATGGTTGTGGCAAAACGAGAGCAGTAAAAAAAGGGCGCCGGCAGCTAGTGGACGAAAAGGAGGTTGCCATTCACTCCCATAATAAATATCATTTGATGAGCAGCGAACAGGAAAAAAAAGGGCGCCGGAGATTATTAACGTTTTATAACTGCGCAGTCTGCGCTCGTCACAAATCAAGTTGACAAATATACTAAACATATCTATCATATTTAAAGAAAACCTGAACTGAAAATTAACAGTCAAAATAACCATACACAGGTCATACTTACCTTCCGTGTAGTCTACTCCTCAATCTCTTTCTCCTCTCCTGCATCCTGTTTGTCTACTGTGATCATTGGAATTCTCTGTCCTCCATTTTGAAAATGGCCATTACCCCATAACAGCTTCCTGGTCAGCACACTGTTATACTGTTATATCACCCACTTGATCCATAGGGAAGCATGGACATTACCTTGCACATTCAGTTGTAACTGACAGCTGCTGATATATAACTGACAGCAACTGGTATATTTCAGTTCTGACAAAATATTTTCAGAATTGGAAGGGATCACTGTAAGAAAAAAATGGTGAGCTTCTGAAAGGAACTGACAGTGAGGTAAGTATGTCATATTCATTTGCAGCTACGTCATGTGTTTATTTTAAATAATTTTACTCAGTTCAGGTTTCCTTTAACTAAACCGTTATTGAAAATGTAATCCCTTACTGTTTGTAAAACATTATTATCCACATAATAAAGCAATCAGTAAGTAAATCGTAATATATATTTTTACAGTCACTATTTGTAAAACATTATTATCCACACAATAAAGCAATCACTAAGGGAGGTCTTAAGGTTAGGCCCCACCAGGGGGGTGGTTAGGGTTAGGCAGCACCAGGGGGGTGGTTAGGGTTAGGCACCACCAGGGGGGTGGTTAGGGTTAGGCACCACCAGGGGGGTGGTTAGGGTTAGGCACCACCAGGGGGATAGTTAGGGTTAGGCACCACCAGGGGGGAGCTTAGGGTTAGGCACCACCAGGGGGGTGCTTAGGGTTAGGCACCACCAGGGGGGAGCTTAGGGTTAGGCACCACCAGGGGGGTCTTAGGGTTAGGCACCACTAGGGGAGTGGTTAGGGTTAGGCACCACCAGGGGGGTGGTTAGGGTTAGGCACCACCAGGGGGGTGCTTAGGGTTAGGCACCACCAGGGGGGTGCTTAGGGTTAGGCACCACCAGGGGGGAGCTTAAGGTTAGGCACCACCAGGGGGGTCTTAGGGTTAGGCACCACTAGGGGGGTCTAAGAATTAGGGATAGATAGAGGGAGGGTTCTGTGTGAGTGTAGGGTTAGGTTTAGTTGTAGTAAAATGTTAGTAATATTTACTAATTACTATTATTACCAGTTATTTTTCATTTTTACAAACAGTATTTTCAGATTTTATTACATGAAGAAACGATAAATGAAGGTTATACACAATATTATACAATTATAATGATTATACATATATTATCGTTTTTTTAACAAACGTAATTATAAGTTTCACTTTCAAAACAGGGAAGATTATCGTTTTCACAATTTGTGATCTCATACATATTATTTAATGTTTTTTTAGTTTGTAAAACATTATTGTAAACGAAATACAACACAATATTTTTATAAACGTTATTGCCACTGTACACCCCCCGCGCCCTTTTTTCCCGATGCCCATTTTGCATGTACGCTCACAACATCTTCTGTTATAAGCCTAGCATTTCCGGCTTGCATGAAAAAAGGGCGCCGTGAAAAAAGGGCCCGACTTATTAACGAAATTTGCTAACAAGAACCATTGTTGTCAAGCTTTATTAACGAAAATACTGTTGCAAAAAACAAACGAGAAATAATAACGAATAAATATTAATGTTAAATGTCGGTAAGTTTTTCGTCAATACTGCTAAACCCAACCCTACCCTCACACAGAACCCTCCCCCGGTGGCAACTAACACTAACTCCCCCCCCCCGGTGGTGCCTAACCCTAACCATCCCCCTGGTGGTGCCTAACCCTAACCACTCCCCTGGTGGTGCCTAACCCTAACCACCCCCCCGGTGGTGCCTAACCCTAACCACTCCCCTGGTGGTGCCTAACCCTAACCACCCCCCCGGTGGTGCCTAACCCTAACCACTCCCCTGGTGGTGCCTAACCCTAACCACCCCTCTGGTGGTGCCTAACCCTAACCACCCCCCTGGGCGGTGGCTAACCCTAACCACCCCCCTGGTGGTGCCTAACCCTAACCCCCCAGTGGTGCCTAACCCTAACCACCCCCCTGGTGGTGCCTAACCCTAACCCCCCCAATGGTGTTGCCTAAAACAAACCGCCGCCTGGGTGGTGCCTAACCCTAACCACTCCCCCTGGTGGTGCCACTCCCTCTGTAGAAACACCCTTTTACATATATTAACGATAAAACCTTTGAAAACTTAAAATCTTTACTTATTAATGAAAAAATATGGCAAAATCTATACCGTTGTAAACTTTTAATACAATAACTACCTCAAAAACTATAATGTTGTAATGTTATTAACGAAATTTTTCGCAGCGCCTTTTTTTCTGCTTTTTTTCGCCGTACGAACGATAATTGCATTAAAGTCTATGGCGGCGCCCTTTTTGGCCACCCTCAGCAGGCGACCTTTTTTCCTGCTACCGAAAAAAGGGTGCAGTGAAAAAATGGCCCAGCTGGATTACGAAATGGCGCGGTTGGATAACAAGATCTTATAATGATAAACATCGTTGTCAAACTTGGTTAACGATAAATACCACTCTAATAACAGATGTGAAATAATAACGAAAAGATATTAACGTTAAAAATCGTTACGTAATTCAACAATACAGCTTAACCCAACCCTACTCTCACACAGAACCCTCCCCTGGTGTTGCCTAAAACTAACCGCCACCCGGGTGGTGCCTAACCCTAACCCCCCGGTGGTGCCTAACCCTAACCCCCCCCCCCTGGTGGTGCCTAACCCTAACCCCCCCGGTGGTGCCTAACCGTAACGACTCCCCTGGTGGCGCCTAACCCTAATTACCCCCCCCCCCTGGTGGTGCCTAACCCTAACCACTGCCCCTGGTGTTGCCTAAAACTAACCACTCCCCCTGGTGTTGCCTAACCCTAACAACGCCCCTTTTACACATAGGAACTATAATATATTTGATAACATAAAATCTATACATATAAACAATAAAATATGAAACTAATTATATGAAAATAATATAAAAACTATAACGTTGCAAGCTTCTAAAATGAGAACTACTTCAAAAACTATAATGTTCTAATGTTGGTAACAATATTTTATGGAGGTGCCCTTTTTTTCTGCTTTTTTTGCCGTATTAACGATAATTGCATTAAAGTCTATGCCGGCGCCCTTTTCAGCCACACTCACCCGCCGCCCTTTTTTCATGCTTCTGCATTTCCCACCAACCTGTCCATACATGCACGGACAATGGCAAAGATAACTATAGTGGACTTGTATTGGACGTCTGTACTGTACTAATATTTGTATCTCCCTCCTCCTTCCACCACACCTACAATTATACTAATTAGCTTTTTATTGATTTGTATTACAGTTGTGAAGATGGTGATGTCAAAGAAGCACATGATTCTGGATAAGCCAGTATGTGTTTACCCGTATTACCCATCTATTGGACAATGTCTGATTGGAAAGAGAGAACCTTGTACAGAGACACCTGACTCAGAACAATTTCCCATAAGTCCACAGATACTGCAGTTCATCTCTGAGAATGCAGAAATAAAACAGAACATAGAGAAGCACATGGCGAAACACAACTGTGAAATCACATGGCCAGATCCAGGCAACACCTCACCTGTCATAAGGCTATCACTTCCCACCAACCTGTCCACACATGCACAGACAGTGGCAAAGATATCTCCAACATGGACCACTAATGTCCAGAGAGAGTTCTCATCCCTCATGTCAAAGTACAAAGTCGTACAGTTTGATCTGAAGCCACCAGTCTGGGAAGCCATGAAAGGAAAACTCCCCACATGTTTAGATGCAGATGTCCTCGTTAATACAGACTTTGCTGTAGAAAAGGTCTTCATGGTGGGCAGCTTAGAAGATGTTAATAAGAATCAACCGACCCTCATAAAACTGCTAGAAGAAACCAGAAGGCAGCTGAACAGCGTGGAGGAGGAAGTTCCTCTGGATCTCATTTCTTATAAGCTGATGGACATAAATGGTCTCGGGACAAATCTCCTGACACAGTTTAAAAACGTACAAATTAAATATGACCAGATCACAGATAAAGTCAAACTCTGTGGGCGAAAAGATGAAGTATCGGCTGCCAAAGCCTTCATTCTCAACTCAAGCAAGGACCTCAAATCCAAACTTATTCATCTTGACCCACACATCATTCAATTTCTTAAGTCGGTAGACAATGTGGAAATGTCCCATAATATTCTTTTAAGTAACAACATTACAGCAATATTTGAGATTGAACACAATGCAGTGAGGTTGACAGGACTCTCAGATATAGATCTGATGAACGCTGAAAAAGCAATAAAAGAAGAACTGGTCTGTAAACAGATTTCTGCTGAGAAGTCTTTCATCCAGAGCTCCGAGTGGGGACGTCTGCTGACCTCTCTTATGGAAACATTTAATGCTAATAGTAAGAACATTTTCATTGAGCTGTTTCCTGTAGGATGTGGGTATGAGGTGGTGATTACTGGTCGGTTCTCATCAGCAGTAGGAGCCTACCAGAAAATTCAAGAAAATATGGAGGGAAACATGTTGACACGTGAAGAAATCAAGCTGCACTCAGTGGCTGTTTTGGAATTCATCAATCAGGAAAAGAAGCAAGACTTGGATAAAATTCTGAAGAATGTGACATTTTCTGAGAAAAACAACTTCATTTTCTTATCTGGTGCGAAGCTGGCTGTTGACCAAGCAGCAACCTATATAAAAAATATGTGTTCTACTCTTCACTGTGATACATTATACATTGATAAACCAGGGGCCAAAAAAACCTGTATCGAAAATGAAAGTATGTACGTCACTATGGCCAAGACGATATTCAACTGTGTAATACACTTTCAGAAGGAGGGAGGTGCTAGAAACTCTCATGAACTTGATGGTAAGCCTCTGAAGCAAGTCATGCTCCAAAATGGAACCACAGTTGCTGTATATAGAGGTGACCTGTGTCATCACAGTGTTGATGTCATTGTATTTGCATCAGAAGAAGATTTAAAACCTATCAAAGAACCTGCGCTGGCGATTGTGAAATCAGCAGGACTCAAACTTCAAACAGAATGTCAGAGTATTGTTCAAAGGAAAGGAACTTTGAGAGCAGGAAAATGTGAAATGACAGGTGCTGGAAGTTTGCCTAGTAAGAAAGTAATCCATGCAGTCAGCCCCGGATGGGACAACGAGGCAAAAGTTAAGTGCGAACGAAATCTACGTAAAGCTATAACCACCAGCTTGGAAAAAGCTGCAGACGATGGTCACAGCTCCGTTGCAATTTCTGTGGACACTTTTAGAGGTTCTGGAATTCCTGTAGACATATGTGCAGACAATATAATAGAATCAATCAAATCCTACATAAAAAATGAAGCCAAAGCCACCACCATCAAACACATTCATCTTGTAGCCAGTGATGAGGACACTCTAAAGGAAATCACCAGATTATTGATGGAGGAGTTTGAAGAGGAAAATGTACAAGTCAACCCGAAACACAGCATGAAAGGACGCCAGAAGAAAATGACAAAGAGGGAAGGAGCAACCGGCAAAAGGGACAGCTCAATGGTGTCCACTAAAGAAGGCTTAATTGTCACTATAATACAAGGGAACATTGAGGATGCAACAGTAAGTATGACTCAGTTGAGAAATGAAATGTGATTGCTGAAGTATCTATAAAAAGGCCAACATCTACTTCAAGTGGCCGAGGCCTAAACAATTAAGGTAAATACTTAAAGGAACACTATCAATTAACATGTATTTTAACCTGGGATTCAGAGAGTTCCTGAAGTGTTGGTAAAAAATGATGTATACATTTCATTTGCTTATCTCTTCTGTTTACTGTAACAAAAATGCCTTTCACTCTGAACTGATCAAGTCTGCTCTAATCTGACGGCAGAGTGAACCATGAGGGGAGGGGCAATTCCCTCACAGTGCATCTGTTAACCCTGTGTGTGAGAAAGCTCTAACTAGCTGCAGCTGCCTGTGTCATGTGTCTCTGACTGAACTGCCTGAAGAGAGCAGAGGAAATGTAACTTAAATAAACATTTGTAATTGTCTGTGACACCGCAGCTTTTCATACTTTTTTTTGCTTTCCGAACAAAATACTCAGCAGTCTGTTATGCATAACACAAAACAACACTGGCTGTGCATTCAAACAGACACCCCCACTGCAATTGATTTGTCCCATTAGAGCTAAATCCTACTCTCAATAAATTAAAGCCTTTGCCTCTGATATTTAACATGAAAAGTAGGAAAATGTTTACAGAGCTACTTAGACATTATTTGTACATTGTCACTCGGGTATTGATAGCATTCCTTTAAGTAAGGACAGGAAAGCCAGTGGTTCCTCGAGAGGCATCCCACACTGTCCTCCGTTCCTCGGTGGCTGCCCGGGATCCTCCTGCATAACAGACCTGAGCTACTCTTGCTAGGCTGGCACTAGCGCGCATGAGCGGCTCCGGCTTATTGTGCAGATGTAGCAGTAATTGTGCAGGCGCCGTATGGCTGTGCTTGTGCCTAAAGAGGGATCTGGTCCCGATGTAATTACTAGCAGGCCCTTGTTGGTAATTTTTAGGGAGCTGACGCTCAGCGATGGGGGACCAGAGGACGGTGTGGGATGCCCTGGTAGGATCCAGAGGGTTCCCTCTCCTTAGGTAAGTATGTGTTTTTTCATACCCGAGGTTTGTCCCAGGTAGATTTTCAGTCCTCTCAGTATGCCTCATTTATATTAAACATATAAACAAAAAAGGCTGGGCTTATTTAGCTTAGAAAAGAAAGGGCCAAGGTGTGACCTGATTAACATGTATAAATACATCAGAGGGCAATACAACAGCTTGGCAGATGAGCTTTTGTCCCTAGGCTAGCTCATAGAAGGAGGGGAGATGAACTGTGTATGGAGGAACGAGGAAAGGACCAGCTGTGTAAGCTTGGTTAAGCTGGAGAATATCTTACCACAGGAAGTAGTAATGGCAAGTTCTGTATCCGCATTAAAGAGACTCTGTAACAACAAAAACCTCCCCTGGGGGGTACTCACCTCGGGTGGGGGAAGCCTCCGGATCCTAATGAGGCTTCCCACGCCGTCCTCTGTCCCTCAGGGGTCTCGCTGCAGCCCTCCGAACAGCCGGCGACAGAGCCGACTGTAGCTTCAATATTTACCTTTGCTGGCTCCAGCGGGGGCGCTGTGGCGACTTTCGGCACGGAAATAGACGGAAATACCCGATCTCCGTCGGGTCCGCTCTACTGCGCACCCGACGGCGATCGGGTATTTCCGCCTACTTCGGCGCCGACAGCCATCAGAGCGCCTGCGCAGGAGCCAGGAAGGTAAACATTGCGTCACGGCTGTACGGAGGGCTGCAGCGAGACCCCCGAGGGACGCAGGACGGCGTGGGAAGCCTCATTAGGATCCTGAGGCTTCCCCCACCCGAGGTGAGTACCCCCCAGGGGCCGTTTTGTCGTTACAGTTCCTCTTTAAGAAAGGGTGCAGATGAATTCTCAACGTTGAAAGACACCCTTGGTTATGACTTCTAGATGTGAGAAGATGATGCCTTCTTCCAGCTACAGGGTTGATTTGTGAGGTTGAACATGGTTGACACACACGTTTTGTAACTGCACCGCAAATCGCTCAAAACTCTACTTTTCTGTCAATGCTTTTTTTTATTCATTCAGTTTTTTTATGCAGTTCGAATAGTTTTTAAATTGTTATTTCAATGTCATATTTTTTCCTTTAGACTTTGATGTTCAGTACTAATGAAGGATTATCATTCTTGCCTTTTACAGACAGATGTGGTTGTGAATAGTGTGGGACCGGATTTCAACCTTCGCAGCGGGGGTGTGTCCAATGCGTTGCTCCGTCGGGCGGGGCCTAAACTACAGGACCTTGTGAATGTGGAGAGACGAGGGAAGCAGATGGGTGAAGGTTCTGTATTGGTCACCGATGGCTGCAGCCTCTCCTGTAACCTCGTTATCCATGCTGTGACGCCACAATGGAATGAAGGTCCCTCTAAGAGGGTAATAAAGCTAACATAGCTTCCTGCATCATCTGGCACTGACTGATTTTATAGTGATTAAAAGTAAAAAGCACTAAAGGTAGTTAATGAACAAGATGGGGACTGTAGGTTCAGGGCTAGCTTAAGGGGCCTTGCAGCCCTGGGACAAACTGCAGGGTTGGGGCCCCCCTGCGCAGCTCCCCCCCCCTCATTACCCCTCTGCTCCCCGGGGCCCTGAAAGTATATTAGAAGCAATAATTACCTCAGTCCTGGCGTGTGAGCGGACGGGCAGCGGCTGCACTTTGAGGCACGCTGTCTCTCTCACTCTATGATCTGCCGTGTATTTACACATGATACGCTGGGTCATAGAGTTAAAGGGAGACAGTGTTCCTCAAAGTGCAGCCGCTGCACGCCCGCTCACACGCCAGGACTGAGGTAATTATTGCTTCTAATATACTTTCAGGGCCCCGGGGAGCAGTGCGAGCAGGGAGAGCAGGCAGCCAGGATTATACTTGCAGGGCCCCAGGGAGCAGTGCGAGGGGGGAGAGCAGGCAGCCAGGGTTGGTGCTGCGGGGCCTCAGTAGAGGTCGGGGCTCCGGGGCAGTTACCCCCTTTGCCTCTATGGTAGCGCCGGCCCTGTGTAGGTTAGTTCTTAAAGAATACCAGAACTGAAGACAATAAGAGAAATGGGGGAACTTGCATGTTAGGGGAGCTGTTCTAATTCCCACCGCTCCCCCCTTTCTCCTCTCTCCCCCATCTTTCTTACCTAAATAACCCATGGCAGCCTCTTCTGGGTCACTGGTGGCAGGCATCACTGCGCCTGCGCTGGTCTGACTGGGTGTGTCCTACACTGCTCAATTGCAGCCAGGAGCGCTCTGCACATACGTATGATGTCATCACACAGAACAGTGTGCCGCGGGGCATTTACAAGCATCGGTGGAGCAGAAAGGAGAAGGGGGAGCGATGGGCATCAGGATGACTCCTGATACATGCCTGCTCTCCCTGTTTCTCCTATTGTCTTCAGCTCTGGTATCCTTTAACCTGAATCTGTTGATAAGTTGAAACACTGTGCCATTTCTGTCCCCTGTACCTTTTCTGTGCACCCAATGTACACCTCAGTTCCCTTGTACCTTCTCTATGACCCCCCGTGCCTCCAGTGTCCCCCTCTGTGCCATATTTGCCCTTCTCTGAGTCACCTCTGTTCCCGTAAACCTTCACTGTCCCCCTCTGTGTCACCTCTGTTTCCCTGTACCTCCAGTGTTCCCTTTTGTGTAACCTCTGTTGCCCTATGCCTCCAATGTCCCCCTCTGTGTCACCTCTGTTCCCCTGTCCCTCCAGTGTCCCCCTCTGTGTCACCTCTGTTTCCCTGTACCTCCAGTGTTCCCTTTTGTGTAACCTCTGTTGCCCTATGCCTCCAATGTCCCCCTCTGTGTCACCTCTGTTTCCCTGTCCCTCCAGTGTCCCCCTCTGTGTCACCTCTCTTCCCCTGTCCCTCCAGTGTCCCCCTCTGTATCACTTCTGTTCCCCTGTCCCTCCAGTGTCCCCCTCTGTGTCACCTCTGTTTCCCTGTACCTCCAGTGTCCCCCTCTGTATCACACCTGTTCCCCTGTCCCTCCAGTGTCCCCCTCTGTGTCACCTCTGTTTCCCTGTACCTCCAGTGTTCCCTTTTGTGTAACCTCTGTTGCCCTATGCCTCCAATGTCCCCCTCTGTGTCACCTCTGTTTCCCTGTCCCTCCAGTGTCCCCCTCTGTGTCACCTCTCTTCCCCTGTCCCTCCAGTGTCCCCCTCTGTATCACTTCTGTTCCCCTGTCCCTCCAGTGTCCCCCTCTGTGTCACCTCTGTTTCCCTGTACCTCCAGTGTCCCCCTCTGTATCACACCTGTTCCCCTGTCCCTCCAGTGTCCCCCTCTGTGTCACCTCTGTTTCCCTGTACCTCCAGTGTTTCCTTTTGTGTAACCTCTGTTGCCCTATGCCTCCAATGTCCCCTCTCTGTGTCACCTCTGTTCCCCTGTCCCTCCAGTGTCCCCCTCTGTGTCACCTCTCTTCCCCTGTCCCTTCAGTGTCCCCCTCTGTATCACTTCTGTTTCCCTGTACCTCCAGTGTCCCCCTCTGTGTCACCTCTGTTTCCCTGTACCTCCAGTGTCCCCCTCTGTGTCACCTCTGTTTCCCTGTACCTCCAGTGTTCCCATTTGTGTCACCTCTGTTTCCCTGTACCTCCAGTGTCCCCCTCTGTGTCACCTCTGTTTCCCTGTACTTCCAGTGTTCCCATTTGTGTTACCTCTGTTCCCCTGTCCCTCCAGTATACTGCAGCCAAATGTAATTTTACTGGTTTAAAAAACATATTTTTATTTTTATTTTAAATTGATTCAGGTATTCATCAACATTTTGAAGTGCATTTTGTTATTCTTTTCTTCTTCTTCTTTTATATAGATTTTAAGAGAGATTGTAGAAACTTGTCTATGGGAGACGGAAAGGAGAAACAAGAGATCCATAACGTTTCCGGCCATGGGAACCAGAGTCCTCGGATTTCCCCCAAATGTGGTCGCTTCTTTAATGCTTAAAGCAGTTCTCGACTTTAGCAGCAAACATAAGCCACAAAAGCTGAAAGAAGTAAACTTTATGCTGCTCCCAGAGGATAAAGAAACCATAAAGGTAATATTTATATAAATAGAGACTGCCTCTAACCCCGGACAAATGCCTAACATTACATATCTCTAGCCTCAGACCTATCCCTAACACTTTACATTATTCAGTAATCATTTTATTTGTTTATATTTTTAAATAGTCCCTAATTGTTAATTTTTTAATAGTTTTTTCCCTGAATGCTTCCCCTAAAGTTTAATGCTGGGAACACACGTGTTGTTTTCCTGCTCAATAGATGCGTTCGATTGATAAATTCCATCATGTCCGAAATTCCGCTCAATCGGGTTACCGCTTGATTCCTCATAGAAGTGAATGGAAAAAAAAGATAAGAAAAACGAGAGGAAGACAAGAGAATCGAGTAGAGAATCAAATGGTAAATCGATCGAACGGAAGAATCGCGGGGAAAAAAACGTATCGTGTGTTCCCAGCAATAAGAGTGCAACTATGAAGCAACGTGCCCACAGAGCTGTAAGTAGTTTGTTTTTTTAGGTGATCCCGCCACCCATCGTCCTTGGATGGCCTGCCTCAATTTTCCAGTGTTTTTTCACTTTTTCCACTGTTCAAACAGCTGCCACTTGTATGACTTTAAAGCCTAAAATAGCAAAACTTTAATCCGAAGGGTCAAGCTGAAGAAATAAGCAACATTTGGTATCTGTGAAAAAAAAAAGTGGGTGAAGCCATCAACAGCCAATAATATTTTATATATTCACTGTCAATAGAGAAATGCATACTGATTAATATCTATAATAACACTAAGCAGGATAGTGGCACACTACTACAACAGCATCTACATAGCATGGCCATATGGGCAAACAGATAGCAGGTGAAATTTAAAGGATACCCGAGGTGACATGTGACATGATGAGATAGACATGTGTATGTACAGTGCCTAGCACACAAATAACTAGGCTGTGTTCCTCTTTTTCTTTCTCTGCTTGAAAGAGTTAAATATCAGGTATGTAAGTGGCTGACTCAGTCCTGACTCAGACAGGAAGTGACTACAGTGTGACACTCACTGATAAGAAATTCCAACTCTAAAACACTTTCCTAGCAGAAAATGGCTTCTGAGAGCAGGAAAGAGATAAAAAGGGTCAGTAGTTCATAGATTTTAGCTCTGGCATACTTCAATGAAGGTGTCATTGAGCAAAAACAATAAAACGGTTAAAACTTAAAATGTAGATTGAAACATAAAATAAAACTGTGGAATATCTTAAAAAGTCATTTTTAGGATAAGGGAGATAGATACAATCATTTATTTCATTAGTTTATTTTCGGCTCGGGTGTCCTTTAATGTAGATAAATGTTAGGTCATGTACGTTGGAGATGCCAATGGTAGAGCAACAGATGAGATAAATGGCTTAAGCTTCGTACACACGCTCGCACTTAAGTCAGCCGAGGCATATAATAACGACCAGCTCAGCCTATAATCAGGCATGTGTACGGCAGCCGGCAAACCCGACCCACGAGCGATCCGCTAGACTGGTCTGCTCACAGCTAGCGACCCCAATCCTCTCGCTGATCCCATTGTTTGTGCTGCTCACCCACCGCATGAAATCACACATGCGCTGCCCATCTTCCCTCAGAAACACAGTTTGGCCTCTTCTACACAGCTGACAGGCATGTGTGTGGCCCAGCCCAGCCCAGCCCATCTCCCAAGGAGATCTGGTCCTGATCCCCGATGGGCACCATCTGTCAAAGTTGTTTATGCACCTTTACATATGGTAGTCATATGGTAGTGAGGGTCACTTTGGTTGTCCTTCCGAAGAGAGGGGTCACAGTCACCTGTATGACAAGAAGAGACCAGGAGACAAATGGTGCAGTATCATTGGATATTTGGGGCTTGATTCACAAGAGCGTGCTAAGCAGGGCCGGATTACCGACCAGGCAACAAAAGCAGTCGCTTGGGGCCCCATTCAGAGTCAAAGGGGCCCCATCAGCACATAAACCAGCCCTCGCCATCCTGTCAGCGGTGGCTGGATGGTATAATGGTTAAAGGGACTCTGAGCAGTGCAGTAACTATGGAAAGATGCATATCATTTTAAAGCTGTCTTTCTCCTCTTTCCAATGATATATAAACCACCGCCCTATGCCTTTTAGTTTTCGCTATTTTCTCGATCGAAATCGCGGCCATGGCAATTTCGATTACGAAAATAGCAAAAACTAAAAGGTGTAGGGTGGCAGTTTATCTATCATTGGAAAGAGGAGAAAGAGAGCTTCAAAATGATATGCATCTTTCCATAGTTACATTGTATTATACGGGACGACTTTTCTCCAAAGTCGGCGCCTCGATTCAGCACATTGCAATGAAATATAAGGAACCCAGGGGGATATAATTACAAACATCATGCTGGTAGGTGTGAGGATGTAATTAATTAGTTGTGGGTATACTTAAAGGCATACCCACAGGCACTGCTCGGAGTCCCTTTAAGGGCTCTGACGCAGGAGACCAGGGTTCGAATCTCGGCTCTGCCTGTTCAGTAAGCCAGCACCTATTCAGTAGGAGACCTTAGGCAAGTCTCTCTAACACTGCTACTGCCTATAGGGTGCGTCTTAGTGGCTGCAGCTCTGGCGCTTTGAGTCCGCCAGGAGAAAAGCGCAATATAAATGTTATTTGTCTTGTCTTGTCTTGTCAAATGATGCCGGGTGCTGCTGATTGTCTTCAGAGCCAGGCTCTCCTCCTAGGTCCCCCTCCTGCTACTGTGCGCTCTGCCGCTGCCCACTCCTCCCTCCCTTCCCACAGGGAACCACAGCTGCAGCAAGAATGATAGCAGCAGATGGCAAACGCTCACTCACCTATCCATGATCCAAGTGATAGAGATCCCGTCATCTGAAACCCATCTGTCTCTTCTACAGTGCAGCCGCTCGCTCTGAACTTCCTGATTCTCAGATCAGACATGAAGTAGGAAGTAGTAATAGTAGTAGTAACAGAGCGGCAGCACTCTAGAGGAGACAGATGGGCTCCGGATGACGGGACCTCTATTGCTTGGATCGCAATAGGTGAATGTGAGTCATCTGGTGCTGTCATTCTCCCCCACTGCGGCTGCCTTCTCTGCTGGACTATCGTATTCACTGGGATGGAGGCTGCATGGTGGCTGTCTAGTTTGGGAGGAAATCGGTTGTTCGGTGGTAGGGGGTGGTTATGTAATTCTGTCTGGGGAACGGCTTCCGGTTTGGCGGTGTCCAGAGCTTTCTGCTATTGCCAGGCTGGAGATGCAGGGGGAAAGTGCTGCTGCTGTGATATCTGGCGCCCTCTTCACAGGGGTGCCCCAGCCCCTGAGTGCAAATGTCCCAGCCATTTATCTCTCACTCTGCATTTTGCCGCTGCTATTCCCTGCATTGTGCACCCACAGTGGAAAGCGTGCTGTTGCCCATAGCAACCAGTAGCTCGGCTGCCCCGGTGTGTGCGGCATGTTGCTGTGCAGCTGCATCTTCTGATTCTATTATGACATGATGGGGGGGCCCAAATCAGTTACTTTGCTTAGGACCCCATTTAGCCTTAATCCAGCTCTGGTGCTAAGTGTTAGCACGCTTGTGAAAAGCCGCTTATCACGTGCAAACTGCCTCTTCGCTTGCTAATGCGCGCACAAGAGTTTGCACGTGCAAAGTTTAGAGTGCGTAAAGTTTTGCATGCACCGCTTTGCGTGCAAAATCAGCCACTTCCCGTGCTAAGTAGCGTGATAAGCATACTTTACGTGCGCTAAACTTTATGCGCATTAGCACGTGAACAGTAACAGCTTTGCCCGTTCAAACTACTTAGCACCCTAGTTTGCATGCGCAAAGCCTTACCACACACTAGTACTGGCTAGAGAATAGAGCCCCTGGTGTTACTCAGTATTCAAATGTGAATTTTTCTCACAAAGGTGGGTTGCAGTCCCTGAAATCATCATGTACAGCCTGCAGCAGGAATAACCGTCTCCGCTCGGTGTTCCAGGTCCAGACAACATTGGATGGTCGCACTCGTAAGGTTCTTTGTAGCTGTAGATAACACCACACCAAAGCAACACCTCCTGTTGTATGGCTCTATTCATAAAAGGCTTTGCGGTAAAAAATGTTGGAGGGAAAATACTGCATCGGTATTTTAGACTTCTGTGTGCTAATTCATAAAAAAGTTTACAGTTGCCATAAAAGGTCGGGGATTTCCCGAACTAGGCTGGCGGTAACCTGAGAAGCTGCCGGAGTTGATACATTTCCTCCTGCAGAGACAGCATTACTATAAAAGAGGCAGCCCCAACTTCCCTTTAGATGTGCATTTTTTTAAAAAAACTGCCTCTGTTTGGCCTGAATCTGCGCTGAATCTGTCTATTAGTCTTTCTAAACAATCTATTTAATTGCCACAGCTTTCAAGAAATGTTACACATGCAGGCTTTCTGATGTGAAATTTATCTGAAAACAGGTACCCAAGCGGTTAAAAAACACAGTCTGGGGTATTCAGGGACAGGGCCGGAGCTACCATAGGAAAAAATGGGCAATTTCTCCAGGGCCCCAGAGCCTGTAGGGGCCCCAAGGTGTCCCTCCCCCATCTTAACTGTTGCAGAGTCTGTTAAGTTGGGAGGTGATTGGGGGAGGGTCAGCAGCCAGCTCTTGGGCCCAGGAGGGAAATTTGGCTGCAACAAAGGGCCTCTAATGACGCTTTTTGGTCGGGGGGTGTCTGTTGGGGGGCCCCCAGGCTAATTTTGCCCTAGGGCCCAATTGTTACTTGAACCGTTCAGGGAAAAAAAGGTTCAGGGAAACCTTTTTTGTTCCCTCCTCTCTGCTGCTGCTGCCTGGGAGATCTGTTGGTACTCACCATCCCAATACCGCCTGCTCTAATCTTTATGACTTGACATTCAGTGACATGTGTTGAGATAATCACCGCACAAGGCGGTAATTTACCTCACTGCTCGGGAATGTCAGCTTTTCATGCGGTAACAACTTATATGAATTAACATTTTGTTAAGTGCTCGGGATTCGGGTAAGTCAGCTGTTTTCTGCATTACCGCTGTATGAATAGAGCCCAATGTGTTTCAAACCTGGGACATGAGCAGCAGTAGGGTTCACGTCCCTGTTGCTATGGTGAAGTGTATACAGTTGATTCGCCAGGCAGCAGAAGTGTCAGACATGTCTTCAGCTTCTCTTGGGTTTCAGCAACATCAGCAATTTCTCAGAGAGCCAGACAGGAGAAATACAGACTAACAGCTTGTACAATTAGCTAGCTGACTTGTGGGTTGATTCACTTTGTAGGACGAGATCCCTGCGAGAATTTCTTGCTTAATGGTTAATAAGTGTAACAGAAAAATAACCTCAATATGAAGAAGACTATCATGAGCCAACTCAATATTCTTATACCTAAAAATTAACTTACATTTTTATGTTATTTTATTTTATATTCTTATAATTAGGCATTTTCAGCTGAGTTAGAAAAAAAGATTGGAAACAGCAACCAAAAAAAAGTCGGAAAATGTTCAAGTAAGTTATATTCTAATATATAGTATGAAGTTGTGTGATAAAATGTGTAATCTCACCTTTCCTGTCCTGAAATTTGGCTAGCAGAGTATTAGTAAAATCATTGATATTCTGCTTCTGGGCAGCGGTAATTCCAATGGTAAAATATTAACACATTGGTGCTCGGATGTCCCGATCCACGAATTCGGCGACCACGGCCGTTGCCGAAAAAAAATCCACCTCCAGCGTGATTGGTTCCAGACTTTGATACGCGTCCACGGCACGACGCAGATTTTCGGTCGTGAATGATGCAATCACGGCCAGATCCACGACCGGATCTGGATTTTCTTTTAACGTTAATAGCAAAGCCCTCATACATGCTACAATCCCCCAAATTCCATGGATTATCAAGGTGATCAGCGGCTACAACTTCAACATAAAAATTCCCAAAATAAATTTTTTTTTTTTTTGAGAAAATGGATTTTAACCACTTGAGGACCGCAGTCTTCGCCTCTTAAGGACCAGAGCCTTTTTTTCCATTCAGACCACAGCAGATTTCACGGTTTATTGCTCGGTCATACAACCTATTATCTAAATGAATTTTCCCTCCTTTTCTTGTCACTAATACAGCTTTCTTTTGCTGCTATTTGATTGCTGCTGCGATTTTTAGTTTTTATTATATTCATCAAAAAAGACAGGAATTTTGTCAAAAAAATGATTTTTTTTTTAACTTTCTGTGCTGACATTTTTCAAATAAAGTAAAATTTCTGTATACATTTTTGTCCAAATGTATTGTTCTACATGTCTTTGATAAAAAAAACCCCATTTAGTGTATATTTATTGGTTTGGGTCGGGTCACCGCTGATCCTGAGGTCTGCTGGCTGCGAGGTAAGGGGGGAGCGGCGGCGGCGGGGGCTCCCTGGCACTCACTCACTACCTAAAGGGGCTCCCTGGCACTCACTCACTACCTAAAGGGGCTCCCTGGCACTCACTCACTACCTAAAGGGGCTCCCTGGCACTCACTCACTACCTAAAGGGGCTCCCTGGCACTCACTCACTACCTAAAGGGGCTCCCTGGCACTCACTCACTACCTAAAGGGGCTCCCTGGCACTCACTCACTACCTAAAGGGGCTCCCTGGCACTCACTCACTACCTAAAGGGGCTCCCTGGCACTCACTACCTAAAGGGGCTCCCTGGCACTCACTCACTACCTAAAGGGGCTCCCTGGCACTCACTCACTACCTAAAGGGGCTCCCTGTCACTCACTCACTACCTAAAGGGGCTCCCTGTCACTCACTCACTACCTAAAGGGGATTCCTGTCACTCACTCACTACCTAAAGGGGCTCCCTGTCACTCACTGCCTAAAGGGGCTCCCTGTCACTCACTCACTACCTAAAGGGGCTCCCTGTCACTCACACACTACCTAAAGGCGCTCCCTGTCACTCACTCACTACCTAAAGGGGCTCCCTGTCACTCACTACCTAAAGGGGCTCCCTGTCACTCACTATCGGGGTCCCTGTCACTCACTACCTAACTGGAGGCGCCTGTCACTCACTAGCTAACCTGGGGGTCCCTGTCACTCACTACCTAACTTGGGGGGCTACCATATTAAGGGGACATTCTGCCTATTTATGTGAAATGCTGTCTATTTATGTGCCTCATGACTGCTGAATTTGTCTTGTTGGGAGCCTTATGATTTGTTGGGGGCCTCAAGATTGCTGAATTTGTCTTGTTGGGGGCTTCATGATTTGTTGGAGGCCTCATGATTGATGAATTTGTCTTGTTGGGGGCCTCATAATTTGTTGGAGGCCTCATGATTGCTGAATTTGTCTTGTTGGGGGCGTCATGATTTGTTGGGGGTCTCATGATTGCTGAATTTGTCATGTTGGGGGCCTCACGATTGCTGAATTTGTCATGTCGGGGGCCTCACGATTGCTGAATTGGTCATGTCGGGGGCCTCACGATTGCTGAATTTGTCATGTCGGGGCCCACACGATTGCTGAATTTGTCTTGTCGGGGGCCTCATGATTGCTGAATTTGTCTTGTTGGGGGTCACATGATTGCTAACTGCGAGACTATGGGAAAAGCTGAATCCTTATCATATGAGACAATAGCATTAAACCTACTTTTTTAGCTTTTTAAAACAGAGAATAAAACTGGGAGGTTCTAAAAAATTGAATACATTTTTCAGGAGTAGGATGGATGAAATGGTTTATCTTCATAGTTTATTTTCAACTTGGATTTTCCATAATGTTCATGTATGAGTTAAAACGTTTGTACAGTATTTCGTTTAAATTGCTGTTGCCACTTTGCGATAGATAAGTGACTTTTGGGTTGCAGTTTGGGCACTCGGCCTCCAAAAGGTTCGCCACCACTGTCATAATCTAATGTCCCACCATTGCTAGGTTCATGTAAATTTGTCTCCACCCGTTACCACACCTATATTCTGGTCCATGGCCCACCCATTTTTCAGTGCGGCGCGTTAAGCGCGCCGCACAACGTGATCCTCATACTTTTGGCACGCTAGCTGCAGTGTGCTGAATTCTGCTGCCTACAGTATGTACAGTATACGCTGTTCTCCAGTGCCTGCACTGTGTGCTGATTTACCTCCAGTGTGTACAGTGTAAGGTGTTACTCTGTGCCTTTACTGATTGTAAACCAGCTGTATTGTATGCTGATCCCTGCTACTTTCAGTATGTGCAGTATTAGCTGTAAAGCCTGGTACACACATACAATTTTGATTAGCCAATTTTAGCTCTGTTCATAAAATTCATTGTCTGTTGGCCCACTTACTGCACGGGGGTGGTAAAATTGGGGGTCAGTGATTGACCAATCAAAATTGTATGTGCGTATACATCTTTGATCTATGCCTATACTGATTGTAAATTATCTAAATAAAGGACAGGGGGCTCCATCCAATATTTCGATGGGCAGGCCCGTTATCTGTAGCTTACACCGCTGCTAAGTTCATGTACATTTGGCCCCACCCATGACCACGCCCACTCACCTCATGGTCACGCCCATTTTTTGCTGCGCGCGCCGCATATACCTCCCCACCTGGTGCCCACAGGTGCCCCCGATCTCCAAGGACCCTAGAAACGCCCCTGTGTCCCAGTAGTTAGCTAGGCATAGGTAGGAGTCCCAGTATAGGTAGGTAGGCATAGGTAGGAGTCCCAGTATAGGTAGGTAGGCATAGGTAGGTGTCCCAGTAGTTAGCTAGGCATAGGTAGGAGTCCCAGTATAGGTAGGTAGGCATAGGTAGGTGTCCCAGTAGTTAGCTAGGCATAGGTAGGAGTCACAGTATAGGTAGGTAGGCATAGGTAGGAGTCCCAGTATAGGTAGGTAGCCATAGGTAGGTGTCCCAGTAGTTAGCTAGGCATAGGTAGGAGTCCCAGTATAGGTAGGTAGGCATAGGTAGGTGCCCCAGTAGTTAGCTAGGCATAGGTAGGAGTCACAGTATAGGTAGGTAGGCATAGGTAGAAGTCCCAGTAGTTAGCTAGGCATAGGTAGGTGTCCCAGTATAGGTAGATAGGCACAGGTAGGTGTCACAGTAGTTAGCTAGGCATAAGTAGGAGTCCCAGTATAGGTAGGTAGGCATAGGTAGGTGTCCCAGTATAGGTAGATAGGCACAGGTAGGTGCCTCAGTAGTTAGCTAGGCATAGGTAGGAGTCCCAGTATAGGTAGGTAGGCATAGGTAGGAGTCCCAGTATAGGTAGGTAGGCATAGGTAGGTGTCCCAGTATAGGTAGATAGGCATAGGTAGTTGCCCTAGTAGTTAGCTAGGCATAGGTAGGAGTCCCAGTATAGGTAGGTAGGCATAGGTAGGTGCCCCAGTAGTTAGCTAGGCATAGGTAGGAGTCCCAGTATAGGTAGGTAGGCATAGGTAGGTGTCCCAGTATAGGTAGATAGGCACAGGTAGGTGCCTCAGTAGTTAGCTAGGCATAGGTAGGAGTCCCAGTATAGGTAGGTAGGCATAGGTAGGAGTCCCAGTATAGGTAGGTAGGCATAGGTAGGTGTCCCAGTATAGGTAGATAGGCATAGGTAGGTGCCCCAGTAGTTAGCTAGGCATAGGTAGGAGTCCCAGTATAGGTAGGTAGGCATAGGTAGGTGTCCCAGTAGTTAGCTAGGCATAGGTAGGAGTCCCAGTATAGGTAGGTAGGCATAGGTAGGTGCCCTAGTATAGGTAGGTAGATAGGCATAGGTAGGTATCCCCGTATAGGTAAGTAGGTGCCCCAGTAGTTAGGTAGGCATAGGTAGGAGACCCAGTATAGGTAGGTAGGCATAGGTAGGTGCCCTAGTATAGGAAGGTAGGTAGGCATAGGTAGGTATCCCCGTATAGGTAAGTAGGTGCCCCAGTAGTTAGGTAGGCATAGGTAGGTGTCCCAGTATAGATGGTTAGGCAGGGCCTGGCTGGCACAGTAATAGCAATTACCAAGGTCCAGCTGCAACAGATAGGGCTGTATAATGTCAGTGTCAGTGGGCAACACAAAAAAAACACATCAGGAGAACATTAGCTCTCAAAAGAGCTGTTGAGGGGTGCTATTTTAGCAATAGCAATCAGCCAGGAGCAAGCTAACAAGCCTACAAGAGCCTAACTAATCTTTCCCTATGAGAGTCTGCCAGCAGCTGTCCCTTCTCTCACTATTGCAGGCACACGAGTGAGTGTAATGGCCGGCGGAGCCTGCCTTATATAAGGGGGGGGGGAGTGGCTCCAGGAGAGAGTGTAGCCCGATTGGCTACAATGTGCCTGCTGACTGTGATGTAAGGGGTCAAAGTTGAGCCTAATGGCGCACTATGGGGGCGAACCGAACTTCCGCAAAAATTTGCCTTCGCTGGCGAACGCAAACCACCAAAAGTTTGCCTGGAACTGTTCGCAGGCGAACCGTTTGGGCCATCTCTACCACCAACATGCCGTCATCCCAGAGCTCACAGTGTGGCATTTTTTTTGTGTGTCTGCCTCAGATTACAGCAATGCCATTTGTAATCTCTGTCAACAAAAATTGAGTCGTGGGAAAAGCAACACCCACCTAGGGACAACAGCCTTACGAAGGCACTTGATGAACAAGCACAAACTTCAATGGGATGAGCACATAAGGAAAAGCAGCACACAAAGCAAAGCCACCCTCCGCCTCCTCTTCCTCCTCCAGGTGCAGCATCTTCAGCCGCTGTATCCTCTGCTGCCCATGCCACCCTCCTCCACTCCGCCTCTCACCTTGGGCAGTTCTTGCTCCTCTGCCCACAGCAGCCAGGTGTCCATAAAGGAAATATTTGAATGAAAGAAACCAATGTCTGCCAGTCAACCCCTTGCCCGGCATCTGACAGCTGGCTTGGCGGAACTGTTAGACCGCCAGCTGTTACCAAAAATATGTGGCGATTGGAACACCACAGTGGAAGATACCAGACCGCAATAATTTTTCAAAAAAGGCTATACCCAAACTGTACTGTGATGTTGAAAGGCAAGTGGTATCATCTCTGGCACAAAGCGTTAGGTCAAGGGTCCATCTGACCACGGATGCATGGTCTGCAAAGCAAGGTCAGGGCAGGTATATTACTTATACGGCAAATTGGGTAAACCTGGTGACTGCTGGCAAGCAGGGAGTATGTGATTGTGCAGCAGACCTAGTTGTGGCACCTCCATGGTTTGCAGGCAGGCCTGCTGCCACCTCCTCTCCTCCTGCTACATCCTCTTCGCTGTCGTCCTCTTCCTCCTTGGCTGAGTGCTACTCTACTGATGCGTTCTCCTCTCAAACTACACACCCCCAGCTCCCCAGGGCCTATTCTACATGCCAGGTGTAATAAATAGCGGAGGTGCCGCCGCGGAGACAAGCGGCATGGCGGCTATCTCCGCGTATCTGCCAGCGGCCTCTGCCGAGCGGTTACATACTGAGGCTTTTCCTGGTTCTTCTATCGCTCACAGACTAAGGGCTATGCGCGCGCGAGCCGAGCGACAGGACATTTATGCATCTAGAAGGGGAGTCAGCTGATCACGCGGTCAGCTGACTCCAGCTATGTTCCGGATTGGCTGAGTGACTGGGGCGGCGCTGTGGAACGCGTTTGGTATATATAGGACAGGTCTGTCGGTAGCTCCGCGTCTGCTGTTGCGAATGCTATCATGTTAGCGCGCAGACCTTAGTCAGATCCCAAAGTGTGCTAGAACCAGCTGGAGCTGGGGATCCACACTTAGCCAGATTCTGTTGATAGCTTAAAGTACTAATTGCATTATTTGTTATGACCTTTTGCTTCCTCTGACTATTCTCCTGTTTGTTGATTCTGTGCCTCTGCCCATCTGATTCACATTGCCAACCCTGCCTGTACTTGACACTGAATCAGCCTTCCGTTTCTGTACTGTATCTGTCCGTACGTTGCCTACTCTGCCTGTCTGACCTCGCTATCCTCACCAGTGGGCCTAGCCACTGGTGAGGGATTTAAAGTTACCTGCACCTGCACCTCAGGTGAAGTTTAGCTGCAGCATTGTCCCTATATACCTGCTCCTCAGGTGTCCATTAGCTGCAGTATAGTCTTAATCGCCTGCTCCACAGGTGATACTCGCCTTGCAGCCTTGTCTGTTACACCTGCTCCTCATGTGTCCATTAGCAGCAGTTTAGTCTTAATCACCCGCTCTTCAGGCGACCATCCTTGGTAACCCAGCCGGTGGCTCCTGCTCCTCAGGAGATCACTGGCTGCAGTACTATCTTAATCGCCTGCTCCTCAGGTGCTATTCTCCCTTCTTAGCAGTCCGTGCTGCCTGCTCCTCAGGTGCACATTGACTGCAGTACAGTCTGACTCACCTGCTCCTCAGGTGATTATCGGCTGCAGTACTGTCTGAGTCACCCACTCCTCGGGGGAACTTCCTCCTCCTTGTTACTGTTGCACCAAACACTATCTCACATTGGTTGTCCTGTGTCCGGCTATACTAGTATTATTGGTGATTCTGCAGATCACCATATAATCAGGTATAGCATCTGTATTGTTGGTGATACTGCAGATCACCAATAATCAGAAAATCTGTGTTGCTGACACCAATCGTTTCAGAAGAGCAGACCAAACAATATGGACGCACTGCGCAGCCAAGGTGAAGTCCTGACTACCGCGGTGAATTATCTCACTGGGGCGATTAATACCCAGCAGACTCAGATCACACAACTGTCTGGGACAGTTCGGGTACTTCAAACGGCTGTCGATACAGTGCGATCCCCTCCAGTTACAGACCTTCGTATGGCCGTACCCGAGAAGTTTTCAGGGCATAGATCTGACTTTCAGAACTTCAGGAATCGTGTGCTCAGAGTTGCTCGGATACCTCATTATCCTATTCGAGTTTGGTCGAATTCGGATAGTAAACTATCCGAATTCACTCGAAGTTTGATATTCGAGTTAATCGAATATCCGATTCGACCTCGGATATCCGACGTCACTATCCGAGTCTGTATTCGAGTAAAATATTCGAGCTGGCCTTAAATAGCTTGTAAAACTTGTATTGGAGGTCAATGATGCATGAAACCACCTTTTTTATGAAGAAAAACATCAAGTGATTATGTGGTGATGAAGTAGTTATAAAAAAGGTATCAAAATAGTAAATTAACTTCATGAAAAGTGTTTGCATGAGAAGGTGTGTCCAAAATGGTTGTAAGTTGGAAGTCTTTATTTACGTCGTCTTCATCTTCTTCTTCTATATCTTCTTCTTCTTCTTCTTCTATATCTTCTTCTTCTTCTTCTTCTATATCTATATCTTCTTCTTCTATATCTTCTTCTACTTGAATCTTCTTCATCTTCTACTTCTTGTATCTTCTTCAATTATCTTTTTCTTCTTCTATATCTTCTTCTTCTTCCTCTTCTTCTTCTATATCTTCTTCTTCTTCTATATCTTCTTCTTCTATATCTTCTTCTTCTATATCTTCTTCTTCTTCTTCTATATCTTCTTCATCTTCTTCTTCTATATCTTCTTCTTCTATATCTTCTTCTTCTATATCTTCTTCTTCTTCTTCCTCTTCTTCTCTATCATTATATTATGTGTCTTGGTTTTCCTTTCTTTTGTAGTATTTTTTTTTTATTTCATTTGTGGAAATATTGTATTTTAATAACACCATAGTTATATTTGTGTTGATGGCATAATAGGTAGGTAGTGGCACATTGCAAGCCACAGCGCCTTTTTCTGTGTACCCTGGCGGTGGTAAAAAACAGACATCAGCAGGAGGAGGAAGTAATTGCAAGTTGTAGTGTGGTAATAGCTGGTAGGAGAGTGGGTGGGCAGGTGGCAGCAGAAAATAGTTCTTCTGTTCTCCCTGGCAGTGGTAGCAGCACACAGGCAGCAGAAGCTCAATGCAGCTACAGGAGGAGGAGTAGTGTGTGTCAGGCAGTGTGATGTGACTGACATAATAGGCCCTGGGTCCTAGCGGTGGTTCCAGGGCCGTAAATAAACAGCATGAGGTTCCAGACAGTGGTCGTGAAGCCCACATTGTGTCCAATACACAATTGGGACAGCACAGTTTTCAACCCGGACACCTCTAAATTAATTTCCAATTTTTTTTTTCCAAAATAAATAATGCAGGGCAGGCAGCTATTTTTGAGCGTAATAGCTGGTGGTGCATGGGCAGCAGCACCTTGTAATGTGTTCCCTGCCAGTGGAGACGCAGACAGCAGGAGGAAATACAACAGCAGGCAGCGTGAGGAGGATGAGTGTGTGGCAGACTGGCAGCAGGAGGGCAGGCAGCGAGACATAGGCCCTGGTTCCTAGCGGTGGTTCCAGGGCCGTAAATAAACATCATGAGGTTTCAGACAGCGGTCGTGAAGCCCACATTGTGTCCAATACACAATTGGGACAGCACAGTTTTCAACCCGGACACCTCTAAATTAATTTCAATTTTTTTTTTCAAATTGATGCAGCTATTTTTGGGCGTAATAGCTGGTGGCGCATGGGCAGCAGCACCTTGTAATGTGTTCCCTAGCAGTGGAGACACAGACAGCAGCAGGAAATACAACAGCAGGCAGCGTGAGGAGGATGAGTGTGTGGCAGACTGGCAGCAGGCAGCAGGAGGGCAGGCAGCGAGACATAGGCCCTGGTTCCTAGCGGTGGTTCTAGGGCCTTAATTAAACAGCATGAGGTTCCAGACAGCGGTCGTGAAGCCCACATAGGGCCTGATTCACAAAGCGGTGCAAACTTTTTCGTGGACTTTTGCGCGCGCAAAGTGCCGCGATTCGCGCGATCGCGGACTTTTGTGCGCGCAATTTGCCGCAAATTGCACGCGCAAAAGTCCGCGATCGCGCGAATCGCGGCACTTTGCGCGCGCAAAAGTCCGCGAAAAAGTTTGCACCGCTTTGTGAATCAGGCCCATTGTGTCCAATACACAATTGGGACTGCACAGTTTTCAACCCGGACACCTCTAAATTAATTTCAAATTTTTTTTTTCAAATTGATGCAGGCAGCTATTGTTGAGCGTAATAGCTGGTGGCGCATGGGCAGCAGCACCTTGTAATGTGTTCCCTGGCAGTGGAGACACAGACAGTAGCAGGAAATACAACAGCAGGCAGCGTGAGGAGGATGAGTGTGTGGCAGACTGGCAGCAGGGAGCAGGAGGGCAGGCAGCGAGACATAGGCCCTGGGTCCTAGCGGTGGTTCCAGGGCCATAAATAAACATCATGAGGTTCCAGACAGCGGTCGTGAAGCCCACATTGTGTCCAATACACAATTGGAACAGCACAGTTTTCAACCCGGACACCTCTAAATTAATTTCAATTTTTTTTTTCAAATTGATGCAGCTATTTTTGAGCGTAATAGCTGGTGGTGGTGGCGCATGGGCAGCAGCACCTTGTAATTTTTTCCCTGGCAGTGGAGACACAGACAGCAGCAGGAAATACAACAGCAGGCAGCGTGAGGAGGATGAGTGTGTGTGGCAGACTGGCATTTGGCAGCAGGCAGCAGGAGGGCAGGCAGCGAGACATAATAGGCCCTGGGTCCTAGCGGTGGTTCCAGGGCCGTAAATACACAGCATGAGGTTCCAGACAGTGGTCGTGAAGCCCACATTATGTCCAATACACAATTGGGACAGCACAGTTTTCAACCCGGACACCTCTAAAATAATTACAATTTTTTTTTTTCCAAAATAAATAATGCAGGGCAGGCAGCTATTTTTGAGCGTAATAGCTGGTGGCGCATGGGCAGCAGCACCTTGTAATGTGTTCCCTGGCAGTGGAGAGGAGACACAGACAGCAGGAGGAAATACAGTAGCAGGCAGCGTGAGGACGATGAGTGTGTGTGGCAGACTGGCATTTAGCAGCAGGCAGCAGGAGGGCAGGCAGCGAGACATAATAGGCCCTGGGTCCTAGCGGTGGTTCCAGGGCCGTAAATACACAGCATGAGGTTCCAGACAGCTGTCGTGAAGCCCACATTGTGTCCAATACACAATTGGGACAGCACAGTTTTCAACCCGGACACCTCTAAAATAATTACAATTTTTTTTTTTCCAAAATAAATAATGCAGGGCAGGCAGCTATTTTTGAGCGTAATAGCTGGTGGCACATGGGCAGCAGCACCTTGTAATGTGTTCCCTGGCAGTGGAGACACAGACAGCAGGAAGAAATACAGCAGCAGCAGGTGTAATGTGTGTGCGCCACTTCATGTCCCCCTCTCGCCGACAACAGGGGCCAGGAATTCGCCTTCCACCCAAGCCTGGTTCATTTTGAGAAATGTCAGTCTGTCCACAGACTTGTGAGACAGACGAGATCGCTTCTTAGTGACGACTCCACCGGCTGCACTGAAGCAACGCTCTGACAGTATGCTGGAAGGGGGGCAGGAGAGCACTTCCAGGACGTACTGCGTAAGCTCGCTCCAGATCGGCAGGTGCTTGACCCAATACTCCATGGGATCAACAGGGGCCACGCTGTCAAGCCCACTGAAGGACCCCATGTAGTCAGCCACCATGCGGGTCAAGCGCTGCCTGTGACTGGAGAAGGATGCTGCTGCAGGCACCTCCTCTCTAGTCCTTGGCAGCTCTACACTCATGTAAAGCTCTTGGGTCAGAGACAGCAGGTCTGTGGTGCGCGTGCGCTTTCTGCTGGTGGATGCAGGCACCTGCTGCTGCCTCTGTGCTGGCTGGACAGTGGGGGTGGATGTCTGAGGGAAGGCTTCCTCCAAGCGCTCAACAAGGGACAGCTGCAAATCCCTCATTTGTTGCGCACGGTCTCCTCCTGCAGGCAGGAACTGGCTGAGCTTCCCCTTCAGACGCGGGTCCAGCATCATGCAGATCCAGATGTCCTCCCTCTTCTTCATCTGGATCACCCTTGGGTCCTTGCGCAGGCACCTTTGCATGTGCGCTGCCATTGGGAAGAGTCTGGCCACATCTGCTGGCACATCATCGGCAGCCCCAGAGCCGACAGTGCTGTCCTCCTCTTCCTCCTCCACCTCATCCTCTCTCCACCCCCGCACCAGTCCAGCTGCGCTCTGCTGCTCCCCCTCATCAGCAGCAAGGTCAGGGACCTCCACCAACTCCAAGCCCTCCTCCTCAGAGGTGGCCTGTGAAGCTGCCTGCAGCTCCTGCTGGTCCAAGGCTGCTGCTCCCTCTTCCAGCACTGCATACAGGGCCCTGTCCAGCACACACACCAAGGGGACCCACTCGCACACCATTGCATGGTCCCTGCTTACCATGTTGGTGGCCTGCAGGAAGGGTGCCAGGACTGAGCACACCTGCTGCATGTGCCCCCAGTCCTCGGTGGAGATGATGGATGGAAAGTTGGTGGCAGCACGCCCAGTTACAGTGATGGAGGCAACTGTTGCTCGTGCAAGGTACTGGCTGACAGCCTGCCTCTGTTCAACCAGACGCTTCTACATTGCCAGGGTGGAGTTCCAGCGAGTTGGAACATCGATCATGAGCCGGTGCTGTGGCAGGTGCAGCTCCTTCTACACCTCTTCCAGGCTCGCTACGGCTGCAGGCGGGTGCCGGAAATGGCGCACAACCTTCCTTGCCGCCTCAAGGAGTCGGTCCATCCCCTGGTAGGTCCGCAGGAACTTTTGGACTACCAGGTTCAAGACGTGCGCCAGGCAGGGGATGTGGGTCAGGTCTCCCCTGCTGATTGCAGCAACCAGGTTTGCCCCATTGTCGGATACCACCTCTCTGACTCTGAGGCCTCTGGGGGTCAGCCAATTCCTCTCCTGCTCTCGGAGTTTGGCCAGGACATGGTCCGCCGTCAGTTTGGTCTTCCCCAGGCTGACCAATTCCAGCAGCGCTTGGCAGTGGCGGGGCTTCACGCTGCTGCTAAGGCGGGGGGTTTGGGCTGGTGTGCCGGAGGATGGAAGCGGATCAGAGGAACCTGCTGCAATTCCGCTGACCCTGCATGGCGGCACCACCCACTGCGTTGTTGCTGCTGCTGCTGCTCTGACAGTGCCCGATGCTGCTCCCCCCTCCTCACCCCCCTCCACCAAGCTGACCCAATGCGCGGTGAAGGACAGATAGCAGCCTGTCCCAAACCGGCTGCTCCACGAGTCCATGGTGACGTGGACCCGTTGACCCACCGCGTGATCCAGCCCTCTCCCGACATTGGCCATCACAGAGTGGTGAAGTGCAGGGATGGCCGTGCATGCGAAATAATGTCGGCTGGAGATTGGCCAATCGGGGGCTGCAGACATCAGGAGCGCACGCATGTCGCTCCCCTCCTGCACAAGGGAATAAGGCAGGAGTTGGGAGCACATGGCCCGTGCCAGCAAGCCGTTCAGCTGACGCACGCGACGGCTGCTGGGAGGCAGAACCCTGACCACTCCCTGGAAGGTGTCGCTGAGCAGGGTCTGGCGACGCCTTTTGCTGGCACGGGAATCACTGGAGGGAGCAGAGGAGGCCACTGAGGACTGGCTGCCAGAACAGGCCTCAGTGTCAGCGGCAGGAGTTGCAGAGGGAGGAGGAGCAGTGCGACGCACTCCTGCTGGTGCTGCTGGAGGAGGTGGAGGAGGGTGGGTGGCTGCTGCCGACGGCTTTGCAGTGGTGGCGGGTCTGCCACTGCCAGTTTCTTTCAACTTCAAGAACTCCTCATGCTCATGGAAGTGTTTCCCTGCCAGATGGTTGACCAGAGAGGTGGTGCCGTACGGAGAGGGCTCCTTCCCTCTGCTGAGCTGCTTGCGGCACTGGTTGCAGGTGGCATACTTGCACTCCACATATGGAAGGGTGAAAAAACTCCAAATTGGGGAGGTGAAGTTGCCCCTTCGGCTGGAAGGTGCTGCTGCCGCTGGTCTACCTGTGGTGGTTGGGGGGGGGGGGTTCTTGGTGTGGCTGGTGGTGGCACTGGCAGAACTCTGGATCAGCACGCTGTGTGGCCTGCATACCACGCCCACTTGTGATCCTGCCCGTGCCTGCGATGCTGATCCTTCTAGCAAGGCCCACAGACGCATCCTCCTCCTCCTCAGAGCTGATGACATCCCCACTCCCAGGACCTGGCACCCAGTCTCTGTCCTTCACCCTGTCATCATCATCATCCTCCCCCTCCGCAAACATGTCCTGCTGGGATCCCACAAACTCCCCTTCTGCATGCATGGACGGATGGACAGTCACCACTGTCTGACTATCCAAAGCATCATCCCCCAAAGTGCCCATCAGCATTCCTTCCTCCTCCAATTCTGCCGCAACAGCACTCCATAACCCCGCTGTGCTTGGGGATAAGAAGGTGCTGAGTGACAGGGTGCTGGTGTCGCCCGCTGGGGCTGGAGAACTGCACTCCTCCTCCTCCTCCCCAGGCAGTGCTGGTCGGCTGCTGCTGCTCTTGCGAACAGGAGTGCTGGCGGGGGTGGAGGACTCGGTTCCAGAGCTAATGGTGGCCTGCTTATCCACCATCAGTTCCACCACAGCATCTATATCCTTCGTATATAGGACGGCTACGACCTGGCAGTGGGAGGAACATCTGCGCCACACGCTGCTGCTGCTGTGTCTCTGCAGCATGACTCCCAGCCGTTGGACGGCCAAGGCGTCCATGGCCAGTGGCTAATGGCGGAATAGCCACTGGTGCAGACGCAGAACTGCGCATGGTGGTGGTGGCGCGGCTGCCACGCCCACGACCTCCTCTCTTGGCGATGCCCTTGCTGCCCTTGCTGCCCCTGCCCCTGCCCAAACCGCGGCTGCCAGTGCCAGACATCGTATATTTTTAATATTATACAAATGAAAAAAAAAAACTTATGTATGTAAAGGCGGGTGGGACAAGTGGGGTACTTTAATGGGGTGGGACTGGTGGTGGTGGGTGTGTGAGGTGACGGACAGGTGTAATCTACAGCAGAGATCGGTGTAGCGCTAACGAGAGAGTGCGCAGTGCGCACACAAAGACCCTAGCTGACGCTGACTGACGGTGTCCCTATACACAGACTACAGTACAATTCAGCAAATACACAATAGAAGTAATATAAACAATAGGATGGGTGTAGCACTAATGAGAGGGTGCGGACAGCGCAGACGTGCACTGCGCACACAAAGACCCTAGGTAACGCTGACTGATGGTGTCCCTATACACAGACTACAGTACAATTCAGCGAATACACAATAGAAGTAATATAAACAATAGGACGGGTGTAGCACTAATGAGAGGGTGCGGACAGCGCAGACGTGCACTGCGCACACAAAGACCCTAGCTGACGCTGACTGACGGTGTCCCTATACACAGACTACAGTACAGTATAGTCAGCGAACACACAATAGAAGTAATATAAACAATAGGACGGGTATAGCACTAATGAGAGGGTGCGGACAGCGCAGACGTGCACTGCGCACACAAAGACCCTAGGTAATGGGGTGATGGTCGGTCCCTATACACAGACTAGAGTACACTACAGTACTACTAACTAAACAATAGAAGAATCTAGCTAAATAATAGAACAGGTGTGACTAGATTACAGAGAGCAGATACAGGACATGTATAGCAGTAAAGCTGGGCCAGTACAGGAGTAGAGTAGGACAGGTGAGAGCACAGGTAACTAGAGACTAGAGCACAGAGCAGGGCAGGCTGCCTTGCCTAGGCACAGAGCCTAGCTGCTGCAGCTGCAGGCCTGCAGCAGCACCAGTGACAGTCTCCCTCCCTAGTCCCTAATCACACAAACTAAACTGCCTAAAATACAATCTATCTACAATACAAAGCAATACAGTTGAATATCAAGTGTTGGAGTGTAAAAACGCTTGGTTTAGAACAGTATAAATGCACTACTTGCACAGACAAAAAGCCCTGGAGCAGTTCTCTCAGTACAATCAGTCAGTAAGTTGCAAGCAGGACAGGTGAGGCAAGATGGCGTCCGCTATTTATAGAGGGGGGCTTGGCCAGGCTCCCCCTCTGTGATTGGCTGCAGTCAGAGGGCTGGGAGCCCTCTGATTCGCTTGTGAGGACTCGAGGTGGCGTCAGACGTGACGCTATCCGAGCTTGTGACGCTATCCGAGCTCGGATAGCTAGGATATCTCCGGATATCTGCTTGCTATCCGAGTGCCCTCGGATAGCACAGCCCGGATAGCTAATACTATTCGAGTTCGGTATTCGAGCTCGAATAGTGAAAAAAGAGCTAGGATATCCGAGTATCTCGGATATCCTAGCTCAGATGAGCACCACTGCGTGTGCTATCCTATTTTGAGTTGAGGCCTAATTTGTCTGGATCAGAGAGTCAGAGGATAACGTTTATAAAGACTCTATTGTCAGGGAACTCACAGACATGGGCATATAGTCTTCATTCGGAGCATGAGGCATTATCCTCGGTTCAGGAATTTTTTAAGGCCATGGCCGTTATATATGACGATCTGGATTTTGCGATCACTGCTGAAAGGAAGCTAAAAACTCTCAGACAGGGTCGTAATCCAGATACGTGGAGGTTTATGCTGCGGAGTTTAGGAAGTGGGCTGTGTCAGCTAGATGGGGGACGTATGCATTACTCAGGGCCGGGCCGACACATAGGCTCAAGAGGCTGGAGCATCTGGGCGGAGCTTACTGCACACTGGGTGGGGCGCAAGGAGGAGGTCTGTGTTGTGCCTTGTCACAGGAGCCCTCAGTGCTGACCGCACTTAGCCTTCTAAACGGTGCCAGCGCACAGATCGTGCGAACTCTGGTCGCAGTCAATGCGCAGGAACCGTTAAGAATTAGCCGCAGACAACTCAGAAGGGAGCCTGTGAGACACGGGTAATTACAACGTCACCTACTGGTTCAGAGTAAACTGCCACCACCGCGGTTACTATGGGACCGTGGGGCCCACTAACTGACTGACTAATCCTGCGAATAAAACGGTTAAACACACGATATTCTGTCTAGCCAACAACAAACAAACAGTAGCGTATCTTCAGAGACCCGGGATCATTTCTGTGTGTGCTGATAAGCAGGGTAGCGAAACAGTGAATGACTTGGGGAAAGTCGTTTATTCACGCAATATAAATAATTAATATATACAGACAATTATGAAAATCAACAATTATTAAAACAGTAATAGCCAGTATGAAAAATAAAAGAAGGGAGAAAAATACTTAGTTCCTGGAAAGATGTCCTTATTGTGGGAAGAATCATAAAGTTCTTGGTTTCAAAGTCCAGAGTTCAGAGTTCACACCAGGTGGATGCCAGCATATCCTCAAGCTGGCATCTGATGAGTGCAAGATGTTTCAGTGTGGAGGACACTGAGTTTGGGTCCTCAGCCATCCTTATGCCCCTGCTTCAGTAGGAGGGAGTGAGGGCGGGGAGCCATACACCCCCCTCAAAGATGAGATGAGCCCTCCCCTTGTCCTGGGGACCAGAAATCATATCTACCCATATATGGGCTCTATCTCACCGAACCGTACAGGTCAGGGCAGATTTATTAACATTTTCAGGTCTGTCTCGATTTACCCAGCGCCCTGATACCAGACATGAGGGGTGGGACCCCTGTGGTATCATGAGGGCACTTTGAAACTGCCTAGCTGGCAGTCCTTACCTCCGAAGGTTCTGAAACTTCCTCAGAACCAGCACCGGGGCTCATGCTACACTTCCCCCCACGTTTGGTGAAGCTGCCATCTCAGGAACCCCAGAAATATGACAGATCTGGGAAGTTATGGATTTGCTATGAGACTCAGGTTATTCCCAGGCAAAGGCTCTTTGAAGTTTGGAGCAGCCAGCGAGGTGTCGCCTCCCCTGCTGGGAATGAGCCAGTGGGTCTGGCTTTTAGCCCAACTAGATTGCTCCTGCCATGGTGCTTGTCACCTTATACCTGATGGATGGGCCATCAGCACAGCTTGAAGCCAGGGACTCTCTGGGGCAGATTAGGCTCAGGCTCATTAGCATATCAAAAGAGCCATCCAGCCTTTGGAATGGTGCTCTCTTTGCTAAGAAAAGGACTTCAGCTGTCCCTACACACTCAACCCAGATTGTACCGTTTTGAAGCGCAATCGATGCAGGGAATCGAGTGCGATTGCTTTTTCTTCACGGGCGGTTCCAGGACGCGCCTGCGTCCCCGCAATCGTCCGTGACAGCCCTCCCCCTTGTCCGTGGCTTAGCCACTCATCCGCAAGATGTGTGGCGGCGCCGCTAACCTGGCTGACGGGCCTCGAGTTGCCGGTACGGCGGGAAAACCTATTGGAGCCTGTGGCTCGGTTCCCCTGGACCGGTCGCGGTCTGCTACCCTCAGGGTTGACCCAACATGGACCGTTCTGGACAGGGCGTTTGCGCCACTGCAGTCGGACGTGGTGTCTGCCGGGACTGCTGACAACGGGCAGTGGGTTGGTTAGGTCAACAGCCAGCCCACGCAGGGTTCCCCTGCTGAGTGGCTGTGGACCTAAGGGAACCCCGCGGGAATCCCTGGACCTTCCCAGCTCCTGACAGACGGCACATGCCCTGCAGTAGTTTGCTACATCCCTGTTCATCCGGGGCCAATAAAACTGGTTCCGAATACCGGTGAGTGTCTTGCGGACACCCGAGTGCCCTGTCAGAGGATTACCATGTGCGGATTTCAGCACATGTCCCCTGAACGCACTCGGGACCACAAGCCACTTGGTATCCGCGTGGGATCTACCTGTAGGGGGCTGTACAGACTCACTGTACAGTCTCCCACCTTCCCAGTACACCTTGAAAGCGGCCCCGTCTGCGAGGGGCTCAGCGGCTTGCTGCCTGAGCACCTCCAGGCTTGGGTCACTTTGTAGTGCGGCTGAGAATATGGCGCTGTCAGTTTCAGCCAACTGGCTCATGTCACACGAGGCCAGCGGCTGAAAGGTCTCATCCCTGCGGTCAGAGGAGGGGGAGGAGGCCGGAACCCCCTCCACCTGTTCTGAGCTCGGGTTCTGAGCAGTGCAGCTGCGCGGTACTGCTAGCACAGGTACACTGTCAGAATGGCACAGACGGGCATTACTCAAATCATCATTGCATGCAGTAATGACATTGACAGGTATAGACATTTTTTCATTACAGACAGGTTGTACAAGAAACTCAGGTACAGTTACAGCATCATCACAACAGGCAGTCTGTACATCAAACTCAGGTGCCTTTGAAGCAGGCACTATTGAACCTGGTACCCTTGAACTGGGCACATTCAACCCACCCGCCCCCTGGTGCTCCCCCAAGTGTATAAAGTACCTGGTGGTGGGTGGAGAGTCCGTCTCCTTCCGTGAGCGACAAGGCGGTCGTGGCAGGTTCATAGTAGGACACAAGCTTGCCCAAATCAGTCCCCAGCAACACAGGGACTGGGAGATCCTTCATAACCCCAACAACCCTTTTCGTGGACCCCTCCCACTCCCCAATCCAGCTTCACTCTTGCGTGGGCTATGTGGAAAAGGGTGCCCTCTACTCCAGTAAGGGCAAGGAATCGGCTGGAGCTGATGCTCTCCTTTGGCACAAGATGTGAGTGAACTAACGTGATGTCAGCTCCGGTGTCTCGAAATCCGGTGACAACTTTGCCGTTCACTCTAACAAGTTGCTGCTGGTCGGTTCGGTCGCGGATTTCCTGTCCGCGTGCAAACAGGACAAAATCTGATGATCCAGGCTGTGGTTCGCTGGCGGGTTGCCTCTGCTGTGGGTGAGGTGCAGGTGATGCAGATGATCCAGGTGCTGGTGGTGTCTGTCTCCGCTCCGGACAGTCGAATTTCATGTGTCCGGGCTGGCGGCAGTAGTGACAGGTGACCTCTCCAGGCGCTGCAGGCCTGGTTGCAGCAGCTGCGCTGGGTGGCCTCTGTGGCGGACGGCTCACAGGGGCAGGAGGGTCTGCCGAGGTATTGGGCTGACCTCCTCTCCAGCTGGATGGGACAGTTCTGCGGGTATCAGCCACCCGGGTAGTTGCAAAAGTCTCAGCAAGGTCTGCAGCGACAGTGGCTGAAGCCGGCCTGCGTTCTAGCACAAACTGGCGTACATCAGCAGGGCAAATGTTCAGAAATTGTTCCAGGACTATCAAGTCCTCCAGGACATCATAAGACCCTTTGGTGAGGCCTAGTGTCCACTGGCGGAGTGTGGTGAGCAAGCTGCTGGCCACATCTCGGTACGAATCAGAAGGCTTTTTCTGCCAGGCCCTGAACTTTTTCCGATAGGCTTCTGGCGTCAGCTGGTACTTAGTAATGATAGCGTCTTTTATAGCAGCATAATCATTATCCTTCTCCGCAGGCAATTCTGCGAAGGCATCAAGCGCTAGTGGTGCTCAAATACCCCTTTTTAAAATTCGAGTTTGGTCGAATTCGAATAGTAAATTATTCGAGGTCATTCGAATATTCGAGTCGAATAATTTTTACTATTCGATTCGACCTCGGACTTCGAGCTCACTATTCGAGTCGGTATTCGAGCTAACTATTCGAGCTGACTATTCGAATTGGCCTTAAATAGCTTCCAACACTTGTTTTGAGGGTGAATGATGCAAGAAACCTCTTTTTTTCCAAGTAACAACAGCAAGTGATTATGTGGGGATGTTCCTTTAAAAAAAAATGTGGAAAGAGAAGTTGTGTCCTTAATTTTGTTCAGTAGTGTTACTGTATATACTTGTTCTTCTTCTTCTTTATCTTTCTTCTTCTTCTTCTTTATCTTTCTTCTTCTTCTTCTATATCGTCTTCTTCTATATCGTCTTCTTCTATATCGTCTTCTTCTATATCGTCTTCTTCTATATCGTCTTCTTCTATATCGTCTTCTTCTATATCGTCTTCTTCTTCTTCTTCTTCTTCTTCTTCTTCTTCTTCTTCTTCTTCTTCTTCTTCTTCTTCTTCTCCTTCCTTTTCAATATAGTCTTATTCTTCTTCACGTATTTCTCTTTTCAATTTTTTTTTAAAGAAATGCATCTATTTTTGAGCGTAACAAATAGCTGGTGGGCGCACGCATGTTGGAAGCGCCATTGTATGTGCTCCCTGGCAGTGGAAACACAAAGACAGCAGGAGGTAAATTCAGCAGCAGGAGGAGGAGGATGAGTGTGTGGCAGCAGGCAGTCAATGAGGCAGGCAGCTCGCCGTGACATAATAGCCCTGGTACCTAGCGGTGATACCAGGGCTGTAAATAAACACAACAGGAGGTCCCAGACAGCGGTCGTGCAGCCCACATTGTGTCCAATACACAACTGGGACAACACAGTTTTCAACCCGGGCACCTCAGAAAAATTAAACCTTTTTTTTTTTATGGTTTTTTGGTTTTTGGTTTTGCAACCAATATAGCTATTGTTTGACGTAATAGCTGGTGGCAGAGTGGCAGCAGAAGGTAAATCATCTGTGTACCCTGGCAGTGGGAAACACAGACAGACAGCAGCAGCAGGAGGAGGAATGGAGGAGTAGGCGAGCAGCTATTGTTTGACGTAATAGCTGGTGGCAGAGTGGCAGCAGAAGGTAAATCATCTGTGTACCCTGGCAGTGGGAAACACAGACAGACAGCAGCAGCAGCAGCAGGAGGAGGTATGGAGGAGCAGTGTGAGTGTGGCAGCAGGTAGGCAGCGTGACATAATAGCCCTGGTACCTAGCGGTGATACCAGGGCTGTAAATAAACACAACAGGAGGTCCCAGACAGCGGTCGTGCAGCCCACATTGTGTCCAATACACAACTGGGACAACACAGTTTTCAACCCGGGCACCTCAGAAAAATTAAACCTTTTTTTTTTTTTTATGGTTTTTTGGTTTTTGGTTTTGCAACCAATATAGCTATTGTTTGACGTAATAGCTGGTGGCAGAGTGGCAGCAGAAGGTAAATCATCTGTGTACCCTGGCAGTGGGAAACACAGACAGACAGCAGCAGCAGGAGGAGGAATGGAGGAGTAGGCGAGCAGCTATTGTTTGACGTAATAGCTGGTGGCAGAGTGGCAGCAGAAGGTAAATCATCTGTGTACCCTGGCAGTGGGAAACACAGACAGACAGCAGCAGCAGCAGCAGGAGGAGGTATGGAGGAGCAGTGTGAGTGTGGCAGCAGGTAGGCAGCGTGACATAATAGCCCTGGTACCTAGCGGTGATACCAGGGCTGTAAATAAACACAACAGGAGGTCCCAGACAGCGGTCGTGCAGCCCACATTGTGTCCAATACACAACTGGGACAACACAGTTTTCAACCCGGGCACCTCAGAAAAATTAAACCTTTTTTTTTTTTTTATGGTTTTTTGGTTTTTGGTTTTGCAACCAATATAGCTATTGTTTGACGTAATAGCTGGTGGCAGAGTGGCAGCAGAAGGTAAATCATCTGTGTACCCTGGCAGTGGGAAACACAGACAGACAGCAGCAGCAGGAGGAGGAATGGAGGAGTAGGCGAGCAGCTATTGTTTGACGTAATAGCTGGTGGCAGAGTGGCAGCAGAAGGTAAATCATCTGTGTACCCTGGCAGTGGGAAACACAGACAGACAGCAGAAGGGCAGTACACAGCAGCCCACTGTAGGTGTAAAATGTGTGGCTGCAGGCGACGTAATAGTCAAAGTGAACCAGGCTGGCTTAGTGAGCAGGAGCCAGGAGGTGGTAAAGGGTGGTAAGGCACATTAACGATGGTTCCGGCAGCCAGTTCATGTCCCCCTCTCGCCGACAACAGGGGCCAGGAACTCGCCTTCCACCCACGCCTGGTTCATCTTGAGAAACGTCAGTCTGTCCACAGACTTGTGAGACAGACGTGAGCGTTTCTCGGTGACCACGCCACCAGCTGCACTGAAGCAGCGCTCGGACAGCACGCTGGAAGGGGGGCAGGACAGCACTTCCAGGGCGTACTGCGCCAGCTCGCTCCAGATCTCCATGCGCTTGACCCAATACTCCATGGGATCAACAGGGGCATCGCTGTCAAGCCCGCTGTACGACCCCATGTAGTCAGCCACCATGCGGGTCAGGCGCTGGCTGTGACCGGAGGAGGATGCTGCTGCATGCATCTCCTCTCTAGTCACTGCTGCCGGAGCCTCTACAGTCCTGTAGAGCTCGTGGCTGAGAGACAGCAGGTCTGTGGGGCGCTTGCTGCTGCTGGATGCAGGCACCTGCTGCTGCCTCTGTGCTGGCTGCTGGACAGTGGGGGTGGAAGGCTGGGGGAAGGCTTCCTCCAAGCGCTCAACAAGGGCCTGCTGCAAGCTCCTTATTTGTTGCGCTGGGTCTCCTCCTGCAGGCGGCAGGAACTGGCTCAACTTCCCCTTGAGGCGTGGGTCCAACATCATGCTGATCCAGATGTCCTCCCTCTGCTTCATCTGGATCACCCTGGGGTCCCTGCGCAGGCACGTCAGCATGTGCGCTGCCATTGGGAAGAGGCGGGCCACGTCTGCTGGCACATCGACGTCAGTGCTGTCCTCATCCTCCTCCTCTGCTGCCTCATCCTCTCTCCACCCCCGCACCAACTCAGCTGCGCTGTGCTGATCCCCCTCATCAGCAGCCAGGTCAGGGACCTCCACCAAGTCCTCCTCCTCCTCCCCCTCAGAGGTGGACTGCGCAGCTGGTTGCCGCTCCTGCTGGTCCAAGGCTGCCGCTCCCTGTTCCAGCAAAGCATCGAGGGCCCTGTTCAGCAGAGAAACCAGGGGCACCCACTCGCAGACCATAGCATGGTCCCTGCTCACCATGTTTGTGGCCTGCAGGAAGGGAGCCAGCACTAAGCACACCTGCTGCATGTGCCTCCAGTCATCATCGGGGACGATGGACGGGAAGTTGCTGGTCTTGTCCCTTCTCAGAGCTGCGGAAACAGTGGCCAGGGCAAGGTACTGTTTGACAGCGTGCCTCTGTTCAACCAGACGCTCCAACATCGCCAGGGTGGAGTTCCAGCGAGTCGGAACGTCAAGGATCAGCCGATGGCGTGGCAGATCCAGCTCCTTTTGCACGTCTTCCAGGCTCGCACAGGCTGCAGCCGAGCGCCGGAAGTGACGCACAACATTCCTTGCCGTTTCCAGCAGTTCGCCCATCCCCTGGTAGGTGCGCAGGAACTTCTGCACCACCAGGTTCAGCACGTGGGCAAGACAGGGGATGTGGGTCAGGTTTCCCCTGTGTATTGCGGCAACCAGATTGGCCCCATTGTCGGCCACCACCTCTCCGACTCTGAGGCCTCTGGGGGTCAGCCAAATCCTCTCCTGCTCCTGGAGTTTGGCCAACACATGGGTTGCCGTCAGCTTGGTCTTCCCAAGGCTGACCAAGTGCAGCAGCGCTTGGCAGTGGCGGGCCTTCACGCTGCTGCTGAGGCGGGGGGTTTGGCCAGGTGTGCCGGAGGATGGCAGAGGATCGGAGGAACCTGCTGCAGTTCCCCTGAGCCTGCGGGGTGGCACCACCCGCTGTGTTGCTGCTGCTGCTGTGCCCGCTGCTGCTCTCCCATCCTCACCCCCTTCCACCAAGCTGACCCAGTGGACAGTGAGGGACAGGTAGCGGCCTGTCCCGAAGCGGCTGCTCCAGGAGTCCATGGTGACGTGGACCCTTTCACCAACCGCGTGCTCCAGCCCTCGCTCCACATTGGCCATCACAAAGCGGTGCAGTGCAGGAATGGCCTTGCGGGAGAAAAAGTGTCTGCTGGGGAGCTGCCAGTCTGGGGCTGCGCAAGCAAGCAGCGCACGAATGTCGCTCCCCTCCTGCACGAGCGTGTACGGCAGGAGTTGGGAGCACATGGCCCGTGCCAGCAAGCCGTTCAGCTGCCGCACGCGACGGCTGCTGGGAGGCAGAGCCCTAACCACCCCCTGGAAGGACTCACTCAAAAGGCTCTGGCGTGGCCTTTTGCTGACACGGGAATCAGCAGACACAGCAGAGGAGGCCACTGAGGACTGGCTGCCAGAACAGGCCTCAGTGTCGGCGGCAGGAGTTGCAGAGGGGGGAGGAGCAGTGCGTTTCCGCACTCCTGCTTGTGCTGCTGGAGGAGCAGGAGGGCGGGTGGCTGCTGTTGCTGCTGCTGCTGCTGAAGGCTGTGCAGTGATGGGTGTGGTGCCACTGCCAGCACCAGATGCCTTCAGCCTCTGGAACTCCTCATGCTGGTGGAAATGTTTAGCCGCAAGGTGGTTGATGAGCGAGCTGGTGCAGAACTTTAAGGGGTCTGCACCTCTGCTCAACTTCCGCTGACAGTGGTTGCAAGTGGCGTACTTGCTGTACACAGTGGGCATGGTGAAATATCGCCAGATTGGTGACTTAAACATCCCCCTACGGCATGGAAGCGCTGCTGCCTGTCTCCCTGTGGTGGTTGGGGGGGGGGCTTGGGTGCGGCTGGTGGTGGTACTGGCTGATGCTGCTGCTGCTGAGCCTGAGACACCAGCAGGGTGTGGGACGCTGCCAATGCTTGCAATGATGCGCCTCCTTGCAAGGCCCACAAGCGCATCCTCCTCCTCCTCCTCAGAGCTGCTGAGGACGACATCCCCTGGAGGTGGTGGCACCCAGTCTCTGTCTGTCACCGGGTCATCATCATCCTCCCCCTCCTGAAACATGTCCTGCTGGGATGAGGACCCCCCAAACTCCTCTCCTGATGCATGGATGGGCTGCTTGACTGTCGCCACAGTCTTGCTGTCCAATCCCTCATCCCCCAAAGTGCCCATCAGCATCTCCTCCTCAAGATCGCCAACAACAGCAGACAATTTACTCATGATGCCTGGGGTCAAAAGACTGCTGAATGACAGGTCGGCGAGTGACGGTGAACTGGCCTCCTCCCCAGACCCTGCTGGGCGGCTGCTGCGAACAGGGGTGGTGGTGGTGCTGAGGGTGGAGGCCTCGGATGCAGAGCTGATGGCGGGCTGCTCATCCTCCGTCAAGAGTTGCACCACAGTGTCTGCATCCTTTTCCTCAATGGGACGTTTCCGACCCGGCTGGAGGAAAATGGGAGCAGGTGCTACACGCTGCTGCTGCTGTGTCTCTGCAGCGTGAGTTGCAGATGCTCCTGCTGGGCGGCGCCCAAGGCGTCCACGGCCAGTGGCTATGGGAGGAATGTTAGCCACTGACGCTGCTGCTGCTGCTGCGGAACTGTGCATGGTGGCGCGCCCGCGGCCGCGGCTTGCCACAATGCTGCTCCCTCTCCTCCTGATTCCCTTGCTGCCCTTCCCCTTGCCCAAACCGCGCTGGCTGCCACTTCCAGACATCTTCAATGTTTTGGGCGTATAGACAAAAGTTTTTTAAAAGGGCGGGTGAAAAGTGGGGTACTTTAATGGAGTGGGTTGGTTGGTGAGGTGACTGAGTGAGTGTCCCCTAGTACAGTAAGTAAGTAGTAACAGTCAGGAAGTACAACTAGCAGTTACAATAATCAGTAGTAATCACAAGTAAATTTAGTGTGTGTACACTCAGACAGTGAGTGCCCGCACGCAGGAGCTAGTAGCCTATGAACACAGTGACTGAGTGTCCTAGACTCCTAGTACAGTAAGAGTAAGTAGTAACAGTAAGTAGAACTAACTAATTACAATAATCAATCAGCGATCAGAAGGAAATGGAGTGTGGGTGGTGTGTGTACACTCAGACAGTGAGTGACCGCACGCAGGAGCTAGTAGCCTATGAACACACAGTGACTGAGTGTCCTAGACTCCTAGTACAGTAAGAGTAAGTAGTAACAGTAAGTAGAACTAACTAATTACAATAATCAATCAGCGATCAGAAGGAAATGGAGTGTGGGTGGTGTGTGTACACTCAGACAGTGAGTGCCCGCACGCAGGAGCTAGTAGCCTATGAACACAGTGACTGAGTGTCCTAGACTCCTAGTACAGTAAGAGTAAGTAGTAACAGTAAGTAGAACTAACTAATTACAATAATCAATCAGCGATCAGAAGGAAATGGAGTGTGGGTGGTGTGTGTACACTCAGACAGTGAGTGACCGCACGCAGGAGCTAGTAGCCTATGAACACACAGTGACTGAGTGTCCTAGACTCCTAGTACAGTAAGAGTAAGTAGTAACAGTAAGTAGAACTAACTAATTACAATAATCAATCAGCGATCAGAAGGAAATGGAGTGTGGGTGGTGTGTGTACACTCAGACAGTGAGTGACCGCACGCAGGAGCTAGTAGCCTATGAACACAGTGACTGAGTGTCCTAGACTCCTAGTACAGTAAGAGTAAGTAGTAACAGTAAGTAGAACTAACTAATTACAATAATCAATCAGCGATCAGAAGGAAATGGAGTGTGGGTGGTGTGTGTACACTCAGACAGTGAGTGACCGCACGCAGGAGCTAGTAGCCTATGAACACACAGTGACTGAGTGTCCTAGACTCCTAGTACAGTAAGAGTAAGTAGTAACAGTAAGTAGAACTAACTAATTACAATAATCAATCAGCGATCAGAAGGAAATGGAGTGTGGGTGGTGTGTGTACACTCAGACAGTGAGTGACCGCACGCAGGAGCTAGTAGCCTATGAACACAGTGACTGTCTGACTGAGTGTCCTAGACTCCTAGTACAGTAAGAGTAAGTAGTAACAGTAAGTACAACTAACTAACAATAATCTATCAGTAATCAGAAGGAAATAGAGTGTGTGTAGTATGTACACACAGTGAGTGAGTGCACACACGCAGGAGCTAGCTAGTAGCCTATAAACAGTGACAGTCAGTGAGTGTCCTACTCCTAGTACAGTATAACTACAATACTATTAGTAAAGGACAGCAGAAATACTGGTATAGATGAGAGAAATAAACAGAGGACAGCTGCCCACAGAGGCAAGGCCCCCCTGAGGCCTAAACCTGTAAGCTTGCAGCAGCTGCCTGTCTCTAATGTAACACACAAGCTACTAACTAAAATACAATGTCTATCTAACTAACAACAATATAGGTGTATATGGCAGGTGTAGGTGAGCAAAAACGCTAGGTAAATGATCACAATAGAGCACTTGCTAAGCCAAAGCACAAAGGAGCAACTCTCTCTCTGTACAAGTCTCAGGCAAGCATGGAGAAACGGAACATGGCGGCCGCTATTTATAGGGTAGGGGCTGGCCAGGGTCCCCCTCTGTGATTGGCTGCCGTCAGAGGGCCTGGGAGCCCTCTGATTGGCTCTAAGGACATCAATCTGGGCTATGACGCTATTCGAGCTCGGTACCGAGCTCGAATAGCGCCGTTTGCTCGAATAGCTCGAATAGTGAATGGGCTATTCGAGTGTACTCGGATAGCCCATTCGAATAGCTACAGCTATTCGGAGCTCGAATACCGAGCTCGGATAGCTGAAAAAGAGCTCGAATATTCGAGCTACTCGAATATTCGAGCTCTGCTGAGCACCACTATCAAGCGCTTTGTAGCGCAGCAAAGGTGTCAGATGTCTGGCCCACTGGTCTTGGGACAGACGATACTGACGGCATGCTTTTTCAAAAGACCGCAAAAACAAGTCAATGTCAGTGTCTTTTTCAATATTAGCAAATTTAAATTTTGCACTTACGGGTGCTGCAGCTCCTTCAGCAGGGAGGCTGGGCGGTGAACTCCGGCTGGCCTGTTGCACTTTTGCCATGTTTAGCTCATGCTGTCGTTGGCGCTCCCGTTCTCGCTCAGCGGCATCCCTCTCCGCGTGGCGTTCTGCAGCAGCAGCAGCAGCCTTGCGTTCTGCAGATTGGCGTTCCCGCTCCTCGCGGGCTTCCATGTACTGCATGTACTTGTCCAGGTCAGTCTCCATCAGCTTTTGTAATGCCTGCTGCATTACCGGGTCAGCACCCCTGGACAGTCCAGTACTGGCCAGTTCCGGGCGAGTATTTTCAGAAACTTTGGGGTTGGGGTCCACACTGACATTCTCCTGCGTAACTGTTGATGCAGGGCCCTCAGGATGCACAACCTCTGTACGGTCAGGAGTCTCAGTCTCTGGTTCCCCTTGCCTTGAGTCAGATGGGTCAGCGTCTACCTCAGCAGACACATCCAGCTCCTGCAGTTGCTGGGTATCCCATTGAAACAATTCCGTTACCAGGTCCCCTTGTTTCTTGCGGCCGACATCAATGCCTCTCTCTTGGCAAAGATTTTGCAGGTCCGCCAGGCACATTTTCTTGTAGTTCCCGGACATTTCCACGCCAAATAAAATAAAACTTTTGGGGAGGGGTACTGGCTACACAGTCTCTCTGTATATATAAAAAATATATTGCCTTCCAGCTACACCAACGAATTAGTTCGTTTCTCGATAGCGCTAGCGCTATCGCAGATACTTTCAGCACAACACAGGTCCCAACCGCTGCCTAACACTGTCACAGGAGCCCTCAGTGGCCGACCGCACTTAGCCTTCTAAACGGTGCCAGCGCACAGATCGTGCGAACTCTGGTCGCAGTCAATGCGCAGGAACCGTTAAGAATTAGCCGCAGACAACTCAGAAGGGAGCCTGTGAGACACGGGTGATTACAATGTCACCTACTGGTTCAGAGTAAACTGCCACCACCGCGGTTACTATGGGGCCGTGGGGCCCACTAACTGACTGACTAATCCTGCGAATAAAACGGTTAAACACACGATATTCTGTCTAGCCAACAACAAACAAACAGTAGCGTATCTTCAGAGACCCGGGATCATTTCTGTGTGTGCTGATAAGCAGGGTAGCGAAACAGTGAATGACTTGGGGAAAGTCGTTTATTCACGCAATATAAATAATTAATATATACAGACAATTATGAAAATCAACAATTATTAAAACAGTAATAGCCAGTATGAAAAATAAAAGAAGGGAGAAAAATACTTAGTTCCTGGAAAGATGTCCTTATTGTGGGAAGAATCATAAAGTTCTTGGTTTCAAAGTCCAGAGTTCAGAGTTCAGACCAGGTGGATGCCAGCATATCCTCAAGCTGGCATCTGATGAGTGCAAGATGTTTCAGTGTGGAGGACACTGAGTTTGGGTCCTCAGCCATTCTTATGCCCCTGCTTCAGTAGGAGGGAGTGAGGGCGGGGAGCCATACACCCCCCTCAAAGATGAGATGAGCCCTCCCCTTGTACTGGGGCTAGAAATCATATCTACCCATATATGGGCTCTATCTCACCGAACCGTACAGGTCAGGGCAGATTTATTAACATTTTCAGGTCTGTCTCGATTTACCCAGCGCCCTGATACCAGACATGAGGGGTGGGACCCCTGTGGTATCATGAGGGCACTTTGAAACTGCCTAGCTGGCAGTCCTTACCTCCGAAGGTTCTGAAACTTCCTCAGAACCAGCACCGGGGCTCATGCTACACTTCCCCCACGTTTGGTGAAGCTGCCATCTCAGGAACCCCAGAAATATGACAGATCTGGGAAGTTATGGATTTGCTATGAGACTCAGGTTATTCCCAGGCAAAGGCTCTTTGAAGTTTGGAGCAGCCAGCGAGGTGTCGCCTCCCCTGCTGGGAATGAGCCAGTGGGTCTGGCTTTTAGCCCAACTAGATTGCTCCTGCCATGGTGCTTGTCACCTGTACCTGATGGATGGGCCATCAGCACAGCTTGAAGCCAGGGACTCTCTGGGGCAGATTAGGCTCAGGCTCATTAGCATATCAAAAGAGCCATCCAGCCTTTAGGATGGTGCTCTCTCTTTGCTAAGAAAAGGACTTCAGCTGTCCCTACACACTCAACCCAGATTGTACCGTTTTGAAGCGCAATCGATGCAGGGAATCGAGTGCGATTGCTTTTTCTTCACGGGCGGTTCCAGGACGCGCCTGCGTCCCCGCAATCGTCCGTGACATGCCTGGTTTGCCGCTGTGTTTATGCTGCGTTCAGTCACCACTGCAGTGCGGGCTGGCTGCTGGGGAAGATGAGTGGAGCAGATCAATCAGTTGTCTGCTGGCTGCTGCTCGCTGTCCCCAGCCTCTCGTCTCGTGTGTGCATAGAGGAGAGCGCCCCTCCCCTCCTGTCTTCTCCTCTGTGACACTGACGGGCGGGGCTGAGCACAGAGAAACCCGGGCAATTCAAGAATGAAGCAGACGGAAGACAGTAGTGATGGGAATTCCGGCTCTTCTCAGAGAATCGGCTCTTCTGAATCGGCTCCCATTGAAGAGCCGGCTCTTACGGCTCTAAATCGGCTCTTAATTAAATATCACTAGACACCACTCAGAATCGGATTTAAAGCCCCGCCCCGTCTCCATGCCAACTCCAGACTACTTCTCTAACTGAGGCAATCCCTCCTGCTACTGCTCTGCTCCGCCCCAAACACTCCTTCAAGCTGCAAGAGGAGGACTACATCTCCCAGAATGCCTCAGCGCCCTTTATTACGGAGCAAAGCAGAGCTAAAAGGGGCGGCTGAGGCATCGGCTCTTCTCAGAGTGAGCATCGGCTCCTCTGATTCACTTCAAAGAGCCGGCTCTTAGAGTTGGCTCGTTCGCGAACGACCCATCACTAGAAGACAGGCAGCTATAAGGGGAAGGTGGGGGGAGAGGCTCTGTGAGGAAGGGTGAGAAGTGTTCACAGCAGAGCATGCAGAGATTCTGCTCACATGCAGAACACACTGCCTGTTCCTGAGGCTGAATGGATCTATTCCCCTAATGCTGCTGCTGCTGCCAGGAGTGTACATGAGACACTCACAGCTGGGAGCCCCCCCCCCCCCCCCTCCTTCTTCTTCTCTGACACCTGAAGCTGCTGCATTACTAATGTGGGGGTTTCTAGATAGATAACAGGAATAACTGCAGCATTATAGGCTAGAGCTGGGCTTCCTGGGTGAGAGGAGAGCACAGGGGGGAGTCACTATGAGCTGTGTGTCTGTGATGATTCTGGCTTCTATGTCATCAACATCTATGCCTCTTTCCTCTCTCTCCCATTCACTATCACTCTCCATTCCTCCCTTCTCATTCTATATCTCCTCTTAACCCCCCCCCCCCCCCCCGCCTTCCTGTCTCTAAATGTTCTACGCCTCTCTACCTCTATCTTTCCTTCCCTCAAATATCTCCCTCTCCAGATGCATCCCATCAGTGTTTGCCTTTTAAAGTAGACGACAAAAGGAAAATATAGAGAAATGAACCCTGTATGTATTTAGATAGCTAAGCTTGTAATTCCCCATTATCTGTGACTAATGCAAAGTTGTAATTTGATCTATTCCCTGTGCCACCTGATTGCCATGGCAGATAAGGCATATAAGCTCATTTGAAACCACAGGATATTATCAATATGTCTGCTTCCGTGAAAGCAGGAAGTAGAAACAGTGCAGCTTTATTGCAGGATTTGTATCAGATTTGTATTAGCTGCAGCAAAGAAAGGTTTTTCTTCAAAGGTTCTTATGCTGTTGCCTATCTTTTAGTGCAGAGAGGAAGTTCAGGTCCGCTTTAAAGCGGTCATTATTGATACGCTTCTCCAGACAATCAATCGTCCTGGACCACTAATGAAAGCTTACCGGTATATCCAATTCAAGCAAATTGATGGAATTGATCCAAAAAACGTATAAATTCCACTAATGTGAGCAAATTGGATAGCAGCTTTCCTTCCATTAGTGGGCCCAAAAGATCGTTTCTGATCAATGTTATTATCAAATCAGATGATCGGTCGTCTGGAGAATTGTATAATTAATGGCCACTTTAAAGGGAAGGTCCAAGCAAAAAAAAAAATGAGTTTCACTTACCTAGGGCTTCTACCAGCCCCATGTAGCCATCCTGTGCCCTCGTAGTCACTCACTGCTGCTCCAGTCCCCCGCTAGCAGCTTCCTGACCTCGGAGGTCAGGGCCAAATTGCGTACATTTTTACACATTCCCGCTAGTGCAGGAACATTAACACATACATTTTTACGCGTTAGTGGTGCAACGCGTAAATTTTTGTTCCTGCACTAGCTGGAATGCGTAAAAATGTATGCAATGTGGCCCTGACCTCCGAGGTCAGAAAGCTGCCAGCGGGGGACTAGAGCAGCAGTGAGTGACTACGAGGGCACAGGATGGCTACATGGGGCTGGTAGAAGCCCTAGGTAAGTGAAACTCATTTTTTTTTTTGCTTGGACCTTCCCTTTAAGTATTTATATAGTGCTGATGCCCATGTTAGAGAGTACATAGCAATATTGCTGATTATCCTCAAAGCTTAAAATCTAATCCTACCATAGTCATAGTGTAATGTCCTACCATGTTATTATTATGTATTTATATAGCACTGACATCTTCTGCAGCACATTACAGAGTACATAGTCATGTCACTGACTGTCCTCAGAGGAGCTCACAGTCTAATCCTACCATAGCCATAGTCTAATGTCCTACCATATTATTATTATGTATTTATATAGCACTGACATCTCCTGCAGCACATTACATAGCACATAGTCATGTCACTGACTCTCCCCAGGGGAGCTCACAATCTAATCCTACCATAGTCATAGTCTAATGTCCTACCATATTATTATTATTATGTATTTATATAGCACTGACATCTCCTGCAGCACATTACAGAGTACATAGCCATGTCACTGACTGTCCTCAGAGGAGCTCACAATCTAATCCTACCATAGTCATAGTCTAATGTCCTACCATATTATTATTATGTATTTATACAGCACTGACATCTCCTGCAGCACATTACAGAGTACATAGTCATGTCCCTGACTGTCCTCAGAGGAGCTCACAATCTAATCCTACCATAGTCATAGTCTAATGTCCTACCATATTATTATTATGTATTTATATAGCACTGACATCTCCTGCAGCACATTACAGAGTACATAGTCATGTCACTGAGGGCTGGTTCAGACGGACGTTTGGAGGCGTTGCGTTTGCTGGCGTTGCGTTCAGCAGCGTTCGTGTGCGTTTGGATGCGGTCGCGTTTTTTCTTCCCCTAGGGGGACATTAGCCGTCGCGGTTAACCTCCCCTGGAAGCTACATGTAGCTTCCAGGGGCTCCTTGAACGCCAGAGAAAATCGGGACCCAAACGCCGCGTTTGTGTAAACGCGCTTGAAAGCTTGGTACAAACGCTCCCATTCACTTGAATGGGAGCGTTTAACACCAAGCCCTGAACGCTGGCTGTAAACGCTCTGCAAACGTCCGTCTGAACCAGCCCTGACTGTCCTCAGAGGAGCTCACAATCTAATCCTACCATAGTCATAGTGTAATGTCCTACCATATTATTATTATGTATTTATATAGCACTGACATCTCCTGCAGCACATTACAGAGTACATAGTCATGTCACTGACTGTCCTCAGAGGAGCTCACAATCTAATCCTACCATAGTCATAGTGTAATGTCCTACCATATTATTATTATGTATTTATATAGCACTGACATCTCCTGCAGCACATTACAGAGTACATAGTCATGTCACTGACTGTCCTCAGAGGAGCTCACAATCTAATCCTACCACAGTCATAGTCTAATGTCCTACCATATTATTATTATGTATTTATATAGCACTGACATCTCCTGCAGCACATTACAGAGTACATAGTCCTGTCACTGACTGTCCTCAGAGGAGCTCACACTCTAATCCTACCATAGTCATAGTCTAATGTCCTACCATATTATTATTATGTATTTATATAGCACTGACATCTCCTGCAGCACATTACAGAGTACATAGTCATGTCCCTGACTGTCCTCAGAGGAGCTCACAATCTAATCCTACCATAGTCATAGTCTAATGTCCTACCATATTATTATTATGTATTTATATAGCACTGACATCTCCTGCAGCACATTACAGAGTACATAGTCATGTCACTGACTGTCCTCAGAGGAGCTCACAATCTAATCCTACCATAGTCATAGTGTAATGTCCTACCATATTATTATTATGTATTTATATAGCACTGACATCTCCTGCAGCACATTACAGAGTACATAGTCATGTCACTGACTGTCCTCAGAGGAGCTCACAATCTAATCCTACCATAGTCATAGTGTAATGTCCTACCATATTATTATTATGTATTTATATAGCACTGACATCTCCTGCAGCACATTACAGAGTACATAGTCATGTCACTGACTGTCCTCAGAGGAGCTCACAATCTAATCCTACCACAGTCATAGTCTAATGTCCTACCATATTATTATTATGTACTTATATAGCACTGACATCTCCTGCAGCACATTACAGAGTACATAGTCATGTCACTGACTGTCCTCAGAGGAGCTCACACTCTAATCCTACCATAGTCATAGTCTAATGTCCTACCATATTATTATTATGTATTTATATAGCACTGACATCTTCTGCAGCACATTACAGAGTACATCGTCATGTTACTGACTGTCCTCAGAGGAGCTCACAATCTAATCCTACCATAGTCATAGTCTAATGTCCTACCATATTATTATTATGTATTTATATAGCACTGACATCTCCTGCAGCACATTACAGAGTACATAGTCATGTCACTGACTGTCCTCAGAGGAGCTCACACTCTAATCCTACCATAGTCATAGTCTAATGTCCTACCATATTATTAGTATGTATTTATATAGCACTGACATCTCCTGCAGCACATTACAGAGTACATAGTCATGTCACTGACTGTCCTCCAGGGCCGGGCCGAGGCATAGGCTGGAGAGGCTCCAGCCTCAGGGCGCAGTGTAGGAGGGGGCGCAGAATTCGTTCAGCTGTCATTCCTAATTGTGTTTGAAGCAGAAAGAAATAATAAAAGGGGATACATGGCAGTGACTGCAAGCCAGATAACTAGATATTAAGGTGTTTGGGAGGTTGTGGGCCCCCGGGGCGCCTCTTAGTCTAATAGCAATCAGTGTGTGACGGCTGGGGTGGCAGGGATGGAGGGGCGCACTTTGCTGTCTCAGCCTTGGGTGCTGGAGGACCTTGTCCCGGCTCTGCTGTCCTCAGAGGAGCTCACAATCTTATCCTACCATAGTCATAGCCATATAATGTCCTATCATATTATTATTATGTATTTATATAGCACTGACATCTCCTGCAGCACATTACAGAGTACATAGTCATGTCACTGACTGTCCTCAGAGGAGCTCACAATCTAATCCTACCACAGTCATAGTCTAATGTCCTACCATATAATTATTATGTATTTATATAGCACTGACATCTCCTGCAGCACATTACAGAGTACATAGTCATGTCACTGACTGTCCTCAGGGGAGCTCTCAGTCTAATCCTACCATAGTCATAGTCTAATGTCCTACCATATTATTATTATGTATTTATATAGCACTGACATCTTCTGCAGCACATTACAGAGTACATAGTCATGTCACTGACTGTCCTCAGAGGAGCTCACAATCTAATCCTACCATAGTCATAGTCTAATGTCCTACCATATTATTATTATGTATTTATATAGCAGTGACATCTTCTGCAGCACATTACAGAGTACATAGTCATGTCACTGACTGTCCTCAGAGGAGCTCACAATCTAATCCTACCATAGTCATAGTCTAATGTCCTACCATATTATTATTATGTATGTATATAGCACACACCAGATCTTTAATCAACAGCTGAATTCATTATTCTCCTCCTTACCCCACCAGCTAGAAGTCATTACATTGTGTTCCTTCTTCCCCTTCCCCACAGCAACAACACTCATCACTTTAGCTGTAGCCAAGAGATTTGTCTGTATAAGCTTGTTGTCACCCTGGGAATTGGATTCTGGTCCCTACAAGAGACAGTTATAGCTTGTGTGTATACTTTTAGACTCAGGGGGGGGGGGCAGTTAATAAAAGTGGGCCTTGGGTACTGAAAAGTAGAAATCCAGCCCCGTACCATGGGCATCATGCAATACCCTTGACCCCCCCCCCCCCCCCATTGCCAGCCGGAATGCATCTCACGTGACGTCAGCCTGTCTGTGTGATCCCCCACTACTTATCAGAGAGCCGCGCATGGGCTTGCTGCGGAGATGGGGGGGGGGGGGGGCGCACCTTGGCAGCTCAGCCTCTGTTGATGGTGGACCTTGTCCCGGCCCTGGCATTACTAGACTGTTTTCTGTCAGGATTGTCTGATGCAGTCTTTGATTTGATGTTGGGACATCCCGAACCCAAATACATAGACGAAGCAATCTCTTTGGCAGTGCGGGTAGATCGCCACCTGCATTATCAAAAACAGACCCGTGGTAGAAATGCTGTAAGATCTGTCTCCTACGCCTCCTCTCCACCCTCGTCACCTACAGACGAGCCGATGGAAATCGGACATTCTAGGTTGACGCAAGTGGAAAAGAATCGCACAAGGTCAGAAGGACTTTGTCTATACTGTGCGGAGCAGGGTCACGTTGTCCAGAACTGCCCTAAGTCGGGAAACGCTGCCTCCTAGGTGAGGTCAGAGGTAATACCCTAGGCGAGCAGTCAATACCTCTAAACAATAATCGTTTGCTCCTTCCCTGCTCCATTACTTGGGAGGGTCAGACCACACCCACAGAGGCATTTGTAGACTCCAGCTCTGCAGCCAATTTTATAGACTTTGATTTTGTAAAAAAATTGGGGATTCCCTTACTCCCTTTAGACCGGCAGATTGTGGTCACAGCGGTAGATGACTCTCCGCTACAGTGTAGACAACCTCTTTCCCAGACTCCCTTACTAATATGTAATATAGGGGTGTTACATAAAGAGAAATTACAGTTCTTTGTCCTGCACATGGCAACCTCTACTATCATTCTTGGCATGCCCTGGTTGCAACTCCACTGCCCTCAGATTGACTGGGCGTCAGGTCAGCTACAGAGCTGGTCCACCCATTGTCATCATCATTGTTTGTAGAGAGTTGTTGTTTGCGCCACCAAGATACAGGTTAAAGGGGTGCCAGTGCAGTACGCAGAATTTGCGGATGTGTTCTGTCCAAAGTCTGCAGATAAACTCCCGCCTCACCGGAGTTTTGATTGTCCCATAGAGTTAAGATCCGGTTGTATGCCCCCTAGAGGCCATCTTTATAATTTATCTGGGCCCGAGAAACTGGCAATGCAAGAATACATTAAGGAAAACTTGGCCAAGGGCTTCATCCGTCCTTCCCGGTCACCAGCTGGGGCTGGGTTCTTTTTTGTACAGAAGAAGGACGGTGGTCTTAGACCCTGTATTGACTACAGAGGTTTAAATAAGATCACAGTGAAAAATCGTTATCCGTTGCCTTTGATTGACGATTTGTTTGTGCAAGTGACCAATGCCAGTATCTTCTCCAAACTAGACCTGCGATGCCCCATACAACCTGGTACGCATTAGAGACGGTGATGAATGGAAGACGGCGTTCAACACGCCCGACGGGCATTACGAGTATCTGGTTATGCCCTACGGGTTTTGTAACGCCCCTGCCGTCTTCCAGGAGTTAATCAATGAGGTTTTTAGGGAGGTTCTGGGAAAATTTGTGCTTGTATATCTTGATGACATACTAATTTTCTCCTCTAATGTGACAGAGCATCAAAAGCATGTTAAATTTGTTCTACGGAAATTAAGACAGAATTTGCTGTACGCGAAGCTGGAGAAGTGCCTCTTCGAGGTCACTAAAGTGCCGTTCTTGGGATATATTATTTCCACTACCAGTCTCTCTATGGATCCAGAGAAGGTCTCTGCTGTTTTGGAGTGGCCTCAACCTGTGGGATTGAAGGCACTCCAAAGATTTCTTGGCTTCGCCAACTACTACAGAAAATTCATCAAGGGGTTCTCCTCTGTAGTGTCACCCCTCACCAGTCTTACTAAAAAGGGGGCTGACACGTATCACTGGTCGGCAGAGGCCCAGTCAGCCTTTGCCACATTGAAAAAATTGTTTTGTTCCGCTCCCATCCTGAGACACGTGGATGTCACATTTTCCTTCATTGTTGAAGTCGATGCGTCAGAAATAGGGGTTGGGGCTGTGCTGTCTCAGCGCTCGGGTCTTCAAGGCAAACTACACCCACGTGCCTTCTTTTCACGTAGGTTCTCTCCGGACGAGAGGAACTACGATATTGGTAATCGGGAGCTCTTGGCCATTAAGTTAGCCTTTGAAGAATGGCGCCATTGGCTGGAAGGGGCAGAACATACAATTACAGTCTATCCAGATCATAAAAACTTGGAGTACATCGAAGGGGCCAAAAGGCTTAGCCCCCGGCAGGCCCGTTGGTCTTTATTCTTTTCAAGGTTCAGATTCATTATAACGTATACACCAGGTAGCAAGAACGTCAAAGCAGACTCTCTATCTAGTTGTTTTGAGCCTGAGGCAGTTCAGCCCTCAGCCCCTGAGACCATTCTACCTCAGAGGGTGGTGTTGGCAGCTACTGAAACCTGGGAGGACTAGATGGCTAATTTGGGCCCTTACCAACAAGATATTCCAGAAGGGAAGCCTGAGGGGGTTCTGTTCGTGCTACTCCCTTTCCGCCTACAACTCTTACAATTGTTCCATACCCATAAGAATGCTGGGCACCCAGGGGCTACCCGAACTCAGGATCTTTTGGCCAGATGTGTATGGTGGCCTTCGCTGGCATCTGATTGTAAAGAGTTTGTGAGGGAATGCTCAGTCTGTGCTAGAAGTAAGCCCTCTCGCCAGCCACCAGTGGGCACATTACAACCTTTACCAGTGCCAAATGAGCCCTGGACTCATTTGTCAATGGACTTTGTAGGAGAACTCCCTAGGTCTGAGGGAAAAATGGTCATTTGGGTGGTAGTTGATAGGTTCAGTAAGATGGCTCTAAAAGGACTCCCCTTGGCCCAGGAATTAGCTGATCTCTTCATTCAGCACATCTTCTGGCTGCATGGCATTCCGGAGAATGTGGTGTCAGATAGGGGAGTCCAGTTTGTGTCGAAATTCTGGAGAGCCTTCTGCCATCAGTTAGGTATGGACCTTTCTTTCTCATCAGGCTACCACCCACAGACCAATGGTCAGACCGAAAGAGTTAACCAGTCTCTTGAACAGTTCCTCAGGTGTTATGTGGCAGATGCACAGTCAGATTGGGTAAAGTTTCTGCCACTCGCGGAGTTCGCGCATAATAACCTGAAGAGTTCCTCTTCAGGATTTTCCCCTTTTCAGGTGGTATCGGGAAAATCTTCCAAGTTTTCTCCTTTCCCGGCCCTAGAGGATTGGCAAAGGGCGTTAAAGAAGATTTGGGGTTCAGTTAAGAGGAATTTGGGGAAGGTGTTCCAGACTCAGAAGAAACAGGCGGATAAGAGGCGGTCTGTAGAGTGAAAGTTTTCCCCAGGGGACATGGTGTGGATATCTACTCGGCATTTGGCGTTGAAACAACCGTCACCTAAGTTAGGACCCAGATTTGTAGGCCCATACCCTGTCACCAAAAAGATTAATGATGTCACATATGCGATTGATCTCCCAGCCAGCATGAGAGGTGTGAGATCGTTCCATGTGTCTCTGTTGAAGCCTGCTGTGCACGTGGATTCCTCTCCCCCCCCTCTGTGATGGTTGACGATCAACCTGAGTATGAAATCGAGAAGATCCTGGATTCTCGATTAGTGCAGAATTCTGTGCAGTATCTGGTCCATTGGAAGGGGTATAGTCTGGAGGAGAGAACTTGGGTGCCGGATTGTCGCATGCATGCTGAGGATTTAAAGAAGGAGTTTCATGAGTTGCACCCGGAGAAGCCAGGTAGGAAGTGTCCGGGGTCCACTCCTCAGGGGGGGTTTCTGTAATAAATAGCGGAGATGCCGCCGCAGAGACAAGCGGCATGGCGGCTATCTCCGCGTATCTGCCAGCGGCCTTTGCCGCGTGGTTACATACTGAGGCTTTGCTGGTCCTTCTATCGCTCACAGACTAAGGGCTACGCGCGCGCGAGCCGAGCTACAGGACCTTTATGCATCTAGAAGGGGAGTCAGCTGATCACGCGGTCAGCTGACTCCAGCTATGTTCCGGATTGGCTGAGTGACTGGGGCGGCGCTGTGGATCGAGTTTGGTATATATAGGACAGGTCTGTCAGTAGCTTCGCGTCTGCTGTTGTGAATGCTATCGTGTTAGCGCTCAGACCTTAGTCAGATCCCAAAGTGTGCTAGAACCAGCTGGAGCTGGGGATCCACACTTAGCCAGATTCTGTTGATAGCTTAAAGTACTAATTGCATTGTTGATTTGTTATGACCTTCTGCTTCCTCTGTGTCATGCTCACCAGCAGGCATTCCGTCTGGCGAGGCTTTGCTTCGTGCAGATGAACTCCCAAAGACGCAGACACCCAGGATATGATGCAAAGTGATGTTTTATTTACAGTGAAGGTATGTACATCAACAGTATTCAAAGTAGATTCCAGACCGTGCAGGAACAAGCATGCAACATTATGTTCATGAAGCAACTTGACAGGAGTATTTACCCAGGCAATATTAGTAAGTTCAAGTCCACCAGCAGGTATGTAGATATTCATCCAGAATACAGCATACAGGACAAGAGCAAACACACGGGCTATAACTCCAAGGGATCAGGCAGAACTGGAGCAACCAGACAGATTATAGTCCTAGGACTCAGGCAAGACAGGAACAAGAACTTCCAAGGGGTCAGGCAGAACTGGAGCAACCAGACAGATATAAATCCTAGGACTCAGGCAAGACAGGAGCAGGAGCTGAGGCTGCACAAGCAGGGAGGACAAACAATGCGACCGCAAAGGCTGCTGGGAAGTCTGGATCTTAAGTACTCCGCTAACAAGGCCCTCACCTTGCAGGTGTTCAGACACTCCCATGTAATCTCACTGCAGCAGGACTGAGCCAAATGCAAAGCCAGCCCATAACTGCAGTGAGAAACAGAACTGGGAATCCTTGCACACACACATGCAATTCCATTGCAGCAATGTGCAGACAAAAACCGATGGACAGTCAGCCCATCACTGCAATGACAGGCAGAACTGAGAATCCTCACAGACTTGCATACAATTCCATTGCAGTAATGTGCAGACTGAAGCAAATGCAGAGTCAGCCCATCACTGCAATGACAGGCAGAACTGGGGATCCTAATACTCTGACTATTCTCCTGTTTGTTGATTCTGTGCCTCTGCCCATCTGATTCACGTTGCCGACCCTGCCTGTACTTGACACTGAATCAGCCTTCCGTTTCTGTACTGTATCTGTCCGTACGTTGCCTACTCTGCCTGTCTGACCTCGCTATCCTCACCAGTGGGCCTAGCCACTGGTGAGGGATTTAAAGTTATCTGCACCTGCACCTCAGGTGAAGTTTAGCTGCAGCATTGTCTGTTATACCTGCTCCTCAGGTGTCCATTAGCAGCAGTTTAGTCTTAATCACCCGCTCTTCAGGCGACCATCCTTGGTAACCCAGCTGGTGGCTCCTGCTCCTCAGAAGATCATTGGCTGCAGTACTATCTTAATCGTCTGCTCCTCAGGTGCTATTCTCCCTGCTTAGCAGTCCGTGCTGCCTGCTCCTCAGGTGCACATTGACTGCGGTACAGTCTGACTCACCTGCTCCTCAGGTGATCATCTGCTGCAGTACTGTCTGAGTCACCCGCTCCTCGGGTGAACTTCCTCCTCCTTGTTACTGTTGCACCAAACACTATCTCACATTGGTTGTCCTGTGTCCGGCTATACTAGTATTATTGGTGATTTTGCAGATCACCATATAATCAGGTATAGCATCTGTATTATTGGTGATACTGCAGATCACCAATAATCAGAAAATCTGTGTTGCTGACACCAATCGTTACACCAGGTACCACGGTGTCACGCCATCTTGGACATGTCTTGCCTCAAAGCCAAGATTCACACCGGACCAGCACTCCTGGCCGCTTTGAACAAACTGGTGGATCAGTGGCTGACCCCGCATCAACTGGAGATTGATCGGCAACGTGGTGTGTGACAACGGCAGCAATCTTTTGTCGGCTTTGAGATCAGGCAAGTTGACACATGTGCCCTGCATTATAATCCAACGATTTGTGTGTTAGTTCCCAGGCTTACAAGACATCCTGAAGCAGTCCTTGAAGGTGTGTGGGCATTTCAGGCATTCCTACATGGCCATGGTGTGCTTGTCCGATATTCAGCGGAGAAACAACTTGCCGGCAAGGCACTTGATTTGCGATAGCCAGACTCGCTGGAATTCAACACTCCTCATGTTTGACCGCCTGCTACAACAGGATAAAGCCATCATCGAGCATCTGTACAGCTACGGTGCTAGGTCATGCTCTCGGGAGCTGGGAATTTTCTGGCCGAGGTACTAGACACTCATGCGTAATGCCTGCAGGCTCATGCGTCCGTTTGAGGGGGTGACAAACCTGGTGAGTCGCAGTGAAGGCACCATCAGCGACCTGATCCCATACGTTTTCTTCCTGGAGCATGCAGTGCGTATAGTGGTGGATCAAGCTGTAGAGGAGCGTGAACAGGAAGAGGAGGAAGAGTTGCTTGAACCATCACCAGAACCAGATTTCCATCAACACCTGCAGCAGCATAGAGGAGGGGGGGAAGGAGGAGGAGGAGTCATCTGGGGAAGAGGCGTAAGAAGAGGATGGTGGCTTTGAGGAGCAGATGGAAGAACAACTGCAGCAGGCGTCACAGGGGGCTTGTGCTGCTCACCTTTTGGGTACCCGTGGTATTGTTCGTGGCTGGGGGGAGGAGGAGAACTTCCCTGACATCACTGAGGAAGAGCAAGAGGAGATGACTAGGTCGGCATCCAACCTTGTGCAGATGGGGTCTTTCATGCTGTCCAGCCTGTTGAGGGACCCCCGTATAAAAAAACTCAAGGGGAATGACCTGTACTGGGTGGCAACTCTACTAGACCCTCGGTATAAGCACAAAGTGGTGGAGATGTTACCAAATCACCAGAAGGCAGAAAGGATGCAGCACATGCAGAACAAGCTGGCAACTATGCTTTACAGTGCCTTTAAGGGTGAGATCACAGCACAACGGAAAAAGGGTGTCAGTAATCTTCCTCCTCCTCCTCCCATGTCCACGCAGGCAAGGACAGGATGCTCTAGCGATCTCATGGTGATGTCAGACATGCGTACTTTCCTTAGTCCAACGCATCGCCTCAGCCCTTCGGGATTCACCTCCAACAACGCCTCGACTGGCAGGTAGCCGACTACCTGGCCTTAAGTGCGGATATAGACACTCAGAGCAGCAATGAACCCCTGGACTACTGGGTGCACAGGCTTGACCTATGGCCAGTGCTGCTCATCAGGATTCCGGATATCCGTGTAACCCGGATATCCAAGCTTTTTTCCGCTATACGATTTGGATTCGGATTCTGGATTATTTAAAAATCCGGCTAGCTATCTGCGGATATTTGGGCGCATAACGCGGATATCCGTGGATATTGCGGATATCCGGATCCGAAATACTGTAACTAAGGAGATGTCGTCCTGGAGCCAATCAGAGGGCTCCCAGCAGAAGCCTTAGCAACTAATCACAGAGGGGAACCCTGGCCAGCCCCACCTGACCTCATTGAGCCAATCAGAGGGTTCCCAGCCTAAACCCAGGCACCCAATCACAGAAAGGAACATTGGCCAGCCCCCCTGTATACTAAGGAGGGCTGCCATGATGAGACATATCGTCTTAGCTTGCTAAATGCTCACTGAGAGACATGCTCCAGTGCTGCTGGCCTAGCAAGGGCTGTACACAGTGATAAACCTAAAGCTGTTCAGTGATTAACCCCTTCACTATCACTACACTATTGTTAAACCGTTAATTCGCTTGATTGATGTCATAGTGTGACAGTCAGAGTGTGTGCTCCAGTGCTGCTGGCCTAGCAGTGATAAACTGAAAGCTGTTCAGTGATTAACCCCTTCACTATCACTACACTATTGTTAAATCGTTAATTAGCTTGATGTCATTTGTGTGACAGTCAGAGTGTGTGCTGCAGGCAGCTGCTATGTGTCTGTGTGTGTGTGCTGTGCACAGACCAGGCCAGCTGCTGCCTGCTGGCCAGCTATTAGACTTAGGTATAGGTTAGGTTAGGGATTAGGGGATAGGATTACTGTGTTTGTGTGTAGTTAGTGCTGTAGTACTGCAGTCAGTGCTAGTAGTTGTTAGAGTAGTAGTACTACTGTGTTAGCTTTCTACACAACTGCTGTGCTGTGAGCAGTGCCAGTGTGACAGTTAGTGTGCACTAGTGTCTTCTCCTCTGCTGTCTGACTGTTACTCGGCACTTGGCACGTGTCACGTGACGTGACATGTGATACCACCTATATTCAACCCAAAACACAATTGCTGTGTAATTTTTTGGAGGTGTCTTGGCTGAAAACTGTCATATCCCAGTTGTGAGGTTGGACTTTGGACACAATGTGGGCTGCACGACCGCTGTCTGGAACCTAGTCCTAATGTTAATTTACAGCCACTTTTTTTTTTGGGGGGGGGGATTTTAAGTCCCCACATCATCAATTAGTGTTTCCCTTTACAAAATAATGATGCTACATGCCTCATATACCCTAAAAAAACATTTTTAAGGCAATTTAAAGGCCACTTCCAGTTTTCTATCCGGATATCTGAATCCGTTGGATACTGAGGTCGGATATCCGATTCGGATCGGAAAATTTTGAAGTCCGATATCCGACCCGGATTGGATATTGGGGTATCTAGATCCGAATCAGATCCGGATTTTAAAAAAGGGGTATCCGAGCAGCACTACCTGTGGCCAGAGCTGTCCCAATTTGCCATCCAACTTCTCTCCTGTCCTGCCGCAAGCGTCCTCTCAGAAAGGACCTTCAGCGCAGCTGGAGGCATTGTCACTGAGAAGAGAAGTCGCCCAGGTCAAAAAAGTGTTAAGTACCTCACCTTTATCAAAATTAATGAGGCATGGATCCTAGAGGGCTACTGCCTTCCCGAAGCCTGCTGACCAGATAAAGGTAGGAAAATGCTTGAACTGGTAGTGAGCAATTGTGTGTGTTGCTGCCCCGAAGACTATGTCAGTCCCCACACAGCATCTCCGCCTGCAGGACACTTGACTGTCTTCTCCACCACCACCAACACAGTCCAGGACTCCAGGTCTGTTCCTGAATTTTTAAGGCCATTGCTAGCAGCTGCTAAAAGAATAACAATTGTTTCTGGTGCGTGTACATGCCTGCCTAATATTTCTGGCTGCACTGCGGCTGCAACAACAAAACAAAAGACATGTACATGTGCCCATTCCCTTTCATGATCGTTACCTTGCCGTGGTGAAGGGGCTTGCGTATCACAATGAAGCAATGACCTATGTGAGTGTGTTGGGGGGCACACCCAAGATAATAGGTCGTTGCTTCATTGTGGACAGACCAAATTTGATCAGCTGGACAGTCACTGTTCTGCCATTGAGCTAACTCAGCCCAGCCATAAGGGCTGGAAAAACGCCATTGCCTGCACTTTCACCAACATCCACACCAGTCCAGCACAGCCATCACTACACAAACAGCTGTTTGCGGCGGTGCGTTAAACAGTGAGTTTGGTCTCTCAGTGTGATGCAGTATCACTACACAAACATTGCCGCCAAGAGGACTGACACTGTATGTCCTGGGAGTGTCAACTAATGACAACCCTTTGCAGCTGTTTGTGGTGCGTTACACAGTGAGTTTGGTGTGTCAGTGTGAAGCAGTACTCTAATTACATTACCTGATCCATGTCTACACACGCAAGATGTTTTCAAGCACTTTATGCCTCCAATTTAGGAATGCAATGTGATTTCTGCCCTTTAGGGATTATAACCATGCTGTGCGTGTGCAAATACGTAATTTTCCCCGGGACTTTTGGTGTGTAGCCCACTCCACCATGCCTCCCTCGAGAAGTTAGACCCCTTGAAACATATTTTCCATCACTTATGTGGCCAGAAATAGTCCCTGTACGTTTCAAGTTTGCCTGCCCATTGAAGTCTTTGGCGGGTCGCCCGGGTCCGCCTGTCCGAGAACTTTTAGAAAAGCTCGCGTCCGCGGTCCACGGACCCAAAATCTGAGGTTTGAGCAATCTCTACCCACCAATGCCTAACCCTAACTGACCCCCCACCAATGCCTAACCCTAACTAACCCCCCACCAATTCCTAACCCTAACCGACCCCCCCCCCACCAATGCCTAACCCTAACTAACCCTCCCACCAATGCCTAACCCTAACCGACCTCCCACCAATGCCTAACCCTAACTAACCCCCCACCAATGCTTAACCCTATCTAACCCCCCAACCAATGCCTAACCCTAACCAACCCCCCACCAATGCCTAACTCTAACCGACCCCCACCAATGCCTAACCCTAACTGGACCCCCACCAATGCCTAACCCTAACTAACCCCCCACCAATGCCTAACCCTAACTAACCCCCCACCAATGCTTAACCCTAACCGACCTCCCACCAATGCCTAACCCTAACTAACCCCCCACCAATGCTTAACCCTATCTAACCCCCCAATCAATGCCTAACCCTAACCAACCCCCCACCAATGCCTAACTCTAACCGACCCCCACCAATGCCTAACCCTAACTGGACCCCCACCAATGCCTAACCCTAACTAACCCCCCACCAATGCCTAACCCTAACTAACCCCCCACCAATGCCTAACCCTAACTAACCCCCCCACCAATGCCTAACCCTAACCGACCCCCCCACCAATGCCTAACCCTAACTAATCTTCCCCACCAATGCCTAACCGTAACTAACCTCCCTTACCAATGCCTAACCCTAACCGACCCACCAATGCCTAACCCTAACTAACTCCCCACCAATGCCTAGCACTAACTAACCTCCCCACTAATGCCTAACCCTAACTAACCTCCCCACCAATGCCTAACCCTAACCGACCCCAACCCACCAATGCCTAACCCTAACTAACCCTCCCACCAATGCCTAACCCTAACTCACCCCCCACCAATGTCTAACCCTAACTAACCCCCACCAATGCCTAACCCTAACCGACCCCCCCCCCACCAATGCCTAACCCTAACTAATCTTCCCCACCAATGCCTAACCGTAACTAACTCCCCACCAATGCCTAACCCTAACTAACCCTCCACCAACGCCTAACCCTAACTCCCCCACCAATGCCTAACCCTAACCGACCCCCCAGCAATGCTTAACCCTTACTAACACCCCCACCAATGCCTAACCCTAACTAACCCCCCACCAATGCCTAACCCTAACCGACCCCCCCACCAATGCTTAACCCTTACTAACACCCCCACCAATGCCTAACCCTAACCGACCCCCCACCAATGCTTAACCCTTACTAACACCCCCACCAATGCCTAACCCTAACTAACCCCCCACCAATGCCTAACCCTAACCGACCCCCCACCAATGCTTAACCCTTACTAACACCCCCACCAATGCCTAACCCTACCTAACCCCCCACCAATGCCTGACCCTAACTAACCCCCCACCAATGCCTAACCCTAACTGACCCCCCCACCAATGCCTAACCCTAACCAACCCTGCCACCAATGCTTAACCTTAACTACCCCCCCACCAATGCCTGACCCTAACTAACCCCCACCAATGCCTACCCTAACCAACCCTGCCACCAATGCTTAACCCTTACTAACACCCTCACCAATGCCTGACCCTAACTAACCCCCACCAATGCTTAACCTTAACTACCCCCCACCAATGCCTGACCCTAACTAACCCCCACCAATGCCTACCCTAACCACTTGAAAAGTTATTTTTAGATAAGATGAAAAATCATCTCCTGTGAGAAAACTTGGGAGAGAAAGTTAATTGGATAGGGGTTAGACTCTTTTCTATACTACTAATGTTCTACTATTCATCTGTACAATTAATGATCTCATATGGTTATTATCACCTCTGGTTCACTTCAAGAATAATGTATTTACCATCATTTTTTTTTTTTTTAAACAGTCAGAAATCCAGCCCGCGGAGTGTATGAAATGGAGATTGAAAATATCACATTTCAGGTGAAGACTGGGGACGATGCAAGCACAGAAAATGCAGATGCTCTTGTGGAAGTATCTGGGCCTACTTCCTCATCAGGTAATCAAACAATAGTCACTATATATACACAGACCTGGATTTACCTCACAGGAGCCTGTAGGCACAGATGTCCTGTCCCCATAGACTCCGTAGAAATTCAAAAACGGAGACTGCACACAAAGGGCTTTAGCAACAAGCTGTATTAGTGAGCATATAGAGGCACATACACAACATGTTTCGGGCGGAGCCCTTCCTCAGGTGTGCCACACCCTTCACCAGTGACACCTAAATACCTTCCCACACACAGGAAGTCATGTGACAATCACATGACCCAAAGAAGCAAATAAACATATCATTTAACCATTAAGGGAACTACACCAAAGGTGTCTACCCCAATAAAAACTGAGGAGTAGGACACCCAGACATAATCGATTTATATAGTAATTCTTTCAATAGCAATATAATTTCATCATATTTAACGATACCAATCTTGGAAAGTCCTTTTATAAACATTCTGCGCAATCCATTTCATCCTAGGAGAAAAACATCATAGAAAACATCTTAAGCTCAAATTTTCGTTTAGACCATTAGGGCATACACAATCAAATTTTCTTATCCATTTAGCCTCACACTGCAGCAGCAGTTTCTTTCGATTACCACCTCTCAGGAGCTTTGGCACGTCCTCAATCACAAACCAACACAACTGACTTGCTCTATGGCGAGATTGTAGGAAGTGCCTGGACACCGAGGTTTCGTACTCTTTTTTACCCATAGCAAAGTTTGTAACATCTCGCTTATGCTCCTGTATCCGCTCCTTCACTGGTCTCTCAGTCTTCCCAATGTAAACATACCCACAGGGGCACTTGAGCCCGTACACCACATACGAGCTCAAGCAGGAAAACCTGCCCCTGATGGGCATGCTAGACCCAGTGGAAGGATGAGAGACACTGTTGCCCTTAATGATGGCTCCACAACAGTTGCAACCTAAACAGGGGAAAGTGCCTTTCCTGGCACTAAGGGTCATTTCTTTCTTTTTAACAAGGATATCAGATTTACACACCCAATCCTTTATTGTTTTACCCCTGCGGTAAGCAAACACGGGAGGGTCAGAGAACAATCTTCCAAACATCTTATCCTGTTCAAGGATAGGCCAAAATTTCCGCACCACTGAACGTATTCGTTCAGACAGATAGCCATAATTGCACACAAAGGGCAACCGATCCGAGACTCGTTTTTCCTTAGGCACCAATAAATCCTCTCTGGCCATAGATCTCACCTCCCCACTGATCTTTCGAAGAGCACGTCCATCGTAACCCTTTTGAGACATTTTCTTAATCAAGCCCTCAGCGGCAGTGTCATAATCTTCGATTTTCGTCGAGATGCGCCGGGCCCTTAAAAACTGACCCTTTGGAATGCCCTTTTTCACCGTAGTCGCATGAAAACTATCGGTACGCAATAAATTGTTTCGCTCCGTAGGTTTTTGATATAAACGCGTAATCAATTTACCTCTTTCTTTGCTGATTGTGACATCCAGATAGTGAATACTATCCAGGGAACAATCCGCAGTAAACTTAATGGTGGAGTGTGCCAAATTGGCTTCTTCCACCATTTTTTCAAACAATTCCACCGGGCCATTCCATAGCAACAAAATGTCGTCCACAAACCGAAAAAAACGAAAAATATATTTTCCATAAACTTCATGGTCGATGAACATGCTCTTCTCAAGATCAGTGAGGAACAAGTTGGCGAAGGAGGGAGCTGCCGGGGAACCCATGCTTGTGCCCTGACATTGGACGTAAAATTGATCAAGAAATCGAAAATAATTGGAACGCAAAATGAGTTCCAAGGCATCCAAGATAAAGAAAACCTTGGGATTAGACAACGTCGTCTCCAAAAGTTTTTCCTCAATCCGTCGCATGCCCTCTTCATGAGGGATCGAAGTGAAAAGACTTTGGACGTCCAATGTGCACAATAATAGGTTCTCCGGGACAGTACCCAGTTCTTCCAATCTACACAGCAAATCTTTCGTGTCTATCAGACATGTTTTCACATTAGCTACTAACCCCTGCAAAAAAGAATCTACATATTTAGCTAAGGGATAAAGTACTGAACCAATGCCCGACACTATCGGCCTGCCAGGCGGTGTGTCCAGACATTTATGTATCTTTGGCAAAAGGTACAGTATTGGTATCTGAGGATTTTCAACAGTTAGAAAAGCAGCTGTTTTCTCATCTAAAATACCATCCTCAAGCCCTTGCTGCACTAACACATCGACTTTCTTTTTTATCTCAAGTGTTGGATCACGATCACATAATCTATAGTGTCCCTCCTGATTTAACTGACGCTGTGCTTCCTGTATATACTGGCATCTGTCCTGCACCACAACTGCCCCTCCCTTATCAGCCTTACAGATAATAATACCATCATTTTCTTTTAAACTCCTCAATGCCTCACGCTCCATAGAAGAAAGATTATTAAACAATGAAGACTTTTTCTTTTTATCAAATTGTTCCCAAAGAGAGCGTACTTCATGTAATACTGCACCCTCGAACAAATCGATCGAAGTGTTCAGGATATCAGGCTCCCAATTGCTTTTTTTAAAGAATGGTCCTTTGGTTAAACTGGGTTTGTCCGCAAAAGTCATTCTTAATTTAATGGACCGAACAAACTTGTAAAAGTCTACTTCCCAGGTAAATAAATCACCAGAAGCTGTGGGGACGAAGCCCAACCCCTTAGCCAGTACATTCATTTCAGATTTGGTCAGGTTATATTGGGAGATATTAACAATAGGGTTGCTTACCCCCTCTAACGATTGCCTCCTCGTTTCGGGTACTCGTCCCGGGGTAGGGGCTGTCTCCAATTGGAGACAGCCCCTACCCCGGGACGAGTACCCGAAACGAGGAGGCAATCGTTAGAGGGGGTAAGCAACCCTATTGTTAATATCTCCCAATATAACCTGACCAAATCTGAAATGAATGTACTGGCTAAGGGGTTGGGCTTCGTCCCCACAGCTTCTGGTGATTTATTTACCTGGGAAGTAGACTTTTACAAGTTTGTTCGGTCCATTAAATTAAGAATGACTTTTGCGGACAAACCCAGTTTAACCAAAGGACCATTCTTTAAAAAAAGCAATTGGGAGCCTGATATCCTGAACACTTCGATCGATTTGTTCGAGGGTGCAGTATTACATGAAGTACGCTCTCTTTGGGAACAATTTGATAAAAAGAAAAAGTCTTCATTGTTTAATAATCTTTCTTCTATGGAGCGTGAGGCATTGAGGAGTTTAAAAGAAAATGATGGTATTATTATCTGTAAGGCTGATAAGGGAGGGGCAGTTGTGGTGCAGGACAGATGCCAGTATATACAGGAAGCACAGCGTCAGTTAAATCAGGAGGGACACTATAGATTATGTGATCGTGATCCAACACTTGAGATAAAAAAGAAAGTCGATGTGTTAGTGCAGCAAGGGCTTGAGGATGGTATTTTAGATGAGAAAACAGCTGCTTTTCTAACTGTTGAAAATCCTCAGATACCAATACTGTACCTTTTGCCAAAGATACATAAATGTCTGGACACACCGCCTGGCAGGCCGATAGTGTCGGGCATTGGTTCAGTACTTTATCCCTTAGCTAAATATGTAGATTCTTTTTTGCAGGGGTTAGTAGCTAATGTGAAAACATGTCTGATAGACACGAAAGATTTGCTGTGTAGATTGGAAGAACTGGGTACTGTCCCGGAGAACCTATTATTGTGCACATTGGACGTCCAAAGTCTTTTCACTTCGATCCCTCATGAAGAGGGCATGCGACGGATTGAGGAAAAACTTTTGGAGACGACGTTGTCTAATCCCAAGGTTTTCTTTATCTTGGATGCCTTGGAACTCATTTTGCGTTCCAATTATTTTCGATTTCTTGATCAATTTTACGTCCAATGTCAGGGCACAAGCATGGGTTCCCCGGCAGCTCCCTCCTTCGCCAACTTGTTCCTCACTGATCTTGAGAAGAGCATGTTCATCGACCATGAAGTTTATGGAAAATATATTTTTCGTTTTTTTCGGTTTGTGGACGACATTTTGTTGCTATGGAATGGCCCGGTGGAATTGTTTGAAAAAATGGTGGAAGAAGCCAATTTGGCACACTCCACCATTAAGTTTACTGCGGATTGTTCCCTGGATAGTATTCACTATCTGGATGTCACAATCAGCAAAGAAAGAGGTAAATTGATTACGCGTTTATATCAAAAACCTACGGAGCGAAACAATTTATTGCGTACCGATAGTTTTCATGCGACTACGGTGAAAAAGGGCATTTCAAAGGGTCAGTTTTTAAGGGCCCGGCGCATCTCGACGAAAATCGAAGATTATGACACTGCCGCTGAGGGCTTGATTAAGAAAATGTCTCAAAAGGGTTACGATGGACGTGCTCTTCGAAAGATCAGTGGGGAGGTGAGATCTATGGCCAGAGAGGATTTATTGGTGCCTAAGGAAAAACGAGTCTCGGATCGGTTGCCCTTTGTGTGCAACTATGGCTATCTGTCTGAACGAATACGTTCAGTGGTGCGGAAATTTTGGCCTATCCTTGAACAGGATAAGATGTTTGGAAGATTGTTCTCTGACCCTCCCGTGTTTGCTTACCGCAGGGGTAAAACAATAAAGGATTGGGTGTGTAAATCTGATATCCTTGTTAAAAAGAAAGAAATGACCCTTAGTGCCAGGAAAGGCACTTTCCCCTGTTTAGGTTGCAACTGTTGTGGAGCCATCATTAAGGGCAACAGTGTCTCTCATCCTTCCACTGGGTCTAGCATGCCCATCAGGGGCAGGTTTTCCTGCTTGAGCTCGTATGTGGTGTACGGGCTCAAGTGCCCCTGTGGGTATGTTTACATTGGGAAGACTGAGAGACCAGTGAAGGAGCGGATACAGGAGCATAAGCGAGATGTTACAAACTTTGCTATGGGTAAAAAAGAGTACGAAACCTCGGTGTCCAGGCACTTCCTACAATCTCGCCATAGAGCAAGTCAGTTGCGTTGGTTTGTGATTGAGGACGTGCCAAAGCTCCTGAGAGGTGGCAATCGAAAGAAACTGCTGCTGCAGTGTGAGGCTAAATGGATAAGAAAATTTGATTGTGTATGCCCTAATGGTCTAAACGAAAATTTGAGCTTAAGATGTTTTCTATGATGTTTTTCTCCTAGGATGAAATGGATTGCGCAGAATGTTTATAAAAGGACTTTCCAAGATTGGTATCGTTAAATATGATGAAATTATATTGCTATTGAAAGAATTACTATATAAATCGATTATGTCTGGGTGTCCTACTCCTCAGTTTTTATTGGGGTAGACACCTTTGGTGTAGTTCCCTTAATGGTTAAATGATATGTTTATTTGCTTCTTTGGGTCATGTGATTGTCACATGACTTCCTGTGTGTGGGAAGGTATTTAGGTGTCACTGGTGAAGGGTGTGGCACACCTGAGGAAGGGCTCCGCCCGAAACATGTTGTGTATGTGCCTCGACATGCTCACTAATACAGCTTGTTGCTAAAGCCCTTTGTGTGCAGTCTCCGTTTTTGAATTTCTACGTTAAGTGAAGCAGGAGTGGTGTACCTGCAGGAGAAGTGCACCGGCACGAGGGTCTATCCTGGGCCCAGAAGGTGGGTGAAGTGTGAATTTTTGGAGCCCCATAGACTCCGCCCTGCATGAACTAGTGTTGGGCGAACATCTGGATGTTCGGGTTCGGGGGGGTTCGGCCGAACATGCCACCGATGTTCGGCATGTTCGAGCCGAACCCCGAACCCAACCCGAACATGTCCCTTTGGGGCCCCTATAGGGTCCCAGCATAAAAGGAGAGCATGCCCCGAGCGCGCGGGGGGGTGGGTCAGAAATGCCCCCACCCCTCCCCGCTAAGCTCTCCCTTCTGCCGGTACCCTATAATTAAATTTAAGTGCCCAAAAGTACCTGGCAGGAGGAGGGCAGGAAGCTGGCAGCCAGAGATGCTAGGCGCTAGTACCATCTGGTGCTTCCGCCCTCTCTTGACACACTTCCTGTTTACATTTGAAGTCGCGTCAAGAGTGCGCAGAAGTACCGCGATGACGCGTACGAGGGTACGCGTCATCTACATGATGACACGTAGCCTCGTTCGCGTCATCGCGGTACTTCTGCGCACTCTTGACGCGACTTCAAATGTAAACAGGAAGTGCGTCAAGAGAGGGCGGAAGTACCAGATGGTACTAGTGCCCAAGAATTCCGGCTTCCCTCTTCCTGCCCTCCTCCTCCTCAGGTACTTTTGGGCACTTAAATTTAATTATAGGGTCCAGCAGAAGGGAGAGCTTAGCGGGGAGGGGTGGGGGGCATTTTCGACCCCCCCCCCCCCCCCCGAGCTCGGGGCATGCTCTCCCTTTATGCTGGAACCCTATAGGGGGCTATGTTCACCGGACACGGCTGTGTTCGGCCGAACAAAGAAGGCGTATTCGGGTTCGGGCAGCGTGCCCGAGCACCCTCCCGAACACCATGAGGTGTTCGGGGGGTGCTGAACTGAACCCGAACAGGCCAAAATCCAGGCGAACCCGAACAGTGGCGAACACTGTTCGCCCATCACTAGCATGAACCTACAAACCCCCCCACCGAACTGCACCGCAAGTGTGCTGGCTGTCCTAGCTGTCACTTCTCCCTTACTTCTCCTGCCCGTCATAGGATGAAATACAGGAGAATTAGGTAACCAGAGGTGCTGGTGTCCCCAAGTATTAGGTAGTGAGAGGTAACCTCAGTATTAAGTAGCTAGAGGTGCTCCTGACTGAAGGGAGATCTGGTCAGTGGAATACAGAGAGCTGGTAACCTCTCATTTACACTCTCATCAGGACTCTACAGAGGGAAGGAAGGAGGGAGGAGCTCGGGGAGGGGAGTGAGCCACCTTTCCATCATCAGGAGACTGTAGGCTTATGCCTACATGCCTTATTGTAAATCGTATATATATATATCCTACTAATATAATAAATGGGAAAGTTTGGATGTTTGGATGTTTGTTACTCGATCACGCAAAAACGGCTGAACGGATTTGAATGAAATTTGGCACACACATAGTACATTACCTGGAATAAAGTATAGGATACTTTTTATTCTCATAACCAAAAAGAGACAAATACAAATTTCACTGGAAAATGTAAACTGCAGCCATTCTTACACTGTTACACTGGAGGTGTGTTTAGCTTCTAAGTGCACAATGGTTAATTTGCATATATTCAGCAGTGATGCACTGGGAGACATCTCAAGCTCACTCCAAAGTGAATTATAGCAAATTCTTTCTGTTTTAAGAAAGCAAACTTTTGTTTTTCTTAACATCTTAGTAAGGGGGCTTTTAGGACCATTGTAGTCCCTTACACACTCCAATGAGTTCTGGGTCACCATGACCTTGCTGGGTAGTCTGTACCTCTCGGTGTTACAAGCCCTACTGCATAGAGCCAAATTAATCCATGCCATGCACTGATGAGGATCAAATAATCCAAAACAGTCTGTATGCATGTTGGATTATTATGGCTCTGTACAAATGAACAAACTGACACATCATTGCATTCCAGCGGTTCTGGAGGTGTGTTTAGCTTCTAAGGGTAGAATGGTTAATTTGCATATATCCAGCAGTGATGCACTGGGAGACATCTCAAGCTCACTCCAACCTGAATTATCGCAAATTCTTTCTGTTTTAAGAAGAGAGAGAGAGAGAGAGAGAGAGAGAGAGAGAGAGAGAGAGAGAGAGAGAGAGAGAATTTTTGCGCGAAAACGATATTGATTTCGAGCGAAAATTCGCGTTTGCGCGCAAAAATGTTATCGGTTCGCGATCGCGGGCAATATGAAAATTCACGCGAAAACGGCCGTGGTAACAGTTAGCACACTTTTGTGAATCAACCCCAGAGTGTCCAGGGAGGGGTCAGCAGCTAACACAGGACTAGTACCTGATAGCGTGCACGGAACTAGGGTTGCCCAATCCACTTGTAGTAAATAAGAAAAAAACTTGTAGTTGCAGCACACAGCTCTTCTTTTATTGAGCAAGAATTTGCAGGAATATACAGGCAGTACACGTCACCAAAAATCCCGAAAACAAACAAAAAAAAACATTATATACAAGTTTTAGTTTTGCTTTTCATTGAGTGGAATATGTATTTGATCCCCTACAGCCCAGACAGAATTCTGGCTCCCACAGGTTGCTTATGTACCCAGGTAGCACAGATTACAATCAATAGTTTGCAGGATATGCCTGATCTCCTCTCGTTACATACATAAAGCACACCTGTCCACATCATCAGTTCCTTCCATTACAAACACTCCATCAGGGATGAGCAGAAACTACGCCAGTGTGAATTTACGCATTGTAGTTCATAGGTGAAGTTGCAGAAGTACGCTTACTATGCGTAGTTAACATGTGTATTGCGTAGTGAACTACGTATGCGTTACTCGCGTCTATTTTTCCGCGTGCGATTGCATGCTTACAAATTTACGCATTGAAAAGGGGAATGTACGCATAGAAGAGTTACCGAAATAAGCAGCTAAAGCGGAATTAATGCGTAAAATGTTCTGCATAGGGGCATAAGCATCCGCATACACTACGCTTCGCACTACGCGTAATTGCGTATTTTAACGCGTAGTCTACGAAATGCATACGAAGCGAATATTTGATTTTGAGGCCGTAGTTTGGCGAAGCGTAATTGCGTAAAACTACGCGTAGTTCCAGTGTAGCGAAGTTAGCTGACTACGACCATCCCTGCTCTCCATCACCATGGGCAAGAGCACACAGCTGTCAGCAAACATACAGGAGAAGGTTGTAGACCTGCACAATGCTGGAATGGGATCCAAGACCATCAGCAAGAAGCTTAGTTAGAACAAAGGTGACAATTATGAAACTGCCAGAGGACAATGTGGTGGTGGAAAGTGGCCATTGGGGTAAATAAGTGGCGGCTGGTGGAGGGAGAGGGTGCACATACCTGGCTACCTATACTGGGGGCATCTATACCTGGGTACCTATACTGGGGGCATCTATACCTGGCTGCCTATACTGGGGGCACCTATACCTGGGTACCTATACTGGGGGCATCTATACCTGGGTACCTATACTGGGGGCACCTATACCTGGCTACCTATACTGGGGGCATCTATACCTGGCTACCTATACTGAGGGCATCTATACCTGGCTACCTATACTGAGGGCATCTATACCTGGGTACCTATACTGAGGGAACTTATACCTGGCTTTCTATACTGGGGGCATCTATTCCTGGGTACCTATATTGGGGGCATCTATACCAGGCTGCCTATACTGGGGGTATCTATACCTGGCTGCCTATACTGGGGGTATCTATACCAGGCTGCCTATACTGGGGGTATCTATACCTGGCTGCCTATACTGGGGGTACAAATGGCTGGCTACCTATGCTGGTGGCACCTATACCTGGCTACCTATACTGGGGGCACCTATACCTGGCTACCTATACTGGGGGCACCTATACCAGGCTACCTATACTGGGGGCACCTATGTTCTGGTTACCTATACTGGGAGCATCTATATCTGGCTACCTATACTGGAGGCACCAATACCTGGCTACCTATACTGGGGGCACCTATACCTAGCTGCCGATACTGGAGGCACCAATACCTGGCTTCCTATTCTGGGAGCACCTATACCTAGCTGCCGATACTGGGGGCATCTATACCTGGCTTCCTATTCTTGGAGCACCTATACCTGGCTATTATACCGGGGGCACCTATACCAGGCTAAGCTATACTGGGGGCACCTATACCAGGCTACCTATACCGGGGGCACCTATACCAGGCTAAGCTATACCGGGGGCACCTATACCAGGCTACCTATATTGGGGGCACCTATGTTCTGGCTACCTATACTGGAGGCACCGATACCTGGCTACCTATACTGGGGGCACCTATACCTAGCTGCTGATACTGGAGGCATCTATACCTGGCTGCCTATACTGTGGGTACAAATGGCTGGCTACCTATACTGGGGGCACCTGTACCTGGCTACCTATACTGGGGGGACCTATTCCTGGCTACCTATACTGGGGGCACCTATTCCTGGCTACCTATACTGGGGGCACCTATTCCTGGCTACCTATACTGGGGCACCTATACCTAGCTACCTATACTGGGGGCACCTATACCTAGCTACCTATACTGGGGACACCTATACCTGGCTACCTATACTGGGGCACCACCTATAGCTGGCTACCTATACTGGGGACACCTATACCTGGCTACCTATACTGGGGACACCTATACCTGGCTTCCTATACTGAGGGCACCTATACCTGGCTACCTATACTGGAGGCACCTATACCTGGCTATTGTACAGGGGACACATTTTCAGGGCTGTCCCATGAAAAGATATAATAAAAAGATAAATTTAAACAGAAAACAGATCATTTTTTACAGGATTTATTTTTCATCCAGTAAAGTGTGAATCCAGCCTTACAATTATGACACCTAATGTTCAGGAAACTGTGGGGACCTCTGATTGTCTGCAACGATCACTTCAGTTTGTATGTCTTGGATTCAAAGAGGTACAGACTAGCCAGCGAGCTCATGGTGACCCAGAACTCATTGGAGTGTGTAAGGGACTACAATGGTCCTAAAAGCCCCCTTACTAAGATGTTAAGAAAAACAAAAATTTGCTTTCTTAGAACAGAAAGAATTTGTGATAATTCAGGTTGGAGTGAGCTTGAGATGTATCCCAGTGCATCACTGCTGAATATATGCAAATTAACCATTCTACCCTTAGAAGCTAAACACACCTCCAGAACCGCTGGAATGCAATGATGTGTCAGCTTGTTAATTTGTACAGAGCCATAATAATCCAACATGCATGCAGACTGTTTTGGATTGTTTGATCCTCATCAGTGCACAGCATGGATTAATTTGGCTCTATGCAGTAGGGCTTGTAACACCGAGAGGTACAGACTAGCCAGCGAGCTCATGGTGACGCAGAACTCATTGGAGTGTGTAAGGGACTACAATGGTCCTAAAAGCCCCCTTACTAAGATGTTAAGAAAAACAAAAATTTGCTTTCTTAGAACAGAAAGAATTTGTGATAATTCAGGTTGGAGTGAGCTTGAGATGTATCCCAGTGCATCACTGCTGAATACATGCAAATTAACCATTCTACCCTTAGAAGCTAAACACACCTCCAGAACCGCTGGAATGCAATGATGTGTCAGCTTGGTAATTTGTACAGAGCCATAATAATCCAACATGCATACAAACTGCTTTAGGATTGTTTGAGCCTCATCAGTGCATGGCATGGATTAATTTGGCTCTATGCCGTAGGGTTTGTAACACCGAGAGGTACAGACTAACCAGCAAGCTCATGGTGACCCAGAACTCATTGGAGTGTGTAAGGGACTACAATGGTCCTAAAAGCCCCCTTACTAAGATGTTAAGAAAAACAAAAGTTTGCTTTCTTAAAACAGAAAGAATTTGCGATAATTCAGGTTGGAGTGAGCTTGAGATGTCTCCCACAATGCATCACTGCTGAATATATGCAAATTAACCATTGTTACCTTTAGAAGCTAAACACACAGAGGCGTAGCTAGGGTTTTCAGCGCCCGGGGACAAAGACTATTAATGCGCCCCCTAAGGTGAAGGGTCGTGACCAAATGTGGGCGTGGTTATGGGTGCTCCACATTTGGTCACGCCCCTTCAAATGTACATGGAGGTTAGCAGGCTCACGTTCACCCACCCTCCCTCAGTATGTACCTTCCAGCATGTTCCAAGACAAATTCAGCAATCATGAGCCCCCCCCCCATCAAGACAAATTCCGCAATCATGAGTAAACATGAGGCCCCCAACATGACCAACTCAGCAATCATGAGGCCCCCAACAAGACAAATTTAGCAATCCTGAGGCCCCCAACAAGACAAATTCAGCAATCATGAGGCCCCTAACAAGACAAATTCAGCAATCATGAGGCCCCTAACAAGACAAATTCAGCGATCTTGAGGCCCCCAACAAATCATGAGGCCCCCAACAAGCCAAAATTCAGTAACCATGAGGCCCCCAACAAGACAAATTCAGCAGTCATGAGGCACATAAATAGACAGCATTTCACATAAATAGGCAGAATGCCCCCTTAATATGGTAGACACCTCTCACCTGGCAGCAGTTCCCCAAAATACACTCAATCTGACAGCAGTGCTTCCCCAAAAATAGGTAGCCCCAGGTCTATAGGTGTCCCCAGAATAGGTGGCCAGCAGTATAGATGTCCCCAGAATAGGTGGCCAGCAGTATAGATGTCCCCAGAATAGGTGGCCAGCAGTATAGATGTCCCCAGAACAGGTAGCCAGGGGTAGAGATGTCCACAGAACAGGTAGCCAGGGGTATATGTGCCCAGTATATGTAGGCAGGGGTATGTGTCCCCAGTATATGTAGCCAGAGGTATATGTGCCCAGTATATGTAGCCAGGGGTATATATGCCCAGTATATGTAGCCAGGGGTATATATGCCCAGTATATGTAGCCAGGGGTATATGTACCCAGTATATGTAGTTAGGGGTATATGTGCCCAGTATATGTAGGCAGCGGTATATGTGCCCAGAGTAGGTAGCCAGGGGTATATGCCCAGTATATGTAGGCAGGGGTATATGTGCCCAGAGTAGGTAGCCAGGGGAATATGTGCCCAGAGTAGGTAGCCAGGGGTATATGTGCCCTGAGTAGGTAGCCAAGGGTATATGTGCCCAGAGTAGGTAGCCAGGGGTATATGCCCAGTATATGTAGGCAGGGGTATATGTGCCCTGGGTAGGTAGCCAGGGGTATATGTGCCAAGAGTAGGTAGCCAGGGGTATATGTGCCCAGAGTAGGTAGCCAGGGGTATATATGCCCAGAGTAGGTAGCCAGGGGTATATGTGCCCAGAGTAGGTAGCCAGGGGTATATGTGCCCAGAGTAGGTAGCCAGGGGTATATATGCCCAGAGTAGGTAGCCAGGGGTATATGTGCCCAGAGTAGGTAGCCAGGGGTATATATGCCCAGAGTAGGTAGCCAGGGGTATATATGCCCAGAGTAGGTAGCCAGGGGTATATGTGCCCAGAGTAGGTAGCCAGGGGTATATGTGCCCAGAGTAGGTAGCCAGGGGCTATATGTGCCCAGTATATGTAGGCAGGGGTATATGTGCCCAGAGTAGGTAGCCAGGGGTATATGTGCCCAGAGTAGGTAGCCAGGGGTATATGTGCCCAGAGTAGGTAGCCAGGGGTATATGTGCCCAGAGTAGGTAGCCAGGGGTATATGTGCCCAGAGTAGGTAGCCAGGGGAATATGTGCCCAGAGTAGGTAGCCAGGGGTATATGTGCCCAGAGTAGGTAGCCAGGGGTATATGTGCCCAGAGTAGGTAGCCAGGAGTATATGTGCCCAGAGTAGGTAGCCAGGGGTATATATGCCCAGAGTAGGTAGCCAGGGGTATATGTGCCCAGAGTAGGTAGCCAGGGGTATATGTGCCCAGAGTAGGTAGCCAGGGGTATATATGCCCAGAGTAGGTAGCCAGGGGTATATGTGCCCAGAGTAGGTAGCCAGGGGTATATATGCCCAGAGTAGGTAGCCAGGGGTATATATGCCCAGAGTAGGTAGCCAGGGGTATATGTGCCCAGAGTAGGTAGCCAGGGGTATATGTGCCCAGAGTAGGTAGCCAGGAGTATATGTGCCCAGAGTAGGTAGCCAGGGGTATATATGCCCAGAGTAGGTAGCCAGGGGTATATGTGCCCAGAGTAGGTAGCCAGGGGTATATGTGCCCAGAGTAGGTAGCCAGGGGTATATGTGCCCAGAGTAGGTAGCAAGGGGTATATGTGCCCAGAGTAGGTAGCCAGGGGTATATGTGCCCAGAGTAGGTAGCCAGGGGTATATATGCCCAGAGTAGGTAGCCAGGGGTATATGTGCCCAGAGTAGGTAGCCAGGGGTATATGTGCCCAGAGTAGGTAGCCAGGGGTATATGTGCCCAGAGTAGGTAGCAAGGGGTATATGTGCCCAGAGTAGGTAGCCAGGGGTATATATGCCCAGAGTAGGTAGCCAGGGGTATATGTGCCCAGAGTAGGTAGCCAGGGGTATATGTGCCCAGAGTAGGTAGCCAGGGGTATATGTGCCCAGAGTAGGTAGCAAGGGGTATATGTGCCCAGAGTAGGTAGCCAGGGGTATATGTGCCCAGAGTAGGTAGCCAGGGGTATATATGCCCAGAGTAGGTAGCCAGGGGTATATGTGCCCAGAGTAGGTAGCCAGGGGTATATGTGCCCAGAGTAGGTAGCCAGGGGTATATGTGCCCAGAGTAGGTAGCCAGGAGTATATGTGCCCAGAGTAGGTAGCCAGGGGTATATATGCCCAGAGTAGGTAGCCAGGGGTATATGTGCCCAGAGTAGGTAGCCAGGGGTATATGTGCCCAGAGTAGGTAGCCAGGGGTATATATGCCCAGAGTAGGTAGCCAGGGGTATATGTGCCCAGAGTAGGTAGCCAGGGGTATATGTGCCCAGAGTAGGTAGCCAGGGGTATATGTGCCCAGAGTAGGTAGCAAGGGGTATATGTGCCCAGAGTAGGTAGCCAGGGGTATATGTGCCCAGAGTAGGTAGCCAGGGGTATATATGCCCAGAGTAGGTAGCCAGGGGTATATGTGCCCAGAGTAGGTAGCCAGGGGTATATGTGCCCAGAGTAGGTAGCCAGGGATATATGTCCAGTATATGTAGGCAGGGGTATATGTGCCCAGAGTAGGTAGCCAGGTCAGGTGTCCCCCTCCCCAGCAGGAGGGGAGCAGCGCAGAGAAGAGCTGCTCTCCCTTCCTCGCTGTCCCCTCCAATGTCCGGGTGGCTGGCAGCGGCGGGCGGAACTTACCTCCGTCTCGTCGCAGCGCCGGATGGATCTGCCACTACTCTGGTCTCGTCCAGACCAGAGCAGCGGCTGCGCACCCGAACTTCCGCCCGGCGCTGGAGCGAGACGGAGGTGAGTTTCCGCCCGCCGCTGCCAGCCAAGAGCCACCCGGACATTGGAGGGGACAGCGAGGGAGAGAGAGAGCACCTAAGGTGAGGGAAGGAGGGGGGATATGGCCCCCCTTCCCCACCGTCCGCACAGCTCTCCCTCTTCTCTGCGCTGCTCCCCTCACCCGCCCAAAAAAAAAAAAACAAATAAAAAAAAACCCCGCAGCTCAGCCAAGCGGAGGGCGCCCTTGGGGACCAGGCGCCCCGGGGCACTTGTCCTACCCCGACCCCCCCCTAGCTCCGCGCCTGTAAACACACCTCCAGAACCTGGGTGGTCTGTACCTCTCGGTGTTACAAGCCCTACTGCATAGAGCCAAATGAATCCCTGCCATGCACTGATGAGGATCAAACAATCCGAAACAGTTTGTATGCATGTTGGATTATTATGGCTCTGTACAAATTAACAAGCTGACACATCATTGCATTCCAGCGGATCTGGAGGTGTGTTTAGCTTCTAAGGCCAACAATGGGTAATTTGCATATATCCAGCAGTGCTGCACTGGGAGACATCTCAAGCTCACTCCAACATGAATTATCGCAAATTATTTCTGTTTTAAGAAAGCAAACTTTTGTTTTTCTTTGGATTCAAAGAGATCCCTTCTTGTTTGGCAAGTATGACTGCTGCTAGAGAGACTGAGAGTCTAGTCAAGCATTAGCTAAATATCACCCAGAGGATTAATAAGTAACGTCCAAAGAGTCATACAATCCATATCTTGCACAAATGAAGAGAAGCTGTCTTGAAGTTTGGTTAGGTAGCTTTGTGCATGAGATTCCTTATGCTCGCCTAAGCTACAAAGGCGTCAATTCAGCAAAGGCTATATGATAAAAAAGCAACACAAGTCGGGAAAATACAGCATTTGGTATTTTAGACTTTTTGCTAATTCATCAATATTTTCACAGGTGCAGACTGTGCGATAGAAGTTCGGTAATTACTGAAATACTAAGCTTCAATTCACAAAAACCTGTTTGGTAACAGCAGAAGAGAGTGGAGCTCTCACTGTGTTGTTATAAGCTGTTCCGTGCAGTGACGGCGTTACAATAGTAAGAGGCATCCTGACATGGCTTTAGATGTACATGTTTGTTATACTGCTTCTGCTCTCTCTTAATCTGTCTATTAGTCTTTCTTAACATTTTATTTAGTTGCCACAGCTTAAAGAAAATTTGTAATGAAAAAAAGGCCCCTGGGGGGTACTCACCTCGGGTGGGGGAAGCCTCCAGATCCTATTGAGGCTTCACCCGTCCTCCTCGGTCCCACGGAGTCGGCAAAAGGTGGCGGCGCGCTTTGCCGAAAAATGGGGGGCAGCGCGCCGGAAAATGGCCGTGGCCATGACATTCTATGGGTGGAGCTAACGTAATGATGTAACAGCGAGGCATAAGAAAGCAGTGTTTACGCCTTGATGTTGTTAAACGAGGATTCGGATCATGGGTGTGCAACATGTCAGCACAAAATAAACGCATTGCAGGCAACATGTCAGCACAAAATAAACGCAATGGGGGCAACATGTCAGCACAAAATAAACGCAATGGGGGCAAACATGTCAGCACAAAATAAACGCAATGGGGGCAAACATGTCAGCACAAAATAAACGCAATGCGGGCAACATGTCAGCACAAAATAAACGTAATGGGGGCAAACATGTCAGCACAAAATAAACGCAATGCGGGCAACATGTCAGCACAAAATAAGCGCATTGCGGGCAACATGTCAGCACAAAATAAACACATTGCGGGCAACATTTCAGCACAAAATAAACACAATGGGGGCAAACATGTCAGCACAAAATAAACGCATTGCGGGCAACATGTCAACACAAAATAAATGCATTGTGGGAAACATTTCAGCACAAAATAAATGCAATGGGGGCAAACATGTCAGTACAAAATAAACGCAATGGGGGCAAACATGTCAGCACAAAATAAACGCAATGCGGGCAACATGTCAGCACAAAATAAACGCATTGCGGGCAACATGTTAGCACAAAATAAACACATTGCGGACAACATTTCAGCACAAAATAAACACAATGAGGGCAAACATGTCAGTACAAAATAAACGCAATGGGGGCAAACATGTCAGCACAAAATAAATGCATTGCGGGCAACATGTCAGTACAAAATAAACGCATTGCGGGCAACATGTCAGCACAAAATAAATGCATTGCGGGCAACATGTCAGCACAAAATAAACGCATTGCGGGCAACATGTCAGCACAAAATAAACGCATTGCGGGCAACATGTCAGCACAAAATAAACGCATTGTGGGCAACATGTCAGTAGAAAATAAACACATTGCGGGCAACATGTCGGCACAAAATGAACACATTGCGGGCAACATGTCAGCACAAAATAAACACATTGCAGGCAACATGTCAGCACAAAATGAACGCATTGCGGGCAACATTTCAGCACAAAATAAATGCATTGTGGGCAAACATGTCAGCACAAAATAAACACAATGGGTGCAAACATGTCAGCACAAAATGAACGCATTGCGGGCAACATTTCAGCACAAAATAAACGCAATGGGGGCAAACATGTCAGTACAAAATAAACACATTGCGAGCAACATTTCAGCACAAAATAAACGCATTGCGGGCAACATGTCAGCACAAAATAAACACATTGCGGGCAACATTTTCAGTACAAAATAAACACAATGGGGGCAAACATGTCAGCATAAAATAAACGCATTGCGGGCAACATTTCAGCACAAAATAAACGCATTGCGGGCAACATGTCAGCACAAAATAAACGCATTGCGGGGAACATGTCAGCACAAAATAAACGCATTGCGGGCAACATGTCAGCACAAAATAAACGCATTGCGGGCAACATGTCAGCACAAAATAAATGCATTGCGGGCAACATGTCAGTAGAAAATAAACGCATTGCGGTCAACATGTCGGCACAAAATAAACGCATTGCGGGCAACATGTCAGCACAAAATAAACACATTGCGGGCAACATGTCAGCACAAAATGAACGCATTGCAGGCAACATTTCACCTGGAAACAAAAGCATTTACTCACCTGACAGAAGTCTCCTCTTGCTCCCGGCCGGACTCTGGCGCGCAGCTCCCCCGGACGATCCTCCTCCAATCTCCCGCGCTCACAGGCAGAGCAGGACTACGGCAAGATGGCGCCCGAAGCCCTGTACTGGAGACACAAATAGTCTCCAGTACAGGGCTCCGCCTCCGGACGCCATCTTCCCATAGCCCTGCTCTGCCTGCCGGAGGAGGACAATGCAGGCTGCTGGAGCGGGGCTGCAGGGAATGAACTAGCACAGCGTCTATGAGACGCTGCGGCTAGTTCATTGAGTACCGAGGCCGGGACGTCCCGCTGCTAAAAGCGGGACGTTTCCCGGGACCTCATGTAGCCTGGACAGCGCCCCCGAAGGCGGGATGCGTCCCGTGTAAAGCGGGACGTATGGTCAGCGTATTTAAATGCATAGCATGGGTTCACAGTAATGGAGGTGCATGATCAGGTAGGAGGTGCATGATCAGGTAGGACACAAAAGGAGAAGGACCCTGCCCAAAGGCTTACAATCTAGAGGGAAAGGTAGGGACACGAAAGGTAGGGGTCCAGAGTTCAGCTGCGGGTTTAGAGCACTAGTAAGGGGTAGTAGGCCAGAGTGAAAAGGTGAGTTTTGAGGGCCTTCTTGAAGATGTTGAAGGAGGGGGCTGCCCTAATGGGTGGAGGTAGGGAGTTCCATAGTGTTGGAGCAGCTCTTGAGAAGTCCTGGAGGCGTGCATGGGACTGGGTGATGCCGGGGGCGGTTAGGCGAAGTTCATTGGAAGAGCAGAGTGAGCGGCTAGGTGTGTACCTCTGAGTAAGATCAGAAATGTAGGTTAGACAGGTTTTGTGGACAGATTTGTAGGTCAGACACAGTATTTTGAATCTGATTCTGGACTGGATAGGAAGCCAGTGGCTCTTTGCTCCTGTCAATCATGGGTATGTCCACATGGAAGGCATTCAATGCTGGTTTTCGACAGATTTCGACAGATGTTCCTGGGCTTTGCCGCATACTCTGTTCTTTATGAATTGACATTTACTGACATGTGTTGAGGTATTTACAGCACAAGTTGGTAATTTCTCGCACTGCTGGGGAATTTCAGCTTTTCATGCGGTAACAGCTTTTATGAATTGACATTTTCCTAAGTGCTCTGCAAAGTCAGCTGTTTTCAGCATTACCGAATGTGGTAATGCTTGGTGAATTGGCTAAAAGTCTTTGCACAAGACCTGCTAGACCAATACCTGGTTCATTCTTCATTCTCTATGGGCTGCATCCCCTATTGTTACGCCCATGGAAATTTGGAAGGCAGCTCCAGTGCAAAGACGACCTGTTGTCTCACCTGCACTTGAGATGTCCTTGTTGACATATCATAGATGATACCTGAGATGGGCTTTCTGACAGTAACTCTATACTCTGTGCTTTCTACTTATCCTGACAGACAAACACAGCCTTCAGGCTTACAGAAGAAGGCCCTCAAGCATAATCACTGTCTCCAAAACACCAAACCTTACTGAGATACAGGATGACGTGGTGGGTGTTCTGCAGGACTGTAATTACCGGGAAGCCGCAACAGTTGTGTTTTTCATTGTGGAATCAGGTTTGTCTAATTCTTGCACATTGCCTGTATCTGTCCATGTTCTGCTCATATGGAGATGCACATTACACGTTAGAGATCAAGATGTGAGGGACATGTTTTCATAGGGAAGGCCCAATGCAAGAAAGTTCCTTAACTACTTTGCCTTTTGGATGTAGCTGCTACATCCAAAAGGCTGCCCCTGTGGGCCCGTTATCCTGGAGAGCAATGGATAGGAACACGATTCCCATTCATTGATCTAAGTCCGCGTGTGAATGACCACAGCCGTCTTCAGGCGGCACTGCCATTCACAAAAGCCGATACTTACATGACCACGCATTGCTTCCTGTATGAATAGTAAAACTACGCATAGGGAAGTTATGCGCGAGGACATCTTGTGGCCAAAAAGTAAAATTACATCTACAAATTTTTTTTTCCATTAAAATACTTTTTTTTACTTTTAAAATTAAACCCTTACCTCCCACACTCTCCAATAGTTACACAAAAAAAAAATTGTAAAAAAAAAAAAAAGAAAAATATATACAATAAAAAAATACATAAATAGTTACCTTAGGGACTGAACTTTTTTTTAATATGTATGTCAAAAAGGTGTATTACTGTTACTTTTTTGTGAGAAAACGCGGAAGAGCCGCCGCGGGTACTCAGAGTAAGGCGGCTGATTCCGCGTCCAACACGGCAGATTGCGCGCGTGGGCCTGCATCTAGTAGCTTGATGGAGTGCGGAGAGACCGCCGCATGTCCTGTGAACAAGGCGGCGGATTCCGCGTCCGACGCAGCGGTTTGCACGCATAGGCTGACAGCTATCAGTGCGGCTGAATGCGGAGAAACCGCCGCATGCTCGGATAGCGGTGCGGCAGCATTACAACACATGTCTGGTGTGGCTGGGACTGATAGTTCACACAGGTTCAGAAAGACGCGTGCGTGCGTGCGTTGAGAGACAGAGCTTTTGACAGTCAGAAGGGTGTCAGCTGACCAAGCCGGTCAGCTGACAATTCTGTCAGTTTTCATTGGTCCAGCACTTAGGGGAGGCGCTGAGGAGCGCTGTAGTATATATTCTGGGTGCTGGTCATATCTCTGGTGTCTGGCGTTGCGATCACTACGTGGTAGCACTCAGACCTTTTGTCAGTATCTGTGTTATTATCTAGACCAGTTCCAGGGTGTTGATGACCAAGGACCTCACACCTCAGACTAGGAATTCTGTTTGTTATCTGTGTTATTATTCTAGTCCAGTTCCAGGGTGTTGAAGACCAAGGACCTCACACCTCAGATTAGAAATTAGCTTATCATCCAGTTATTCTCTAGACTTGTTCCAGGGTGTTGATGATCAAGGAGCTCACACCCAAGACTAGGCATTTTTGATTATTTGTTATGACCTTCTGCTTCCCTGACTACTCTTCTGATCTCTGATTAGGTACTTCGCTATTTCTGATACTCTGTTGCCAAACTCTGCTAGCCTTAGGATTCTGCATCTGTCTTCTGTCTCTGTACCTGATCTGTCTGTCTGTTACCGACCTGGCTTGCCCGACCTCGAGAACTATCTCCCCGTTAGAGATAGTTCACAGTTCTGTCAGTGACATCCCCTCATTGGTGTCACTCACGCTCTGTCCTTCCTACTTCCAGCCTGACTCCTCCCTCGGGAGAGTCTCAGGCCCACGGAAGGAACTTGCAGTTGTGCAGTATTCCTTACTGCTGTAGCACCTGCTCCTCAGGTGCAGTCCTCAAAGTATTACTGTTGCACCTAAAACACTCTGATCACTCAAGTGTCCAGAGGTTAGAGATATATCTGATTATCGGTGATACTGCAGATCATCAATAATCGGGTATGTATCTGTATTCTTGGTGATACTGCAGATCACCGGTAATCAGACCCTCTCTGTGTTACACCGATCGTTACATTTTTAAATTATGGGGTTGTAATTAGTGATTGATGCAAAACTGAAAAAATGCACCTTTATTTCCAAATAAAATATTGGTGCCATACGTTGTGATAGGGACATAATTTAATTGGATTAATAACCAGCACAAATGGGCAAATAAAATATGTGGGTTTTAATTATGGTAGCATGTATTATTTTAAAACTATAATGGCCGAAAACTGATAAATCATGATTTTTTTCCATTTTTTTTCATAATATTGCCGTTAAAATGTGTTAGAATAAAACAATTCTTAGCAAAATGTACCACCCATGCTCGGATCCATAAAGTGAAACAACACTGAAGGCTGAACTGGGTAAAGCACGGGGCTGGTCTTTGATTGGTGGTATCCCAGCAAGGTTACCAGGAGCTTTCAATCATAGTTGCTCAAGTCCAACACAATGTCAGACTACTCAGGCTGCTACATTTACAGAACATTCTGTCGTAGGCTGGTCAATGTCACTGGGAGAAGAGGGATCCCATTTGTTAGTGTAAGAATGAATGGGAGAACTTGGCTGTAAATTCTTGCTTTGGGGACCCCAAGATTCCACCTTGAACTCCCCCCCCCCCCCGGTATATTTTTATTGGCCCGGGATATGCATGAATAAGCGAGCATACACTCATCTGTCTTTACTGCCTCCATGTAGTATGAGGACCAACATATATTTAATACTGTGAGCAGATTGTGTAGGTAACAGGGTTGTTCTCCAGGACTCCCGAATGCGAATTTTCCCGAATTATTCGGGTAAATTTCACCGTTCCCGAAGTCTAAGCCGAAGCCGAATGCGCCGGACCCGAAGCCGAAGGCGGGCGAATGTGCGCATTTGAATTCGGCCGGATGACGCGTTGGGTTCGGCTTCGGGAGTGACGCGGGCCAATCAGAATTCCTCCTGCCGAGTCCCTGGCAACGGTAGCAACCAATCAGAGGAGGGGAGCCTGGTCCTCCCCTCCTCTATCTAAGGCGGCGGCCATTTTGCGGAGCTACGCACTTGTGTGACTGAGCTGGTACTGAGAGCATCTCCAGTGCTGTGCTGCGTGTCTGATCAAGTGTATTCTGTGCTAAACCTAGCGTTTTGCTTCCTAAACACCTCCTAAACACATTCATTGTACTTTTATATAGATAGATAGTAATTTGATTGTTTGTAGTCAGCTAGTGTGTACTGTATACTAAGGCTAGTGTTAGTCTGTGTGCAGGCTAGGCCTGCTAGCCTAGGGCAGCCTTAGCCTACTACTAGCTTAGGTAGGTTAGGGATTCTAGTTAGTTGTGTACTATAGTAGTTTAGTTACATTGTACTGCTGCTGTTTGCTGTAGTCTGTTAGTTTATAGCTTCAGTACTGTTAGTTAATACTAGTTAGTTACTGATTGACTGTGTACAGGCCAGCATCCCTTGTTGTCACCTGCTGTGACTGTCATTTGCCGGCGTACCCTATTGATTGCGTCTGACCGTGTGTGACCAACTGTAATTGGTCACCCACTGTCTGGCCGTTAGTTATATTGTTTACCGTTTAGTACAGCAGGCGTTTCATAGTTACTACCTGCGCGTACAACCGTACTACTACTAAGTAGGTGGTAGTCTTCCACTACCACCACCACCCACCCCTTCATTTAATTTTTTCCATTTGTTACTGTGTGATTTATTACCTTTCTGTAGTAAATTGTGACATTCGCAGGCCAGCATCCCTTGTTGTCACCTGCTGTGACTGTCATTTGCCGGCGCACCCTATTGATTGCGTCTGACCGTGTGTGTCCTACCGACTGTAATTGGTAACCCAATGTCTGGCCGTTAGTTATATTGTTTACCGTTTAGTACAGCATGCGTTTCATAGTTACTACCTGCGCGTACAACCGTACTACTACTAGGTAGGTGGTAGTCTTCCACTACTACCACCACCCCTTCATTTAATTTTTTTCCATTTTTTACTGTGTGATTTATTACCTTTCTGTAGTAAAAATTGTGACATTCGAAGGCCAGCATCCCTTGTTGTCACCTGCTTTGACTGTCATTTGCCGGCGCACCCTATTGATTGCGTCTGACCGTGCGTGACCGACCGTAATTGTCACCCACTGTCACACGAGATAGTACTGTAGAGACTCACTGTTAGTAGTACTACTACTACTACTACTACTACTACTACTACTACTACTACTACTACTACTACTACTACTACTACTACTTCTACTACTTCTACTACTTCTACTATTACTTAAAAAAAAAATCATTTTTTGTTGACACCACCAGTCAGTCACTCACCACCACCACCAGACTTAATTAAAGTTTACACCCTTTCCCGCCGTTTTCTACACATTTGGTTTTTTTTTACTGTATTCGTATATAAGGGCAAAATGACTGGCAGAGGTAGAGGACGAGGCACCACCAGGAGAGGCAGCGCCATTGCAGCAGCTACTGCCAGCAGGAGCAGCAGCAGGTCTGTGACTGGTCCGCCGCCAGCCACTGACCGCAGAGTTGTGGAGGAGGGAGCAGAGGCGCAACAGCAGCGCGTTGCGCCCATCTTTGAGACTAGTCGTCGCCCCCGGCCCATTCTGGAGAGTCAAGCGCAGGCTGTGGTGGAAATGATGGCGGCGCAGGAAGCCACCGTTTCCAGCCAGGCCTCCAGCAGCAGCGAGACCAGTGCCACCACCACCAGCACTCCGGTCCGCAGCAGGCCTCCACCACCGCTTGAGGTCATGGTCACGGTGACCCCACCGACCAGCCTGCCCTCCCTGAGCTCAGTCTTCACCCCAGTGACTGCAGCCGTGTACAGGGATGTTCTGGAGAATTTTGAGCAGGAGATAATAGGGACATCATCATGCAAGGAGGAGGAGGAGGAGTTGGAGGTGGAGCAGTTTATTGTTGGCGCTGATGAGGAGGGGCGTGATGCAGGGGATTTTGGGCCACCGGATGTGGTTGAGGCGGGCTCAGAGGACATGTTTGGGGATGATGATGACGTGCTGGATCCTCCATATGTGCCACCACCAGTACCACCAGCACACTTGCTTGAAGGCAGCTCGTCATCGGAGGAGGAGGTGTCTCTGGCGCAGAGGCATGGCAGCAGCAAGGCGGCAAGTACAGGGCGTGGAAGGCAGGAGCCACAGCCTGCTGCTTCAGCCGCTACCACCACCCGCAGCAAACCTCCAACCAAACCAAAAAAGGCACAAGCCTCCAAGGGCACCAAAAAACCCCAGCCCTCAAGCTCAAAGGGCAGGTTGAAGTCCCTAGTCTGGCGATTCTTCACTAAGTGCACAGAGGACCCGACCCGTGCAATTTGCAGTCTCAGCAGAGGTCACGATCCCCTCAAGCTGAGTACCTCGTGCCTGTCGACTAGTGTTGGGCGAACACCTGGATGTTCGGGTTCGCGAACGTTCGCCGAACATGGCCGCGATGTTCGGGTGTTCGCGCCGAACTCCGAACATAATGGAAGTCAATGGGGACCCGAACTTTCGTGCTTTGTAAAGCCTCCTTACATGCTACATACCTCAAATTAGCAGGGTATGTGCACCTTGGGAGTGGGTACAAGAGGAAAAAAAATATTTGAAAAAGAGCTTATAGTTTTTGAGAAAATTGATTGTAAAGTTTCAAAGGAAAAACTGTCTTTTAAATGTGGAAAATGTCATGTTTCTTTGCACAGGTAACATGCTTTTTGTCGCCATGCAGTCATAAATGTAATACAGAGAAGAGGTTCCAGGAAAAGGGACCGGAAACGCTAACCCAGCAGCAGCAGCACACGTGAGGGAACAGGAGGAGCCGCAGGAGGAGAAGGCCACGCTTTTTGAGACACAACATCCCAGGCCTTGCATGAGGACAAATAGCGTGCGGATATAGCAATGCTTTTTGCCGCCATGCAGTCATAAATGTAATAAAGATGAGAGGTTCAATAAACAGGGACCGGAAACGCTAACCCATCACAAATGGTCATTGTTCATGTTACTTGGTTGGGGTCCAGGAGTGTTGCGTAGTCGTTTCCAATCCAGGATTGATTCATTTTAATTTGAGTCAGACGGTCTGCATTTTCTGTGGAGAGGCGGATACGCCGATCTGTGACAATGCCTCCGGCAGCACTGAAACAGCGTTCCGACATAACGCTGGCTGCCGGGCAAGCCAGCACCTCTATTGCGTACATTGCCAGTTCGTGCCAGGTGTCTAGCTTCGATACCCAATAGTTGAAGGGTGCAGATGGATTGTTCAACACAGCTACGCCATCTGACATGTAGTCCTTGACCATCTTCTCCAGGCGATCGGTGTTGGAGGTGGATCTGCACGCTTGCTGTTCTGTGGGCTGCTGCTGCATGGGTGTCATAAAATTTTCCCACTCCAAGGACACTGCCGATACCATTCCCTTTTGGGCACTAGCTGCGGCTTGTGTTGTTTGCTGCCCTCCTGGTCGTCCTGGGTTTGCGGAAGTCAGTCTGTCGGCGTACAACTGGCTAGAGGAGGGGGAGGATGTCAATCTCCTCTCTAAAGTCTCCACAAGGGCCTGCTGGTATTCTTCCATTTTGACCTGTCTGACTCTTTCTTCAAGCAGTTTTGGAACATTGTGTTTGTACCGTGGATCCAGAAGGGTATAAACCCAGTAATTGGTGTTGTCCAGAATGCGCACAATGCGTGGGTCGCGTTCAATGCAGTCTAGCATGAATTGAGCCATGTGTGCCAGAGTCCTGCCAGAATCCTCATCATCCTCTTGTGAGCGTTGTGATAGTTGTTGTGATGCATCATAGTCGTCACCTTCTTCCTGGTCTGCTTCTGCTGACCATTCGCGCTGAATTGTGGAAGTCCAACGTGCACCGCTCTGGCCCTCGTCAGTGGTGGCAGGAAATTCCTGCTCCAACTCCAGCTGTTCCTCCTCCTCTTCTTCGTCATAGCTGCTGGGGCCAGCGTTTCCTGAGGCGGATGGCCTGATGTTGGTACCATCACGCTGATCGTTTTCTCCCTCAGATTCCCCCAGTTGCATCATGACAGCTGTTTCCTTGATTTTCAACATCGACCTCTTCAGTAAACACAGCAGTGGTATGGTAATGCTGACTGAAGAGTTGTCACTGCTCACAAGCAACGTGGATTGCTCAAAATTTTGGAGGACTTGGCAGAGGTCCAACATGTTGTCCCAATCGGATCCACAGAAGCTTGGCAGCTGTCCGGATGCGCCTCGGTACTGCGCCGTCATGTACTGGACCACTGCACTCTTCTGCTCGCAAAAGCGGGCTAGCATGTGCAGCGTAGAATTCCAGCGCGTAGGGACATCACACAGCAAGCGATGGTGGGGGAGATTGAAGCGCTCCTGCATCTTGGCGAGTGCCCCCGAAGCAGTACTGGAATTTCTGCAATGTTTGGCCACTCGTCGCACCTTCAACAGAAGATCGGCCACGCCTGGGTATGTCCTCAGGAACCGCTGAACTACTAGGTTCATCACGTGCGCCAGGCAAGGGATGTGTGTCAGCTTAGCCAACCTTAAAGCGCGAATGAGATTACTCCCATTATCACACACAACCATGCCCGGTTTCAGGTCCAGCGGTGCCAGCCACAAATCCGTCTGTTCCTTTATTCCCCTCCAAATTTCCTCCCCTGTGTGCTGCTTATCCCCAAGGCAGATCAGCTTCAGCAACGCTTGCTGACGCATGCCAACAGCTGTGCTGCACTGCTTCCACGATCCTACTGCTGTTGGGTTAGCGTTTCCGGATGAGGTACAGCTTTGAGATGCGTTGGAGGAGAAGGAGTCAGAGAGGTAGGTGCTGCTGTTGTTATCCAGTGGGAGGGACGGCGGTGCAGCTGTTTGCGGCGTGGGCAACACCCGCGCCGTAGCAGGTGAGGAATCGCTGCCAGGCTCCACAAGGTTCACCCAGTGCGCGGTAAGGGAGATGTATCGACCCTGGCCGAACGCACTCGTCCAGGTGTCAGTGGTGAGGTGAACCTTGCAGGCAACGGCATTCTTCAAGCTTCGGGTTATTTTGCTGACCACGTGCTCATGCAACTCAGGCACTGCAGAGTGCGCAAAGTGGTAGCGGCTGGGAACCACGTAACGTGGGATGGCCACTGACATCATGCCCTTGAAGCTGTTTGTCTCCACCACTCGATATGGCAGCATTTCGCAGGCCAGAAGCTTGGCTATGCTGGCTGTTACTGCCACGGCCCGGGGGTCATTTGCTGGCAATTTCCTCTTGCGCTCAAACATCTCCGACACAGACAACTGAACCGTAGCGCTGCACACGGAAGGGCTGTTGGTTGTTGTGTTTGATGAACACTGGGAGACCTCAAGAGCACTACTCCGGAAAGTGACAGCGTCAGCGTCACTTGTTTGTGAATGTTGTGAACCACGCAATGGCTGGGCTACTGCTGCTGCTGAGGCGGGTCTGGTGGTGAGTCTGGTGAACCCAAGGGAGGCAGTGTTGCTGGTACCCTGTCCTGCCGCGTTTGCCCACAGAGTGGGATGTTTGGATAGCATGTGGCGGCTCATGCTGGTGGTGGAGAGGTTGTTAATACTTTTCCCCCTGCTCAGGCGGGTCTTGCACACCTTGCAAATCGCCATGGTAACATCCTCAGTGCAGTCTTCAAAGAAAGCCCAGACTTTGGAGCACCTGCTTTGCTGGCGATTTCTGTTTGCTCCTCTTTTGCCTCTCACTTGAACTTCCACGCTTGTAGTGCCTGAAATTGCGCGCCGCCTACCTTGTGGCACAAGGCGAACTCGTGCAGCAGTGGGTTCTTCAACAGACTCATCTGTGCTGCTGCTACGACGGTGATGTTCTCGTTCACAAACAAAATCTGGGTCTCTGTCCACATTGTCCATACCCTCCTCTTCCATCTCCTGAAACTCGTCATATGTCATTGTGGGGGGCCGCCGCCGTGGAGTAGAGCTCCCCAGAACAACCTCTGCGCAGCTCACTCCAACGTCGTCTTCCAGATCTTGTCGGCCGACCTCCTGCAATTGCAACCCCTCCTGCCCAACTTGCTCTGGGATTTGGGTTTCCGAGTCCTCCTCGGACTCGCCTTGTATTTCAGTGCGCGGTGCATTTCCCACAGTTAATGGTTGTGAATCCGGGCACAACATTTCTGGCTGTTCCTCCATTGACCTTTGAAAGGTGGAAGTTTGTTGGGCTGGGAATAGCTCCTGCGAATACCCCATTGTGTCCTGAGGTAATTCATTGGACTGGTTATCTGGCAGTTGTGTGCGTGGTGTCGCTGCCGGTTGTGTCAGCTTTGTGCCCACTGGCTCCTTGTAACTGGCTGAGGACTCGGACCTCGTGCGTGATGTGCTGGTGCTGCTTAACCCACTGCTGGACGCTTGAGAGGTCATCCAAGTAATTATCTGGTCCTGTTCTTTTGGATTTGTGAGGGTTGTTGTCCTGGACAACATGGGCGGTATTGAGTGGGTTTTCTTGGGTGCTCCCCTGTGGCCTGTACGTGAACCGTCAGGGGAAACACCTCTTCCCTTGCCCCTCCCTCTTTCACCGGATTTCTTCCTCATTTCACTTATCCTTAAAGTACACGCTGACTGGCAGCAGTACAGTGGCAGTACAGAAATGCTATACAGTACCACTATTCCCAGCAGCGACACAGAGCACAATGCTATACAGTGGCGGGTGAGCGGTGTACCACTATTCCCAGCAGCGACACAGAGCACAATGCTATACAGTGGCGGGTGAGTGGTGTACCACTATTCCCAGCAGCGACACAGAGCACAATGCTATACAGTGGCGGGTGAGCGGTGTACTACTATTCCCAGCAGACACAGAGTGGCAGTAAACAGAATGCTATATAGTGTGGCTGAGCGAGGTACACAGAGTGGCAGTAAACAGAATGCTATATAGTGTGGCTGAGCGAGCGGTGTACTACTATTCCCAGCAGACACAGAACAGTAAACAGAATGCTATATAGTGTGGCTGAGCGGTGTACCACTATTCCCAGCAGCGACACAGAGCACAATGCTATACAGTGGCGGGTGAGCGGTGTACCACTATTCCCAGCAGCGACACAGAGCACAATGCTATACAGTGGCGGGTGAGCAGTGTACCACTATTCCCAGCAGCGACACAGAGCACAATGCTATACAGTGGCGGGTGAGCGGTGTACCACTATTCCCAGCAGCGACACAGAGCACAATGCTATACAGTGGCAGGTGAGCGGTGTACCACTATTCCCAGCAGCGACACAGAGCACCATGCTATACAGTGGCGGGTGAGCGGTGTACTACTATTCCCAGCAGACACAGAGTGGCAGTAAACAGAATGCTATATAGTGTGGCTGAGCGAGGTACACAGAGTGGCAGTAAACAGAATGCTATATAGTGTGGCTGAGCGAGCAGTGTACTACTATTCCCAGCAGACACAGAACAGTAAACAGAATGCTATATAGTGTGGCTGAGCGGTGTACCACTATTCCCAGCAGCGACACAGAGCACAATGCTATACAGTGGCGGGTGAGCGGTGTACCACTATTCCCAGCAGCGACACAGAGCACAATGCTATACAGTGGCGGGTGAGCGGTGTACCACTATTCCCAGCAGCGACACAGAGCACAATGCTATACAGTGGCGGGTGAGCGGTGTACCACTATTCCCAGCAGCGACACAGAGCACAATGCTATACAGTGGCGGGTGAGCGTTGTACTACTATTCCCAGCAGACACAGAGTGGCAGTAAACAGAGTGCTATATAGTGTGGCTGAGCGAGGTACACAGAGTGGCAGTAAACAGAATGCTATATAGTGTGGCTGAGCGAGCGGTGTACTACTATTCCCAGCAGACACAGAACAGTAAACAGAATGCTATATAGTGTGGCTGAGCGAGGTACACAGAGTGGCAGTAAACAGAATGCTATATAGTGTGGCTGAGCGAGCGGTGTACTACTATTCCCAGCAGACACAGAACAGTAAACAGAATGCTATATAGTGTGGCTGAGCGAGGTACACAGAGTGGCAGTAAACAGAATGCTATATAGTGTGGCTGAGCGAGCGGTGTACTACTATTCCCAGCAGACACAGAACAGTAAACAGAATGCTATATAGTGTGGCTGAGCGAGGTACACAGAGTGGCAGTAAACAGAATGCTATATAGTGTGGCTGAGCGAGCGGTGTACTACTATTCCCAGCAGACACAGAACAGTAAACAGAATGCTATATAGTGTGGCTGAGCGAGGTACACAGAGTGGCAGTAAACAGAATGCTATATAGTGTGGCTGAGCGAGCGGTGTACTACTGTTCCCAGCAGCGACACACAATGACTGGGGGGACCCTGGCTAGCGTGGCTGGAGCGCGAACTACCCTGCCTGCCTACCCAAAGCTAAACCCACAGACAAATGGCGGAGAAATGACGTGGATCGGGTATTTATTTACCCGAACCACGTGACCCGTTCGGCCAATCACAGCGCCGAACGGTTTGGCCGAACACCATCAGGTGTTCGGCCGAACTCGAACATCACCCGAACAGGGTGATGTTCTGCAGAACCCGAACAGTGGCGAACACTGTTCGTCCAACACTAGTCTATGGTAGCGCCGGCCCTGTTGGTTAGTGTAAGAATGAAGGGGAAACCTTGGCTGTAAATCCTCGCTTTTGGGACCCCAAGATTCCACCTTGAACTCTCCCCCCCCCCCCGGTATATTTTCATTGGCCCGGGAAATGCATGAATAAGGGTGCATACACACATCTGTCTTTATTACCTCCATGTAGTATGAGGACCAATACTATGAGCAGATTGTGTAGGTAACCTTTTCACTACATAGAAACAGTAAAATTGGCCAGTAATTGGCCCATCATAGTTGAAAGTGTGTATGCACCCTAAAGCCTCATAGATACATATGAGGCACATCACCGGAGAAGGATCAGGACTCAGGTGACAGTGCAGCACCTAGGGTTTACGTATGCATTGCTAGTCTCCAGGCTAGCTACACATTCTGTTATTATGCGGGGGAGGGGCATGCAGGATGGCACACAGCAGGCAGTGAATGGGCAGAACAATATGCCAGGTGGATCATGTCTGGGGTCATCGGGCAGCTGTACATGTGCCAGATTCCAGCTTAAAGGGGACCCAAATTGAAAATACAAGATTTCAGAAATAAAATCTATTTTCTAAATTATAATAATAAATAGCAGCCTTTTTTCAGCTGCATGATGACAAATATAAAATATTTTACATTTATTGGAGGAACCCCGCCCTTCCTTTCATATTGCCGGGACAGAATCCGGCAGACTGGTGGAGTAGGAGGTGTCTGGCAATGGAGGAATTGCTAATGGCTGCCACCTGTATAACCCTAGTTATGGAGAGAGGAGGGTGAAAAGCATGCACTGAAATGCTCATAGGCTTGAAGGAGTGTTTATTTATCTTTGTATGTGTCAGAGTGGTGCAACTAAATATTTTGAATTAAAAAAATGTTTGGTTTGGGTCCACTTTAATCAAGGAGGACAACAGCTGCTGAGAACAAGACTGAGATTGAATGTGTGTTGCTAGTATTTATTTAACCACTTACCGACCGCCCACAGCCGATGGGCGGCGGCAAGGCCAAGGCCCAAACGACCGCAATACGCCCATCGGCGGCGGGCGTGTTTATGCGGCGATCGTGTTTATGCGGCTCCACCCCCTTGCGCAGTAACCCGCCAGCCATTGGGAAGCGCCGGCGGGTTACTAGCTGACAGATCGCAGCATACAAAGTGAATAATACGCTTTGTAATGTATACAAAGCGTATTATACAGGCTGCCTCCTGCCCTGGTGGTCCCAGTGATCGAGGGACCACCAGGGCAGGCTGCAGCCACGCAGGTAAGCACCAAAGCAAACTGATCTCCTCCTCCCCCTTCCCTCTGATTGCCCACAGCACCCCTCAGACCCCCCCCCCCCTGCCCACCCCTCAGACCCCTGTTTGCACCCAATCACCCCCCTAATCACCCATCGATCACTCCCTGTCACTATCTGTCAGCGCTGTTTTTAGGATTAGCTCCTAAACTTCCCCCTGGGGGCTCCTGATCACCCCCCCCCCACACTCTCAGATCCTCCCCAGCCCCCCCCCCCCCCTGTGTACTGTATACATCTACCCTCCCCTGTAATCACCTGTCAATCACCTGTCAATCACCCATCAATCACCCGTCAATCACCACCTGTCACTGCCACCTATCAGATCAGACCCTAACCTGCCTCTTACGGGCATCTGATCACCCACCCACACCATCAGATTGCCCGCAGATCCACCCTCAGATCACCTCCAAAGTGCATTGTTTACATCTGTTCTGCCATCTAATCACCCACTGATCACTCATCAATCACCCATCAATCACCCCCTGTCACCACCTGTCACTGCTACCCATCAGATCAGACCCCCTATCTGCCTCTAGGGCACCCAATCACCCGCCCACACCCTCAGAACGACCTCAGACCCCCCCCCCCAGACCTCCCTCCCTGTGTACTGTATACATCTGATGGTGTAATGGTTAAGGGCTCTGCCTCTGACACAGGAGGCCAGGGTTCGAATCTCGGCTCTGCCTGTTCAGTAAGCCAGCACTAATTCAGTAGGAGACCTTTGGCAAGTCTCCCTTACACTGCTACTGTCAATAGAGCGCGCCCTAGTGGCTGCTGCTCTGCTCTGGCGCTTTGAGTCCGCAAGGAGAAAAGCGCAATATAAATGTTATTTGTCTTGTCTATCTATTCTCCCCTGTAATCACCTGTCAATCGCCCGTCAATCACCCCATCACCACAGGGCCGGTTCTAGACAGGCACATATGAGGGGGCAGACAGAAATTTGGAGGGGGCATACAAAAACCCTGCGGCGCGCCAAAAAATGGGCGTGGCCATGCAGCAGACTGTGGGCGTGGTCATGGGTGGGGCCAAATAAACATGTCATGACCTTACAGTGGTGTTAAAGGACTTCCGAGGCCAAAAACAAGAAAATGACACTATACCTTTTTAATATCTGAATCCACAGAGGACGTCCAGCGCGTCCTCCGCACCGTTCCGCCGTCATTGCAGCCCTTTTCGGTGCGGAGGACGCGCTGGACGTCCTCCATGGATTCTGATAATAAAAAGGTATAGTGTCATTTTCTTCTTTTTGGCCTCGGAAGTCCTTTAAAGGTCTGCCAGGGAAGTTTGAGCTCTGCTCTTTTTAGCACAAATACAGCTCTGCGCACTGCAGATTATTGAAAAAAATGTTCTCAGGTGTAACACAGAAATACTTTTCGTCAAATGCTAATATGCTGATATTGCGTGTTTTTTTCTACCACAAATACAGTTCTGCGCACTGCAGATTATCAAAAAAATGTTCTCAGGTGTAACACAGAAATAATTTTCTTCAAATGCTAATATACTGATATATTGCGTGGGTTTTTTTGCACAAATACAGTGCTGTGCACTGAGGGCCTGAGGCGGCGGCAGATGGCAAAGAACGCACACAAAATAAATGAGGCAATCTGAGCGATTGATTTGCCAGCAAGGCTGCAGTGCACTCTGGCAGTGACACTGATTGACTGACAGCCTTAAATGAGGCAATTATCTGATTGATTTGCCAGCCAGGCTGACTATTGGACTGGCAACTGAACTGGCACTGTGGCACAGCACACACAAAATTATTGATTTGCCAATGCAACTGGTCTGGCACTGGCAGGCACAGCACACAGACAGTGTCTGGTGAGGCGGGTGGCAGATGGCGGGACCGGGTAGAAAAACTGTCAGCACGTCTACTCTCTCTGAGAGGAGTCTCAGCTCTGACGCAGGCACAGTGGCGGGAGCGGGACCTTAAGAAGCCGCCCTGCATAGAGGAGGAGTCGACTCTTTCAGAGGAGGAGAATTCCTCTTTCTCTGAGAGAGTCGACTCCTCCTCTATGCGGGGTGGCTCTTACGGTCGCCACTGCCTGCGTCACAGCAGAGACTCGTCTCGGAGAGCCGTCCGAGGAAGAAGCGGTCATGTGACTGATCACATGACCGCTCTGCGCTCCACACCACGGACCAGGAAGCAGCCAGCGGCATAGCGAGAGCGGCTCTGATTTGAGGGGGCAGTGAGTCTGTTTGAGGGGGCTCTGCCCCCTCTCGCCCCCCCCTAAAGCCGGCCCTGCATCACCACCTGTCACTGCCTCCCATCAGATCAGACCCTAACCTGCCTCTAAAGGCCCATACACACGGGGTACGGCCGTCGCCGCAACACGTGGCACGCGCATGTTGCGGCGACAGGTCGCCCGTGTGTATAACGCGCGCGCCCCGAACCGTCGCCCGTCGGAGCTGTCGCCAGGCGATTGACATGTTCAATCGCCGGCTACAGCTGTCGCCGCAACTTCGCCGGAACTGTCGCTAGTCCCGCGTGAGTACGTGGGCTAGCGACAGGAGACCTACGCCAGTGAATGGAGCATCCGGCCGGGGGATGCTCCATTCACAAACAGCTTCCGCCGCGTCTCTGCCTTTCTGGCGAGACGTGTGGGGAGCTGTCGCCGGCAGGGAGCTGTCCTCTGATGAAGCAAGGTTAACCCTTGCGAAACAGCTGTCAGACAACTTTCCTCCCCCCACTGCTGTAACCTGTGTGTCGACCCGGTCACAATAAAGGGTATTTTTATGCAGCAGTGCCCTTCTCTCTTCCTTGATTGACTTGGACTTTGCACTGCTTGGGAGCACGCTGCAGGTAAGCCCAGTGTGACCTAACATCCATCCCTGCCGCATTTAGTGCCAGTTTTTGTTCTCCTTTTATTTGAAAATCCATTCACAAACAGCTTCCGCCGCGTCTCTGCCTTTCTGGCGAGACGTGTGGGGAGCTGTCGCCGGCAGGGAGCTGTCGCTCCCTGTTCGCGTGCGCGCATGCTACGGGGGACAATTGTCCCCCGTGAGTATGTAGCTTTACGGGCATCTGATCACCCACCCACACCATCAGATCGCCCGCAGACACACCCTCAGATCACCTCCAAAGTGCATTGTTTACATCTGTTCTGCCATCTAATCACCCACTGATCACCCATCAATCACCCCCTGTCACCACCTGTCACTGCTACCCATCAGATCAAACCCCTATCTGCCCCTAGGGCACCCAATCACCCGCCCACACCCTCAGAACGACCTAAGACCCCCCCAGACCCCCCCCCCCCCCCGTGTACTGTATACATCTATTCTCCCTTGTAATCACCTGTCAATCACCTGTCAATCACCCCGTCACCACCTGCCACTGCCTCCCATCAGATCAGACCCTAACCTGCCTCTTACGGGCATCTGATCACCCTCCCACACCATCAGATCGCCCGCAGACCCACCCTCAGATCACATCTAAAGTGCATTGTTTACATCTGTTCTGCCATCTAATCACCCACTGATCACCCATCAACCACCCCCTGTCACCACCTGTCACTTCTACCCATCAGATCAGACCCTAATCTGCCCCTTGGGCACCCAATCACCCGCCCACACCCTCAGAACACCCTCAGACCCCAGCCCTGATCACCTCGCCAGTGCATTGCTTGCACCCATCAATCACCTCCTGTCACCACCTCTCACCCCCTAGCACACCAACCCATCAGATCAGGCCTTAATTTGCCCCGTGTGGGCTCCTAATCACTCGGCCAAACCCTCAGATTCCCCTCAGACCCCCTTCCGATCACCTCCCCAGTGCATTGATTGCATCTATTTTCCCCTCTTATCACCCCCTGAGACACCCATCAATCACATGCCCATGTTCTCTGCTGCCATGTCCAGGTCCCGATTTGAGAACATCCTGTGCTTCCTGCACTTCAGTGCCAATACAACCTGTCATCTAAGAGGCCACCCTGCTTATGACCGGTTCCTCAAAATTCGCCCTCTCATAGACCACCTGTTATCAAAATTTGCAGATGCTTATACCCCTGAACAGTCATTTTGAGGCATTTGGTTTCCAGACTACTCACGGTTTTGGGCCCCTAAAATGCCAGGGCGGTATAGGAACCCCACAAGTGACCCCATTTTAGAAAAAAGACACCCCAAGGTATTTTGTTAGGTGTATGATGAGTTCATAGAAGATTTTATTTTTTGTCACAAGTTAGCGGAAATTGATATTTATTGTTTTTTTTTCACAAAGTGTCAATTTCCGCTAACTTGTGACAAAAAAAAATCTTCTATGAACTCACCATACTCCTAACAGAATACATTGGGGTGTCTTCTTTCTAAAATGGGGTCACTTGTGGGGTTCCTATACTGCCCTGGCATTTTAGGGGCCCTAAACCGTGAGGAGTAGTCTAGAAAACAAATGCCTCAAAATGACCTGTGAATAGGACGTTGGGCCCCTTAGCGCAGTTAGGATGCAAAAAAGTGCCACACATGTGGTATCGCTGTACTCAGGAGAAGTAGTATAATGTGTTTTGGGGTGTATTTTTACACATACCCATACTGGGTGGGAGAAATCTCTCTGTAAATGGACAATTGGACAATGGACAATGGGTATATGTAAAAATACACCCCAAAACACATTATACTACTTCTCCTGAGTACGGCGGTACCACATGTGTGGCACTTTTTTGCACCCCAACTGCACTAAGGGGCCCAAAGTCCAATGAGTAACTTTAGGATTTCACAGGTCATTTTGAGACATTTGGTTTCAAAACTACTCCTCACGGTTTAGGGCCCCTAAAATGCCAGGGCAGTATAGGAACCCCACAAATGACCCCATTTTAGAAAGAAGACACCCCAAGGTATTCCGTACGGAGTATGGTGAGTTCATAGAAGATTTTATTTTTTGTCACAAGTTAGCGGAAAATTACACTTTGTGAAATACCTTGGGGTGTCTTCTTTCTAAAATGGGGTCATTTGTGGGGTTCCTATACTGCCCTGTCATTTGAGGGGCCCTAAACCGTCAGGAGTAGTCTTGAAACCAAATGTCTCAAAATGACCTGTGAAATCCTAAAGGTACTCATTGGACTTTGGGCCCCTTAGCGCAGTTAGGGTGCAAAAAAGTGCCACATGTGGTGTCGCTGTACTCAGGAGAAGTAGTATAATGTGTTTTGGGGTGTATTTTTACAAATACCCATGCTGGGTGGGAGAAATCTCTGTAAATGCACAATTGTGTGTAAAAAAATCAAAACGTCATTTACAGAGATATTTCTCCCACCCAGCATGGGTGTAAAAATACACCCCAAAACACATTATACTACTTCTCCTGAGTATGGCAATACCACATGTGTGGCACTTTTTTGCAGCCTAACTGCGCTAAGGGGCCCAAAGTCCAATGAGCACCTTTAGGTTTTACAGGGGTGCTTACAATTTAGCACCCCCCAAAATGCCAGGACAGTAAACACACCTGACAATTGACCCCATTTTGAAAAGTAGACACTTCAAGGTATTCAGAGAGGAGCATAGTGAGTCCGTGGCAGATTTCATTTTTTTTTTTGTCACAAGTTAGCAGAAATGGAAACTTTTTTTTTGTCACAAAGTGTCATTTTCCGCTAACTTGTGACAAAAAAATAAAATCTTCTATGAACTCACCATGCCTCTCAGTGTATACTTTGGGATGTCTTCTTTCCAAAATGGGGTCATTTGGGGGGGTATTTATACTATCCTGGAATTTTAGCAACTCATGAAACATGACAGGGGGTCAGAAAAGTCAGAGATGCTTCAAAATGGGAAAATTCACTTTTGGCACCATAGTTTGTAAACGCTATAACTTTTACCCAAACCAATAAATATACACTGAATGTTTTTTTTTTAATCAAAGACATGTAGCACAATAAATTTGGACAAAAATGTATACAGAAATTTTACTTTATTTGACAAATTTTATCACAGAAAGTAAAAAAATAAATCATTTTTTGACAAAATTAATGTCTTTTTTGATGAATATAATAAAAACTAAAACTTGCAGCAGCAATCAAATATCACCAAAAGAAAGCTGTATTAGTGACAAGAAAAGGAGGTAAAATTCATTTAGATAGTAGGTTGTGTAACCGAGCAATAAACCGTGAATGCTGCAGTGGTCTGAATGGAAAAAAATGCTCTGGTCCTTAAGGGGCGAAAAGACTGTGGTCCTTAAGTGGTTAACGCATTGCACATGGGTGGTGTGTGTGTTTTCCTCATACGGTACTTGGGCCCTCTACCAAAAGCCTGAAAGTCTGAGGGTTCTGCAGAACATCCCTGTTCCTATGGGTGTGCAAATAGTACAATCGCACAGGGCGCCGGTTTGAGCGGCAGGAGGGGGCGCAGCAGCAGCAGGGGGAGCGTGCATAGTGTAGTTACAAATCACCTTCCGCAATCCCCCACAGGCTCTTCATTCTAGTAGTCCCTTGTGTTGGTAACAGCGCCCCCTGTGATGATGTCACAGCATGTCATCACAGGGGGCACTGTTACCAATGTGACAGACACCTGGGACAAGAAGAAAGAGGCTGCAGGGGATCGAGGAGGAAAGGTGAGTTGTAACTACACTATGCACGCTCCCCCTGCCGCTGCTGTACCCTCCCTCCTGCCACTTAATCTGGCGCCCTGGGCGATTGTACTATTTGCACGCCCATAGAAACGGGGCTGCTGTGCCTATACTGGAGGCACCTACCTAACTAACCTTTACTCGGGGCACCTACCTATCTAACCTATACTCAGGCATCTACCTAGCTAACCTATACTGCAGACACCTACCTATCTAACCTATACTGGGGGGAACCTACCTATCTAACTTATAGTGGGGGAACCTAACTATCTAACCTGTACTGGGGGCACCCACCGATCTAACCTATACTGGAGGCACCTACCTATCTAACCTATACTGGGGGAACCTACCAGTCTAGCCTATACTGGGGGAACCTACCTATCTAACCTATACTGGAGATACCTACCTTTCTAACCTATATTTAGGGGAACTACCTATCTAACCTATACTCGGGGCACCTACCTATCTAACCTATACTGGGGACAACTATACCAACTACCTGTATTACAGGCACCTACCTATCTAACCTATACTGGGGCACCTACCTATCTAACATATACTGGAGGCACCTACCTATCTAACCTATACTGGTGGCAACTAAACGGGCTACCCTATACTGGAATCAACTACCTAGCTAACCTTTACTGGGGGCATCTTTGCCTGGCTACCTATACTAGGGTGACGTATAGCTGGATAACTATACTGGGGGCCAGGCATGGGCTCAAATTCGGGTGTGGGTGATCCGGATAGTAGCTTTCCAGATTTCACCCAGTAATGCTGTGCGGGCTGGGCGGGGAGGTCAAGCTTACCTGTCTGACGTCTTTTTGTCCGTCCCTCGGTGCCTCCCAAGCTGAGAGGTTGCTTACCCGGCTCTTGGCATTCTACTGACAAGATCTTTCTTCATAGGTGGGCACCACTAGCTACTTAGTATTAGGTAGCCAGAGGTAAACTCAGTATTAAGGGGAACAGCTGGGCCAACCAGCACACTTGCGGTGTGGTTCGTTGGGGGTTTGTAGGTTCATGAAGGGCGAAGTCTAGCATGCCAAGACATCTGTGCCTATAGGCTCCTGTGATGTAAATCCGGGCCTGATTGGACCCCATGTCTAGTTAAACGAGCGGTACATGTTGTCTGAATGGATCTGGAAGTCCCACTGGACCAATCAGAGAATATGGTGATTTACCACGAGAATTGGAAAACCATGGAAATTTTTGGCCTATCAGAAGACTCGAAAATACTCGGTAGTATCCAAGACTTTTGATTGGCCTAGAATTACCATTTCTGAAATCCGATTTCCATTTAAAAAAATCTGCATTCTCTGATTGGTGGAATGCTTCTGAGGGCTGGGCTACAATTGGCTTAAAATTACAGAGTTGTGGTAAATTGGATTTCTGCATAAATCTTATTTACTGCTGCCGTTTCCGATCGGATAATCAGAAATTTTTATGATAATGGGCAAGGACTATATGCCTCCAGGACCATACTTCAACCACCCCACCGTAACACCCACATAGACAAACAAACAATTAAAACAGGCGGACTGCTTAGCTAGTTGGATAAATAGGCCAAAGCAGCCCTTCTTTATTTAAATCAACCAAATTAACAATTCTTATAAAGAACAACAAATTATAAACCAAATTGAGGTGAGGCATCCGGAGGCCTACCATTTTTCACCACCATGAAGTTATTTTTGGCAAAGCAGCCTGTCCGGCCCCCAGCCGTGGTCACCGGCTCGGGGACAGCTGCATGCCCCCACCCCTTCTGCAACAGCAGAGCTTTTCCTTTGGACACTAGGTGTTTTGCCCCGCGGCAAAACCCTCACGAAAAAACACACCATAAACTGACCTCCGGAGACCTCACCCCACCACAGAGAGCGTGCTTGACCTCCTTAAGCCCGCGATACCTCGACCAACTTGAGTGCTCTCTGAATGCCATCCTGCAGGCCCAGAGCCCACATATCAATACCCACCGCATTCAAATGAACACCGTAAGCTCTCAAGTACAAAATCGCATCGTCTTCCAGCTCCCTGTGATGAATCGCTAACCCCCCATTTCTTACCATAAACTGGGCAATGGCCCTGTTCACTTTTGGCCGTGCCTTGTTTATTTTGTCAACAGATCTGGCCAGTCTCCAAGATGTTCTGGCCACTATGTCGGACCACACCACTACCATGTCAGGGAACTCCCTCCTAAACCGCAACACATCAAACTTGATGTCTTGCTAGGGGTGCTCGGATGTGCCTCATCCACGAATTCGGCAATCCGCGTGGTTGCAAAAAAAAATCCGCATTCGGCCCCGCCGCATGCGGATTTTCGTCCACGTCCACGCAACCACGCGGATTTTCTGCCGTGAATGGCGTAATCACGCGTGGATTCCCGCCCGGAGGCGGAATTTCTTTTAACGTTAATAACAAAGCCCCCATACATGCTACAATCCCCCAAATTGCATGGCTTATCGAGGTGATAAGGGGCAACATAACTTTAACATAAAAAATTCCCAAAAAATTTTGTTTTTATTTTAATGGCTTTTAAAGACAAATCAACACTGTAAATGGGGCTATTAATTGGTAATACGTGGTTTTAAAAAGGGATATACGCGTTAAGCAATCAAAGAGGTGAAGGCGAGTTCCAATGGCACTTGGCGGCGAAGGTACCGCTGGAGGAGGATGAGTGGCTAACGCCAAAAAGGCCCCAGAGAGGTTTTTGTAAATTTTTTTTTTTTTTTGCAGCAATTAGCAATGACATCGCAGCAGAGTTGTCAGTGGACACGGGCAGTGTGAACGCAGAGTGCAGTGGTGGTAGCGACTGAGTCAGGAGAAGGACTATGCGGGCGGTCAGTTCAGCAGCACAGAAGGACCACGGCAACATACTGGTAGTAGTAGTAGCAGCACAGCGTCATAGTGCTGGCCAAAAAATTAAATGCACCCGGTGACCCGGGCAGTGATAACGCAGACAGAGTGCATTGGTGGTACCGTGGTAGCGACTGAGTCAGGAGGAGGAGGAGGACAAAGCGGGCGTTCAGTTCAGCAGCAGCAGCAGCACAGAAGGACCATGGCAACATACTGGTGGTAGTAGTAGCAGCACAGCGTCATAGTGCTGGCCAAAAAATTAAATGCACCCGGTGACCCGGGCAGTGATAACGCAGACAGAGTGCATGGTGGTACCGTGGTAGCGACTGAGTCAGGAGGAGGAGGAGGACAAAGCGGGCGTTCAGTTCAGCAGCAGCAGCAGCACAGAAGGACCATGGCAACATACTGGTGGTAGTAGTAGCAGCACAGCATCATAGTGCTGGCCAAAAAATCCCAGAAGTGGCTGAGGCAATTGAACTCCCTTTCCTCTCACCCCGCGAAACCCTGCCAGACATGTTGCTAGTAATGAATCACTGGATGCAGTGGGCACAGTACAAGGTCACTGAAGGATGCAGTGGGCACAGCAGTGGGCACTGGATATACAACTAGGTCACTGAAGGATGCAGTGGGCACAGTACAAGGTCACTGAAGGATGCAGTGGGCACAGCAGTGGGCACTGGATATACAACTAGGTCACTGAAGGATGCAGTGGGCACAGTACAAGGTCACAGAAGGATGCAGTGGGCACAGCAGTGGGCACTGGATATACAACTAGGTCACTGAAGGATGTGGTGGGCACAGTACAAGGTCACAGAAGGATGCAGTGGGTACAGCAGTGGGCACTGGATATACAACTAGGTCACTGAAGGATGCAGTGGGCACAGCAGTGGGCACTGGATATACAACTAGGTCACTGAAGGATGCAGTGGGCACAGCAGTGGGCACTGGATATACAACTAGGTCACTGAAGGATGCAGTGGGCACAGTACAAGGTCACTGAAGGATGCAGTGGGCACAGCAGTGGGCACTGGATATACAACTAGGTCACTGAAGGATGCAGTGGGCACAGCAGTGGGCACTGGATATACAACTAGGTCACTGAAGGATGCAGTGGGCACAGTACAAGGTCACTGAAGGATGCAGTGGGCACAGCAGTGGGCACTGGATATACAACTAGGTCACTGAATGATGCAGTGGGCACAGTACAAGGTCACTGAAGGATGCAGTGGGCACAGCAGTGGGCACTGGATATACAACTAGGTCACTGAAGGATGCAGTGGGCCCAGTACAAGGTCACTGAAGGATGCAGTGGGCACAGCAGTGGGCACTGGATATACAACTAGGTCACTGAAGGATGCAGTGGGCACACAAGGATGTTACACTGTGTAATGAGATGCTTATATGCCAGCGAGCGAGCAGTGGGCACTGGGCTCGGCACAAGGTCACTGACAGAATGAATGAACAGCGCTGGCAGAGAGTGGCGGCGCCGGCGGTGTGACTGGCTGCCTGCAAATAGTACAAGTGTATAACTGTCACTGGAATATACAAGTGAACACTGCAGCTGCACTAACCTGCCTGCCTGCCTGCACTCTACACACAGATAATCCCCACTCCCACTACACTGCAGCACTGAACCTGCCTGCACAGCACTACACACAGTTAAATAATCACTAGACTCCCACACTCCCACTACACTACACTGACTACAACTAACTACAGCAATCACTCACTGACTAGCTAACTGTGTACAGTATAAGAGCAGTGTTAGCAAAAAAAACGCTTTGTTTTTAACACAATAAATGCACTTGCTCAAACAACAATGGCCTGGAGATAATCCTCTCAGCACCACAGTCTAGCAAGGACAGAGCTTTTCCATCATGGCCGTCGCTTTATATTCAGGAGGGGAGGGCATAGCTCCCCTCCTGTGATTGGTTGCTAGGGCCTGGCTGGGGCCCTCTGATTGGCCTGCAATGTGTCACTTCCGCATAGTTTGACGCATTTCCGCTAACCACGACTTCAGCGCCGGGTTTCACGAGCGTGAATGCGGATTTCTGTCCGCATTCACGCGAAGCCGAAGCACATTTTCGTGGTTGAAAATCTATTCACGGCTTAGCGTGTCCGAGGCGGAATGCGTCAAAATGGTCGTGAATCCACGCGTAAGCGTGATCACGACCTGGCGGTGAGCACCACTGTGTCTTGCTTCAAACATCTCGCCGATCTGGCGGCCAAGTCATTGCCACCACCAGCACGTCCGGGGCCTGATCCAGTCTGGAGTACTTGTGAATTTCCGTCAACACTCTTGACCACAACATACCCGGAAACCCCAACCATCGTACCAACACTTTACCTCTTGGAAAGCCCAATTGACGGCCTTCAGGCCAGACGTCCGCTCTCCTGGCACCCCAAGCCACATAGGAATGTCCCAAAATCCAAACCAGTAGGGGTTTGGATTTTGATAAAGAAGAGGAAGGGGAAACAGAGGGGGAGGGGGGGAGGAGAAACGAGAAAAAAGGGGGGAAAAAACTCAGTAACTTGCACAGACATAACAAATGCAGCTTAACAACATAGTTCTTACACTAAATGCGGCCTGACCTAACCCGAAAACCTATTGGATTCCCACCGGCTGATGAGCTTCACCATCACACTACTTAGACCCCACCTGGCAGCCTCTGTGGCCGCCCCATTCCTGAAAGAATGGGAAGCAAACTGCTTCGCCGGTAAACCCAAACGGGTCAAACATGCCCGAAAAACAGCCACGAATTGGTACCGTGTGTAACAAACGCTGGAGAGGCAGCGGCGGTGAACAGCGCTACCACCGCAGCTGCCTCCAGCTCCCTGTTTAGCAATGTATCAGTGCCTCAGGCGTCTAGCACGCCAAGGACGGTCTGTCAGTTGCACATTGGGTTGCTTTGTCACGTGCGCGCGCGCACAGACAGGACCTTTATGCGGGGAGGAGGCGCGTCAGCTGAACGGCCGGTCGGCTGACGTCAGAGGAGACGTTCGTCGCTCCTCATTGGTTGATAGGAGGGGGCGTGCCTGAAGGGTCTCCTCTGCTTCAAAAGCCTAGCTGAGTCAAACTTGTCTGCTATTGTGAATACTCTGTGTTAGCGCTCAGACCTTTAGATAGTTCCGGTGTGCATTGGCGTAGCTAAGGAGCAGTGGGCCCCGATGCAAGTTTTACAATGGGGCCCCCCCAAGCACTCTATACGTAACAATTGATACGGCGCACCAAAACCTGCCAAGGGCAACTACAGTTTCAGAGGTGCAAGAAAAGGATGGGGAACAGCTTGTTAATGATTACCACTATTCAAAGTATCTATAGAAGTAATTATTATGAGCACAGGACCAATAGAGAGCTAATACTGTAGTTGAGGGAGGGCCCTTCGGGGCCCCTCTGGCCCAAGGGCCCCAATGCGGTCGCTACCTCTGCAACCCCTATTGCTACGCCCCTGCCGGTGTGCTTTGATCCGGGGTGGAAACCGAGGATTTCACACAAGATAGGAATTGTTGATAGCCTTAAAGATTTACATTACTGTGTTATTATTTGTATATGACTCTGGCTCATTCTGACTACTCTCTTGCTTAAGTGACTTTGTACCTCTGCCCATCTGATCCTGTTGCCGACTCTTCTTGCTTAACCTTTCTGTCTCTGCCTCCTGATTTTGTACTGTCTCTGTCTGTCTGTTGCCGAACCCGATCTGTCTGACTCCTCTACTCTCACCAGAGGGCCCTTGACTCTGGTGAGGGCACTGTACTATTAGTACCCACCAGCTCCTCTGGTGAGGTATTGCCAAAGCTATTAGTACTACTGTAACCTATCCTGATCTGTCTGATCACTCTTCTCCCACCAGAGGGCCCTTGACTCTGGTGAGAGATATCGTACTGAGGTATTGCCTATACTTTCAATACTACTGTCGCACCAATCACTCATTGTTATTGTTGTCACATCAGCTTGTTATATACCAGCATTATAGGTGATTCTGCAGATCACCATATAATCAGGTATATATCTGCATTATAGGTGATACTGCAGATCACCTATAATCATAATTCTGTTCTTTGCTGACACAAATAGTTACAGAACAGCAGACCAAAATGTCTATGGACGCACTGTGTAACCAGGTTGGGGCCTTGACCACAGCAGTGGATAGGTTAACCGTTTTGGTCAATACCCAACAGACTAAGATCACCCAGCTGTCTGGAGCGGTTCGCACCCTCCAGACTGCAACTGGACCAGTGCAGTCCCCTCCAGTTATAGAGCCTAGAATGCCCATGCCAGGGGAATTTTCAGGGCACACTTCTGATTTTCAGAATTTCAGGAACCATTCTTACTTTGAGATGAGACCTGTCTCATCAGGGACTGAGAGTCAGAGGGTAACGTTCATTAAAACACTTCTATCAGGGGATTCACAGACATGGGCCTACAGTCTTCCTTCTGGTCATGAGGCTTTATCTTCTGTACAGAATTTTTTCAACTCAATGGCTATCATATACGACGATCCAGATATCGCAGTCACTGCTGAAAGGAAACTTAAACATCTCAGGCAGGGACATAACACCGCAGAGACCTATGCTGCAGAGTTTAGACGGTGGGCAGTATCGGCTAGGTGGGGACAGTTTGCTTTATTAGACTGTTTTTTATCTGGGTTATCCTACCCCATTGTGGATGTAATGCTAAGTCACCCTGAACCCAAGACTGTTGATGATGCAACCTCACTTGCAGTAAGAATAGATCGCCGTATTTGTTATCAGAGGCAAGCTCGTGGTAAACGCCCTGTGAGGTCTGTTCCTATCATCTCTCCTACCCCTTCTCTTCCTCAGGATGAGCCGATGCAGATCGGACATTCTAAATTGTCAGAGGTTGAGAGAAATCAGAGATTGTTAAAAGGGCTCTGTGTAACAAAGTGTTAGCAGAATATCAGGTCTCTGATTATGTGGTGATCTGCAGTATCACCAATAATACGGATACTATATCTGATTATATGGTGATCTGCAGAATCACCAATAATACAGAAATAGTTAGCAATGGCGTGTAAGACGTGACAAAGTCACTGCTTTATTGCACGAGTGTAGTGATTGGTGCAAACAGTAGTACACTGATAGGAGATCAGCGGTAACCTCACCAGTGGCGAGGGCCCACTGGTGAGAGAGCAGTCAGACAGGCAGGGACAACAACAGTACGGACAGATATGGTACAAAATCGGCAGACACTTCCGGTTCCGGCGCCTCATGGAGTAGCCGCATTTTCCGGAGCTCCGCTCCCCCGCCTCATAATCTGCATCCATCTGGGTACCTGGCTGCTTGATTCACCCCCGCATCGAAGGAATCCTACTCTGGGACAATCTCCCTTACTTGCTATGGATAAATTTGTGGCTAAAGCCCCACGCTCATCTCGGCTGGCCAAATCCCAAGATCGAGTCGTCACACGTGCCACCGCCCCAGCTATAGACCAAGACTCTGCAGGCGAGGAAGACATCGTGGACGATATGGAAGGTAGGCCGACTCCATTGGACTCTAAAAAACTAGCTGCAGAAGTAGCAGCACATTTGCAGAAAGATGTGACCGCCATTTTAGCCAAAACAATTGATGCGCACATGGCGCCGATCACGGCACAGCTCTCACAACATGCTGCCCACCTTGCAGACATAGACCAGAATTATAGTTCTCTACAGGAAAAGTTCGACTCACTACAGGCCAAAGCTAACTTATCTGACAAGAAACATGAATTATGGCCGATCGGATCGAAGATTTAGAGAATAGGTCTCGACGTAACAACTTAAAGTTTGTCGGCCTACCTGAATCTTTCAAGCCTGAAGAGTTGGCGGAAATATGCTCTGACGCCATACCTGATGCTCTTGGACTGCCTGGGCCTTTTCGAGTCGAGCGAGCACACCGACTGGGTCCCTTCAAACGTGAATTCAACCGCCCGAGGGTGGTTATCGCCCGTTACCTGGACTTTGCGGAAAAGGCACAAGTTTTAAAAGCCTTCCGTGCAAAAAAATCACTTCAAGTACACGGCCACAAGCTCCTGGTGTTTGCAGACTATTCAGCGGAAGTGGCTAAAGCAAGAAAAGAATTCGGCCCGGCCTGTCAACTTTTATTTAAAAAGAAGATACGTTTAGCTCTGATTTATCTGGCAACCCTGAAGATATTTCCAAGTGATGCCTCGGCAGAATCTTTTTCAACGCCATCTGCGGCCCTTTCCTTTGTCAAGTCGCTTGCAGACGAATCTTCCAAGCAACCAGAGGACTCTGATAATCGTCCTCTAAGCCCACGAGACCGGGACCAGGAGCAAGAAGGACCATCCTCAAAATCCCCGCGTACACAAGAAAATGCAGAAGAACATTAATCTCAAGCGGGAAGTGACTGGGCCTGAGCGGGGGGCCTCGGTAGCAGCTAGGACATTGACAATCCTCTATTGTATATCTGCAGGATCCGGTGACTATAAAAGTTTTTACTAATGAAGAATATGCTATATTAGTCGTATCACCTTCAAGAAAGCACCCGTACATATTAATCTAATTAGTGTCAGACATCTGATTTACTTAGGGTGCAGCGTAGTTGAAATGACTCTTTCCTGCAGAGGATGCTATACGCTTACGTATATAGATTCATCGAACTTTACATTGTTCACTTAATAGTTTCATTAATATGTTGGGGGTGGGGGAGCGGGCTGTTGGGGAAACAGAAACTATAAAAGCTGTCATATAAGGGAGCGGTTTGCCATGGCCCGGGGTGTAGTCTCGCAACAGTTACTCCGACTATTTTACTTATACTACTTCTTTTTTCTATTGAGTCGGGGTGTGTGGGCTGCACCCGGGGCCATTGCGAGATAAGGCTCTCGACGTTTAATGAGGTTACTGTCTAGGTGTGTGTGGTGGACATCACTGGTCCTAGATTGTAGGGAGTTTGTCAGAAACTGTACAGTTTGTGCCAGGAATAAGCCATCCAGGCAGGCTCCTGTGGGTACCCTTCAGTCTTTGCCAGTACCTAAAGAACCATGGACCCATTTGTCCATGGATTTTGTGGGCGAACTCGCCAGGTCCAATGGGAAAACAGTCATCTGGGTGGTAGTCAACAGGTTCAGCAAAATGGCTCACTTTATTCCACTGGACAGACTCCCCTCTGCCCAGGAACTGGCAGATCTCTTCATTCAACACATTTTCCGCTTACATGGCATACCAGAAAATGTGGTGTCAGATAGGGGAGTCCAGTTTGTGTCCAAGTTCTGGTGTAACGATTGGTGTAGCAACACAGACGTCTGATTATTGTGTGATCTGCAGAATCACCAATAATACAAGTATAGCTAACAGATATACTGAGTGTATAGTGCTTGGTGCAACGGTACTGAATAGTTTTACAAGACCTCACCAGAGGAGCTGGTGGGTACTATCAGAAGCACCTCACCAGTGACAAGGGCTCACTGGTGAGTAGAGTGGTCAGACAGGCTAGGATCGGTAACAGACAGGCAGAGACAGTACAAAATCGGCAGGCAAGAGGGTAGTGATATTTAGGCAGAGTCAGCAACAGAATCAGATGGGCAGAAGTACAGAATCGATAAGCAAGAGCAAAGTCAGAAGTGAGCCAGAGTCATACACAGATAAATACAGTCTTCAATGAATTATAATTATAGCTATCAAAGGTCTGAGCACTAACACAAAGTATTCACGACAGCAGACAGTTTGCAAGTGAACACCGAAGGCTTAAGAAGCAGAGGAGACCCTGCAGCCGCGCCCACTCCCATCAACCAATCAGAAGCACCGCGAGTCTCCCCTGACGTCAGCCGACCGGCAGGTCAGCTGACGCGCCTCCTCCCAGCATAAAGGTACTGTCTATGCGCGCGCGCGCGTGACACAGCAACCCTATGAGCCACTGACAAGCCCGTCCTCGGCATGCTACACGCCGGAGGAACAGGCGAACTGCCGACAAGGCAACGAAAGCAGCTGCGGAGGCACTCTGACTGCCCGCAGCTGCATCTCCTGAGAACCTTACATTACCCCCCCCTTGAAGCATGGACTCCGGACACGGTCCACCTGGTCTCTCAGGATGCAATTCATGAAACTTGTTCTTAAGTTCCTCCACATGCATGCGATGACCTGGCACCCAAGATCTCTCTTCGGGTCCATACCCCTTCCAGTGAACAAGGTATTGTATGGAATTCTGCACTACGCTAGAGTCCAAAATCTGTTCAATCTCATACTCAGGTTCCCCATCAATGACTACAGGGGGGAGGGGGGGGGGAGAAGAATCCACATGCACAGCGGCCTTCAGCAGGGACACATGGAAAGACTTAACACCGCTCATACTGGACGGAAGTGAAACGACATATGTGACACTATTAATCTTTTTGGACACAGGGTATGGACCTGGGGCCCAGTTTTGCAGAGGGCTGTTTCAAAGCCAAATGTCGAGTAGACACCCACACCATGTCACCTGGTATAAAGTCCCACTCTACAGACCGTCTCCTATCTGCCTGTTTTTTCTGGGTCAAGAAGGCCTTCTCTTGATTCCTTTTGACCATAACCCAGATCTCCTTTAATGTTCCCTGCCACTCCTCCAGAGCCGGTAAAGGAGACGACACCACAGGCAGTGGAGAGAATTTAGGTGATCTCCCCGTAACTACTTGGAACGGGGAGAAACCCGAGGAGGTACTCTTCAAATTATTATGCGCAAATTCTGCGAAAGGTAGACATTTTACCCAATCCATCTGGGCATCTGCCACATAGCACCTTAGAAACTGTTCCAGGGACTGGTTAACCCTTTCAGTCTGCCCATTCGTCTGTGGGAGGAGAATGATAGATTCATACCCAAATGATGACAAAAGGCCCTCCAGAACTTGGAGACGATCTGGACTCCCCTATCTGACACCACATTCTCCGGGATACCATGCAATCGGAAAATGTGGTGGATGAAGAGTCCTGCCAGTTTTTGTGCAGAGGGGAGTCCGTCCAAAGGAATGAAATGGGCCATTTTGCTGAACCTATCGACTACCACCCATATGATACACAAAGTCCATAGACAGGTGCGTCCATGGCTGCTCAGGCACCGGTAGTGACTGTAGGGTACCCACAGGAGCTCGTCTGGATGGCTTACTCCTGGCACAGACAGAACAATTTCCAACAAAATCCTTACAGTCAGAAACAATAGAGGGCCACCAGACACATCTGTCCAGTAACTCCTGCCTTCGGGCAAACCCTGGGTGACCGGCATTTTTATGGGAATGAAACATATGAAGAATCTTTAATCTGAACTGAAGTGGCACAAACAGAACCCCATCTGGCCTCCCTTCCGGAATCTCCTGCTGAAATGGGCTCAGAATAGATGCCCAAGCCTTCCAGGTCTCAGTAACAGTGCAGTCAGAGGACTGAGTAGACAATTCCTCCACTTGAATCTCGGTAGCACCTATTGTGACTTTCTTCAAACAATGATGACGACAATAGGAGGACCAGCTTAACAATTGTCTGGAACTCCAGTCAATCTGAGGGGAGTGCTTTTTAAGCCACTGCATACCGAGGATCACAGTGGAAGTAGACATTTTGAGCACCAACAATTGTATTCGTTCTCTATGCAAAACCCCTAGCTGACATACCAATACAGGAGTCTGAGTGAGAGGTTGTTCTCCCTGCAGTGGTGAATCATCCATTGCAGTAACTACAACCTGACGTCCCACAGAAAGGAGGGGAAAACCAAACTTAATAGCAAAATCATAAGCCATAACATTGGCTGTAGAACCCGAGTCTATAAAGGCCTGGGTAGTGTGAACTTGACCCTCCCAGGCAATAGAACACGGGAGGAGTAAGCGATTGTTTTTTAGAGGTAAGACTGAATCGCCTAGGGTAGTACCTCCAGCTACACCTAGGTGACAGAGTTTTTCCGCCTTATTGGGACAATTTTGTACTATATGTCCCTTCTCTGCACAGTATAAGCAGAGTTTCTCAAAACGTCTCCTGTTTTTCTTAACCACAGTGAGCTTGGACTGTCCAATTTGTATCGGCTCATCCAGAGGAGGAGGGGAAGGGACAGGAGCAGAGAAAGTACTAGGAGCGAGTCTCCCTGGGACTCTACCCAGAGTCTGCTTTTGATACAGGACTCGACGATCAATTTTAATTGCTAAGGAGATTGCCTCATCCATAGACTTAGGTTCTGGATGACCTAGCATCAAATCGGCAACAGCATCGGATAATCCTGATAAAAAACAGTCTAATAGAGAATACTGCCCCCATCTGGCTGACACTGCCCACCTTCTAAACTCAGCTGCGTAAGTTTCCACAGTGTTATTCCCCTGTTTAAGGGTTTTGAGTTTTCTCTCTGACGTCTGTAACGATTGCGGGTTTCTATCTCCGTGGTCAGCGCACAAGATGCGCGCTGACACAGCGGAAATCCTCCACAAACGTATTGTAGATAGAACCCAGCTTGGGTGCAATGCACCAGTAGAGGGCAATTCCCACCGGCAGATGGGGCTGTGGAGTGCAGATGAGCACAGCCTTTGCACGGCCACAGATGCCAGCTGGGAATTGTACGAGCAGGAACAAGCAGGGCAATGTAGGGCTGGATAGCCCCCAAAGAGAGAGAGCACAGAGACAGACTAAACGTGTGTTCCCCAATCTAGATGCCACCCAGCGACGGTGAACACACATTCGCAGAAACAAAGCGGGAACGCAATCGCAAGAGAGAGGCGATTGCCAGAAGTGACACAAGACAGAATAGAACAGAACATGAGAGTAGCAAAGGCACAGCAAACAACAATCAGAGGATAAGGAAAATAACAAACACTAACTAAACGCGAACACCGCACTCATTCGCAACAGCGAACACGTTTAAGCACAATCACCGCGCGTTAGGCGCCCAGTGATAAGCGTGCCACCCTAACTAACCAATGACACATAAACACAAAACAGAGAACGCGAACGCTTGCTAACGGTTACCTCACAGAGCCTACAGCAGGCGTTCGTAGCAGACAAGACAGAGAGAGGGAGTAGCCAGCAGCAACCGCAGCTCTGGCCTATACTCCCAGACAGAACACAGAAGGAACCACCGCCGCTACCGCTAGAGCGGATGCGATCCAGACAGACAAACAGATGGGGCTACCAGTAGCAACCGCTGCTCTGGTTAGCACCCCTGAGGCAGAATACAGAAGGAAGCACTGCCACTACCACTAGGGCGAATGCGATCCAGACAGATGGAGCAGCCAGTAGCAACCGCAGCTCTGGCCTACACTCCCAGACAGAACACAGAAGGAACCACCGCTGCTACCGCTAGAGCAAGTGCGATCCAGACAGACAAACAGATGGGGCTACCAGTAGCAACCGCTGCTCTGGCTAGCACCCCTAAGGAAGAATACAGAAGGAGGCACTGCCACTACCACTAGGGCGAATGCGATCCAGACAGATGGAGCAGCCAGTAGCAACCGCAGCTCTGGCCTACACTCCCAGACAGAACACAGAACGACCTCCAGTCGACCACTGCCAGCGACAAGACAATCGCGACAGAGAAACAGAACAAGGCAATACAGATAATACAACCTGACTGCACTAGAGGAGATGCCTAGTGCAGTCCCCAGGAATTACTCTAAGCTAATCTTTAACAAACAGGTAGGGCTGACACTCTAGGAGTGTTTATCAGTAACAAACCATCAAAATGACCAGCAAAGCATTCTGGGAGCAGAAGGCTTCTATACTGCCAGCCACCAAAGGAGGCAGCTAGGCAATTTGCATGACAAGTGCATGCAAATTCCTCAGCAGAGCAAGTCTGAAACTTGCTGTAACGATCGGTGTCAGCACGCAGAGAGAATCTGATTATTGGTGATCTGCAGTATCACCAGAATACAGATATATACCTGATTATTGATGATCTGCAGAATCACCGGTAATATAGATATATTACTAACCTCTGGACACCTGGGTATGTGAGTGTTTGGTGTAACAGTAGTACTTTGAGTATAGCACAGGTAATTAGAGACAGTATAGGCGATACTGCTCTTGAGATAAGGAAACCTTCCAGCAGCCTGAGGCTCCCCAAGGGGCGGAGTCAGGCTGGAAGGAGGAAGGTCCAGAGAGTGAGTGACACCCAAGGTGAATGTCACTGACTGGTCTGGAGACTATCTCTTAATAGGAGAGATAGCTCTCGAGGTCGGGCAAGCCAGGTCGGCAACACACGGTCAGATAAGGTACATAGACAGAAGGCTGATTCGGTATCCAAGGCAAGCAGGGTTTGGCAACAGAGTATCAGATATGCAAGGTACCGAATCAGAGATCAGAAGAGTAGTCAGGAAAGCAATAGGTCATAACAGATATCAAACAATGCCTAGACTTGGGTGTGAGGTCCTTGGTCTCTACACCCTAGAACTAGTCTGGAGTATAACAGATGATAACACAAGTTCCCTAGTCTGGGTGTGAGGTCCGTGGTCTCTACACCCTGGAACTAGTCTGGAGTATAAGAGATGATAACACAAGTTCCCTAGTCTGGGTGTGAGGTCCGTGGTCTCTACACCCTGGAACTAGTCTGGAGTATAACAGATGATAACACAAGTTCCCTAGTCTGGGTGTGAGGTCCGTGGTCTCTACACCCTGGAACTACTCTGGAGTATAACAGATGATAACACAAGATCCCTAGTCTGGGTGTGAGGTCCGTGGTCTCTACACCCTGGAACTAGTCTAGAGTATAACAGATGATAACACAAGTTCCCTAGTCTGGGTGTGAGGTCCGTGGTCTCTACACTCTGGAACTAGTCTAGAGTATAACAGATGATACACAATAGCAAGATAAGAATTCTGGCTCAGTGTGAATTCCCAGGTCCTCCTGGTTCTAACACACTGTGGGATCTGACTAAGGTCTGAGTGCTTCCACGTAGTGTTCGCAATGGCAGACAACTTGTGACTGGCCGGCAGTAACTATATATAGTGTAGCGCTCTCTTGCGCCTCCCCTAAGTGATGGACCAATAGGAGCTTGCTCTGGCGTCAGCTGACCAGCCTGGTCAGCTGGTCCCTTCTTGGCCGTCATAAAAGTTCTGCCTCTCAGCGCGCGCGTGTGTATTCCTAAACCTGTGTGAACTAACAGACTCAGCCACACCAGACGCACGCTGCTGCGTGCAAACCGCCGCGCTGGACGCGGAACCAGCCGCCTTGCTGTCAGAACATGCGGCGCCTTTTCCGCGTTCTGCCATGTTATCAGACGCGCGCTGCCGCGTGCAAACCGCCGTGTTGGATGCGGGATCAGACGCCATGCTATCAGAACGCGCGGCGGCTTTTCCGCGTTTTCTCACACTTGCAAAGCAAAGACAGGTCTCTTTTCCAGAGACCTGCAGCATTCAGAGCTAAGGAATGGTCAAACAGCTGTCTGTGCAGACAGCTGAGCGGATCATTACAGTACCCCCCCCCCCTAGGGACGGATTCCAGACGTCTCTCAAAACTGACGTTTGCAAAAAATTCTAACTGAAGACTCATGAAGGTCGGGTCAGCCCGACAAGGCCCAATTCCAGAGTCAATCCTCCCGAAACCGACCTCGTCGGAAGCAGAAGCCACCGAAACATGCCCATCAGTACTACAAGTCTCAGCGTAACACCCATCAGAACTGTGAATGCCAGAGAAGAAGCCATTGACACCCTCCAGGCAATACCCACCACCTTCCAGGGAGCGTCCAAAAACACCAAACCTGCCACAATACCTATTTGAAGTGTCCCTTTCAACACAAAAGCCACTGTTGATCCCATCCAGGGTACCAAGCAAAATTTCTCCCGGAATCTCCCAGAACACTTTGAAGCTCCGCAGAGATCCCAAGAGGCCAGAACGCTCACCAGGCTCACATGGAGAACTATCAAGAATCGCCATGGAACCTATGACCATTCCGGATTCAGGACCACCAGGTTAACCATCAAGATCAGGACTTTCAGGGACCACTTCTGGGCATGCAGGCAGGTAGGCAATATCAGAACAAGTCTCCACCGAGGAAGCATCTGAGCATGCTGGTAACCGAGGCACACCTGGGCTTTCTGTATCACAGAGGACATCGGGGTACACTAGTACAAGAGAGACCTCAGGACATGTCGGGGAACTGCCAACCTCAGAGTCCGACACGACAAGACCAAAACCAGGACCAGGCAGAGAATCATCACGAGTAGTGGTCACAGGTACTGGTCTTTCAAAAGAAGACTTGGACTCAGACTTAGAAGTTTCTGTGACTGTAGTTGCATCCAACAACAACTTCTCATTGACTACACATGACTGAAGCTCCACAAGAGCTGCAAAGGTAGTCAGCATAATCGCAATGCCTACTGAAGTGGGCAAAACCTCAGACGGATCTGGGGGGAAAGAGGCATCTCCTAGAAGTTCTGCACCCTTTAGGAGGAACTTGAAAACCTCCCACATATCAAACAAGACCTCAGAAGTGTAATTTTCCAAGTTTTCTGAGAAGGATTCTGAACTATCCATGTTACAGGGCCGGACATTAAATACCTCCTGTGGACAGGGCAGATGTCCCAGGAATGGTTCTACCATCTGCTGAGACTGAATTTCATCATCAGGAACAGGATCCTTCATAGCAGTCAAACCAGACTGCAAATCTGAAACGGCAGGACAGCAGGTGTAATTAGCTGCAATACCTAGAGTAGCCTCTGGGCTTCCTGCAGGAGGTTCATTGCAAGGTAACATTGACTCATCCAGAGTACGGGGTGGAAAGTTATTACTTCCCTCAGTATCAGATTCACAAAACCAAAGCGCTGTCTCACCGCTAGATTCGGCTAACAATGTCGAATCCGAGGAGACAGAACGCAAAATTTGCAAATCCAAGATTGCTTTGGGTTGTGAAACCGACGCTTTTAAAGTGCAAACCTCTGCAATCTGTGGACCAGATTGCAAAGTGTTTAGGACAGAGACGCTAGAACAACTGTCATCAGGCAACGGGCCTTTACAGGTGTGAACAGAGTGAGACATAGATTTATTTGCAGAAGAGGTTGCGACAACAACATGATAAACTGTATTAGACATATTCATATTACTCTTGAGGCTGCATGGTTTAGGAAATTTTCCTATAGCAGGATCATAGATGGAAGATCTTAAAGACTCACTGAGAGGAAAAGATCTGTTTTTAAACGAGAACGGATCCCACATATCTTCGACAAAACTGACACACTCACGCCGATCACAATCGGCAGGAACATCTGAGAAACAGGCATCAGATCGCACAGATTCAAGCTCCAAACAAACAGAAGAGAATCCATCAGAATTCATACAGGTGTCCACAAACGAGGCACACCCATTCATTTCAGGTCGCACAGTGTTTAAACTCACTTGCTTTACCCCAGAAAGGCAGGAATAATCATCAGACAACGGTGTCTCTTTATTGGGATCAATTGGTTGGTGTGTGTGCAATTCATCCAAAATCGTTTGCCACACACAAATCACCGGATCCACAACACATTCGTCACACTCATCAGATTCAATCAAAGTGTACATAGAATCAATACAAGCATTAAGAATCATTTCGCTTTTTGCGATGTAGAAATCGCAAAACGCTTTCCAATCCATGTCGAACTCCTTCATCAAATCCCCAATTTCCCATGAAGCAAATGGAGGCTCAAACAAGCCTGTATCAAGGTAACATTCATATGGGTTGAGCTCAGGAATATGTATAGATTTTTTTACTCCTTTAATATACTGAATGGTTTTGCATGGAAGGGATAGAACAGCTGACTGATTAGCAGGTACACACTCATCCAGTATGAGTGGTAAACAAGGCAGTTTAAACCAGTTGGAAAAAATCAATGTAAGAAACTTATAAAGATTATCCTCCTAGGAATTGCTTCTCAAAATATCATGAGCCCACACAAACAGATCTCCTTGCAATAGCATATAAGCGAATCGGAGAGCCGACGTGGACGGATCTATATATTGAAAGGTGGGATTCAACAAAAATCTTACACACTCAGCCAGGAAGTCTTCCTTGGTTTCAGAATCTAGTTTTTTGAAGCTCTTAAAGGTATAAGACCCATATTCGACAAAAACGTACAAATCGGAAATTCCCTCTACACTAGGAATTTCGGTTGGGCTGGTCATTCTGTAACGATTGCGGGTTTCTACTCCCGTGGTCAGCGCACAAGATGCGCGCTGACACAGCGGAAATCCTCCACAAGCATATAATTAGATAGTACACAGGTTAGGTGCAATGCACCTGTAGAGGGCAATTCCCACCGGCAGATGGAGCAGTTGAGTGCAGATGAGCACAGCCTCTGCACGGCCACAGATGGCAGCTGGGAATTGTACGAGCAGGAACAAGCAGGGCAATGTAGGGCTGGATAGCCCCCAAAGAGAGAGAGCACAGAGACAGACTAAACGTGTGTTCCCCAATCTAGATGCCACCCAGCGACGGTGAACACACATTCGCAGAAACAAAGCGGGAACGCAATCGCAAGAGAGAGGCGATTGCCAGAAGTGACACAAGGCAGAATAGAACAGAACATGAGAGTAGCAAAGGCACAGCAAACAACAATCAGAGGATAAGGAAAATAACAAACACTAACTAAATGCGAACACCACACTCATTCGCAACAGCGAACGTGTTTAAGCACGATCGCCGCGCGTTAGGCGCCCAGTGATAAGCGTGCCACCCTAACTAACCAATGACACATAAACACAAAACAGAGAACGCGAACGCTTGCTGACGGTTACCTCACAGAGCCTACAGCAAGCGTTCGTACAAGACAAGACAGAGAGAGGGAGTAGCCAGCAGCAACCGCAGCTCTGGCCTACACTCCCAGACAGAACACAGAAGGAACCACCGCCGCTACCGCTAGAGCGGATGCGATCCAGACAGACAAACAGATGGGGCTACCAGTAGCAACCGCTGCTCTGGTTAGCACCCCTAAGGAAGAATACAGAAGGAAGCACTGCCACTACCACTAGGGCGAATGCGATCCAGACAGATGGAGCAGCCAGTAGCAACCGCAGCTCTGGCCTACACTCCCAGACAGAACACAAAACGACCTCCAGTCGACCACCGCCGGCGACAAGACAATCGCGACAGAGAAACAGAACAAGGCAATACAGATAATACAACCTGACTGCACTAGAGGAGATGCCTAGTGCAGTCCCCAGGAATTACTCTAAGCTAATCTTTAACAAACAGGTAGGGCTGACACTCTAGGAGTGTTTATCAGTAACAAACCATCAAAATGACCAGCAAAGCATTCTGGGAGCAGAAGGCTTTTATACTGCCAGCCATCAAAGGAGGCAGCTAGGCAATTTGCATGACAAGTGCATGCAAATTCCTCAGCAGAGCAAGTCTGAAACTTGCAAAGCAAAGACAGGTCTCTTTTCCAGAGACATGCAGCATTCAGAGCTAAGGAATGGTCAAACAGCTGTCTGCCTGTGCAGACAGCTGAGCGGATCATTACAACGTCATAGCTAAATCAGGATCATCATATATAACTGCCATCGCTTTTAAAAATTCCTGAACAGATGCCAATGCCTCATGACCATCAGGGAGACTGTAGGCCCAAGACTGCGAGTCACCAGATAATAAAGTTTTTATAAAGATGAATCTCTGGCACTCAGTACCTGATGATATCGGGCGTAACTCAAAATAAGATAAGCAGCGATGCTTAAAATTTCGAAAATCAGACCGGTGCCCTGAAAATCTTTCAGGGTGAGGCACCCTGGGCTCACTAACAAGAGGGGATGACACTTGTGCATTAGGGTTTTTAAGACGGTTAACGGTCTCAGACAGTTGATCAATTTGCGTCTGTTGTGATAACCGTTCTGATGAGATCGTTAACGGTCGTGGTCAGAAGTTCGACCCGATTGCACAGTGTCTCCATGGACATTTTTTGGTCTGCTGTTCTGTAACGATTGGTGTAGCAACACAGACGTCTGATTATTGTGTGATCTGCAGTATCACCAATAATGCAGACACTATACCTGATTATGTAGTGATCTGCATAATCACCAATAATACAAGTATAGCTAACAGATATACTGAGTGTATAGTGCTTGGTGCAACGGTACTGAATAGTTTTACAAGACCTCACCAGAGGAGCTGGTGAGTACTATCAGAAGCACCTCACCAGTGACAAGGGCTCACTGGTTAGTAGAGTGGTCAGACAGGCTAGGATTGGTAACAGACAGGCAGAGGCAGTACAAAATCGGCAGGCAAGAGGGTAGTGATATTCAGGCAGAGTCAGCAACAGAATCAGATGGGCAGAAGTACAGAATCGATAAGCAAGAGCAAAGTCAGAAGTGAGCCAGAGTCATACACAGATAAATACAGTCTTCAATGAATTATAATTATAGCTATCAAAGGTCTGAGCACTAACACAAAGTATTCACGACAGCAGACAGTTTGCAAGTGAACACCGAAGGCTTAAGAAGCAGAGGAGACCCTGCAGCCGCGCCCACTCCCATCAACCAATCAGAAGCGCCGCGAGTCCCCCCCTGACATCAGCCGACTGGCAGGTCAGCTGACGCGCCTCCTCCCAGCATAAAGGTACTGTCTATGCGCGCGCGCGCGTGACACAGCAACCCTATGAGCCACTGACAAGCCCGTCCTCGGCGTGCTACACGCCGGAGGAACGGGCAAACTGCCGACAAGGCAACGAAAGCAGCTGCGGAGGCACTCTGACTGCCCGCAGCTGCATCTCCTGAGAACCTTACATCTGGAAAGCCTTCTGTCATCATCTTGGAATGAACCTGTCATTTTCCTCCGGCTACCACCCACAGACCAATGGGCAAACTTAGAGGGTTAATCAGTCCTTAGAGCAGTTCTTTAGATGCTATGTGGCTGATACGCAGTTAGAATGGGCAAAGTTCTTGCCATTCGCAGAATTTGCGCATAACAACCTGAAGAGTTCCTCTTCAGGCTTTTCTCCCTTTCAAGTGGTAACGGGGCGATCTCCCAAATTCTCTCCATTGATAGTGGTCTCTTCTCCTTTCCCTGCTTTGGAAGAGTGGCAGGGGTCTCTTAAGGAGATTTGGACCATGGTCAAAAGGAACCTAGAAAAGGCCTTCCAGACTCAGAAAAAACAGGCTGATAGAAAGCGATCTGTGGAGTGGGACTTTGTACCTGGAGATATGGTGTGGGTTTCTACCCGACATCTGGCGCTGAAACAGCCATCAGCAAAATTGGGTCCCAGATTCATAGGCCCATACCCTGTGTCTAAAAAGATTAATAATGTCACTTATGTCATTTCATTACCACCCAGTATGAGAGGTGTTAAGTCATTCCATGTGTCTTTGTTGAAACTGGCTGTGCATGTGGATTCCTCTCTCCCCCCGCCCCCCAATCCCCCCTTGGGTGCCGGGTCATCGCATGCATGCTGAGGAACTTAGGATGAGTTACATCCTGAGAAGCCATGCAGAACGTGTCCGGAGTCCACGCCTTAAGGGGGGGGGGGGGGGTACTGTAACAAACGCTGGAGAGGCAGCAGCGGTGAACAGCTGCCTCCAGCTCCCTGTTTAGCAATGTATCAGTGCCTCAGGCGTCTAGCACGCCGAGGACGGGTCTGTCAGTTGCACATGGGGTTGCTTTGTCGCGTGCACGCACGAACAGACAGGACCTTTATGCGGGGAGGAGGCGAGTCAGCTGACCGGCCGGTCGGCTGACGTCAGAAGAGACGTTCGCCGCTCCTCATTGGTTGATAGGAGTAGGGCGTGCCTGAAGGGTCTCTTCTGCTTCAAAAGCCTAGCTGAGTCACTCGCAACTTGTCTGCTGTTGAGAATACTCTGTGTTAGCGCTCAGACCTTTAGATAGTTCCGGTGTGCTTTGATCCGGGGTGGAAACCGAGGATTTCACACAAGATAGGAATTGTTTGATAGCCTTAAAGATTTACATTACTGTGTTATTATTTGTATATGACTCTGGCTCATTCTGACTACTCTCTTGCTTAAGTGACTTTGTACCTCTGCCCATCTGATCCTGTTGCCGACTCTTCTTGCTTAACCTTTCTGTCTCTGCCTCCTGATTTTGTACTGTCTCTGTCTGTCTGTTGCCGAACCCGATCTGTCTGACTCCTCTACTCTCACCAGAGGGCCCTTGACTCTGGTGAGGGCACTGTACTATTAGTACCCACCAGCTCCTCTGGTGAGGTATTGCCAAAGCTATTAGTACTACTGTAACCTATCCTGATCTGTCTGATCACTCTTCTCCCACCAGAGGGCCCTTGACTCTGGTGAGAGATATCGTACTGTTAGTACCCATCAGCTCCTCTGGTGAGGTATTGCCTATACTTTCAATACTACTGTCGCACCAATCACTCATTGTTATTGTTGTCACATCAGCTTGTTATATACCAGCATTATAGGTGATTCTGCAGATCACCATATAATCAGGTATATATCTGCATTATAGGTGATACTGCAGATCACCTATAATCAGAATTCTGTTCTTTGCTGACACAAATCGTTACACCGAGACAATGAAGAGCCATCCCCATGGCACAAGAAGGATACACCTGACTGATTTCGCTCCGCCAGGAATTCCCTAATCGCCGCAACTGGGCAAATCTTTGAACCCGGAATTGGCGATGGACCAGGTAGGAAAGGGTTTCACAGTTGTTCTGTTTTAAATTTTCTGAGATGCACTCTCAGTCCCTTACCCAACAATGCTACATCATCAGCTAACAAAGCACCGTGTGTCCATTTTGCCGGGCTAACCACCTCACTTACTCTGAACGCCCCAAAAAATGCTAACGTAAACGCCGCTTTGAACAATAATACCTCCTAGTGTGATGTACACACCGCCGGCAGAAGATCCACCAGCGAGCCCAACACTTCAAACATCACTGGCCTGCGAGAGTCCCGTGCTTTGGAACCCAAACGAAACCCCTTCATAGCTTGTCTAACTAAAAATTATTTTGTCACATCTCTAAATCCATGCAGCTTAAACATAAAGGCAAGCCCAGCCAGTTTCCTGGACATGGCCGTTACCAATATACCTTGAGAAAAGCCGTTACCAATAAAGTAAATCAGTAAACATAGGCTATCTTCATCCGATGAGCAACTCATTTGGCGCGTTAAGCCGTTCCATTGCTCCCAGACCCCTGTGTACGCTGACCAGGTAGATCTCAACAACGACCTCTGAATCAAGGATGCTACTGCCCTCCCAGAATTAACCACACCGCATCCGGGCAAGGATACCCCTGATCTTCCGCGTCCAGTGCTGCCGCTCGAAACCTCTCCCACTGAAAATGAGAGAGAGCATCGGCGATAGTATTAGTGCATCCCGAAACATGCACGGCTGACACAAACATGTTCTAATGCAAACAGCACAAAATCAGATGTCGCAATAAGCGCACCACCGGTGGTGAAGAGGCGGACACATTATTAATGGCACCCACAACTCCCAAATTGTCACAGTGGAAACGGATTCGCCGATTTCTAAAGAAATCACCCCACAATTCCACTGCAATCACAATCGGGAATAGCTCAGCTCCAACAACAGAAGATTTTTCGTAAAACCGGCATCTTTCCACTCCGTGGGCCAGGCCGCCACGCACCACTTACCTCCAAAATAAGCGCCAAATCCATGGGCCCCCAAAGCGTCGGTATACAGTTCAATTTGAAAATCCTCAACCGTATCGCTCAACCAAAAGGAACGACCGTTATACTCCTGCAAAAAATATAACCACACTCTCAGGTCCTCTCTATGCTCAGACGTAATCCTAATCCTATGGTGCGGGGATTTTACCCCTGAGGTTGCCACCGCCAAACGTCTGCAAAACACCCTACCCATGGGAATAATGTGACATGCGAAGTTAAACTTACCCAACAGTGACTGCAGGGATCGCAGGGTAACCTTCTTACATTCCAGAACAAGGATGAATGACCCGCGTAGATCCTCAATCTTCTCCTGAGGCAATCTACACTCCATAGCTATGGAATCGATTTCCACGCCCAAAAACTTCATGTTAGTAGCCGGCCCCTCGGTTTTGTGCCTAGCCAACGGAATTCCAAACTTCTCACATATATGTTCCATTGTAGCAATTGCACACATATATTGGAATCAGGCGGGCCTAAAAACAAAAAAATCGTCAAGGTAGTGAATAACCGAATTCACCCCCGCAATGTCTCTCACTACCCATTCCAAAAATGAACTGAATTTCTCGAAGTAAGAGCAGGAAATCGAACACCCCATAGGAAGACAAAGATCAACATAGAATTCGTCATTCCACACACAACCCAAGAGCCGCGAACTCTCTGGATGAACTGGAAGCAATCTAAAGGCCAATTCAATGTCGGATTTAGTCAAAAAAGCGCCGCGCCCTAACTTACTTACCCACCGTATGGTTACGTCAAAGGACGTATAAGCCACAGCAGCCTCCAGGTCGCTGATGCCGTCGTTCACTGACAAGCCTCTGGGTTAGGAAAGGTGGTGTATCATGCGGAACTTACCCGGTTCTTTCTTGGGCACAATTCCCAGCGGCGATACCACCAAATCTTCAAAAGGTTTCTCATGAAAAGGACCTGCCATTCGACCTAGTGCCACCTCCTTTCCCAACTTTGCTGACACAACCTCAGGCATTTCCCTAGCGGATTTTAAATTAACAAAACGCGAACTTTCTGTAGTGGAACAAGAACTGGGGATCACAAAACCGAACTGGAAACCTTTTGCCAAGAAGGTTCCCGCTTCTGCGTCAGGATACCTACTTAGAAAAGGAGCCATCGCGTCCACTCTCACCGGCGCCGTCCCTCTTTGGATGCGATTCGCTACCCCGCGTCTTTGCTGGTTTTGTGCACTTGCTGGCGGGGTGATTTCCATTGCACGAGGAGCATTCATGTCGAAATCCACCAAACTTGCAGGCTCCCTCGTTGTACTGCCAGCACTGCCCCTTTCACTTACCTGTTTGCTGTCCAGCGGTTGACGAGCCACTAGCTGTGGCAAGAAAGGACTGGGAACCACGAGTTGGAATCATCAGATTCATCCATAGTATCATATCCTTGTAATCCCAACGCACTACCGGACGCAACGTTTTTTTCTGCCTAAACAATTTGTCATAACGGAGCCAAGCATTGCCTCCGTATGAACGATACGTGTGACCAATTGAGTCCATGTAGCAGAACAGACCAGTACAACATTCCAGCTGTTTTTCGCCGATTACCCCTGCCAGGATGGTGAAAGCCTGAAACCAGTTTTGAAATGTTCTCGGTATCAAACGATACCTCCGCTTTTCCTCCTCCTCCTTCTTACTCTCGTCAGGCTTCACTCTGTCGAGGTTACATTTTTCCAGAGGAAGGAGGAAAAATATTTCCACGTACTCACCCCTCCAGATGCGCTCCCGCACCTCCTGTTTCAAGTGGGACCCTAAAGGCTCCTTCACACATAAGTACATCTCGATTCGAGCCGCCAGTGCTGGGCCGAAATTACGCATTAGCGTAATTACGCATCGTAATTCACTACAAATGCACCGTAAGCGTTACGTGTAAGGTTACGGTATTACGCGTAATTAATTACGCGTAGATCGCAGGGTTACGTTTTACGCGTAACAAATTACGCGTAAGACAGTAAACTCCCATTGAAATTACACAGTCTGCCGTAATCGCGTAATATTACGCTCCCGTATAATATAAAAAAGCCGCCGACTTTAAGGGTTAATAGCAAAGCCCCCTTAAGTGCTAAGAGCCTCAAATTTGGAGAATATATTAAGGAGATCAGAAGGAATAAGAGGAAAAATTTTTTTTTCAAAAAGACCTTATAGTTTTTGAGAAAATCGATGTTAAAGTTTCAAAGGAAAAATATATACATTTAAAAACCCGCCGACTTTAACGGTTAATAGCAAAGCCTGCTTAAAATTTAGGAACACCAAATTCACAGGGTATATTAAGGGGATCAGTGGGAATAAGAGGAAAAATTTTTTTTTCAAAAAGACCTTATAGTTTTTGAGAAAATCGATTTTTAAGTTTCAAGGGCGAAAATGTCTTTTAAATGCGGAAAATGTCAGTTTTTTTTGCACAGGTAACAATAGTGTTTTATTTTCATAGATTCCCCCAAGTGGGAAGAGTTTTACTTACTTCGTTCTGAGTGTGGGAAATATAAAAAAAAAACGACGTGGGGTCCCCCCTCCCAGACCTCTTTAACCCCTTGTCCCCCATGCAGACTGGGATAGCCAGAATGCGGAGCACCGGCCGCGTGGGGCTCCGCACCCTGACTATACCAGCCCGCATGGTCCATGGATTGGGGGGTCTCGGAAGGGGAGGGGCAGCCAAGCTTTCCCCTCCCCCTCCGAGCCCTTGTCCAATCCAAGGACAAGGGGCTCTTCTCCACCTCCGATGGGCGGTGGAGGTGGAGGCCGCGATTTCCTGGGGAGGGGTTCATGGTGGCATCTGGGAGTCCCCTTTAAAAAGGGGTCCCCCAGATGCCCACCCCCCTCCCAGGAGAAATGAGTATAGAGGTACTTGTAGTACCCCTTACCCATTTCCTTTAAGAGTTAAAAGTAAATAAACACACAAACACATAGAAAAAGTATTTTAATTGAACAAAAAACATAACCACGAAAAAAGTCCTTTAATATTCTTAATTAACCATTAATACTTACCTGTCCCTTTAAAAGCCAGTTCCCACGCAATATCCTCGGAAATATACTAATCAGTTACAATGTAACAAAGTTATTACAATGTAACAACTTTGTTACTTTGTAACACCACCGCACCCGACGTCACTCGCCGCTCACCCGCCGGCCGCCGCATACACTCTAAGTCCCCGCCGGCTCCCGCCGTCCACTCCGCCCACACCTGTCACCCATATACATGCTGGCACCCATGGGTGCCAGCATGTATATAGGTGACATGTGGGAGAGGCGGGGAGGGCAGCGGAGCCGGCGGGGACTTAGCGTCCCTTCACCCGACAGAGCTCTGAGCTATATTAGCTCAGAGCTCTCCAAAGCATCTTTGTATTTGGGCTCCAAGGAGCCCCATTGGTCCTTAGCAGACCAATGGGGTTCCTTCAAATCAGAAGGAACCCCATTGGTCTGCTAAGGACCAATGGGGCTCCTTGGAGCCCAAATACAAAGATGCTTAGAGAGCTCTGAGCTATAGCTCAGAGCTCTGTCGGGTCCTGCAGCGCAGACGTGGCGGCGGCGGCGGCGGTGAGTGACGTCGGGTGCGGTGGTGTTACAATGTAACAAAGTTGTTACATTGAATAACTTTGTTACATTGTAACTGATTAGTATATTTCCGAGGATATTGCGTGGGAACTGGCTTTTAAAGGGACAGGTAAGTATTAATGGTTAATTAAGAATATTAAAGGACTTTTTTCGTGGTTATGTTTTTTGTTCAATTAAAATACTTTTTCTATGTGTTTGTGTGTTTATTTACTTTTAACTCTTAAAGGAAATGGGTAAGGGGTACTACAAGTACCTCTATACTCATTTCTCCTGGGAGGGGGGTGGGCATCTGGGGGACCCCTTTTTAAAGGGGACTCCCAGATGCCACCATGAACCCCTCCCCAGGAAATCGCGGCCTCCACCTCCACCGCCCATCGGAGGTGGAGAAGAGCCCCTTGTCCTTGGATTGGACAAGGGCTCGGAGGGGGAGGGGAAAGCTTGGCTGCCCCTCCCCTTCCGAGACCCCCCAATCCATGGACCATGCGGGCTGGTATAGTCAGGGTGCGGAGCCCCACGCGGCCGGTGCTCCGCATTCTGGCTATCCCAGTCTGCATGGGGGACAAGGGGTTAAAGAGGTCTGGGAGGGGGGACCCCACGTCGTTTTTTTTTTATATTTCCCACACTCAGAACGAAGTAAGTAAAACTCTTCCCACTTGGGGGAATCTATGAAAATAAAACACTATTGTTACCTGTGCAAAAAAAACTGACATTTTCCGCATTTAAAAGACATTTTCGCCCTTGAAACTTAAAAATCGATTTTCTCAAAAACTATAAGGTCTTTTTGAAAAAAATTTTTTTCCTCTTATTCCCACTGACCCCCTTAATATACCCTGTGAATTTGGTGTTCCTAAATTTTAAGCAGGCTTTGCTATTAACCGTTAAAGTCGGCGGGTTTTTAAATGTATATATTTTTCCTTTGAAACTTTAACATCGATTTTCTCAAAAACTATAAGGTCTTTTTGAAAAAAAAAAATTTCCTCTTATTCCTTCTGATCTCCTTAATATATTCTCCAAATTTGAGGCTCTTAGCACTTAAGGGGGCTTTGCTATTAACCCTTAAAGTCGGCGGCTACCTAACATTGATCCATGCGTCAACTTTTCCGCTTGGCAGCATGACCTTACGCATTCATTGCTAGCAGGATTTTAACGCGTAAGCCTATAACGCAGTGCTGGGCCGAAATTACGCATTAGCGTAATTACGCATCGTAATTCACTACAAATGCACCGTAAGCGTTATGTGTAAGGTTACGGTATTACGCATAATTAATTACGCGTAGAGGACAGCGGGAGGCGGCGGGGACTTAGCGTCCTGCACGGACCCGACAGAGCTCTGAGCTATATAGCTCAGAGCTCTCTTAGCATCTTTGTATTTGGGCTCCAAGGAGCCCCATTGGTCCTTAGCAGACCAATGGGGTTCCTTCTGATTTAAAGGAACCCCATTGGTCTGCTAAGGACCAATGGGGCTCCTTGGAGCCCAAATACAAAGATGCTTAGGGAGCTCTGAGCTATATAGCTCAGAGCTCTGTCGGGTCAGCGCAGACGCGGCGGTGGCGGCGAGTGACGTCGGGTGCGGTGGTGTTACAAAGTAACAAAGTTGTTACATTGTAATAGCTTTGTTACATTGTAACTGATTAGTATATTTCCGAGGATATTGCGTGGGAACTGGCTTTTAAAGGGACAGGTAAGTATTAATGGTTAATTAAGAATATTAAAGGACTTTTTTCGTGGTTATGTTTTTTGTTCAATTAAAATACTTTTTCAAAGTGTCTGTGTGTTTATTTACTTTTAACTCTTAAAGGAAATGGGTAAGGGGTACAAGTACCTCTATACTCATTTCTCCTGGGAGGGGGGGTGGGCATCTGGGGGACCCCTTTTTAAAGGGGACTCCCAGATGCCACCATGAACCTCCCCCCCAGGAAATCGCGGCCTCCACCTCCACCGCCCATCGGAGGTGGAGAAGAGCCCCTTGTCCTTGGATTGGACAAGGGCTCGGAGGGGGAGGGGAAAGCTTGGCTGCCCCTCCCCTTCCGAGACCCCCCAATCCATGGACCATGCGGGCTGGTATAGTCAGGGTGCGGAGCCCCACGCGGCCGGTGCTCCGCATTCTGGCTATCCCAGTCTGCATGGGGGACAAGGGGTTAAAGAGGTCTGGGAGGGGGGACCCCACGTCGTTTTTTTTTTATATTTCCCACACTCAGAACGAAGTAAGTAAAACTCTTCCCACTTGGGGGAATCTATGAAAATAAAACACTATTGTTACCTGTGCAAAAAAAACTGACATTTTCCGCATTTAAAAGACATTTTTGCCCTTGAAACTTAAAAATCGATTTTCTCAAAAACTATAAGGTCTTTTTGAAAAAAATTTTTTTCCTCTTATTCCCACTGATCCCCTTAATATACCCTGTAAATTTGGTGTTTCTAAATTTTAAGCAGGCTTTGCTATTAACCGTTAAAGTCGGCGGGTTTTTAAATGTATCTATTTTTCCTTTGAAACTTTAACATCGATTTTCTCAAAAACTATAAGGTCTTTTTGAAAAAAAAATTTTCCCTCTTATTCCTTCTGATCTCCTTAATATATTCTCTAAATTTGAGGCTCTTAGCACTTAAGGGGGCTTTGCTATTAACCCTTAAAGTCGGCGGCTACCTAACATTGATCCATGCGTCAACTTTTCCGCTTGGCAGCATGACCTTACGCATTAATTGCTAGTAGGAATTTACGCGTAAGCCTAGAACGTAACAACTTGAATTACGGTATTCTTACGCGTAATTGCGTAAGGGCAATGCGTAATTACAGACATGTACCGAAATTGAATGTCTATGCCGTAAGCGTAATTTCGTAATGCGTAATAGCGTAAAATTACGCGTAATGATCCGTAAGCTTAGCTTTTTCCATTACGATCAGCACTGCTATAACGTAATAACCTGCACTACGGTATACTTACGCGTAATTGCGTAAGTGCTATGCGTAATTATGGACATGTACCGAAATTTACTGTCTATGCCGTAAGCGTAATTTCGTAATGCGTAATAGCGTAAAATTACGCGTAATGATCCGTAAGCGTAGCTTTCTCCATTACGACCAGCACTGCGAGCCGCATCCGCTAGATGGACATCTTTGTCTGACGTGCCAGTCAAAACGACACTAGAGCCTGCTGCTGCTACGGATGCAATTGGTGCCTGCGGGACCACCGACGGTGCAATTGATGCCCCCCCAGACCCATTAGCTGCCAAGTGAGCTGAACCCATCCAGGCCACCGTCGGGGGAACAAGGGCCTATGAGCCTGAGCTCTTAGCCATAACATCCCTGATGGAGACCACTACTGTATTCAACAATGCTAAATCGGTATCCGCCGCTACACTACCCCCGATTACCTGCAGCAATCCTTGGTCCCCTGACGCCGCAGTGCTCGGCGGGGTAACTAAACCCCCAACTCCTGTAACACCCCCGCCGGCACCCGACCCACCATCTATAACAGCACTAGGCAAAGGATTCAAAACAACATTTGGTACAGAATGAGTAATAGTTAAAGGGACACTTAAGCCAGAAAAAAAATGAGTTTTACTCACCTGGGGCTTCTACCAGCCCTCTGCAGCAGTCCTGTGCCCTCGCAGCCACTCACTAATCCTCTGGTCCCCCGCTGCCAGCTAGTTTCGTTTTTGCCGACAGGCCCGTCAGGACTGGCCACGCGTAGCTTTTTCCGCATTCCCGACTGTAATTAGCGCTATTGCGGGCCGCAAAGCATACAAAAATACGCGTTGCCACATTACGAACACATAGATATGCGCCAACGCGGATTTTTGTACGCGTTGCGGCCCGCAATAGTGCTAATTGCAGTCGGGAATGCGGAAAAAGCTACGCGTGGCCAGTCCTGACGGGCCTGTCGGCAAAAACGAAACTAGCTGGCAGTGGGGGACCAGAGGATTAGTGAGTGGCTGCGAGGGCACAGCACTGCTGCAGGGGGCTGGTAGAAGCCCCAGGTGAGTAAAACTCTTTTTTTTTCTGACTTAAGTTTCACTTTAAGGGTGCTGGCTCACCGAGCTGCATCGGACGTCCGTCTCGATCAGCGGGCAATCCCGATCCTTGTCGAGGCAGGTCCTCGTCTTTAGAGGAGGAGATCTCGCCTTCGGATCTTGACTCCAAACCCGGGTCAGATGACTGCTGGACGGAGGCTGCCGGGGAAGGAGACCTGGTTCTCCTGGTAGCGGAAGTTCCATGTCCCTTCTTGCGGGACCCCTTCGCAGTGCCCTTGGAGGCGGACTTGGGGTTGCTTTTTGGGGGAGCGGGGAGCAGGCGCCTTGCCCCTGCTACTCCCCGTGCTCTGACTATTCCCCAGCCGGGCAGCACCAGCAGGTGCTGCTGTGGTACCACCGGCCGTGGAGGTGGACGCCCGTGGAGAGGGAGCTGCCCTGGCCTGGGTGGGTGCTGGTCCTGTTCCCGGTCGGGCAGCAGCAGGGGCTGCTGCCGTGTTCGCCACTTTGGAGGAGGCTGGTCTGCCGGAGGCCTTGTCCTTGCCGCTCCTCCCACCCTGCGAGCTCCGTTTCTTGGCGGGATTCCTCCCGCCCGGCTGCCCAGATGTGGAGCCAAAAGCTTTAGCAGCGGGCGGAGGGTCACCGAGGGGGCTCCCATACCGGCGACACGCTCGCGGGGTAACGTCCAGGCTAAGCCGCTCCGGCGGCCTAGACTTGCGTGGACGCAGTGCTGGCTCTGCAGGGGGCGCCGAGGGGCCAGGCTGGCTGCCTGCGAGCTGCTCCTGCACCCAGCGGGCCCCGTTCGTCTCTGATGCCGCGCAGACGATCCGCATGAGGCCCTCCATGTCGGCCATTACACTCGGAGCAGACGCGCGTGCTACACTTTTGCTTTCCTGCGCACTGTCTGCCCGAGTGCTAAACTCCGCCGCCGTCCTGCTCCCAGAGTCCTCTGCTCCTGCCCCTGGGCCAATCACCGCTCCCCCAGCAATACTCAGTTCCCGGGACACCGCACCGCCCCTTTCCACACTTAACCCTGTCCTGCCCCCGGCTCGCCTGCCCTATCATGCCGGGATTCCCCTAAGTCCTGCGTTCCCTCGTCCATCCCTCACTTTCTGGTGGACATTTCTGACCATCCCTACTCTTACACCCTGCTACTTTGTGCTGGATGGTCTCTGATGTCTCTTTTCAAAACCTGCACCTTGGATCCTGTCTAGTGTGTTTCTATGGGCCTCTTGCCTAGTGCCAGTACTTGTGCAGCCATGATCAATGTCTAAATCTGTGGTCAACCAAAGAACAGGCCGGCACCTCTCCAATCCCTTCTAAACTCAGCTGCCCGCCTCATTCACCTCTCCACCGCTCCTCTGATGCAGCCCCACTGTGCCGTTCTCTCCACTGGTTACCCATTACCCAGAGGATCCACTTCAAACTCCTGACTCTAACATACAAAGCCCTCCACGCGTTGTCTCCTCCATACATCTCCTCACTAATCTCAAGATATTGTCCCTCCCTTAACCTTCGTTCCTCCCAAGAAATTCTCCTGGCCTCTAAGCTGATCACCTCCTCTCATGCTCGCATCCAGGACTTTACACGAGCATCACCCCTTATCTGGAACTCTCTTCCACAGCCTGTACGTCATGCTCCAAACCTGGACATCTTCAAATGCACTCTTAACACACCTTTTCAGACAAGCTTATAACATTCTATAGCCCTTATTTACATATCTGTTCACAAAGTAATCAGAGGCAAAGGATCACTGCCTCATCCATCTCTCTCTCCCCCCCCCCCTTCCTTCCCCCCGTCTTCATACCTACTGTGTCCTCACACTACCATTTAGATTGTAAGCTCGCAAGGGCAGGGTCATTCTCCCAGTTTACTATTTTTGCTGCAATACTTGTGCTGCTCGAGACTCTGCTGTACATTTTTGGTTGTACCTATGTTCCCTGTGTCATCTTACTGTGCTTTGTAAAGCGCTGTGGAATATGCTGGTGCTATATAAATAAAAATTAATAATAATAAACTCTGTGTCCTCCAGCCCAACATTATCCAGTCACTGTGGCATTGATATCAGCCCCCTCAGCTATGTGTGAATGGTACGTCCCATGCAGGCCCATGGCTTGCCATGGCCTCAATTCACGGAGCATTATCAAACGTTTATCAAACACTTTATCAAACATTTGATAATTTACCTCATGGGTAAAATCTCATTTTAAATTCAGTAAGGTGTTATATATTTATCGAATGTTTTACCGATAAAACGTTCAACAAATATATAACACCTTAGTGAATTCAAAATGAGATTTTACCCATGAGGTAAATTATCAAACGTTTGATAAAGTGTTTGATAAATGTTTGATAATGCTCCGTGAATTGAGGCCCATGGCACTTCTGTTGCTTAGTATTGCCTCCATGTCTGCTGTTGCTTCAGACATCCTCTCAGCATCTTATCTTTGGGGCCACATTACTGACATACTCCTAGATGCTTCAGGTTTTGTCCAGTATAAGAATTCTGACATGAGACTTTGCCCTTCCTGTTACTGACTGGTGTATATCCTATAGGTGTGTGTGTTGTCACTGGTATATAGTATTATATGTATATAAGTGATCTGTTGCTTTTTTCTTCTCTGTGCACAGGTTGGAATGTAGCCACCTCTTATGTGGTGGCCGACGCTATCTTAAATGGAGTGGTAGATTTTGCCAAGTCACCCAAATCAGTTGAGAAAGTGACGGTGATCACCTCCGAGCAGGATGTAGTCAGATATTTCTATGCCAGTATGAAGAAAAGAGAAGGTTCTACAGGAAGCAAACTTTTCTCCTGGATTCCGGGATTCATGTCCTGTAAGTACTGATTTCCTATGAACAGGCAAACAGGGATGGCAAAATTCCCAGGATCTGTAATTCATCCAGGGGATTGAAAACACACACTCAAAGCAATACGACTGAAAAGTAATCATTACTTCAGTGAATTTACAGTCTATTCTTTGTTGCCCAATGTTACTTTCCTTACAGAATATAATGACACTGATCTGGTTTCTTCTCTTCTTCAGCACTTCTGGGCTATGAGAAACAAAACCCCAAGGAACTAGAAGAGGAAGAGGTCTTCGAATTAAGAGAGAACATTGAGCCGGCCATCTTCCATTTGTGTGCGGAAAACCGGCAAAGTGTAGACAATACGTTATCCTGGCTGCGTGAACTTATTCTGAAGGACCAGCATGAGAATATCATTACAGATGAATGTATCCAGGACTTTGATGTGCAGGAGCAAGACCTCTTGCCCCAACTTCAGAAGAAGTATCAGGTTACTCTCACAATTGACATGCCAAATTCTAGAATCAAAGTGTCCGGTTTGTCCAAGGATGTTTCAAATGTCTCTAGTAAGATCCACGAGATAATAAACAGAAAGATGAAGGAACGTGAGGCCGAGCGATATAGTGATCTGGTGGAGTGGGGGTACTACAGTGGGAGCAACTTGATACCATTTGACAAAATAACAAACATGGAACTGGAAAAGGCCAAAAGCCAAGAAAGACAAAGTGTAACTATCAATATCGGTGGCATACAACATAACGTAATTATGGAACTAAACAAAGCAAGAAATGCCAGTGGAGACACAGTGAACCTTCAGAGAACTCCGAAACTTGGTAAACGTGCTTTATTGCTACTATTATTACTATCAGTTATCATCATTAAGCTTGTTTCCATTATTTTCCACTTACCTCACCTCAGACAAATCCCACACAGGCTGTTAACACATATGAAAAGATATTGACAATTTTAGAACCAGCTACTAATACCTTTATTTTGCCGTTGCGTAGCATAGTCACATGACTACAGTCACATGACCATTGCTTGTTGTCCCTCCCTTCCAGTGGAGCTTTTCCTTCCAGGAAGGAGAGGTGTGGATGAACTGTTACTCACCACTCCCTAAGCTAAATCCCCATCCTGATGGGATGAGTGGAGGAGGATAACTTTGACAGCCCAATGAGGTGGGATTTGAGGTGGTTTCTGGAGGTGGAAGAACTTACAATAAATAGAAGGCCCATTGGTGGTGGCCGTGTGATTACACTTATTTACTATCACAACATAGTTATATTTAACCATTTTTCAACAGTCTACCTGGGGTTTGAGAAAGTTGTGTCTGTGTGTGAGCATGTGTGTGCATGTGCGTGTTATGAGGGGGAGGGGCTTTTAATTCTCATCTTCACACAAAACGTTCATTACAGTTCTTCCTATTCTCTTTCACAAAGTCCACATAATAGAATTACATATTTTAAATGTCCTAAATACTCATAATCCAACATGCACAGTGGCAGTCACATGACTTGGGAGCAGGCATAAAACTGCAAAACGTGCCTTCCCACAACCAGCAGCACTTTCCCAGGGTGTGCTTCCATGCCCAGGCAATGTGCAGGCAACCGAAGAACCAGGGCTGCTGCTGTTTGAGGAGGGGGATGAGGAAGACACTTTCATGAGGTCTTATGAGGAGGATGAGCACACAGGCTACCTAATTTATGTCTGTGCACATGTTGCGATTAGTACGCAGAGTTCCCCATATTTACGGTATCAAAAGGTGGGGCCACCCTTCCTGACCCTTGCTGGAATCCACCTCAGGACAAAGCAGAACCTAAGCAGAACATTCTGTGAATGGATAAGTACAGATCCCCCCCACACACACACCCCAATCCACACAGCAGAGGCGGCCTTAGACTATGTGGGGCCTGGGGCGAGTGTCACATGCGGGGCCTAAAGCCATAAGTGTAGGCCATATACCGTATCACCACGTTCATGGGCTTGTCCGCCTTTAATACAGTATTCCTTATTATTATTGTTTGAAGTCAATTATGTCAGGTAAAGGCCACTAAGCCAACCAATATAAAAACAAACATTTGCATGGTGGTTTTAAGTGCGGGGGTGGGGGAGCTCATGCTTCAATTAACTTGGAAATTATAAGGTTCATGTTTCACAAAATTCACATTGTTGTAGTAACTTTTGTCTTGCAAAATTCAGCAAATTCAGCAATCATGAGGCCCCCAACATGACCAACTCAGCAATTATGAGGCCCCCAACATGACCAACTCAGCAATCATGAGGCCCCCAACATGACCAACTCAGCAATCATGAGGCCCCCAACATGACCAACTCAGCAATCATGAGGCCCCCAACATGACCAACTCAGCAATCATGAGGCCCCCAACATGACCAACTCAGCAATCATGAGGCCCCCAACAAATCATGAGGCCCCCAACAAGACAAATTCAGTAACCATGAGGCCCCCAACAAGACAATTTCTGACAGCAGTGGTTCCCCAAAAATAGGTAGCCCCAGGTCTATAGGTGTCCCCAGAATAGGTGTCCAGCGGTATAGATGTCCCCAGAATAGGTGGCCAAGGGTAGAGATGTCCCCAGAACAGGTAGCCAGGGGTATATGTGCCCAGTATATGTAGGCAGGGGTATATGTCCCCAGTATATGTAGCCAGGTGTATAGAAGACCCCTGTATATGTAGTCAGGGGTATATGTCCCCAGTATATGTAGCCATGTGTATATGTGCCCAGTATATATAGGCAGGGGTATATGTGCCCAGTATATGTAGCCAGGGGTATATGTGCCCAGTATATGTAGCCAGGGGTATATATGCCCAGTATATGTAGTCAGGGGTATATGTGCCCAGTATATGTAGCCAGGGGTATATGTGTCCAGTATATGTAGCCATGGGTATATGTGCCCAGTATATGTAGTCAGGGATATATGTGCCCAGAATATGTAGTCAGGGGTATATGTGCCCAGTATATGTAGTCAGGGGTATATTTCCCCAGTATATGTAGGCAGGTGTATATGTCCCCAGTATATGTAGGCAGGTGTATATTTTTCAGTATATGTAGGCAGGTGTATATGTCTCCAGTATATGTAGGCAGGTGTATATGTCCCCAGTATATGTAGCCAGGTGTATATGTCCCCAGTATATGTAGCCAGGTGTATAGCTATCCCCAGTATATGTAGGCAGGTGTATATGTCCCAGTATATGTAGTCAGCGGTATATGTGCCAAGTATATGTAGTCAGGGGGTAATGTAGCCAGGGGTATACGTCCCAGTATATGTAGTCAGGGGGTATATGTCCCAGTATATGTAGTCAGGGGTATATGTGCCCAGTATATGTAGTCAGGGGGTATATGTCCCAGTATATGTAGCCAGGGGTATATGTCCCAGTATATGTAGTCAGGGGGTATATGTCCCAGTATATGTAGCCAGGTGTATATGTGCCCAGTATATGTAGCCAGGGGTATATGTGCCCAGTATATGTAGTCAGGGGGTATATGTCCCAGTATATGTAGCCAGTGGTATATGTGCCCAGTATATGTAGCCAGGGGTATATGTGCCCAGTATATGTAGTCAGGGGGTATAAGTGCCCAGTATATGTAGCCAGGGGTATATGTGCCCAGTATATGTAGCCAGGGGTATATGTCCCATTATATGTAGTCAGGGGGTATATGTCCCAGTATATGTAGCCAGGGGTATATGTGCCCAGTATATGTAGGCAGGTGTATATGTCCCAGTATATGTAGTCAGGGGGTATATGTCCCAGTATATGTAGCTAGGTGTATATGTCCCAGTATATGTAGCCAGGTGTATATGTGCCCAGAATAGGTAGCCAGGTGCCCCCCTCCTCCCCAGCAGGAGGAGAGCAGCGCAGTGGAGGGAGAGCGGTGGGCACAGCAGCCGAGAAGGGGGACCATCTCCCCCCCTTACCTCACCTTAGGTTGCTCTCCCTCCCTCGCTCTCTCCTCCGGAACTAAGTGCGGTGGCTGGCAGAGGGGCAGAACTTAGCTTCCGTGTCTCCGTCTGGTCTCGTCGCAGGCGCAGGATGATTTGCCGCTACTCTGGTCTGGTGGTCCAGACCAGAGCAGCGGCTGCGGCACCAGAACTTCGGGCGGTTGGAGTGACACGGAAGGTAAGTTCCGCCCACTGCCAAACGCCACCGCACATTAACAAACCATGGTGAGATAAGAAATGAGGTGGGTATGGCCCGGGCAAACAAAAGTCTAATAGTCACCAAATATAGTCAAAATACAAAAACTTTATTATTAATTGCATATGTAATAGAAAGGATTAAAAATATGCCCCCCGGCCTCCCCCGCAATCCCCTCCCTCCTGCCTCTGATGTAAACACGGATCCAGTCAGCCCCAGCATGCACATTCACACATACCAACATACATACAAAACTGTATAGCCGTACAAACAAAGCTAAAAAATGTATGTCTTTGTTATTGGATCCAGAAAAAATGTGTATATTCAGGTCAATCCTGAGTATGTTGTGATGGGCAAAGGTCTTTGCTGTGCCCAAAGTTCCTATTTTCCAATCAGATTGGTATAAGCAGAAAGATTATCCATCCGGAAACATACAATATAGGCACAACAAGGGGTTAGTCCAGCCTCTGATTGAATATCACTCCAGTGTTAGTAAAGATGCAGCATGCAGGCAATCCCTCAGCCAAGCCCTCTGATTAGCGTGAGATTTCTGGCAAATGCAGCAGTTCAAGCCAAATAATGCAATAATCAAATTCCAGTAACTAAAGCATCTTATATATGTTGTATAACTCAGGCAGATGCTCACACAGTATCAGCTTGATAATGGCAGTCCACATACACAAACAAGAGTCATGCCCGTGGGGCTGCTTACGTATCCAGGATGAAGATGCTGGGATGCAGTGTAGCCATACTTGCTACTCGTGGTATGGCCAGGATTAGTGCCTGAAATGAATGTGGTATCCAGTATGGAGAAAGAACAGAGGCTCAGTCCGTACTTGATGGTGTCCCACAGTGAGTGTGCCGGGCTGGCTGGGGAGCGGGGAGAGAACTCCCGGACAGGCTTGGGAGGAGGCGGTGTGGCGGCCGGGACGCAGTCCAAGCGTCCTCTACTGGTTTCGCCGGACTTCCGGCTTCCTCTGGAGGTTCGTCAACTTACTGTGTCCCGCTGATTTTATTCCCCCATCGGCGGGACGCGCCCAGCCGGTCAGCCACGCCCACCCCCGCCAGCGGCCAATGCCGGGCGAGGGGGCGGGGCGGGCGGACACAGCGGACAGGCGCAAAAGCAACCTGCCCGATACGTCCGCCAAGCCCCGCCCCCACGCCCGACGCGCCGCCGGAGGGGGCAGGCGAGACCAGAATGCACAGCTGCGCACATCCAGCAAAGGGGGGAAAAAAACATAAATCAGAGGGCAATTGCGTAAGGTATATAAACATCATTGATTCATGCATACCTCAAACACACGATATCCCCATTTAATTTCTGCAAAGTAATGTGGCAAATATAAAACAAGGAATAATACCAACTATTGGTGAAGCAAACACCAGGGGCAGACAAACTAGCCCCATGCGAGAGTATATGATATACCTCATCATCAAATGTAATAATAGCTTCAAAGAGTGTAGGCAATGAGCGGTGGGTATATGTCCCAGTATATGTAGCCAGGGGTATATGTGCCCAGTATATGTAGGCAGGTGTATATGTCCCAGTATATGTAGTCAGGGGGTATATGTCCCAGTATATGTAGCTAGGTGTATATGTCCCAGTATATGTAGCCAGGTGTATATGTGCCCAGAATAGGTAGCCAGGTGCCCCCCTCCCCCCCAGCAGGAGGAGAGCAGCGCAGTGGAGGGAGAGCGGTGGGCACAGCAGCCGAGAAGGGGGACCATCTCCCCCCCTTACCTCACCTTAGGTTGCTCTCCCTCCCTCGCTCTCTCCTCCGGAACTAAGTGCGGTGGCTGGCAGAGGGGCAGAACTTAGCTTCCGTGTCTCCGTCTGGTCTCGTCGCAGGCGCAGGATGATTTGCCGCTACTCTGGTCTGGTGGTCCAGACCAGAGCAGCGGCTGCGGCACCAGAACTACGGGCGGTTGGAGTGACACGGAAGGTAAGTTCCGCCCACTGCCAAACGCCACCGCACATTAGTTCCGGAGGGGAGAGCAAGGGAGGGAGAGCAACCTAAGGTGAGGGAAGGAGGGGGGAGATGGCCCCCCTTCTCCGCCGTCCGCACAGTTCTCCCTCTTCTCTGCTCCCCTCCTGCTGGCCTCACGGACACGCAACCAGGTGAGTGAGCGATCGACAGCCCGCAGTGCGGGGCCTCTTCAAGCGCGGGGCCAGGGGCGATTGCCCCACTTGCAACACCCCCCCCCCCCCCCCAAGGCCGGCTCTGCACACATAGATGCCAGACAGCTACCACCAGGGTTGCTCGGGTAGTACTTTTTGATACCCGCCCGGATCCGCATCCAATTCGGGTATCTGTATCCGACCTTGCGGATATCCGACCAAATTACCCGCGGGTACCCGACCTATTCGGGTACCCGGATAGAAAAAACGGAAGTGCCCTTTAAATAGCATTAAAAAGGGTTTTTAGGGTAAATGATGCATGTAGCATCATGTTTTTTTTAAAGGGAAACACTAATTTATTATTTGGTGGACATAAAATGAAAAAAAAACAAAAAACTGTCAATTAACATCAGGCCTCGGTTCCAGACAGCGGTCGTGCAGCCCACATTGGGCTTGATTCACTAACCGGCGCTAGTGTGCCTTATCTGAGGTTAGTGTGCCTTATCTGAGGTAGTGTGCCTTATCTGAGGTTAGTGTGCCTTATCTGAGGTTAGTGTGCCTTATCTGAGGTTAGTGTGCCTTATCTGAGGTTAGTGTGCCTTATCTGAGGTTAGTGTGCCTTATCTGAGGTTAGTGTGCCTTATCTGAGTTAGTGTGCCTTATCTGAGGTTAGTGTGCCTTATCTGAGGTAGTGTGCCTTATCTGAGGTTAGTGTGCCTTATCTGAGGTTAGTGTGCCTTATCTGAGTTAGTGTGCCTTATCTGAGGTTAGTGTGCCTTATCTGAGGTTAGTGTGCCTTATCTGAGGTTAGTGTGCCTTATCTGAGGTAGTGTGCCTTATCTGAGGTTAGTGTGCCTTATCTGAGGTTAGTGTGCCTTATCTGAGGTTAGTGTGCCTTATCTGAGGTTAGTGTGCCTTATCTGAGGTTAGTGTGCCTTATCTGAGGTTAGTGTGCCTTATCTGAGGTTAGTGTGCCTTATCTGAGGTAGTGTGCCTTATCTGAGGTTAGTGTGCCTTATCTGAGGTTAGTGTGCCTTATCTGAGTTAGTGTGCCTTATCTGAGGTTAGTGTGCCTTATCTGAGGTTAGTGTGCCTTATCTGAGGTTAGTGTGCCTTATCTGAGTTAGTGTGCCTTATCTGAGGTTAGTGTGCCTTATCTGAGGTAGTGTGCCTTATCTGAGGTTAGTGTGCCTTATCTGAGGTTAGTGTGCCTTATCTGAGGTTAGTGTGCCTTATCTGAGGTTAGTGTGCCTTATCTGAGGTTAGTGTGCCTTATCTGAGTTAGTGTGCCTTACCTGAGGTTAGTGTGCCTTATCTGAGGTTAGTGTGCCTTATCTGAGGTTAGTGTGCCTTATCTGAGTTAGTGTGCCTTATCTGAGGTTAGTGTGCCTTATCTGAGGTAGTGTGCCTTATCTGAGGTTAGTGTGCCTTATCTGAGGTTAGTGTGCCTTATCTGAGGTTAGTGTGCCTTATCTGAGGTAGTGTGCCTTATCTGAGGTTAGTGTGCCTTATCTGAGGTTAGTGTGCCTTATCTGAGTTAGTGTGCCTTATCTGAGGTTAGTGTGCCTTATCTGAGGTTAGTGTGCCTTATCTGAGGTTAGTGTGCCTTATCTGAGGTTAGTGTGCCTTATCTGGGTTAGTGTGCCTTATCAGAGTTAGTGTGCCTTATCTGAGTTAGTGTGCCTTATCTGAGTCAGTGAGCCTTATCTGAGTTAGTGTGCCTTATCTGAGGTTAGTGTGCCTTATCTGAGTTAGTGCGCCTTATCTGAGGTTAGTGTGCCTTATCTGAGTTAGTGTGCCTTATCTGAGGTTAGTGTGCCTTATCTGAGGTTAGTGTGAAAAAAAAACAAAAAACTGTCAATTAACATCAGGCCTCGGTTCCAGACAGCGGTCGTGCAGCCCACATTGGGCTTGATTCACTAACCGGCGCTAGTGTGCCTTATCTGAGGTTAGTGTGCCTTATCTGAGGTAGTGTGCCTTATCTGAGGTTAGTGTGCCTTATCTGAGGTTAGTGTGCCTTATCTGAGGTTAGTGTGCCTTATCTGAGGTTAGTGTGCCTTATCTGAGGTTAGTGTGCCTTATCTGAGTTAGTGTGCCTTATCTGAGGTTAGTGTGCCTTATCTGAGGTAGTGTGCCTTATCTGAGGTTAGTGTGCCTTATCTGAGGTTAGTGTGCCTTATCTGAGTTAGTGTGCCTTATCTGAGGTTAGTGTGCCTTATCTGAGGTTAGTGTGCCTTATCTGAGGTTAGTGTGCCTTATCTGAGGTTAGTGTGCCTTATCTGAGGTTAGTGTGCCTTATCTGAGGTTAGTGTGCCTTATCTGAGGTAGTGTGCCTTATCTGAGGTTAGTGTGCCTTATCTGAGTTAGTGTGCCTTATCTGAGGTTAGTGTGCCTTATCTGAGGTTAGTGTGCCTTATCTGAGGTTAGTGTGCCTTATCTGAGGTTAGTGTGCCTTATCTGAGTTAGTGTGCCTTATCTGAGGTTAGTGTGCCTTATCTGAGGTTAGTGTGCCTTATCTGAGGTTAGTGTGCCTTATCTGAGGTTAGTGTGCCTTATCTGGGTTAGTGTGCCTTATCAGAGTTAGTGTGCCTTATCTGAGTTAGTGTGCCTTATCTGAGTCAGTGAGCCTTATCTGAGTTAGTGTGCCTTATCTGAGGTTAGTGTGCCTTATCTGAGTAAGTGTGCCTTATCTGAGGTTAGTGTGCCTTATCTGGGGTTAGTGTGCCTTATCTGAGTTAGTGTGCCTTATCTGAGGTTAGTGTGCCTTATCTGAGGTTAGTGTGCCTTATCTGAGGTTAGTGTGCCTTATCTGAGTTAGTGTGCCTTATCTGAGGTTAGTGTGCCTTATCTGAGGTTAGTGTGCCTTATCTGAGGTTAGTGTGCCTTATCTGGGTTAGTGTGCCTTATCTGAGTTAGTGTGCCTTATCTGAGTTAGTGTGCCTTATCTGAGTCAGTGAGCCTTATCTGAGTTAGTGTGCCTTATCTGAGGTTAGTGTGCCTTATCTGAGTAAGTGTGCCTTATCTGAGGTTAGTGTGCCTTATCTGGGGTTAGTGTGCCTTATCTGAGTTAAAGTGCCTTATCTGAGGTTAGTGTGCCTTATCTGAGGTTAGTGTGCCTTATCTGAGTTAGTGTGCCTTATCTGAGGTTAGTGTGCCTTATCTGAGTTAGTGTGCCTTATCTGAGGTTAGTGTGCCTTATCTGAGGTTAGTGTGCCTTATCTGAGGTTAGTGTGCCTTATCTGAGGTTAGTGTGCCTTATCTGAGGTTAGTGTGCCTTATCTGAGTTAGTGTGCCTTATCTGAGTTAGTGTGCCTTATCTGAGGTTAGTGTGCCTTATCTGAGGTTAGTGTGCCTTATCTGAGGTTAGTGTGCCTTATCTGAGTTAGTGTGCCTTATCTGAGTTTAGTGTGCCTTATCTGCAGTTTGCGATGTAGCTTTGTCCATATTTTAGTGTGCACAAAGCTATTTAGTGTGCACAAAGCTACTTAAAGAGAAACTCCGACCAAGAATTGAACTTTATCCCAATCAGTAGCTGATACCCACTTTTACATGAGAAAAATAATGATTTTCACAAACAGACCATCAGGGGGCGCTGTATGACTGATTTTGTGCTGAAACCCCTCCCACAAGAGGCTCTGGTACCGTACGGTACTCTGGGCAAACTGTCACAATGTAACAATGTTCAGACAGGAAATAGCTGTCTGTTAAAGCCAGACCAGCTAGAAACAGCTCCATAATCTGCCCACAGTAACAATGTCTCCATGTAATACAAGTCAGAATGTGAATCTGGGAGAGGAAAGATTTTACAATGAGCAAACACTGACTAAATCATGTATACATAATTATTGTAAAAATGAAGCACTTTTTTTATTACATTATTTTCACTGGAGTTCCTCTTTAAATAAGAAGAAAGGGGCGCTCTGAGACTCCCAGCAAAGTAAAAGGAAAGCTCCGGTAGGAGAGGTCTCACCTGGTTCTCCTATGGCCGGCACAGCGTACACAGTCACGATAAGTGTGTGTCCCTCTTAGTCTAGCCGGGGAGCGGGCTCTCTGTTCCGGCGTAGCGGATGTGACATCACTCCTCTTACCACTCCTAACGGCTGTTACTATGGAGAGCAGGACGCCTCTCCTCACACGCACAGAAGCTGCGTGGTAGAATGCGTCTATTTCTCCGCATGAAGGTGATAATAGGGAATGGGGAACCGCCGTTAGTGCGGTGTATAAAGACCAAACTAAAAAGGTCAAATAGGTATAAAATGTATTAAAAGACAACGCGTTATCTGTGCCTTATCTGAGGTTAGTGTGCCTTATCTGGGTTAGTGTGCCTTATCTGAGTTAGTGTGCCTTATCTGAGGTTAGTGTGCCTTATCTGGGGTTAGTGTGCCTTATCTGAGTTAGTGTGCCTTATCTGAGGTTAGTGTGCCTTATCCGAGGTTAGTGTGCCTTATCCGAGGTTAGTGTGCCTTATCTGAGGTTAGTGTGCCTTATCTGGGGTTAGTGTGCCTTATCTGAGTTAGTGTGCCTTATCTGAGGTTAGTGTGCCTTATCTGGGGTTAGTGTGCCTTATCTGAGTTAGTGTGCCTTATCTGAGGTTAGTGTGCCTTATCTGAGGTTAGTGTGCCTTATCTGGGGTTAGTGTGCCTTATCTGAGTTAGTGTGCCTTATCTGAGGTTAGTGTGCCTTATCTGAGGTTAGTGTGCCTTATCTGAGGTTAGTGTGCCTTATCTGGGTTAGTGTGCCTTATCTGGGTTAGTGTGCCTTATCTGAGGTTAGTGTGCCTTATCTGAGTAAGTGTGCCTTATCTGAGGTTAGTGTGCCTTATCTGGGGTTAGTGTGCCTTATCTGAGTTAGTGTGCCTTATCTGAGGTTAGTGTGCCTTATCTGAGGTTAGTGTGCCTTATCTGAGGTTAGTGTGCCTTATCTGAGTTAGTGTGCCTTATCTGAGGTTAGTGTGCCTTATCTGAGGTTAGTGTGCCTTATCTGAGGTTAGTGTGCCTTATCTGAGGTTAGTGTGCCTTATCTGAGTTAGTGTGCCTTATCTGAGTTAGTGTGCCTTATCTGAGTTAGTGTGCCTTATCTGAGGTTAGTGTGCCTTATCTGAGTAAGTGTGCCTTATCTGAGGTTAGTGTGCCTTATCTGGGGTTAGTGTGCCTTATCTGAGTTAGTGTGCCTTATCTGAGGTTAGTGTGCCTTATCTGAGGTTAGTGTGCCTTATCTGAGGTTAGTGTGCCTTATCTGAGTTAGTGTGCCTTATCTGAGGTTAGTGTGCCTTATCTGAGGTTAGTGTGCCTTATCTGAGTCAGTGAGCCTTATCTGAGTTAGTGTGCCTTATCTGAGGTTAGTGTGTCTTATCTGAGTAAGTGTGCCTTATCTGAGGTTAGTGTGCCTTATCTGAGGTTAGTGTGCCTTATCTGAGTAAGGCCCCGTTCACACTTGCGGTTTTGTCAAAACCGCACCGGATGTCCGGACCGCACCGGAGCCGGACCGGACCTGATCCGTACGGTTCCTATCCGGATCCGGTCCGGATCCGGTCCGTTTGCATCCGGTTTCCGTGCGGTGTGAACACGGTTGCGGTCCGGATCCGGTTTCTTAAGGAGATAACAACCTGTTATTACCTGGGGTCTGGGAGGTCAGCAGAAGGGTCTGGGGTCATTGTTGGAGACAAGTGGACGTGTGGAGACCATCCGTGGATACAGAGACTGCAGTTGGGACCATGGATCCAGGCATTTTTTACTCGTAAACCTGGGAATTCTCTCCTTCCTGTTGTTCGCCTCCTCGTTATCAGACATCAGACATGTTGCTGCCAAAACGAGCTCCAGCATGAAATCGCTGCTGCCCCACTCTTTGAACGCTGGGCCCATGTGGTCCCCATCCAAAATGCATAGGAAGTGGGGTAGAACGTTCGGTTTTTGTAGCCAGTGTGTTGTGCGCTCTCCGGCTCTCATTGCTTTGTATTGGCCGGATGGTGCAGTCCGGCTCCGCTCCGGATACGGCTGCCGGAGGAGCCGGACCAAAAAATAGCGCATGTTGGAACGGACGCCGGAGTCCGGATCCGGTCCGGATCCGGTCCGGCTCCGGTCCGGCAGAACGGACGCATGTGAACGGACGCATAGGCTTTCATTGCTATTGCCGTGCGTCCGTTCCGTCCGTTCTGCAAGCGGTCTGGCTCCGGCACGGCGATTCCGGACGGCCACCGCTAATGTGAACCGGGCCTTAGTGTGCCTTATCTGAGGTTAGTGTGCCTTATCTGAGTTAGTGCGCCTTATCTGAGGTTAGTGTGCCTTATCTGAGGTTAGTGTGCCTTATCTGAGTTAGTGTGCCTTATCTGAGGTTAGTGTGCCTTATCTGAGGTTAGTGTGCCTTATCTGAGGTTAGTGTGCCTTATCTGAGGTTAGTGTGCCTTATCTGAGGTTAGTGTGCCTTATCTGAGGTAGTGTGCCTTATCTGAGGTTAGTGTGCCTTATCTGAGTTAGTGTGCCTTATCTGAGGTTAGTGTGCCTTATCTGAGGTTAGTGTGCCTTATCTGAGGTTAGTGTGCCTTATCTGAGTTAGTGTGCCTTATCTGAGGTTAGTGTGCCTTATCTGCGGTTAGTGTGCCTTATCTGAGGTTAGTGTGCCTTATCTGGGTTAGTGTGCCTTATCAGAGTTAGTGTGCCTTATCTGAGTTAGTGTGCCTTATCTGAGTCAGTGAGCCTTATCTGAGGTTAGTGTGCCTTATCTGAGTAAGTGTGCCTTATCTGAGGTTAGTGTGCCTTATCTGGGGTTAGTGTGCCTTATCTGAGTTAGTGTGCCTTATTTGAGGTTAGTGTGCCTTATCTGAGGTTAGTGTGCCTTATCTGAGGTTAGTGTGCCTTATCTGAGTTAGTGTGCCTTATCTGAGGTTAGTGTGCCTTATCTGAGGTTAGTGTGCCTTATCTGAGGTTAGTGTGCCTTATCTGGGTTAGTGTGCCTTATCTGAGTTAGTGTGCCTTATCTGAGTTAGTGTGCCTTATCTGAGTCAGTGAGCCTTATCTGAGTTAGTGTGCCTTATCTGAGGTTAGTGTGCCTTATCTGAGTAAGTGTGCCTTATCTGAGGTTAGTGTGCCTTATCTGGGGTTAGTGTGCCTTATCTGAGTTAGTGTGCCTTATCTGAGGTTAGTGTGCCTTATCTGAGGTTAGTGTGCCTTATCTGAGTTAGTGTGCCTTATCTGAGGTTAGAGTGCCTTATCTGAGTTAGTGTGCCTTATCTGAGGTTAGTGTGCCTTATCTGAGTTAGTGTGCCTTATCTGAGTTAGTGCGCCTTATCTGAGGTTAGTGTGCCTTATCTGAGGTTAGTGTGCCTTATCTGAGGTTAGTGTGCCTTTTCTGAGTTAGTGTGCCTTATCTGAGGTTAGTGTGCCTTATCTGAGGTTAGTGTGCCTTATCTGAGTTAGTGTGTCTTATCTGAGGTTAGTGTGCCTTATCTGAGTTAGTGTGCCTTATCTGAGGTTAGTGTGCCTTATCTGAGGTTAGTGTGCCTTATCTGAGGTTAGTGTGCCTTATCTGAGTTAGTGTGCCTTATCTGAGGTTAGTGTGCCTTATCTGAGTTAGTGTGCCTTATCTGAGGTTAGTGTGCCTTATCTGAGTTAGTGTGCCTTATCTGAGTTTAGTGTGCCTTATCTGCAGTTTGCGATGTAGCTTTGTCCATATTTTAGTGTGCACAAAGCTATTTAGTGTGCACAAAGCTACTTAAATAAGAAGAAAGGGGCGCTCTGAGACTCCCAGCAAAGTAAAAGGAAAGCTCCGGTAGGAGAGGTCTCACCTGGTTCTCCTATGGCCGGCACAGCGTACACAGTCACGATAAGTGTGTGTCCCTCTTAGTCTAGCCGGGGAGCGGGCTCTCTGTTCCGGCGTAGCGGATGTGACATCACTCCTCTTACCACTCCTAACGGCTGTTACTATGGAGAGCAGGACGCCTCTCCTCACACGCACAGAAGCTGCGTGGTAGAATGCGTCTATTTCTCCGCATGAAGGTGATAATAGGGAATGGGGAACCGCCGTTAGTGCGGTGTATAAAGACCAAACTAAAAAGGTCAAATAGGTATAAAATGTATTAAAAGACAACGCGTTTTGTGTTTAGGATGAATATGGCAATCATTTACCCTCTCACACAGTGCCGATTGGCTGTAGTTTTATGAGGTTCTGTTATATAATGAATTGTGGATAATGTGGTGTGAATTAATGACTTGATAAAGCAGAGGATGTTCCTCTGCGAAACGCGTTGTCTTTTAATAAATTTTATACCTATTTGACCTTTTTAGTTTGGTCTTTATACACCGCACTAACGGCGGTTCCCCATTCCCTATTATCACCTTCATGCGGAGAAATAGACGCATTCTACCACGCAGCTTCTGTGCGTGTGAGGAGAGGCGTCCTGCTCTCCATAGTAACACCCGTGAGGAGTGGTAAGAGGAGTGATGTCACATCCGCTACGCCGGAACAGAGAGCCCGCTCCCCGGCTAGACTAAGAGGGACACACACTTATCGTGACTGTGTACGCTGTGCCGGCCATAGGAGAACCAGGTGAGACCTCTCCTACCGGAGCTTTCCTTTTACTTTGCTGGGAGTCTCAGAGCGCCCCTTTCTTCTTATTTAAGTAGCTTTGTGCACACTAAATAGCTTTGTGCACACTAAAATATGGACAAAGCTACATCGCAAACTGCAGATAAGGCACACTAAACTCAGATAAGGCACACTAACTCAGATAAGGCACACTAAACTCAGATAAGGCACACTAACTCAGATAAGGCACACTAACCTCAGATAAGGCACACTAACTCAGATAAGGCACACTAACCTCAGATAAGGCACACTAACTCAGATAAGGCACACTAACCTCAGATAAGGCACACTAACTCAGATAAGGCACACTAACCTCAGATAAGGCACACTAACTCAGATAAGGCACACTAACCTCAGATAAGGCACACTAACTCAGTAAGGCACACTAACCTCAGATAAGGCACACTAACCTCAGATAAGGCACACTAACCTCAGATAAGGCACATTAACCTCAGATAAGACACACTAACCTCAGATAAGGCACACTAACCTCAGATAAGGCACACTAACTCAGATAAGGCACACTAACCTCAGATAAGGCACACTAACTCAGTAAGGCACACTAACCTCAGATAAGGCACACTAACCTCAGATAAGGCACACTAACCTCAGATAAGGCACACTAACTCAGTAAGGCACACTAACCTCAGATAAGGCACACTAACCTCAGATAAGGCACACTAACCTCAGATAAGGCACAGTAAGCTCAGATAAGACACACTAACCTCAGATAAGGCACACTAACCTCAGATAAGGCACACTAACTCAGATAAGAGGAGTGATGTCACATCCGCTACGCCGGAACAGAGAGCCCGCTCCCCGGCTAGACTAAGAGGGACACACACTTATCGTGACTGTGTACGCTGTGCCGGCCATAGGAGAACCAGGTGAGACCTCTCCTACCGGAGCTTTCCTTTTACTTTGCTGGGAGTCTCAGAGCGCCCCTTTCTTCTTATTTATCTCTACAATGAACATTTTCAGGGAGCAGCCGAGTGATTTACAGGTGGCCTGATCGCACCTTCTAGGGGTCTTTTCACTACCCCACACGTATTCCTAAGCTACTTAAGGCACACTAACTCAGATAAGGCACACTAACCTCAGATAAGGCACACTAACCTCAGATAAGGCACCTTAACTCAGATAAGGCACACTAACTGGCTTAGCGCCGGAAAACTCTTTTTTACTCCAGCGCTAACACTTAGTGCCGGGTAGTGAATCAAGCCCATTGTGTCCAAAGTCCAATTGCACAACTGGGACATGACAGTTTTCAGCCCAGACACCTCCAAAAAATGACACCGCAATTGTGTTTTGGGTGGAATATACAGTGGTGTGAAAAACTATTTGCCCCCTTCCTGATTTCTTATTCTTTTGTATGTTTGTCACACTTAAATGTTTCTGCTCATCAAAAAACGTTAACTATTAGTCAAAGATAACATAATTGAACACAAAATGCAGTTTTAAATGATGTTTTTTATTATTTAGTGAGGAAAAAAAACTCAAAACCTACATGGCCCTGTGTGAAAAAGTGATTGCCCCCCTTGTTAAAAAATAACTTAACTGTGGTTTATTACACCTGAGTTCAATTTCTGTAGTCACCCCCAGGCCTGATTACTGCCACACCTGTTTCAATCAAGAAATCACTTAAATAGGAGCTATCTGACACAGAGAAGTAGACCAAAAGCACCTCAAAAGCTAGACATCATGCCAAAATCCAAAGAAATTCAGGAACAAATGAGAACAAAAATACTGTAATTGACATCTATCAGTCTGGTAAAGGATATAAAGCCATTTCTAAAGCTTTGGGACTCCAGCGAACCACAGTGAGAGCCATTATCCAGAAATGGCAAAAACATGGAACAGTGATGAACCTTCCCAGCAGTGGCTGGCCGACCAAAATTACCCCAAGAGCGCGGAGAAAACTCATCCGAGAGGCCACAAAAGACCCCAGGACAACATCTAAAGAACTGCAGGCCTCACTTGCCTCAATTAAGGTCAGTATTCACGACTCCACCATAAGAAAGAGACGGGGGCAAAAACGGTCTGCATGGCAGATATCCAAGGCGCAAACCACTTTTAAGCAAAAAGAACATTAAGACTCGTCTCAATTTTGTTAAAAAAACATCTCAATGATTGCCAAGACTTGAGGGAAAATACCTTGTGGACCGCCGAAACAAAAGTTGAACTTTTTGGAAGGTGCGTGTCCTGTTAAATCTATCGTAGAAGTAACACCGCATTTCAGCAAAAGAACATCATACCAACAGTAAAATATGGTGGTGGTAGTGTGATGGTCTGGGGTTGTTTTGCTGCTTCAGGACCTGGAAGGCTTGCTGTGATAGATGGAACCATGAATTCTACTGTCTACCAAAAAATCCTGAAGGAGAATGTCCGGCCATCTGTTCGTCAACTCAAGCTGAAGCGATCTTGGGTGCTGCAGCAGGACAATGACCCAAAAGACACCAGCAAATCCACCTCTGAATGGCTGAAGAAAAACAAAATGAAGACTTTGGAGTGGCCTAGTCAAAGCCCTGACCTGAATCCTATTGAGATGTTGTGGCATGACCTTAAAAAGGCAGTTCATGCTAGAAAACCCTCAAATAAAGCTGAATTACAACAATTCTGCAAAGATGAGTGGGCCAAAATTCCTCCAGAGCGCTGTAAAAGACTCGTTGCAAGTTATCGCAAACGCTTGATTGCAGTTATTGCTGCTAAGGGTGGCCCAACCAGTTATTAGGTTCAGGGGGCAATTTCTTTTTCACACAGGGCCATGTAGGTTTTGAGTTTTTTTCTCACTAAATAATAAAAACCATCATTTAAAACTGCATTTTGTGTTCAATTATGTTATCTTTAACTAACGGTTAACGGTTTTTGATGAGCAAAAACATTTAAGTGTGACAAACATGCAAAAGAATAAGAAATCAGGAAGGGGGCAAATAGTTTTTCACACCACTGTAGGTGGTGGTATCAGCAGCAGTGGCCTGTGGCACCGTGGCGGTGGGAGCCAGCACCAGATTGCTTCAGCCTCTTGAACTCATCATGCTCAACAACATGTTTTTTGGCCAGATGGGTGATGAAGCTGGAGGTGCCATACTTGTAGGGGTCACAACCTCTGCTCATCTGTAGTTTGCACACATTGCATATGTCAAACTTGCTGTCCAATGAGGGCAGAGTGAAAAACCGCCAGATTGGGGAGGTGAAGATTCCCCTGCGGCCTGAATGGGATGCTGTGGCTTTTCTCCCTGTGGTGGTTGAGGGTTGAGTGGTGCGGCTAGTGGTAGCAGCAGAAGGATGTGGTGGGTCCCGCATTCCACGGCCACTGTCTGCAATGCTGATCCTCCATGCCAAACCCATCTACGCATCCTCCTCCTCAGAGTCAGAGCTGACATCCCCATCCTGTGGATGGTAGTCACGTTCCTTCATCTCATCATCAACATTATACCCCCCCTCCTCAAAACCCAGAACATCCTCCTCAAACTCCTTGCAGCTAACAGCCCTGAGTTTAATCGTGGCGCCTGGAGCGAAAAGCTCGCTGACTGAGGGTAGGCTGCCCGCTGGGGTCGACACTGACACGGCAGACCTTCTGAGGGTGGCCGCAATGTTGCTCCCTGTCCTCTTGCCCTTGCTGCCCCTCCCCCAGCTGCCGGTGCCAGCAGACATAGTACAACTTATACGTGATGATGTCACCAGATGATGTGGGGTACTCTTACTTTAATGAAATCGAGGTTGGACTTTACATCAAATCAGCACGGAGTGACAGACCGCAGAGTAGAGAACAGACAGTGCACACTGTGTTATGGTGGCGGCCTGGCACACGGTGCGTTCCTGCACTCGATTTCCCGCTCGATTCCCGTCGACTCGATTATTTCCGACATGTCCGATTTGCATTTCGATGGATCGTTAGGTCGATTTGGCATACTTTACATGCAAATCGACCTAACGATCCATCGAAACGCAAATCAGACATGTCGGAAATAATCGAGTCGACGGGAATCGAGCAGGAAATCGAGTGCGGGAACGCACCGTGTGTACCCGCCAGGCCGCCGCCATAACAAATAACTGCAGTACAATAACACAGTAATCCTCCTATTCCCTATACTGTCCTGCTGGCCTACACAGCACACACAGACACAGACAGGACCTAACTGAGTGAATGAAAGCAAACAATTACAAGCTAGCTAGCTAAAAAACACAATAGAACAATAGCGTAGTGAAGATGTTTAGCACTTAAAGCTTTAGGTTTATCACTGTATACAGGCAGCACTTGCTAAGCCAACAGCACTGGAACAAGTCTGTTAGTGACCAGCCAGCCACACAAGCAAGGACGATCTGTCTCATCATGCCAGACCTCCTTGCTATACAGGGGGGGCTGGCCAGGGTTCCCTTCTGTGATTGGGTGCCAGGGCTTAGGCTGGGAGGCCTCTGATTGGCTCAATGAGGTCAGGTGGGGCTGGCCAGAGTTCCCCTCTGTGATTGGTTGCTAGGGCTTCTGCTGGGAGCCCTCTGATTGGCTGGGAGCCCTCTGATTGGTTCAATGACATCATCTTCCTTGTTACAGTACCCGTATCTGGATATCCGTCGGATATCCGCGGGTACCCGTGGGTACCCGGATTATGCAGCCAGATACCGGATATTGGCCCAGGTATCTGGATCTGGATCTGACCCGGATAGCGGAAAATGGTCGGGTACCCGGGTTAATCTGGGTACCCGGGATCCGGCTGAGCATCCCTGGCCACCACCGCCTCCTCCTCATCTACCAGCTTTAGCTCCAGGTCATGCATATCTGCTACATTTGGGCAAGGCATGGGGCATGCGTGGATAAATCTACTGCTACCGTCTCAAGCATCTCTAGCGTAGGTCAGTAGACCCCAGGAATGGCTGAGATGAATGGCACACACAAATATCTAGGTTACTTTGTTGGTGGTGGGGATGATGATGATGACCCATATCGGGGTAGTAGTAGTGACCCCATAAAGTTTTGGGTAAACTGGTTTGACATCTACCCACAATTTGCACAGCATGCAACTGAAAGAATCATCAGTTCTGCCAGCGACAATCACGACTACCTTTTACAAGAGAGATGGTGTACTAAAAACTACCAGCCAGCGACCACTGATGTCCCAAACTGATACCAGCAAGATTCTAATTCATGCTGCTTTTATTGACGTTGACATTTACTGCCACAACTACAAGCACACTTGCAGGTGCTGATGTATTTTTGGTGGCATTTAAGTCGTCACTAGAAATAAGCCCACCCATTTAAAAAAGGGCACTAGGGCTCACCGCAACCCCCCTCACACCCTTCTCCCACAGCTTCCCTTCCCGCAACAGCCCCCGACCCATACATATTACACAAGGGCAGGAGACTGGGGGGGGGGGGGGTATACATATTACACATGGGCGGGAGACTGGGGGGTGTACATATTACACATGGGCAGGAGACTGGGGGGTATACATATTACACATGGGCGGGAGACTGGGGGGTGTACATATTACACATGGGCAGGAGACTGGGGGGTGTACATATTACACATGGGGCACAGTCCAAGGGGTGTACATATTACACATGGGCGCGAGACTGGGGGTGTACATATTACACATGGGCACGAGACTGGGGGTGTACATATTACACATGGGGCACAGTCCAAGGGGTATACATATTACACATGAGCGCGAGACTGGGGGTGTACATATTACATGTGGGAAGGAGTCTGGGGGGGTGTGAATATACTACACGAGGGTGGGACACCGGGGGGGAGGGGGGTAGTGTACATTTTACACATGGGCGCTAGACCCGGGGGGGGGGGGGGGGAGATGTACATAATACACATGGGCAGGAGACCGGGGTGGGGGGTGTACATATTACACATGAGCAGGAGAACGGGGAAGGGGTGTGTGTGTGTGTACATATTACACATGGGTGGGAGACCGGGGGTGTACATATTACACATGGGCAGGAGAGTAGGGGGGTGCACATTTTACACATGGGCACGAGACGGGGGGGAGGGGTGTACATTTTACTCATGGGTGGGGGACCGGGGGGGGGGGTATGTACATATTAAACATTGGCAGAAGACTGGGGGTGTACATATTACACATGGGCGGGAGACCGGGGGGTTGTACATATTACATATGGGCGGGAGACCAGGGAAGGGGGTGTGTGTGTACATATTACACATGGGTGGGAGACCGGGGAAGGGGGTGTGAGTGTGTACATATTACACATGGGCAGGAGACCGGGGAAGGGGTGTGTGTGTACATATTACACATGGGCAGGAGACCGGGGGTTGTACATATTACACATGGGCAGGAGACCGGGGATTGTACATATTACACATGGGCGGGAGACCGGGGAAGGGGTGTGTGTACATATTACACATGAGCGGGAGACCGGGGAAGGGGTGTGTGTGTGTACATATTACACATGGGCAGGAGACTGGGGGTTGTACATATTACAGATGGGCGAGAGACCGGGGAAGGGGTGTATGTACATATTACACATGGGCGGGAGACCGGGGAAGGGTGTGTGTGTGTACATATTACACATGAGCGAGAGACTGGGGAAGGGGGGTGTGTGTGTACATATTACACATGGGCGGGAGACAAGGGAAGGGGGGATGTGTGTATATATTACACATGAGCGGGAGACCAGGGAAGGGGTGTGTGTGTGTGTACATATTACACATGAGCGGGAGACCGGGGAAGGAGGGTGTGTACATATTACACATCAGCGGGAGACCAGGGAAGGGGTGTGTGTGTGTGTGTACATATTACACATGAGCGGGAGACCGGGGAAGGGGTGTGTGTGTGTACATATTACACATGAGCGGGAGACCGGGGAAGGGGGGTGTGTGTGTACATATTACACATGGGCGGGAGACCGGGGAAGGGGGGGGTGTGTGTGTACATATTACACATGGGCGGGAGACCGGGGAAGGGTGTGTGTGTGTACATATTACACATGAGCGGGAGACCAGGGAAGAAGGGTTTGTGTGTACATATGACACATGAGCGGGAGACCGGGGAAGGGGGGTGTGTGTGCACATATTACACATGAGCGGGAGACCGGGGAAGAAGGGTGTGTGTGTACATATTACACATGAGCGGGAGACCGAGGAAGGGGGTGTGTGTGTGTATACATATTACACATAAGCGGGAGACCGGGGAAGGGGGTGTGTGTGTGTACATATTACACATGAGCGGGAGACCGGGCAAGAAGGGTGTGTGTGTACATATTACACATGAGCGGGAGACAGGGGGGGGGGGGTGTACATATTACACATGGTGCAACTAGACCTGGCTAACCTATACTGCAGGCATCTACTCCTGGCTCCATGGGGGGGGGGGGGAGCAATTTTGACACCCTCGCCCTGGGTGCAATTTAGCCTAGAAACTGCCCTGAGTAGGGTTTATAGGTTATATGTTAATTGGAGCTATGCCACCCATAGCTCTTATATGAAGCCTAGAACACTTGTCTTCTTTTACAGACTGACTTTCTCTGTTACAGAACTGTCTCTGCCCACATTCTGGGATGACACGATTGAGGAGGTGAAAGTGGTGCCGCTGACTCCAGGATGCACAGAGTATAGGAAGGTCCAAGAACACTTTCAGCAGACATGCATGATGAGGATACTCCAGGTACTGACCACATTCAGTATGGTAATAATCTGCTAATAAATCAATCTCAAACAAACAGAACAATGGGGTTTTTTTTTAACCAGAGTTCTTGTAGTTTATTCTTTCTTTACAGTTTCTCCAAATCGTGGATAAGGCATATAGGTACAAAAGACCAAACTTCCACTTCATATACAAAGACTGCCTGACGTGTTTCGCGGCCGACAGCCGCTTCCTCAGAGGCACATCGTATACAAACATCTGTTAAAAAACATATAAGCCAAGGTACATACCGTTAGGGACCCATGCGCAAAAAAAGCCAATCCTCAAAAGGGATAGGGTCAAATATACATACTTATCTTACCCGTGGATTTAATGTAAGGTAACACCGCGATCTGAAACAATGCAGACCAAAAAAATAATAAGCTAGAATCTAGACACAGCCCCACATAAAGAGCTAGTAGAGACTCCCTACTATAAAATACCACATTGAGCATCATCACAAAGAAAATTCATAAGTGCACCAACCCCTATAGGCGACACAAAAAGCCACTAGTGTCATTCAAAAGCCAGACATCCATCATATGTGTAAAGTGTACATGCACAAAAGTTCATAATATACACCAGAACCATCTGAATATACATCTACATAAAGAGGTGGAGTAAGAGGTGATATAGTGCATCAGTACTTGGTAAGTGGGGTACAGTCGCCCTCTATAACCTCCAATACATCATAGTACTATAAGGAAGAGTCACACCAGAATATGTGTTACCCTCTAGGTCTAACAGACAAATATACAATATGCACTCAATTGTATAGTACATGTGCCCACTCCCTAATAATCCACCACCATATACCACATATTGCTTATGACATACCGTGACCCAATATAGCCACATCTAAGTGCTGTGGTTCCTATATTGCATCTACCTCTATTATACTACTTACAGAGGCAGCTTAAACCAAAGTGACTTATATAACTGCAAATAAAAGCTATTAAATGAATTGTGCAAACAGTGATAGACACCAGAGTAGTATCCCATCCTATTTTCTTATATTATAATAGGAACCACAGCACTTAGATGTGGCTATATTGGGTCACGGTATGTCATAAGCAATATGTGGTATATGGTGGTGGATTATTAGGGAGTGGGCACATGTACTATACAATTGAGTGCATATTGTATATTTGTCTGTTAGACCTAGAGGGTAACACATATTCTGGTGTGACTCTTCCTTATAGTACTATGATGTATTGGAGGTTATAGAGGGCGACTGTACCCCACTTACCAAGTACTGATGCACTATATCACCTCTTACTCCACCTCTTTATGTAGATGTATATTCAGATGGTTCTGGTGTATATTGTGAACTTTTGTGCATGTACACTTTACACATATGATGGATGTCTGGCTTTTGAATGACACTAGTGGCTTTTTGGGTCGCCTATAGGGGTTGGTGCACTTTTCTTTGTGATGATGCTCAATGTGGTATTTTATAGTAGGGAGTCTCTACTAGCTCTTTATGTGGGACTGTCTAGATTCTAGCTTATTATTTTTTTGGTCTGCATTGTTTCAGATCGCGGTGTTACCTTACATTAAATCCACGGGTAAGATAAGTATGTGTATTTGACCCTATCACTTTTGAGGATTGGCTTTTTATCCTGACTTGCGCATGGGTCTCTAACGGTATGTACCTTGGCTTATTTAACAGATGTTTGTATACGATGTGCCTCTGAGGAAGCGGCTGTCGGCCGCGAAACACGTCAGGCAGTCTTTGTATGTGAAGAGGAAGTTTGGTCTTTTGTACCTATATGCCTTATCCGCGATTTGGTGAAACTGTAAAGAAAGAATAAACTACAAAAAAAAACAAAAAAACATTGTTCTGTTTGTTTGAAATTGCTGTATTGGATATACTAGGGGTGAACCACACTACGACATTTTATCCTGTCTATGATAATAAATCAATCTGTCGGCTTCAGACTGCACTGTGTTGTAAGACCACGGCTGCCTGTCTGCTGTATCTGTATCGTAAGACCACGGCTGCTTGTCTTCTGTATCTGTATCGTGAGACCACAGCTGCCTGTCTGCTGCATCTGTACCGCGAGACCACGGCTGCCTGTCTGCTGTATCTGTACCGCGAGATCACTGCTGCCTGTCTGCTGTATCTGTATCGCAAGACCCTGCCTGTCTGCTGTATCTGTATCGCAAGACCACGGCTGCCTGTCTGCTGTATCTGTATCGCAAGACCACAGCTGCCTGTCTGCTGGATCTGTACCTCAAGATCACTGCTGCCTGTCTGCTGTATCTGTATCGCAAGACCCTGCCTGTCTGCTGTATCTGTATCATGAGACCACGGCTGCTTGTCTACTGTGTCTGTACCGTGAGACCACAGCTGCCTGTCTGCTGTATCTGTACCGCGAGACCACGGCTGCCTGTCTGCTGTATCTGTACCGCAAGATCACTGCTGCCTGTCTGCTGTATCTGTATCGCATAACCCTGCCTGTCTGCTGTATCTGTATCGCAAGACCACGGCTGCCTGTCTGCTGTATCTGTATCATGAGACCACGGCTGCCTTTCTGCTGTATCTGTATCATGAGATCGCGGCTGCCTGTCTGCTGTATCTGTATCATGAGACCACGGCTGCCTGTCTGCTGTATCTGTATCATGAGACCACGGCTGCCTGTCTGCTGTATCTGTATCATGAGACCATGGCTGCCTGTCTGCTGTATCTGTATCGCAAGGCCACGGCTGCCTGTCTGCTGTATCTGTATCATGAGACCACAGCTGCCTGTCTGCTGTATCTGTATCATGAGACCACGGCTGCCTGTCTGCTGTATCTGTATCACGAGACCACGGCTGCCTGTCTGCTGTATCTGTATCACAAGACCACGGCTGCCTGTCTGCTGTATCTGTATCATGAGACCACGGCTGCCTGTCTGCTGTATCTGTATCATCATGAGACCACGGCTGCCTGTCTGCTGTATCTGTATCATGAGATCACGGCTGCCTGTCTGCTGTATCTGTATCATGAGATCACGGCTGCCTGTCTGCTGTATCTGTATCATGAGACCATGCCTTTCTGCTGTATCTGTATCATGAGATCACGGCTGCCTGTCTGCTGTATCTGTATCATGAGACCACGGCTGCCTGTCTGCTGTATCTGTATCATGAGACCACGGCTGCCTGTCTGCTGTATCTGTATCATGAGACCACGGCTGCCTGTCTGCTGTATCTGTATCATGAGACCACGGCTGCCTGTCTGCTGTATCTGTATCATGAGACCACGGCTGCCTGTCTGCTGTATCTGTATAGCGAGACCATGGCTGCCTGTCTGCTGTATCTGTATCATGAGACCACGGCTGCCTTTCTGCTGTATCTGTATCATGAGATCACGGCTGCCTGTCTGCTGTATCTGTATCATGAGACCACGGCTGCCTGTCTGCTGTATCTGTATCACAAGGCCACGGCTGCCTGTCTGCTGTATCTGTATCATGAGACCACGGCTGCCTTTCTGCTGTATCTGTATCATGAGACCACGGCTGCCTGTCTGCTGTATCTGTATCATGAGACCACGGCTGCCTGTCTGCTGTATCTGTATCATGAGACCACGGCTGCCTGTCTGCTGTATCTGTATCATGAGACCACGGCTGCCTGTCTGCTGTATCTGTATCATGAGACCACGGCTGCCTGTCTGCTGTATCTGTATCATGAGACCACGGCTGCCTGTCTTCTGTATCTGTATAGCGAGACCACGGCTGCCTGTCTGCTGTATCTGTATCATGAGACCACGGCTGCCTTTCTGCTGTATCTGTATCATGAGATCACGGCTGCCTGTCTGCTGTATCTGTATCATGAGACCACGGCTGCCTGTCTGCTGTATCTGTATCACAAGGCCACGGCTGCCTGTCTGCTGTATCTGTATCATGAGACCACGACTGCCTTTTTGCTGTATCTGTATCATGAGATCACGGCTGCCTGTCTGCTGTATCTGTATCATGAGACCACGGCTGCCTTTCTGCTGTATCTGTATCATGAGATCACGGCTGCCTGTCTGCTGTATATGTATCATGAGACCACGGCTGCCTGTCTGCTCTATCTGTATCATGAGACCACGGCTGCCTGTCTGCTGTATCTGTATAGCGAGACCACGGCTGCCTGTCTGCTGTATCTGTATAGTGAGACCACGGCTGCCTGTCTGCTGTATTTGTATCATGAGACCACGGCTGCCTGTCTGCTGTATCTGTATCATGAGACCACGGCTGCCTTTCTGCTGTATCTGTATCATGAGATCACGGCTGCCTGTCTGCTGTATTTGTATAGCGAGACCACGGCTGCCTGTCTGCTGTATCTGTATCATGAGACCACGGCTGCCTTTCTGCTGTATCTGTATCGCGAGGCCACGGCTGCCTGTCTTCTGTATCTGTATCATGAGACCACGGCTGCCTTTCTGCTGTATCTGTATCGCGAGGCCACGGCTGCCTGTTTCCTGTATCAGTCACGGCCAGTCTGCACAAGTGCACCCTCTACATATCTCTCTGGGAGCTGCTGGAGAAGGCTGAGGACGGCGGCGTGGGAGCAATCCGTGCGGATGGGGCTGGAGGTAACCCCAGGTATGTATAAAACTTTTATTTTAAAATGTCTCTGGTTTCCTTTAAAGGGAACCTAAACTGAGAAGGAGATGGATTTTTCCTTGTAAAATAATACCAGTTGCCTGAATCGCCTGCTGATCCTGTGTCTCTGATACTTTTAGCCACAGCCTCTCAACAATCATGCAGATCAGGTGCTCTGACTGAAGTCAGACTGGATTAGCTGCATGCTTGTTTCAGGTGTGTGGTTCAGCCACTACTGCAGCCAAAGAGATCAGCAGGACAGCCAGGCAACTGGTATTGTTTAAAAGAAAACATCCCTCTCAGTTAAGGTTCCCTTTAAGGGTGCCTCCTTACATGCAGACCCCACCTCCTCACACCTGAACCTAGTGGGGAGGAGGGGCCTGGGCCTCTTCCTTCCTCCCCGGGCCCCCCTCCTGTGCTCCTCGGGCTCTGCCTCCCTGACCTACAGATCAGTGTGGCTGCAGTAACGAGCCTTACCTCTTCCCCATCGGGTCTCTCCGGCACTCCCACTCCAGCCACTGGGTGCCACTGTCCTTTCTGCTTGAAATCACGCAACATGCGTTAGACTGGGAGGAAGGTAGAGAGTACAGTGACACCTAGTGGCTGGAGCAGGAGCACCTGAGAAACCCGACAGAGGAGGAGTTAAGCCCTGTCACTGCCACCACCTTGATCTGTAGGTCTGAGTGGCAGAGCCATAGGCGCACAGGAGGGGGGCCCATTGGAAGAAGGAAGAACTGCTATTCCATAGTTACGCCATTGCCCGCATTATCCTCTTTCTGCGGACTACAGGAGGTTCAAGATGAGAAGGTGTGTTTCTAGACATAGTGTGTTTATATAATGGAACAGAGGCGCCAGCAGGATAAAACTTAATACATTTTTTAAAAATTGCTTGGAGGAAGTGGTGGGCTTCCCTCACAAAAGCAGACACAAGATCCTGTCTTCATATAAATCAATACATTTATTATACGGTACCCCAAAAACAGTGCAACGCGTTTCGCAGGTCAAACCCGCTTCATCAGGCAAATAAAAATGGGGAAAACTGTAAACAGAAAAACAATGAACAGGGCTATACAATTACTGCAGAAACCGTACTTTGAATTATACAGTACAAAATATATACAAATAAATACAAATAATTGTATAGTAATTGTATAGCCCTGTTCATTGTTTTTCTGTTTACAGTTGTCCCCATTTTTATTTGCCTGATGAAGCGGGTTTGACCTGCGAAAGACGTTGCACTGTTTTTGGGGTGCCGTATAATAAATGTATTGATTTATATGAAGACAGGATCTCGTGTCTGCTTTTGTGAGGCAAGCCCACCACTTCCTCCAAGCAATTTTAAAAATTGTTATGAAGTTTTATCCTGCTGGCGCCTCTGTTCCATATATGAATACACTGTGTCCGCTCCTGGTGGAGTGGAGTGCTACCCCCTTTTTTTCTTTACTGCAGAGAGCGACTTCTTAATCCTGAGTGAGGACAGGCCTAATCTCCTCACCTGCATCTACAGTGGTTGCCTGAGGGGTAACCCATGTTTGTGAGTATAAACTTTCTCACTTTACTACTTACCTATTGTCTTAACATACTACACTACAGGATCTTCTCAAAAAATCAGCATATTGTGATAAAGTTCATTATTTTCTGTAATGTACTGATAAACATTAGACTTTCATATATTTTAGATTCATTACACACAACTGAAGTAGTTCAAGCCTTTTATTGTTTTAATATTGATGATTTTGGCATACAGCTCATGAAAACCCAAAATTCCTATCTCAAAAAATTAGCATATTTCATCCAACTAATAAAAGAAAAGTGTTTTTAAAACAAAAAAAGTCAACCTTCAAATAATGATGTTCAGTTATGCACTCAATACTTGGTCGAGAATCCTTTTGCAGAAATGACTGCTTCAATGCGGCGTGGTATGGAGGCAATCAGCCTGTGGCACTGCTCAGGTGTTATGGAGGCCCAGGATGCTTCGATAGCGGCCTTAAGCTCATCCAGAGTGTTGGGTCTTGCGTCTCTCAACTTTCTCTTCACAATATCCCACAGATTCTCTATGGGGTTCAGGTCAGGAGAGTTGGCAGGCCAATTGAGCACAGTAATGCCATGGTCAGTAAACCATTTACCAGTGGTTTTGGCACTGTGAGCAGGTGCCAGGTCGTGCTGAAAAATGAAATCTTCATCTCCATAAAGCTTTTCAGCAGATGGAAGCATGAACCCACTTTTGAACCAGAAACAGTGGCAGAGGCGCCTGACCTGGGCTACAGAGAAGCAGCACTGGACTGTTGCTCAGTGGTCCAAAGTACTTTTTTCGGATGAAAGCAACTTTTACATGTCATTCAGAAATCAAGGTGCCAGAGTCTGGAGGAAGACTAGGGAGAGGGAAATGCCAAAATGCCTGAAGTCCAGTGTGAAGTACCCACAGTCAGTGATGGTCTGGGGTGCCATGTCAGCTGCTGGTGTTGGTCCACTGTGTTTTATCAAGGGCAGGGTCAATGCAGCTAGCTATCAGGAGATTTTGGAGCACTTCATGCTTCCATCTGCTGAAAAGCTTTATGGAGATGAAGATTTCATTTTTCAGCACGACCTGGCACCTGCTCACAGTGCCAAAACCACCGGTAAATGGTTTACTGATCATGGTATTACTGTGCTCAATTGGCCTGCCAACTCTCCTGACCTGAACCCCATAGAGAATCTGTGGGATATTGTGAAGAGAAAGTTGAGAGACACAAGACCCAACACTCTGGATGAGCTTAAGGCCGCTATCGAAGCATCCTGGGCCTCCATAACACCTGAGCAGTGCCACAGGCTGATTGCCTCCATGCAGGGCCGGCCTGCCCATGAGGCGGGGTGAAACTTTTGTCCTCAGGCGGCACTTCTGGGGGGGGGCGGCACCCGCCCGTCCGTAGGTGTGGGGGCCGCCCGAGCTGGAGGGGATAGCGGGCAGGAAAGGGGGTATTGGGCCTAGCGGCGGGGAGGGGGGTCAGACCCCCCCCCCTCCCTCGCCTGGGTCCCCCCCCTCCCTCGCCTGGGTCCCACGTCCTCCGCTCCCCTCCAGCTTTTAAGAGTTACGTCGCTGGCTGCAGCTAAGAGGCAACGGGCGGGGATCACTCACCTCTTCCTCGTTACAGCGTGCGCTCCACTGACGTCACTTCCTGCGGTGTAGCAGGAAGTGACGTCAGTGGAGCGCACGCTGGAACGAGGAAGTGGTGAGTGATCCCCGCCCGTTGCCTCTTACATTAGCTGCAGCCAGCGACGTAATTTTTAAAGCTGGAGGGGAGCGGAGGACGTGGGACCCAGGCGAGGGAGGGGGGGGACCCAGGCGAGGGAGGGGGGGGGTCTGACCCCCCTCCCCGCCGCTAGGCCCAATACCCCCTTTCCTGCCCGCTATCCCCTCCAGCTCGGGCGGCCCCCCACACCTACGGCTTGGGGGGGCGGTGATTTATTTAAAGATTGCCTCAGGCGGCAAAAAGTCTAGGGCCGGGCCTGCCTCCATTCCACGCCGCGTTGAAGCAGTCATTTCTGCAAAAGGATTCCCGACCAAGTATTGAGTGCATAACTGAACATAATTATTTGAAGGTTGACTTTTTTGTTTTAAAAACACTTCTCTTTTATTGGTCGGATGAAATATGCTAATTTTTTTAGATAGGAATTTAGGGTTTTCATGAGCTGTATGCCAAAATCATCAATACTAAAATAATAAAAGGCTTGAACTACTTCAGTTGTGTGTAATGAATCTAAAATATATGAAAGTCTAATGTTTATCAGTACATTACAGAAAATAATGAACTTTATCACAATATGCTAATTTTTTGAGAAGATCCTGTATATTGGGCTCTCGGTTTTCCTCCTTATGTTTCTAGACATAGGCTACCTTGGGCTGTGCCTTGAGCACCATCTAGTGCTGATAGTGTGCATACTTGCGTGCCAAGTGATAGTAACTGTAGCTACACTGTAAACAGCTGAAGAACACAGTACATGAAGCAGCATGTTATCTCTCAAAGATGTCTGCAAAATCTGTCTTCATTGAATGTATACGTCCATGATTGTTTTTCTTTCCTCAGATTTCTAGGGTACAAAACAAACACATGTGGCAGAACTATGAGATTAAGTTAAAAAGATTTGAAGAGAAGAACGGAGTGGGCAACAATGAGAGACGTCTGTTCCATGGGACGGACATCACGACAACCGAACAGATCAACTGCCACGGATTTAACAGGAGCTGTGCTGGAAGGAACGGTAAACGATGCCTTGCTGTTCAACCATAGACACTGGAAGTGGACGTTCTATTTCATGCTGCCGGCATTCGCTTCAATGCAAATCTAAAGGCATATCTAAACCCTGGTACACACTTCCAAATTTGATTGTCTGTAGGCCCTCATACTGCATTGAGGTGGTAAGATTGGACAGTGATTGGTGATCAATGCAGCTTAACACTCCCATTTAGCATTTCTCCAAGCAGCTAGTGGCCACATCTGTGTGTTGATTAACCACTTGACCACAACGGTGGAGCAATTTTCACCATTCAGCACTCATCCCATTCAGTCGCCAAAACATTTGCCAATAATTTTATCACTACTTATCACACCAAGGGCTTGATTCACTAAACCGTGATAAGTCATATCACGGCCGTTTTTGAGCGCATTTTCACGATTGCACGAGATCGCGAATTTGCACGCGCAATTGCGCGTTTTCGGTTTAGTGAATCAAGTCCCAAATCTATAGTTTTGGTTTTTTTGCCACCAAATAGGCTTTCTTTGTTACTGCTGCTGGCCCAGTGGCGGCTGCTAATCAGTGGCTGTTACTGCTGCTGGCACAGTGGCTGCTGCTAATCAGTGGCTGTTACTGCTGCTTGCACAGTGGTGGCTGCTAATCAGTGGCTGTTACTGCTGCTGGCAGAGTGGTGGCTGCTAATCAGTGACTGTTACTGCTGCTGGCACAGTGGCAGATGCTAATCAGTGTCTGTTACTGCTGCTGGCACAGTGGCGGCTGCTAATCAGTGGCTGTTACTGCTGCTGGCACAGTGGCGGCTGCTAATCAGTGGCTGTTACTGCTGCTGGCACAGTGGCAGCTGCTAATCAGAGGCTGTTACTGCTGCTGGCATAGTGGCGGGCGGCTGTTAACCTTCCTGGCGGTAAGCCCGAGCTGAGCTCGGGCTATGCCGCCGGAAGGCACCGCTCAGGCCCCGCTGGGCCGATTTGCATAATTTTTTTTTTGCTGCACGCAGCTAGCACTTTGCTAGCTGCGTGCAGTGCCCGATCGCCGCCGCTACCCGCCGATCCGTCGCGCCGCAGCCGCCCCCCCCCCAGACCCCGTGCGCTGCCTGGCCAATCAGTGCCAGGCAGCTCTATGGGGTGGATCGGAATCCCCTTTGACGTCACGACGTCGATGACGTCATCCCGCCCCGTCGCCATGGCGACGGGGGAAGCCCTCCAGGAGATCCCGTTCTTTGAACTGGATCTCCTGATCTCCGATCGCCGGAGGCGATCGGAGGGGCTGGGGGGATGCCGCTGAGCAGCGGCTATCATGTAGCGAGACTTTGTCTCGCTACATGAAAAAACAAAAAAAAAAATAAAAAAAAAGATTTGCTGCCCCCTGGTGGATTTTTAGCAAACCGCCAGGAGGGTTAATCAGTAATTGTTACTGCTGCTGGCATAGTGGCGGGCGGCTGTTAATCAGTGGCTGTTACTGCTGCTGGCATATTGGTGGCTGCTAATTAGTGTCTGTTACTGCTGCTGGCATAGTGGCGGGCGGCTGTTAATCAGTGGCTGTTACTGCTGCTGGCACAGTGGCGGCTGCTAATTAGTGTCTGTTACTGCTGCTGGCACAGTGGAGGCTGCTAATCAGTGGTTGTTACTGCTGCTGGCACAGTGGCGGCTGCTAATCGGTGGCTGTTACTGCTGCTGGCACAGTGGCAGCTGCTAATCAGTGGCTGTTACTGCTGCTGGCACAGTGGCGGCTGCTAATCAGTGGCTGTTACTGCTGCTGGCACAGTGGTGGCTGCTAATCAGTGGCTGTTACTGCTGCTGGCACAGTGGTGGCTGCTAATCAGTGGCTGTACTGCTGCTGGCACAGTGGTGGCTGCTAATCAGTGGCTGTTACTGCTGCTGGCACAGTGGCAGCTGCTAATCAGTGGCTGTTACTGCTGCTGGCACAGTGGCGGCTGCTAATCAGTGGCTGTTACTGCTGCTGGCACAGTGGTGGCTGCTAATCAGTGGCTGTTACTGCTGCTGGCACAGTGGTGGCTGCTAATCAGTGGCTGTACTGCTGCTGGCACAGTGGCGGCTGCTAATCAGTGGCTGTACTGCTGCTGGCACAGTGGTGGCTGCTAATCAGTGGCTGTTACTGCTGCTGGCACAGTGGTGGCTGCTAATCACTGGCTGTTACTGCTGCTGGCACAGTGGCGGCTGCTAATCAGTGGCTGTTACTGCTGCTGGCACAGTGGTGGCTGCTAATCAGTGGCTGTTACTGCTGCTGGCACAGTGGCGGCTGCTAATCAGTGGCTGTACTGCTGCTTGCACAGTGGTGGCTGCTAATCAGTGGCTGTTACTGCTGCTGGCACAGTGGTGGCTGCTAATCAGTGGCTGTTACTGCTGCTGGCACAGTGGCAGCTGCTAATCAGTGGCTGTTACTGCTGCTGGCACAGTGGTGGCTGCTAATCAGTGGCTGTTACTGCTGCTGGCACAGTGGCGGCTGCTAATCAGTGGCTGTACTGCTGCTGGCACAGTGGTGGCTGCTAATCAGTGGCTGTTACTGCTGCTGGCACAGTGGTGGCTGCTAATCAGTGGCTGTTACTGCTGCTGGCACAGTGGCGGCTGCTATTCAGTGGCTGTTACTGCTGCTGGCACAGTGGCAGATGCTAATCAGTGGCTGTTACTGCTGCTGGCACAGTGGCAGCTACTAATCAGCGGCTGTTACTGCTGCTGGCATATTGGCGGCTGTTAATCAGTGTCTGTTACTGCTGCTGGCATAGTGGCGGCTGCTAATCAGTGGCTGTTACTGCTGCAGGCACAGTGGTGGCTGCTAATCAGTGGCTGTTACTGCTGCTGGCACAGTGGTGGCTGCTAATCAGTGGCTGTTACTGCTGCTTGCACAGTGGCTGCTGCTAATCAGTGGCTGTTACTGCTGCTGGCACAGTGGCGGCTGCTAATCAGTGGCTGTTACTGCTGCTGGCACAGTGGCTGCTAATCAGTGGCTGTTACTGCTGCTGGCACAGTGGCAGATGCTAATCAGTGGCTGTTACTGCTGCTGGCACAGTGGCTGCTAATCAGTGGCTGTTACTGCTGCTGGCACAGTGGCAGCTGCTAATCAGTGGCTGTTACTGCTGCTGGCACAGTGGCAGCTGCTAATCAGTGGCTGTTACTGCTGCTGGCACAGTGGCGGCTGCTAATCAGTGGCTGTTACTGCTGCTGGCACAGTGGCAGGTGCTAATCAGTGGCAATTACTGCTGCTGGCATAGTGGCGGCTGCTAATCAGTGGCTGTTACGGCTGCTGGCACAGTGGCAGCTGCTAATCAGTGGCTGTTACTGCTGCTGGCACAGTGGCAGGTGCTAATCAGTGGCTGTTACTGCTGCTGGCACAGTGGTGGCTGCTAATCAGTGGCCGTTACTGCTGCTGGAATAGTGGCTGCTGCTAATCAGTGGCTGTTACTGCTGCTGGCACTGTGGTGGCTGCTAATCAGTGGCTGTTCCTGCTGCTGGCACAGTGGTGGCTGCTAATCAGAGGCTGTTACTGCTGCTGGCACAGTGGTGGCTGCTAATCAGTGGCTGTTACTGCTGCTGGCATAGTGGTGGCTGCTAATCAGTGGCTGTTACTGCTGCTGGCACAGTGGTGGCTGCTAATCAGTGGCTGTTCCTGCTGCTGGCACAGAGGTGGCTGCTAATCAGTGGCTGTTACTGCTGCTGGCACAGTGGCTGCTGCTAATCAGTGGCTGTTCCTGCTGCTGGCACAGTGGTGGCTGCTAATCAGTGGCTGTTACTGCTGCTGGCAGAGAGGTGGCTGCTAATCAGTGACTGTTACTGCTGCTGGCACAGTGGTGGCTGCTAATCAGTGGCTGTTACTGCTGCTGGCACAGTGGCTGCTGCTAATCAGTGGCTGTTACTGCTGCTGGCACAGTGGCTGCTAATCAGTGGCTGTTACTGCTGCTGGCACAGTGGCAGATGCTAATCAGTGGCTGTTACTGCTGCTGGCACAGAGGTGGCTGCTAGTCAGTGGCTGTTACTGCTGCTGGCACAGTGGTGGCTGCTAATCAGTGGCTGTTACTGCTGCTGGCACACTGGCTGCTGCTAATCAGTGGCTGTTACTGCTGCTGGCACAGTGGCTGCTGCTAATCAGTGGCTGTTACTGATGCTGGCACAATGGCAGCTGCTAATATGTGGCTGTTACTGCTGCTGGCACAGTGGCGGCTGCTAATCAGTGGCTGTTACTGCTGCTGGCACAGTGGTGGCTGCTAATCACTGGCTGTTACTGCTGCTGGCATAATGGCAGCTGCTAATCAGTGGCTGTCACTGCTGCTGGCACAGTGGCAGCTGCTAATCAGTGGCTGTTACTGCTGCTGGCACAGTGGAAGCTGCTAATCAGTGGCTGTTACTGCTGCTGGCACAGTGGAAGCTGCTAATCAGTGGCTGTTACTGCTGCTGGCATAGTGGCTGCTGCTAATCAGTGGCTGTTACTGCTGCTGGCACAGTGGCAGCTAATCAGTGGCTGTTACTGCTGCTGGCACAGTGGCGGCTGCTAATCAGTGGCTATTACTGCTGCTGGCATAGTGGCGGCTGCTAATCAGTGGCTGTTACTGCTGCTGGCACAGTGGCGGCTGCTAATCAGTGGCTGTTACTGCTGCTGGCACAGTGGAGGCTGCTAATCAGTGGCTGTTACTGCTGCTGGCATAGTGCCAGCTGCTAATCAGTGGCTGTTACTGCTGCTGGCACAGTGGCTGCTGCTAATCAGTGGCTGTTACTGCTGCTGGCACAGTGGTGGCTGCTAATCAGTGGCTGTTACTGCAGCTGGCACAGTGGCGGCTGCTAATCAGTGGCTGTTACTGCTGCTGGCACAGTGGCTGCTAATCAGTGGCTGTTACTGCTGCTGGCAGAGTGGCAGCTGCTAATCAGAGGCTGTTACTGCTGCTGGCACAGTGGTGGCTGCTAATCAGTGGCTGTTACTGCTGCTGGCACAGTGGTGGCTGCTAATCAGTGGCTGTTACTGCTGCTGGCACAGTGGCAGCTGCTAATCAGAGGCTGTTACTGCTGCTGGCACAGTGGCTGCTGCTAATCAGTGGCTGTTACTGCTGCTGGCACAGTGGTGGCTGCTAATCAGTGGCTGTTACTGCTGCTGGCACAGTGGTGGCTGGTAATCAGTGGCTGTTACTGCTGCTGGCACAGTGGCAGCTGCTAATCAGAGGCTGTTACTGCTGCTGGCACAGTGGTGGCTGCTAATCAGTGGCTGTTACTGCTGCTGGCACAGTGGCTGCTGCTAATCAGTGGCTGTTACTGCTGCTGGCACAGTGGCGGCTGCTAATCAGTGGCTGTTACTGCTGCTGGCACAGTGGTGGCTGCTAATCAGTGGCTGTTACTGCTGCTGGCACAGTGGCGGCTGCTAATCAGTGGCTGTTACTGCTGCTGGCACAGTGGTGGCTGCTAATCAGTGGCTGTTACTGCTGCTGGCACAGTGGTGGCTGCTAATCAGTGGCTGTTACTGCTGCTGGCACAGTTGTGGCTGCTAATCAGTTGCTGTTACTGCTGCTGGCACACTGGCTGCTGCTAATCAGTGGCTGTTACTGCTGCTGGCACAGTGGCAGATGCTAATCAGTGGCTGTTACTGCTGCTGGCACAGTGGTGGCTGCTAATCAGTGGCTGTTACTGCTGCTGGCACAGTGGCAACTGCTAATCAGTGGCTGTTACTGCTGCTGGCACAGCTGTGGCTGCTAATCAGTTGCTGTTACTGCTGCTGGCACACTGGCTGCTGCTAATCAGTGGCTGTTACTGCTGCTGGCACAGTGGCAGATGCTAATCAGTGGCTGTTACTGCTGCTGGCACAGTGGTGGCTGCTAATCAGTGGCTGTTACTGCTGCTGGCACAGTGGCTGCTGCTAATCAGTGGCTGTTCCTGCTGCTGGCACAGTGGTGGCTGCTAATCAGTGGCTGTTACTGCTGCTGGCACAGTGGCGGCTGCTAATCAGTGGCTGTTACTGCTGCTGGCACAGTGGTGGCTGCTAATCAGTGGCTGTTACTGCTGCTGGCACAGTGGTGGCTGCTAATCAGTGGCTGTTACTGCTGCTGGCACAGTGGCGGCTGCTAATCAGTGGCTGTTACTGCTGCTGGCACAGTTGTGGCTGCTAATCAGTTGCTGTTACTGCTGCTGGCACAGTTGTGGCTGCTAATCAGTGGCTGTTACTGCTGCTGGCACAGTGGCGGCTGCTAATCAGTGGCTGTTACTGCTGCTGGCACAGTTGTGGCTGCTAATCAGTGGCTATTACTGCTGCTGGCACAGTGGCTGCTGCTAATCAGTGGCTGTTCCTGCTGCTGGCACACTGGCTGCTGCTAATCAGTGGCTGTTACTGCTGCTGGCACAGTGGCGGCTGCTAATCAGTGGCTGTTACTGCTGCTGGCACAGTGGTGGCTGCTAATCAGTGGCTGTTACTGCTGCTGGCACAGTGGTGGCTGGCTGGCTGCTACAGTGGCTGTTATTGCTGCTGGCACAGTGGTAGCTGCTAATCAGTGGCTGTTACTGCTGTTGGCATAGTGGTGGCTGCTGTTCAGGGGCTGTTACTGCTACAGTGGTGGCTGATACGTACAGGTGAAGAAAGTGGAAGACAGAGCAGTGACACAAATTGACCCCTGCATGTGGCACCGCAGCTACTTGGCCTCATGAAACTGGAGCCGAAAGATGCTCATTGACCAGAAGATCGGAGGGTGAACTGTACACTGAGCGCTCAGTTCAACCATTGGTGTGAAATACGCCATAATCCTACTAATATAATAAATGGGAAAGTTCGGATGTTTGGATGTTTGTTACTCGATCACGCAAAAACGGCTGAACGGATTTGAATGAAATTTGGCACACACATAGTACATTACCTGGAATAAAGTATAGGATACGTTTTATTCCCATAACCAAAAAGGGGCGGAGACAAATACAAATTTCACTGAGATGATGTAAACTGCAGCCATACACTGTTACACTGGAGGTGTGTTTAGCTTCTAAGGGTACAATGGTTAATTTGCATATATTCAGCAGTGATGCACTGGGAGACATCTCAAGCTCACTCCAACCTGAATTATTGCAAATTCTTTCTGTTTTAAGAAAGCAAACTTTTGTTTTTCTTAACATCTTAGTAAGGGGGCTTTTAGGACCATTGTAGTCCCTTACACACTCCAATGAGTTCTGGGTCACTATGAGCTTGCTGGTTAGTCTGTAACTCTCGGTGTTACAAGCCCTACAGCATAGAGCCAAATTAATCCATGCCATGCACTGATGAGGATCAAACAATCCAAAACAGTCTGTATGCATGTTGGATTATTATGGCTCTGTACATATTAACAAGCTGACACATCATTGCATTCCAGCGGTTCTGGAGGTGTGTTTAGCTTCTAAGGGAAGAATGGTTAATTTGCATATATTCAGCAGTGATGCACTGGGAGACATCTCAAGCTCACTCCAACCTGAATTATCGCAAATTCTTTCTGTTTTAAGAAAGCTGATTTTTGTTTTTCTTACACTGTTAATGGTAGGGTTCTCAAACTTTGCACAGTTGGTCGTTGGGTGACTAGGATTATTATTCAGTTTACTCACTGAATAATATTATTCAAAAGTGGGTGGAGCCTATAAAAGCCAATCAAAACTCACCTATTGATTTTCAAGGGGAATGTTTACATTTCTGCCATTCTTGCACTGTTAATGGCACAAGCCTCAAACCTGGTACAGTTGATCATTGCGTGACTGGGGTTTAAATTTATATAAGGGGGTGGAGCCCCAAACAGCCAATCTGATTTGTTTCATTTTAATGCAGGTTATTGATGCCAAAGACCGCAAAGCTCACAAACTTGGTCATTGAGTAATTGAGTAATTGTGTGTTAGGGTTAGGAAAAGTGGGCGCAGCCAACACCAGCCAAATACATAATCGGGCAATGAAGGGTCATCAGTAGGTGGAGACAAATACAAATTTCACTGAGAAAATGTAAACTGCAGCAATTCTTACACTATTAATGGTAGGGTTCTCAAACTTTGCACAGTTGGTCACTGGGTGACTGAGATTAATATTCAGTGGGTGGAGCCTACAAAAGCCAATCAAAATCCACCTATTAATCTTTAAGGGGAATATTTAATTTATGCCATTCTTGCACTGTTAATCACCTGTGCCTGGTACAGTTGGCCATTGGGTGATTGGGGTTCAAATTCAGAAAAGGGGTGGAGCCACAGCCAATCAGATTTATTAAATTTCAATGCAAATGATTGATGCCAAAGATCGCAAAGCTCACAAACTTGGTCATTAAGTAATTGTGTGTTAGGGTTAGAAAAAGTGGGCGGAGCCAACACCAGCCAAATACATACCTGGGCAATGCCGAGTCATCAGTGGGTGGAGACAAACACACATTTCACTGGGAAAATGTAAACTACAGCCATTCTTACACTATTAATTGTAGGGTTCTAAAACTTTGCACAGTTGGTCACTGGGTGACTGGGATTAATATTCAGAAAAGTGGGTGGAGCCTACAAAAACCAATCACAATTCACCTATTGATTTTCAAGGCAAATATTTAATTGCTGCCATTTTTGCACTGTTAATGGCACAAGCCTCAAACCTGGTACAGTTGATCATTGGGTGACTGGGGTTAAATATTTAGAAAAGGGGTGGGGCCACAAACAGCGAATCAGATGTGTTTCAAAATTATTCATGCCAAAGACCACAAATCTCACAAACTTGGTCATTGACTATTGACAATTGTGTGTTAGGGTTAGAAAAAGTGGCCACAGCCAGCAGCAGCCAAATACATACCCAGGAAACATTAGGACATCAGTGGGTGGAGAAAAATACAAATTTCACTGCCAGAATGTAAACTGCAGCCATTCTTACACTGTCTGTCAATGGCAGGGTTCTTAAACTTTGCACAGTTGGTCACTGGGTGACTGGGATTAATATTCAGAAAAGTGGGTGGAGCCTACAAAAAACAATCAAAATTCACCTATTGATTTTCAAAGGAGTGGAGTCAGAGCCAATTAGATTTATTTCATTTCAATGCCAATTATTGATGCCAAAGACCGCAAAGCTCACAAACTAGGTCATCATTGAGTAATTGTGTGTTAGGATTAGAAAAAGTGGGCAGAGCTAACACTAGCCAATTACATACCCGGGCAACGCCGGGCGACCAGCTAGTGATAAATAATAATCTTAGTCCACCAGCATCTCACGTAACAGAACATTAAATAGTGCAGGCCTACAAATCACGGGACCTCAGCAATGTCCCCAACTCTTTACATAGCCCTTCCACTGGAGGACAGTTACTGTATGCTATATGACAGTTACATTGCATTATGTTCTCTGTATGAGTACGACACTGAAAAATTTGAGTATAATAAGAATAGACAGGAATGACTGAAACTCCATGAATATCCTCATTCTTGTCTTGGAAACAGATGCAAAGATTGGAAAAGGGACGTACTTTGCCACTGAAGCCATTTATTCCTCAGATGACCAGTATTCCAAGCCCGATGCACATGGCCATAAGCACATGTACCTGGCCCGAGTCCTCACCGGCATCTTCTGTAAGGGAGATAGAGACATGGCCATCCTCCCACCCAAGGACCCTGCCAACCCAACCGACCTGTATGACAGTGCAGCTGATGACATCAGAAACCCTACCGTGTTTGTGATATTTAATGACATCCAAGCCTATCCTGAGTACCTCATCACCTTCACCTACTGATGACTTCTCCAGGACAGAATGTGGTCAGACATCTGTTGTGAGCTCATCACCTTCACCTACTGATGACTTCTCCAGGACAGGATGTGGTCAGACATCTGTTGTGACCACATCACCTTCACTTAATTATGTCTTCTCCAGAACGGAATGTGGTGGGACATCTGTTGTGAGCTCATCACCTTCACCTACTGATGTCTTCTCCAGAACAGAATGTGGTCAGACATCTGTTGTGACCACATCACCTTCACTTAATTATGTCTTCTCCAGAACGGAATGTGGTGGGACATCTGTTGTGAGATCATCACCTTCACCTACTGATGTCTTCTCCAGAACAGAATGTGGTCAGACATCTGTTGTGACCACATCACCTTCACTTAATTATGTCTTCTCCAGAACGGAATGTGGTGGGACATCTGTTGTGAGCTCATCACCTTCACCTACTGATGTCTTCTCCAGAACAGAATGTGGTCAGACATCTGTTGTGACCACATCACCTTCACTTAATTATGTCTTCTCCAGAACGGAATGTGGTGGGACATCTGTTGTGAGCTCATCACCTTCACCTACTGATGTCTTCTCCAGAACAGAATGTGGTGGGACATCTGCCTATACAGCCCAGCCTCTGTTGCTATCCAGATCCCCCCTAAGCCCCCCCTGCAATCTGTGATCACCCATAAATCACAGCCGTGCTGCCGACACGCAGCGTGTCACAGCGGGCTGTGTTTACCTCTGTACTGTCAGTCTGCTGCTCCCCCCGCCTCCTGCATAGCTCCGGTCCCCGCCCGCGTCCCTTCCCTCCAATCAGCGGTAAGGGACCACTGTCCCTCTAAATATGTGCCCTCCCACCCCCCGCTGTGCCTGTGCATGGTAATTTTGCCTGCTCCAGCTGCTCCAGATCTCCTCCGCTGTCTCCGGTGAGCATACCTAGCAACGCTTGGAGAAGCAGCGGACAAATCGGGAGTCACCGCAGCTGGGCAGGTGAGATTTCCAATGCGCTGCCACCATAGGTAGGGTGACCATATTTTGATTTCCAAAAAAGAGGACGATCACAACAGCATGTGGGCGTGGTCATGGGTGGGGCCAAATATACAAGACCTTAGCAGTTTGCTGTCCAACTTCGCGGGCATGGAGGGCAGTTTTTTTTCCAGACCACATGGTGGAGGGCCGACCGACCACAAAATGTAATCAGATTCGCAGAAGATTTCCCCACAAAATGCAATGAGATTGGCAACAGATTTCCCCACAAATGCTATAAGATTGGCAGCAGATTTCCCCACAAATGCAATAAGATTGGCAGCAGATTTCCTCACAAATGCTATAAGATTGGCAACAGATTTCCCCACAAATGCTATAAGATTGGCAGCAGATTTCCCCACAAATGCTATAAGATTGGCAGCAGATTTCCCCACAAATGCTATAAGATTGGCAGCAGATTTCCCCACAAATGCTATAAGATTGGCAGCAGATTTCCCCACAAATGCTATAAGATTGGCAGCAGATTTCCCCACAAATGCTATAAGATTGGCAGCAGATTTCCCCACAAATGCTATAAGATTGGCAGCAGATTTCCCCACTAATGCTATGAGATTGGCAGCAGATTTCCCCACAAATGCTATAAGATTGGCAGCAGATTTCCCCACTAATGCAATGAGAATTGCTCCCACAGGCCACACAGCACCAGCGTGACAGATCTTATCTGGGCTTTCTTCCTGCTCTTGGCAGCCTATGTGTCCCTCACCTCAGCCCTGCTCCCAGGAGTTATCCTGGGGTCCCCTCCATAGCAGCCGGGGACCTGGTGAGGTTGGCCAGTTCTGCAACTGCACACAGCCATGCCGCCTGCGCATAATGCTCCCGCCTACACCAGGTCACCAAATGCTACGGAGGGGACCCCAGAATAACGTCTGGGAGTAGAGGGACACATAGGCTGCAAGGGGCAGGAGGAAGCCCCAGATAAGATCTGTTTGTTTTTTTTATAAAAAGCCTTGATGTTTCCTTTAAATACAATGTACCATTGCTGCAACAAGCTGATTCATTCAGCTAATACCAGCAATGAAAGGGTTACAGGAGACAGATGTGGGCTGTGCTAGCAGGGCTTGCCTGTTCAATGCACAGAAGACAACCAGGGACACTTACTTTAAGAAATTGTTGGAACTATTCCCAGACTTTCTCACACTAGAAGATGAGAGAAAAACATATATCCTACTGGGAGAAGATGAATCCACAGTGACAATCGCTGCACACTATGTCACAGCATGCTACAGACTGAGAGGAGCATAACGGGACTGTAAACCTAAAAATGTCCACAGACTGCTTAGCCACTGTCCCCCTACCCCACCCCCTCCCATGTCCCCTATTTCCCCTTGCTTTGGCAATACCTGTAATGAATCTTGGTCATGCCAATAAAGCTATCTTTGATTTGATTTGATTTGATTTGACAAATGGAGAGAAGAGGTGTCGGCTTACCAATTAGAGTGTCTGTGGTGTCTGCACGGCCAGTGTCCCTGTCCCATCTGAGCTTCAAGAGCCAGGATGCTGGGACTGAGCTGAGGGGACACTTGGCACTCTGCAAGAACGCTGCAGACACGCGGCAGGACTGGACTCTTCTGGCAGTCTCTGCCATTTCAAATGAGGATAGGTGCACCACGCTATCTCTGAATCTCCTCACTGGCTGGCTGTGTTTGGACCCGACCTGACCTCCTCTGTCCTCCATCCTTCTCCTCCTCCGGGCCAGCGAATTCTCCTGTTCGGCTCTCTGTTAGTGTTGTCCGGATCATGAACGATTCGGATCTTTGATCCGAATCTATTTTGTGAGTCGAATCATCCGAATCATCAAAATGAGTGATTCGGATTGCAAAAGGGGCGGGGCCAGGAGCGACACGCCCCCTCTCAGCGGGGTCCTGGAAGCAGAGCAGAGATGGATCGCTCTGTTGGAGGGGAGCCAGCCTTGCAGGGAGACAGGTAGATGAGAGAGAGGGGACATGGGTGCCACTGCCAGATATGTGTAGAGCACACATACTGGCTGAAATGTGCTGCTGATTATAGGCTGGCTGTTCCGTAGTTGTGACCAGTGAACACATTGGAAACTTTTGGCTCAGCACAGCTCAGTAACTTTGCAGGCACTTTGATTGCAGCGCAATATGATCCTCCTGCACTCGCTCTAAACAGCTGCACTTCACTTCTGGGAATGCTTTGGGAAATGCTTTCTTTCACTGTGCGACGTTTCCATTCAAAGTATACAGATGAACATGTAGGTGAAATATATGTAAAGCATGATTGCAGCATTGTGGGTATTGTGTGAAAACAAACATTTCTGCTCTCTGCTCGTCCCTCCTCCCTTCTCTGTCCACTCCCTGCCCTCTGTCCATCTTCTCCCCTTCTCTGTGTGTCCAACCCCCTCCCCTTCTCCTGTCCTGCTAGTCATTTCACCCCCCCGAATGCTTCCCTTGTAAAATGATCCGAGATTCGGATCAAAGATCCGGATCTTTTCAATGATCCGATTCGAATCATCCGGATCATTGAAAAGATCCGAACTTCAAATTCCCATCTCTACTCTCTGTCTCTGCAAGCGGCTCTTCTGACTCCTGTTTGGCTCTCTGTCTCTGCAAGCGGCTCTTCTGACTCCTGTTCGGCTCCCTGTCTCTGCAAGCGGCTCTTCTGACTCATTTTTGGCTCTCTGTCTCTGCAAGTGGCTCTTCTGACTCATGTTCGGCTTTCTGTCTCTGCAAGCGGCTCTTCTGACTCCTGTTCGGCTCTCTATCTCTGCAAGCGGCTCTTCTGACTCCTGTTCGGCTCTCTGTCTCTGCAAGTGGCTCTTCTGACTCCTGTTTGGCTCTCTGTCTCTGCAAGCGGCTCTTCTGACTCCTGTTCGGCTCCCTGTCTCTGCAAGCGGCTCTTCTGACTCCTGTTCGGCTCCCTGTCTCTGCAAGCGGCTCTTCTGACTCCTGTTCGTCTCTCTGTCTCTGCAAGCGGATCTTCTGACTCCTGTTCGGCTCCCTGTCTCTGCAAGCGGCTCTTCTGACTCCTGTTCGGCTCCCCAGAGCCGGAATAAGGTCCTCCAGCACCCAAGGCTGAGACACCAAAGTGCGCCCCCCCATCCCTGCCACCCCAGCCATCACACACTGATTGCTATTAGACTAAGAGGCGCCACAGGGCCCCCGACCTCCCCAACACCTTAATATGTAGTTATCTGGCTTGCAGTCACTGCCATGTATCCCCTTTTATTATTTCTTTCTGTTCCAAACACAATTAGGAATGACAGCTGAATGAATTCTGCGCCCCCTCTTACACTGCGCCCTGAGGCTGGAGCCTCTCCAGCCTATGCCTCGGCCCGGCCCTGCGGCTCCCTGTCTCTGCAAGCGGCTCTTTTGACTCCTGTTCGGCTCCCTGTCTCTGCAAGCGGCTCTTCTGACTCCTGTTCGGCTCCCTGGCTCTGCAAGCGGCTCTTCTGACTCCTGTTCGGCTCTCTGTCTCTGCAAGCGGCTCTTCTGACTCCTGTTTGGCTCCCTGGCTCTGCAAGCGGCTCTTCTGACTCATGTTCGGCTCTCTGTCTCTGCAAGCGGCTCTTCTGACTCATGTTCGGCTCCCTGTCTCTGCAAGCGGCTCTTCTGACTCCTGTTCGGCTCCCTGGCTCTGCAAGCGGCTCTTCTGACTCCTGTTCGGCTCCCTGGCTCTGCAAGCGGCTCTTCTGACTCGTGTTCGGCTCTCTGTCTCTGCAAGCGGCTCTTCTGACTCCTGTTCGGCTCCCTGGCTCTGCAAGCGGCTCTTCTGACTCCTGTTCGGCTCTCTGTCTCTGCAAGCGGCTCTTCTGACTCCTGTTCGGCTCCCTGTCTCTGCAAGCGGATCTTCTGACTCCTGTTCGGCTCTCTGTCTCTGCAAGCGGCTCTTCTGACTCCTGTTCGGCTCCCTGTCTCTGCAAGCGGCTCTTCTGACTCATGTTCGGCTCTCTTTCTCTGCAAGCGGCTCTTCTGCCGCTCGTGTTCAGCTCCTGTTCGGCTCTCTCACCGGACAATTCAAAATCCCAGGAGGACGGCCCGGACAGGTCTGCAAAAGTGGACCTGTCCGGGCAAAAAAGGACGCCTGGTCAGCCTAACCATAGAGGCACATTTACATTTAAGCAGACAGCGGTCAGGACTTTGTCGCATTTGTCGGTCAGCTCGATATCAAACAGCATTGCCTCCGCTTTGCCGAATCGACCACATCGACTGCATTGGACCAAGATTTTCCAGCATGCTTGATTGACACATTTGACCAATTTCGTCTTGAAATTGGTTGAATCGTTGATCGGGCATGCTTGTTGCGGCACCAATTTTCACCTGATTTTAAAAAAGATTATTGAATGGTCAATCTGGCCACAATATGTAAATGTGTGGCCAGAATTACAATAAAGCAGTGTTCACACATACACTGGATAAAATGTGCACAGTTCAGTCTCAGTCCTGTCCGTTGTGTATCAGTTTTCTATCAGTTTTAATGGACAGGGACAGAACTGACAGAGCAGGACAGAAGACAGATGATTCTCCTCTTGCGCTGCCGTGAGCTGCAGAGAACTTCCTGTAAAAAGAGGAGGGCGATTAAATAAGTAAAAATTGTGGTGTGAGCGGCTCCTGTGCGTTCATACCTTCTGCCGCCTTTTGAGAGAAGTGCGCTGCATTTGACCTCAGTCGGCAGAACTCGCTGTGCTGTAAATTCTTGGAATGCCTTGATCTCTCTCTGCTAGCACAATATATAGAAACCGAAAGCTGAGGTCCTCTGTAAATGTATCACACTGCCCCCTAGTGGCCATAAATACCCATCACGGCCGTACTAATTAGAAGCAAGGAAATGTAACAAATAAAGAAATAAGAAATTGTGCTACAATAAAATGGCCTGGAGCACTTTCAAGCCTCTAAATTAATTGGCTGCTAAAGGGTTGATGGAACAGATTAAATATAGCTGAAATGTGTGCCCCCCTCCCCCAGAGCGAACCCCCTTCCTGATGCCTAACCTCAACCGCCACTGCCCCCCTCCAGCAGAGCAAACCCCCTTCCTGATGCCTAACCTCAACCGCCACTGCCCCCCTTGTGCACCTTAAAGGACACCCGAGGTGACATGTGACATGATGAGATAGACATGTGTATGTACAGTGCCCGGCGCACAAATAACTAGGCTGTGTTCCTTTTTTTCTTTCTATGCCTGAAAGAGTTAAACATCAGGTATGTAAGTGACAGTTTCTGTCGGGACTGGGTCAGACTATAGCATAACCCTCACTGATAAGTAATTACAGCCATAAAGCACTTTCCTGTCAGTAAATGGCTTCTGAGAGCAGGAAAGAGATAAAAAGGATCAATACTTGATAGATTTGAGCTCTAGCATACTGCAATGATGGTGTCATTGAGCAGAGACAATGAAACAGTAAACCTTAAAAACTAGATTTAAATATAAAATAAAACTGTGGAATTTTTTTAAAAAAAAGTAATTTTTAGGAGGAGAAGGAGGATAGATACAATTGTTTTTCTCATCAGTTTATTTTCATCTCGGATGTCCTTAATCCAGCCCTCCCCCCCCTCCCCCAGTGAAAACCCCTTCTTAAAGCCTTACCCCCTTGGCATCAGCTAGTGTTGGGCGAACAGTGTTCGCCACTGTTCGGGTTCTGCAGAACATCGCCCTGTTCGGGTGATGTTCGAGTTTGGCCGAACACCTGATGGTGTTCGGCCAAACTGATCGGGTTCGCCCGAACGGCTCAATGCCTGGCCGAACAGGGCCCCTGTTCGGCCGAACAGGGCCCTGTTCGGCCGAATACGGCCCCCCTATGGGGTCGCAGGCATAAGGGGGGAGCATGCCCCGATCGCGGGGGGGGTGTCGGAAATTCCCCCCACCCGCTCCGCTAGCGCTCCCCCCTCTGCCCGCTTCCCCATACAAAAGTTTAAGGAAAGTAAAATAGTACCGGTGGTAGTGGCTGGCAGTGGCACTGTGAAGTGAGTGAGGAGGAGGAGTCCGGAGAGTGACGCGTTGAGGGAGGCCGGGCAGCGGGCGGTTCAGCGGTAGTACCCTTGTGGTACTTCCGCCCTTTCTCTGACCTCACGTCCTCTGCATACAAGGGTACGCGTCACGCGTACCCTCGTATGCGTCATCACGCAGAGGACGTGAGGTCAGAGAAAGGGCGGAAGTACCACAAGGGTACTACCGCTGAACCGCCCGGCCTCTACGCGTCACTCTCCAGACTCCTCCTCCTCACTCACTTCACAGTGCCACTGCCAGCCACTACCACCGGTACTATTTTACTTTCCTTAAACTTTTGTATGGGGAAGCGGGCAGAGGGGGGAGCGCTAGCGGAGGGGGTGGGGGGAATTTCCGACCCCCCCCCGCGATCGGGGCATGCTCCCCCCTTATGCCTGCGACCCCATAGGGCCCCCAAAAGCGGGATGTTCGGGGAGTTCGGGGTTCGGCCCGAACATGCCGAACATCGCGGCCATGTTTGGCGAACGTTCCCGAACCCGAACATCCAGGTGTTCGCCCAACACTAGCATCAGCCATTTGTACCCTCAGTTTACATAGATAGTTTTGTTTTGCTTTGGCAATGCTAAATGTATTTGGTCCTGCCAATAAAGCTTTTTTGGATTTGGATTAGCGAGTGGGCCAGGCACCTGCAATTTATCAGGCACTTAAAGGGAAGGTTCAGGGAGGGTGGGTAAAAAATAAAAATCAATTTCCACTTACCTGGGGCTTCCTCCAGCCCGTGGCAGGCAGGAGGTGCCCTCGCCGCCGCTCCGCAGGCTCCCGGTGGTCTCCGGTGGCCGACCCGACCTGGCCAGGCCAGCTGCCAGGTCGGGCTCTTCTGCGCTCCAAGGCCCGGAACTTCTGCGTCCCACGCCGGCGCGCTGACGTCATCGGACGTCCTCCGGGGTCTACTGCGCATGCTTGTTTCTGGACTGGTGTGATTCAGACCTTACTGCAGTCAAAAAACTAGCAGGGCTGCCAGGCAACTGGTATTGTTTAACAGGAAATAAATATGGCAGCGGCAAATATCCCTTTCAGTGCAGCACACATTACCGGGGTTACGAACGGTAATAGGGTCATGCAGAGTCCATCAGGCTCTCAGTCTGTAGAGAAGGTCAATGAGACGCAAGTCATGAAAGCTTGCATGCAGGGCTAATGCACGCCTAGTTACATACATGAAGGGCATATTTATAATGAAGACAAAAGCTGTAGCTGTTATTACTCTCTCCATGACCCGGTGACTTGCATTGCAGCTGCATACTGCTACATGTCAAAGTGCAGATCTGCACCAAAGACCATTGTTCCTCACTGTGGCCTGTGGCCATTCAAACTGACAAACAGTATTAGCCGATCTATATATTTTCAGTCAGGCAGATCATCACTTTATAAATATAATGATCACCACTAACTGCACTGACATTGTAGATCCCTGTGGAGTCCGGCAGCTTTGTCTGCAGTTTAAAGAGACTCTGTAACCACAAAAAAATCCCCTGGGGGGTACTCACCTCGGGTGGGGGAAGCCTCCGGATCCTAATGAGGCTTCCCACGCCGTCCTGCGTCCCACGGGGTCTCGCTGCAGCCCTCTGAACAGCCGGCGACAGGCCCGACTGTAAAATCAATATTTACCTTTGCAGGCTCCAGTAGAGCAGACCCGACGGCGATCGGGTATTTCCGTGTAGTTCGGAGCTGACAGCAGTTAGAGCGCCTGCGCAGGAGCCAGGAAGGTAAATATTGCGTCACTGCTGCACGGAGGGCTGCAGCGAGACCCCTGAGGGACGGAGGACGGCGTGGGAAGCCTCATTAGGATCCGGAGGCTTCCCCCACCCGAGGTGAGTACCCCCCAGGGGATTTTTTGAGGTTACAGATCCTCTTTAAAGAGAAACTGTCACAAAAACCTTTAAATTTAAAACACATACAAACAAGAAGTACATTTCCTCCAGAGTAAAATGAGCCATAAACGACTTTTCTCCTATGTTGCTGTCACTTACAGTAGGTAGTAGAAATCTGACATTACCGACAGGTTTTGGGCTAGTCCATCTCTTCATGGGGGATTCTCAGTGTGTCCTTTATTCTTTATAAAGACACTCCCTGAAAAAGATTAATACAAAGATGCTGGCCAGCCTCCCTGCTTGATTCACACTTTTTTTTTTTCAGTTGGATGGAGCAACTGCCATTCACTAAGTGCTTTTAAAAATAAAGAAAACCCTGAGAACCCCCCATGAAAAGATGGGCTAGTCCAAAACCTGTCGGTTCTGTCAGACTTCTACTATCTACTGTAAGTGACAGCAGCATAGGAGAAAAGTAATGTATGGCTCATTTAACTCTGGAAGAAACGTACTTCTTATATGTACGTGTTAACATTATTTTAAACTTAAGATTTTCACAACAGAGTTCCTTTAAGCAGTATTGTGCAATGCCCTGTTCAGCTGTCACAAAAAAAACAAAAACCTATTCAGATAAATGCAGAATCGATGGGACCCACCTGTTTGCTTATTCATCAAGTGCAGGGAGACCTATTTAAATAAATAAGCAGAAAAAGTAGAGACATTGAACTGTTTATCAAGAGGAATGGAGAGTGTTAAGTTGGTCATTTGTGTTTTCCCCAGAGAGCAGAGAGAAGTCATTTGTTCAGACCAGGTAACATTGTTAAATGTGCTTCCCAACCCTCCAAGTATCATTATAACTCCTCTGCGACTGCCTAACGCCATTTGGCGGTCGCAGAGTGATCCCCCCCCGGACCTCCTAACGCCAATTGGTGTCAGATCCTGGAGGAGGGGATCAGCAGTAAATGCGTGCGCACATGCGCAAATGTTCCCTGACATTAGGCACAGCAGGAATCCGTGAACACCCTGCCAGCCTCGATTGGAGCTGGCAGGCTGTTAGGGCTGGTGCACACCAAAAACCGCAAGCAGATCCGCAAAACGCTAGCGTTTTTTGAACCGCTTATTGTCATTTTGATAGCGCGGTTTTGGGGCGTTTTGCGTTTTTTGCGTGCGTTTTTGCAAGCGTTTTTGGAAGCGTTTTGCGTTTTTCAGGAAAAGAGGTAGAAAGACCTTAAACAAAGGGTTAAAGTGCGATATATTGATGACACATGTGAAGCACATTGAGCAATTGAAGTAAAAAACCCAATATAAAAAGGGTGGGGTCCTTAACAACATTGTGGGTTAGTTCAGGAGAGGTGACACTGTGGTTTGGAGAGAAGAGTGACTTGTTTTTGAAAATGTTTCCTGATGTGCTGTTATTGCTCTGTGTAGCAGCATATATGAGACGTAGGCCAAGGACAAGGAGATACTGGGTGCATCCCATGCTACAAGAGCGGCGCCGGAAGGGTCAATTTAGGACCCTATATAGAGATTTGAGGCACCATCCAGAAAAGTTTTTTTGGCTACACCCGCATGTCTGTGTCCAGGTAAGAATACTTGTCACTTATTTTTATCATGGGGCTAAGTATTTTGGGGAGGAATGAAATTGGAAGCACTTTTTGGCCCTTAGTTAACTGTGTTTGACTGTAAACAGAAAAACAACACAATAATCAATCCGGTGTATACATAAGCTAACCAAATAACTGTGATACTTGATCCTGGTGTGTTATGTATTCAATGCCTAAGGCCTCCATCTAATTTTTCTATAGGAGTAACTACTATATTATATATCCATAGTTTACCCAAAACATTTGGAGTATATTATGACCTTACATACTCCTGGTGCATACTTAATTAAGTATATGGCAACAATCAGCATATGGGACACAGTAATGAAGCAATGTTTGAACAAAATCTTTCGTTTTAATGTTTTGTTCTTCTGTGCAAAGAATATTTTGGACATGTGTTGTCCATACTTTGCTTTCAGCAGCAAAAGTAATATGTCACAAATGAAAAATGTTTCTGCAACAAACAACAGTAGATCTAAAGATAAGCATGCTCTTTTTTCCTAGTTTTGATGGCCTTTTAGCCAAACTGAAGGATGCCCTTCGCCGACAAGACACTAACTTTCGCCTAGCAATCACACCAACTGAGCGACTCCTCATAACATTGAGGTAATGTAAACTAAGATCCAAATCTGAGCATTGAACAATAAAATAAAATGTAAAACTACAAAAAACTAGTCATGTTGTGATAGCAAATCACACATACTACCAGGGCCCTGATTGTAAGCATGTGTACCTGATTCAGCATTTGTATGAGGCTGGCTGTGCGATGTTAAATCAGTGTACACTGTAGAGTCACTGTGCATAGATGATGTTTGAAATCGCATACCTTGATCAGGGCGCTGAGGTGGAGGCATAGAGTAATGAGGCTGTTGACCATATGGCATGTTATGCATATGCATTGGTGGGTAGTGGGGTGGGTCATAAATGCGTTGCATATGGTAAGAGAGTTGTGGGTGTGCATTATATTGTTGGCTGGAAGCAGGCAGGTGTGGTTGCTGCAAGTAGTTGTGCACATTGTCATCTGCACGGCTCTCAGGTAGTAAGAATCTCCCCAGGGTCTCAGAGATGGCATGTCTGGCTGCCCATTGCTTATCAGGAGGCACTTTTTGTAATAGTGGCACCAAACTTAAAAGATACTGTGTGCATGGCTTTTTAAGTTGTTTCATTTCATCCTCTCGCTTCTCCATATGATCAACAGCCTTTTCTATTGAACTAATCAGCTTCTGGTCGTATTCAGCCCTGGTCATACCTCTTCCTATTCTCCTGCCTTGTGTAGCTACCCTCACACCTCTACTAGACCTGACAGTTGTGCGTGTCCGACTACTCGCTGGGCTGTGTGGTGTGTGATCTGGGGTAGTAGAGTCACTGTCTTCCAGTGTAGCAGTGTCAACATCCTGTGTAGTGTCTTCTTCAACTTCCACATCACTGGTGGTGGTAGGTGGCACCTCTACATCGTCCTCCTCAGGATCTGGTGGTAGGCTATCTTCAGTCCTTTGGAAAGGGGAAAGCACAACTTTAGTTCATGGAATAGTGACCATGGATGTCACAGCAAATATATGGGCACAATGCGATGCATCTTTCATTGCAAAACAATAGCAGTAGCCTGTCTATTTTTCCCATTATTTGTGTACATAGCTTTTAGGCACAGCCCCTGAGCAAGCATAGAGCAAAACTGGCCTGAGTAAACTAGCACTGATTTTGGTAGATGTGTGTTACAGATGTGTGATGCAGACACTACTGCAGCCAAACATATAACCAGCACTGTCAGGCAACTGTTATGTTGGGTAACGAACAGTCCACATTCCTGTCATGTAATAATCATTTTAAACTGGACCTATGCCATCCTTACATTAAGCTTCGTCCCCCAATATATTTGGTAGAGTGATGGCAGATTATGCGTTCCACACTACTGAATTGCATTGTGGGCCTACTCCTTCCTTCACTGTTCTATTGGCGAAGTTGACAAACATTGCAATAGGTTAACATTTACGCCATACTTACTCAGCCGGTTCATGATGTTTTCTTAGAAATTCTAATATGCCACAATATTTATATTTTGTTCGCTGCGAACTTCCAGACCCACTTTTGGATTCATGGTATTGCTTTTCAATCTCCTTTTTGTAACTGTCTCTGACCGACTTCCATCTTGTCCGCAGGAGGGCAACTAGGAATAAAAATAAACATACATGTTATTTCTTTTCTTTTGCAGATTTCTGGCAACAGGGCATTCATATGCAGCACTTCACTACCAATTCCTCATGGGAAGAAGTACAATCCGATACTTAGTTTTGGACACCTGCAAATTGATCTGGAAAGTACTTCAACCGGAATTTATGCCAACTCCTGACGTACCTATGTGGGAGGCTAACATGCAGCTTTTTTGGGAGAAACATGATTTCCCTAACTGCCTTGGAGCAGTGGATGGGAAACATGTCAGACTGGTTATGCCTGCATTCACTGGCAGTCTCTATTACAATTATAAAAAATTCTTTTCACTAGTGCTCATGGCTGTTGTGGATCCTAATTTGAAATTTATCTATGTGGATGTTGGGGCTTACGGAAGTTCCCATGATTCCTCAGTCTTCCAGCACAGTCGATTTGGCGTGAAGCTTCGCACAGGCCAGATGACTTTACCACCACCACGCCCCTGGCCTGACACTGTAGAACCACCTTACCCCTGTGTGTTTGTGGCTGATGAGGCCTTTGCACTGTCTGAGCATGTTATGAGACCGTATGCACAGAGAGATATGACTCATAAGAAAGTAGTCTTTAATAACCGCCTGACCAAAGCCAGACAAGTAGTAGAATGTGCTTTTGGAATTCTGGCAAACAAATGGCGCATTTATCACACTGCTATAAAAATGCAACCAAAGCATACCTCCCAACTTTTTGAGATGAGAAAACGGGACACTTAAGCCACGCCCCTGCCACACCCCTGGCCACACCCCCGCCACGCCTCCAGTCACGCATACCATAAAAATTTCATAAGAAAATATGTTGTTTTATAATTCAAACCACACTGGTCCTTTCTATCCTGGTTCATTTTCCTTCATAATAACATTTTAGGGTGCAGGGGCAGGGTGCCTGGGGTACAGTGCCTAGGGCCATGGGCAGGGTACACTCTTGGTGGGGAGAAGGGTTGTCAGTGGAGGGGGGGGGCGAGAATGCCTGTGGGTGGGGAGGAGGGCGCCACTTTTAGGTGGGGGAGGATTGCCTGGAGGAGGAAAAAAATGATCGAGGCTCCAGCCGCGGTGAAGAGGGATGCGGGAGCCCGGCTTCATTACTTCCTCCCTCCCTCTCTGAATGCCCCCCTGATGTATGTCTGTGTCCCCCCTCCTCCCTCCCTGTAGGCAGAGTGAGCGCAGCGGAGCAGCCAGCCGAGTCCTCTTACCTCTGATCCACTCGTACTGGTATAGGACTTCCATCTGCTTCCTGTGACATCATAGTAAACAGGAAGCACATGGAGGTCCAATGCTAGACAGTACGAGTGGATCTGCGGTAAGAGGACTCGGCTGGCTGCTCCGCTGCGCTCACTCTGCTAACAAGGGGGGGACACAGACCCATCAGGGGGGCGTTCAGAGAGAGGGAGGGAGAGAGGAAGTAGTGAAGCCGGCTCCCGCATCCCTCATTACCGCGGCTGGAGCCTCGATCATTTTTTCCTCCTATATTTCTGCCCAGCTGTCGGGATTCAAGAGGGGGGGCCCGGGATAGTGGGAGGGCCCCCCCAAATCGTGAGAATCCCGACGAAAACGGGACGGTTGGGGGGTATGCCAAAGTATGCTATAATAGTGGTGAAGGCAACATGTATTTTGCATAATTATGTGAGAACACTAGATAGCATGACCATAGAGGAGGAAGAGGGAGATCTTTCAAACAGTGCTCTTGTCACTTTACCACCAGCTACTTTACGTGGTCCCATTTCTGCCATTCACAACAGAGACAAATTAGCTGATTATTTTGTGCCATAACTGTAAGAACTAAAAAACCTGCAGGCTGCTATTTACTTACATGACGAGATCAGTATTATTGTGCAAATAAACATTCTTGAAACTGTGTTGTATGTCTATATCATTCATGACACTCTAAAGTGGCAAATAGCGCCCTAATAATACATGTGAGTACATACACACACGTGTACCTGCTGTTTATAAGGAGAGATGGCTATAGAGAGAACAGCTTTGCCAGAGACCTGTGATAATGACATTTCTAATTGTTTAATTACTCATTTAGTGGAGGGGTGATGATATATTGTCTGCAAAGTGCTGCATGAAATCAATAAAATACAACAATTCTGTACACATATACTTACTCTTAGAATCCTTGCCCTTTTGGCTCAAAGTATTCCATTTTTCTCCAAGAAAATCTTTTGCAATGTTGCTCCAGATTTCATGAGCCCTTTGGTGATCTTTATATCCAGGCAAAGACTTGTCATAAAGTTCTGGGCTGTTTTCAATCTTAATTATCAGGTTTTCTGTGGTAAACCACTTTGCTGCCATCTTCCTCCTGCGCAGTCTAAAATCCCTCATGCAAATCTGCCACACAGGAAGCACACTTTGACCTGGAAGTGCGCATTCTTGAAAAAAACGCATTCGCATCCGCATCAAAATCCGCTTGATCAAGCGGTTTTACAGGCGTTTTGCGTTTTTCCTATACTTAACATTGGAGGCAGAAACGCATCCGAAATCCAAAAAATGCCTCACCCAGGCATTTTTCGTTTCTGCAAAACGCCTCCCGCTCTGGTGTGCACCACCCCATTGAGATACATTGACCAAGCAGATCCGCAGCCGCAAGCGGATCTGAAAACGCCCAAAAAGCCGCTCGGTGTGCACCAGCCCTTAGAAAGAAAAAACAGGTATTTTCATTTGTACAGCGCAGCGATCTAGCATCCTCACTTAGCTGTCCCCTAGGTTAAAAATAAATGAATGACATTGCAGCAGCAATCAGATACCGGCAGCAGAAAGCCCTGTTGGTGGGAAGAAAAGGAGACAACATTGATTTGGCTGCTAAGTTGTATGGCTGGGCAATAAACTGTCAAAGCGGCAGAGCACGGAATTGTAAAAAATGGCCTGGACACTAGGGGGGTGTAAGGCTGTGATCCTTAGAAGGTCCTCTTCATGTGCCTCTTCCCCCTAAATGTACTTTTCTATGCCCATGTGACATAGCTTTGCAAATAGACATAGTTTACTTTGTAGTGTTACAGAGACACAGTTCAGGTTTTTAGCTATACTCAGAGCAGGTGAAAAATACCCAGCTGAGTTTAATCAATTATTTAAAGCAGGATTGTCAGCCACAAAATCAAATTCCATGTATCCACTGCTCTGTGTTTATTATACAGTCTGCAACCTGACCCTGCAGTGCAAGCATTCCAATATAATCATAAATGTTTCTTCTGTAATAAATCTTATCTCAGTCATCCTGGCTCTATTTGGTACAATGACGACTGGAAGGAAGCTTGTCATCTCCCCTCCCATATTCCTGCTAGTTTCTGATTGGCTTAGGGAAGTTTAGTGAGCTGCTGAAATACGATCTATGCTGTGCTCACATGTTTACAAAGCAAGCTAGATATGACAGTGCGTTTTCTTGGAAAAATAAAAGTAAGGGAGGATATTACATCAGGACCGGCTTCAGTCAGAGGCAGTAAAGATGGAAAATGCCTAAAACAGTTTTCTCTTTATTTACTACAAAAATTCACCGAAATCAAAACGTGGACAGTACAATACATATTTAAGTAGAACAAGTATTTATCTACTTATATATGTTTTTTTTTTCCTGGGATAGTTTGGCTGTCTCTCTTTTTGAAAGAAAAAAATGGTTTGTATCAATAATTACAGAAAAAGGAAAATAAATCCTACCCAATGAATGAAATATATGCACAAAGGAAAATTAATACCTGAGATCCTCTTTGGCTGGTGGCCATGAAAGTTTGGGCAACCAATGCCTAACCCAACCCCACTGATGCCTAATATACAAACTCCCCCTTCCTGATGCCTAACCTCAACCGCCCCTGCCCCCCTTCCCCAGAGCAAACCCCCTTCCTGATGCCTAAACTTAACAAACCCCCCCCCCCCTTGTGCACCTTAAAGGATACCCGAGGTGACATGTGACATGATGAGATAGACATGGGTATGTACAGTGCCTAGCACACAAATAACTATGCTGTGTTCCTTTTTTTCTTTCTCTGCCTGAAAGAGTTAAACATCAGGTATGTACGTAATAGTTTCTACCCAAGTCGGACTGGGTCGGACTATAGGGTCGAACCAATGTCCAGGAATCAGTGACAAAGTTGAAGCTACGCCGGGGCTGGATCTTTCAACAAGACAACGACCCTAAACACTGCTGAAAATCCACTAAGGCATTCATGCAGAGGAACAAGTACAACGTTCTGGAATGGCCATCTCAGTCCCCAGACCTGAATATAATTGAAAATCTGTGGTGTGAGTTAAAGAGAGCTGTCTATGCTCAGAAGCCATCAAACCTGAATGAGCTAGAGATGTTTTGTAAAGAGGAATGGTCCAAAATACCTTCAAGCAGAATCCAGACTCTCATTGGAAGCTACAGGAAGCGTTTATAGGCTGTAATTTCTGCAAAAGGAGGATCTACTAAATATTCATTTCATTTCTTTTGTGTGGTGCCCAAATTTATGCACCTGCCTAATTTTGTTTAAACAATTATTGCACACTTTCTGTAAATCCAATAAACTTAATTTCACTTCTCAAATATCACTGTGTGTGTCTCCTATATGATATATTTAACTGACATTTTTTTCGTAACAACCAGCGATTTATACAGGAAAATCATGACGATTAACAAGGTTGCCCAAACTTTTGCATCCCACTGTAGCTGGCAAAAGAAATAGTGACAGAGAGCGAATGTGTGATGCAAATAGTCAGGACTGCTTCCTGTGGGACAGTACTGGGAAGACAAAAAAAGGGATAAATTACACAGTGATGGCTGGTATAAAAAGGGCCCAATACGAGAGATCTCATCTATTTCTGGGGGCTAGGGTGACCCTTACAGGTAAGCCAGCAATGACAGGCTGGATGCTGTTTATAAAAACCTTAAAGCAGTAGGATCAGCCATACTATCTCAGGGAAAAAACACATATATAAGTAGATTAATATTTCATCTACTTACATAACACATGTATTATACTGTCCACGTTTTGAGTTCAATTAATTTTATATAGTAAATAAAGATAATTCAGTTCCTAGCGGTTTCCATTTTTTATTACCTCAGAGTGAAGCCAAATCCTGATGTAATTTCCTTCCTTACTCTTTTTTTCCCTCTCCTCCCATCTACAGTGCCATTGCTAGCTTGCTTGTAAACATGTGAGAGCACAGGATCAGGTTTCAGCCTCAGCCTGTCACACTGAACTGCCCTCAGCCAATCAGTGAGGAGCAGGCATGTGGGAGGTGAATAGAGCCAGGCTGACTGAGATAAGATATATTACTACACAAACATTTTTGGAATAGATTGGAGTGCTTGCAATGCAGGGTGAGATTCCTGGCAGTATTATAAACACAGAGCAGTGGCTAAATGGAATTTGATTTTGTGACTGACACTCCCGCTTTAAAGAGGAACTGTAGTGAAAAAAGCATTATGAATAAAATTGCTTATTTTTTACAATATTCAGTTATAGATTATTTAGTCAGTGTTTGACCATTGTAAAATCTTTCCTCTCCTTGATTAATATCCTGAAATGTATCACTGGTGGTGACATCTTTAGTTCTGCCAGGTGAACTATACAGAATGTTCATTACTGAGAGCTCTATGTACAGAGGGAGATGCTGCTTGCTTGGCAGTTGGAAACAGACGTTATTTCCCACGATGCAACAAGGTTCACAGACAGTAAACTGTGAGGACCATGGTCCTGACATCACAGGGGTTTCTCCACAATATCAGCCATACAGAGCCCCCTGTTGATCTATTAGAGAAAAGGTAAAGAGTTCTGGTGGGAAAGACTATGGCCTCGATTCATAAAGCATTACCTCATGCGGTAATGCTGAAAACAGCAGACTTTCCCGACCACTTAGCAAAATGTCAATTCATAAAGGCTGTTACCGCATGAAAAGCTGACATTACCCACCAGGGAAATAAATTACCGACTTGGCTGCAGTTACCGACAACACATGTCAGTAAATTGTCAGCAAATGTCAATTCATAAAGCCTTCAACAAGCGGTAAGCCTGGCGGTAGTTACCGACACCTCTGGTGAGGCGATAACAAGTTACCGACAGCTCTGACAGCTCTGATTAATGCAAAGTGCAGAGAGCCGAAGTCTGTTTGAGTCATCAGTGGAGAGAGCCAGAGAGCCCTCTGTGTGAATCATTTCAGCAGGCAGGGAAAGACTGTGTGACTCATCTGTCTGAGTCATCAGTGGAGAGAGCCAGCTGTGTGAGTCATTTCTGCAGGCAGGGAAAGACTGTGTGACTCATCTGTCTGAGTCATCAGTGGAGAGAGCCAGAGAGCCCTCTGTGTGAGTCATTTGAGCAGGCAGGGAAAGACTGTGTGACTCATCTGTCTGAGTCATCAGTGGAGAGAGCCGTCTGTGTGAGTCATTTGAGCAGGCAGGGAAAGACTGTGTGACTCATCTGTCTGAGTCATCAGTGGAGAGACTCGGCTGTGTGAGTCATTTCTGCAGGCAGGGAAAGACTGTGTGACTCATCTGTCTGAGTCATCAGTGGAAAGAGCCATCTGTGTGAGTCATTTCTGCAGGCAGGGAAAGACTGTGACTCATCTGTCTGAGTCATCAGTGGAGAGAGCCAGAGAGCCCTCTGTGTGATTCATTTCTGCAGGCAGGGAAAGACTGTGTGACTCATCTGTCTGAGTCATCAGTGGAAAGAGCCGTCTGTGTTAGTCATTTCTGCAGGCAGGGAAAGACTGTGTGACTCATCTGTCTGAGTCATCAGTGGAGAGAGCCGGCTGTGTGAGTCATTTAGCAGGCAGGGAAAGACTGTGTGACTCATCTGTCTGAGTCATCAGTGGAGAGAGCCGGCTGTGTGAGTCATTTAGCAGGCAGGGAAAGACTGTGTGACTCATCTGTCTGAGTCATCAGTGGGAGAGCCAGAGAGAGCCATCTGTGTGATTCATTTCTGCAGGGCAAAAAGGGAATCGGGACACTGCTCTACTCTACCGCTCAGTGGGCTGCAGTAATTTACTGACCTCCAAGGGCAGCTGGGGAAATCTTTATGAATTAGCACACAGACCGGGAAAATACCGAGTGCCGTATTTTCCCGACAAGATTTTTTTATCGCACTGCTGTTTATGAATCGAGGCCTATATCGGCTACCGATTGTAATGAGGTTCAATCCTTGGTTACAGTTCCTCTTTAACCTCCCTGGCGGTAAGCCCGTGCTGAGCACGGGCTATGCCGCCGGGAGGCACCGCTCTGGCCCCGCTGGGCCGATTTGCATAATTTTTTTTTTGCTGCACGCAGCTAGCACTTTGCTAGCTGCGTGCAGTGTCTGATCGCCGCCGCTACCCGCCGATCCGCCGCTATACGCGTCACCGCAGCTGCCCCCCCTCCCAGACCCCGTGGGCTGCCTGGCCAATCAGTGCCAGGCAGCGCCGTGGGGTGGATCGGAGTCCCCTTTGACGTCACGACGTCGATGACGTCATCCCGCCCCGTCGCCATGGCGACGGGGGAAGCCCTCCAAGAGATCCCGTTCTTTGAACGGGATCTCTTGATCTCCGATCGCCGGCGGCGATCGGAGGGGCTGGGGGGATGCCGCCGAGCAGCGGCTATCATGTAGCGAGACCTCGTCTCGCTACATGAAATTTTTTTTTTTTTTTTTTAAACGTATTTGCTGCCCCCTGGCGGATTTTTACAAACCGCCAGGAGGGTTAAACAGTATCCAGCCTTTTATTGCAGTTAACTTCGCTTTGCCCACTCGCTGTTTACCAGACTTTCACACACAGCCAGGGAACCTGCCCATAACGGCCAGGCGCTCCAAACTGCATACCCCTACCATCTGGCACCATCCTGGGATGACACCCCTCCACAAGGACTCACCAGTCAACAGCCTGGTCCCTGGCTTCAGAGGGATGCAAGTGAGACTGCTGGCTTACCTGTAAGGGTCCTCCCAGCCCTGCACTGCGCTACCTTAGTAGCTGCATGGCTATTTTCTGTCGCCGCCCACTGGGGTAGTGTTGTGTGCGTCTGGTTGGTGCAGACGCCCTCCTTTCTTTTTCGTGTAGTACTGGCTCTTGCTACAGACTTGGCCCAGCCTATCTATGTATATATGGTAGCCTGATGAAGGGCTTTAGAAAAGGCCGAAACGAACGTGTGTCGTTGCCTAACCTAAATGTTCATAGCTCATCACGTCAAGCCGGACCATGATATTTATTGGTTTCATGGAAGCTTCTTCTGGTTGCTTATGAAGATTATTTACATGAAATAAAATTTTTACGAATCTTTTTGAATTTTGTATTGTGCCAATAAGGTTTTGTCAATATTTTTGTACTGCGAGAATGTGCCATAGCTTTTTTTATGAAAGACTGCAGTTCTCTCATCATGAAGCAAGTGTTTACAGTTTTGCCCTTTTCTTGTAAAGGGTATCCCCATATACATATTACCAGGGTCCTCCCAGCCCCCAGAAATAGGTGAGACCTCTCCTATTGGGCAGAAGCCCTTTTTATACCACCCATCATAGTGTATTTTTTTCTTTCTCCCAGTTCTCTAAAAACTTTCATCTCCCTGATTTACATTCCGAAGTTAACAGGTGGCGACATCTTTACTGCTGGCCGGTGCATTTCTGTGGAATGTTTGTTTCTGAAAAATCAAAAGCCAGTCGAAAATATACCTGGTTTCCCAGAATGCTGTGGGAGGAGAAATCCGCAAGTGTATCTGGTGCTGAAACGGGGAAAATTGCTGTATTAGAGGGTATCCTGAATAATTTACTGCATTTTACTGTAAGTCACTACAGGGCCTCTTTAAATAAGTCACAATGAAATACAAAAGACAGCCTGTGAGGGAAAAACCATAAAGCATTACATTACATATGCATTGAACGGACTCTGTGCCACCAAGGTACCGCAATTCAATATGTTTAAATCAATCATTATGATCAAATCTCTAAAATCCGTGATCACAGCTTTGACTTTAACGTTAATAGCAAGGCCCCCATATATGCCCCAATCTCCAGAATTGCACGGATTATAAAGATGATCAGTGGCTACAACTTAAGAAGTTTTTTTTTTTTTTCAAACAGACCTTATAGTTTTTGAGAAAATCTAATTTAAAGAGAACCCAAGGTGGGATTTAATTATGTTAGTGGGGCACAGAGGCTGGTTGTGCACACTAAGACCAACCTCTGTTTCCCCACGGTGTGCCTCCAGGACCCCCCTGCGTGCCGCTATATACCCCCCGCAGTGCTGGCGACACACAGCGTGTCGCCAGCACAATGTTTACCTCTCGCCTGTCAGTCAGCGCCGCTCCCCCGCCTCCTCTGTATCGCCGCTACCTGCCCGCGTCCCTTCCCTCCTATCAGCAGGAGGGAAGGGACACAGGCGGGTGCGCCGATGCGGAGGAGGCGGGGGAGCGGCGCTGACTGACAGCAGAGGTAAACATTGTGTGTTGCTAGCACTGCGGGGGGGGGGGGGGGGATAGCGGCGCGCAGGGGGGTCCTGGAGGCACACCGTGGGGCAACAGAGGCTGGTGTTAGTGTGCACAACCAGCCTCTGTGCCCCACTAGCATAATAAATTCCCACCTCGGGTTCTCTTTAAAGTTTCCAATGAAAAAGTATTTGTGATTAAAACCAGCTGACTTTAGCGGTTAATAGCACAGCTCCCTTACTTGCTAGAAACACCAACATTTGCAGGATATGTTAAGTAGAACAGTGGGAACAAAGAAAATAAACATTTTTCCAAAAAGACCTTATAGTTTTTGAGATGATCGATTTTAAACGTTCAAAGGAAATTTCAAAGGAAAAAAGTAAACATGTAAATGCGGTAAATACATTAACTGTCATTACCGCATTTAAAGGTATACTATTTTCCTTTGAAACTTTAAAATCGATTATCTCAAAAACTAGAAGGTTTTTTTGGGGAAAAAAAAAATGTCCCCTTGTTCCCACTGTTCTACTTAACATATCCTGCAAATGTGGTTTTTATGCCATGTTGGGGGGTCTTTGCTAATAACCGCTAGAGTCGGCGGCTTTTCAGCTTATAATTATGGCTATTTTTTTTTGTGATCACGGACAAATACACAAAATAACATCCGCATCCGTGATTGAATTCCGTGATCGATTCCCAATCACGGATTCTGATCACGGTGACGGATAGTAAAAAATGCTGGTGATCACGGATTGTATCGAAGCAACACTATTTCCCATCCTAGGATGTCCCTTGTATTGCCATGGTGGCTTGGCCAGGTCTGATGTGCCCACATGTGGATTTATGGAGACCTCTCAATGTCCTTTTTGCTTTATTCATGGTGAGATAATAATTCATGTGTTCTCCTCTGTAAGGATGTCCTCAAGGCGCTGTAGTGGGGCCATGGTTTATAAAGAACTACAATGCGTACCATTAAATAGTCTTCCAAGGATTGGATCTTGTTGTTTAAAAGTTATTGTTACGTTGCATTTCTTAATTGTTCCCCTGATTGTTTAGTGCCATAAAAGCTACCAAGACTATTATAAATCCAGTACCAGAGTTATTCAGCACTGTGTAATATGTTAGATCTTTATAAATACAATAAATAAATATATAAAATAAATAAATACATTCCTCTTTGTTGGCGAGGAGGTGTTTTTGGTTGCTTTGGCTCCTGGGAACATCTGTCTTGGTTATGGCAAAAAACGTAATTGTAACGGGACAATATGAAAACAGTGTGGTGACCACGGCACAAATCTAACTTTTACCCAGGGCCAGTTTAAGGGGCATGGGGGCTCGGTGCAAGGCTAAACTGGGGGCCCTCTCCCCCCTTTCCTCATTGTCTTCCACTGACTGCTCCCTTGGGTTCCTGAACAATGTGTGACTACATTGTAATAACTCACCCTGGCGCGCTGCTTCATCTGTGCTTCAGCCCCACAAACTGCCCTTCCTCCATACAGTGCATGTTACGTGTAAATAACCTGTACTGGGTCATGGAGAGAAGGCAGGCAGTGGGGCCGAAGAAATAGCACAGATGGAGCAGCAACAGGACAGGTGATTTATTACAATGCAGCCACACATTGTGCAGAGGTTCCAGGGACTTGGGAGCAGTCGGAGGGAGACCCCCAAGGAGGTCTGGTGGCATAAGGAGCCCGGCAGTGGTCAGGGGCCCTGGGGCAAGTGCTCCCCTTGCCTTAATGGCATTGTTGTCCCTGCTTTTACCCTTATACAATAAGGTTTTATTACTTGCTTGGTAAATATGGAGGTATCTGCCCGACCTGTGTGAGAAGCCATATGTGGACTATATCTGGTTTCCTCAGCTCAGTCAGACAGATGAGGAGAGGCTCAGAGCTGACGGAGAGGCGGTATCCGAGCACTACTGGTGAGAAGCCATATGTGGACTATATCTGGTTTCCTCAGCTCAGTCAGAGATGAAGAGAGGTTCGGAGCTGAGGGAGAGGAGGTATCCGAGTACTACTGGTGAGAAGCCTTATGTGGACTATTATCTGGTTTCCTCAGCTCAGCCAGAGAGATGAAGAGAGGCTCGGAGCCGACGGAGAGGCGGTATCCGAGTACTACTGGTGAGAAGCCTTATGTGGACTATTATCTGGTTTTCTCAGCTCAGTGAAAGGCATGAAGAGAGGCTCGGAGCTGAGGGAGAGGCGGTATCCAAGCACCACTGGTGAGAAGCCTTACGTGGGCTATTATCTGGTTTCCTCAGCTCAGTCATAGACATGAACAGAGGCTCGGAGCTGTGGGAGAGGAGGTATCCGAGCACCACTGGTGAGAATCCTTATGTGGGCTACTATCTGGTTTCCTCAGCTCAGTCATAGACATGGAGAGGCTCGGAGCTGAGGGAGAGGGGGTATCCGAGCACCACTGGTGAGAAGCCATATGTGGACTATTTCTGGTTTCTTCAGCTCAGTCAGAGAGATGAAGAGAGGCTCGGAGCTGAGGGAGAGGAGGAGGTATCTGAGCACCACTGGTGAGAAGCCTTATGTGGACTATATCTGGTTTCCTCAGCTCAGTCAGGGAGATGAAGAGAGGTTCGGAGCTGAGGGAGAGGAGGAGGTATCTGAGCACCACTGGTGAGAAGCCATATGTGGACTATATCTGGTTTCCTCAGCTCAGTCAGGGAGATGAAGAGAGGTTCGGAGCTGAGGGAGAGGGGGTATCCGAGCATCACTGGTGAGAAGCCTTATGTGGACTCTTATCTGGTTTCCTCAGCTCAGCCAGAGAGATGAAGAGAGGCTCGGAGCTGAGGGAGAGGCGGTATCCGAGCACTACTGGTGAGAAGCCTTATGTGGACTATTATTTGGTTTCCTCAGCTCAGCCAGAGTGATGAAGAGAGGCTCGGAGCTGAGGGAGAGGCGGTATCCGAGCACCACTGGTGAGAAGCCTTATGTGGACTATTATCTGGTTTCCTCAGCTCAGCCAGAGAGATGAAGAGAGGCTCGGAGCTGAGGGAGAGGCGGTATCCGAGCATTACTGGTGATAAGCCTTATGTGGACTATTATCTGGTTTCCTCAGCTCAGCCAGAGAGATGAAGAGAGGCTCGGAGCTGAGGGAGAGGCGGTATCCGAGCACTACTGGTGAGAAGCCTTATGTGGACTATTATCTGGTTTCCTCAGCTCAGTGTCAGGATCAGTGTCAACACTCAGAGAGAACCTGATTATTGGTGATCTGCAGTATCACCAAAAATGCAGATAAATACCCGATTATTGGCGATCTGCAGAATCACCGATAATACGGATATTTCGCTAACCTCTGGACACTCAGTAAAAGAAACACAATAAAGACAATAATATCACAGTAATGTGGAAATATCCACCTCACGGCAATTCCTCAGAGGTGTGGTTACCTCTGAATGGGAACCCCGTGAGTGAGATCCTCTAGCCAGGCAGAGAGAGGAATCTCGACCCCTAGCAGTAATCGTCTGCTTGGGGCAGGCGTCTCGGAGAGGCAAGCCTCGGAGATAACCCTCCAGTGGGAGACGTTCCACTGAAGGGAGAAAGGTCAGGCAGGCAAGGGTTCGGCAACAGAGATAGCGGCAGTAGTACAGGAACGGAAGGCAGACGAGTAATCGGTAATCAAGCAGAGGTCGGCAACAAGAATCAGATAGGCAGAGTACAGAATCAGGAGGCAAGAATCGGGGTCAGAAAACGAGCAGGAGTCATACACAGTAAATCAACAATGGTATTCAATTATAATTACAGCTATCAAGGTCTGAGCGCTAACACAGAAGTGTAATCACGACAGCAGACAGTGAGTAACTGACCTCTATGGGCTTAAATGCAGAAGCCCTGTTCCACCAGCCCGCCCAGGGGGCTGGAACCAAGGTCAGCCTGTGATTGGTTGGCTGAGGTCAGCTGATCACCGGATCAGTTGACCCGTCTGCGGAGAAGGTAAATATCCTGCCGCCAAACAGTAAAATTCCCCCAAGAAAGGGAACACGGGAGGAGTAACCGGTTATTCTGGTTTAGAGGTAAGTTCTGTGCGTCTAGGGTATTACCTCTAACTACACCTAGACGACAGCGTTTCCCGATTTCTTGGGGCAATTTTGAGCAATATGTCCCTGCTCAGCACAATATAAACAGAGATTTTCCGCCCTTCTACGCTCTTTCTCGGCCCGAGACAACCGAGAATGTCCGATTTGCATCGGCTCATCAGTAGGAGGGGTAGGCGACGAAGACGCATAAGAGAGAGCTCTTACTGCGTTCCTGCCTCTCGATTGACGCTGATAGCGCAATCTGCGATCTGCACGTATCGCCAAGGAGATGGCTTCATCAACGGACTTAGGTTCTGGGTGTCCTAACATCAATTCAGAGACTGCGTCCGACAGGCCTGAGAGGAAGCAGTCCAATAAGGCGTAAGACCCCCACCTAGATGACACGGCCCACTTCCTAAATTCGGCTGCATACACTTCAACCGAATCTCGACCCTGCCTGAGAGTTTTGAGCTTCCTCTCAGCCGTGATCGAAGCATCTGGCTCATCATAAATTATAGCCATTGCCTTAAAGAACTCCTCAACTGATGTCAGTGCTGTATCCCCAGGAGGAAGACCATACGTCCAGGTTTGTGAGTCCCCGGACAATAAGTTCTTAATGAAGGTCACCCTCTGCTGCTCAGAACCTGACGACATTGGTCGTAGCTCAAAATAAGACAAAACCCGGTTGCGAAAATTCTGAAAGTCAGATCTTTGCCCTGAAAACTTTTCGGGCACTGGCATACGAAGATCTGTGACTGGAGGGGGTTGCACAGTGGCCACAGTCGTCTGTAAGACCCGTACAGACCCAGCCAATTGGTCGATCTGAGTCTGTTGCGAATGAACCACCTCAATAAGGTTGTTAAGTGAGGTGGCTAAGGTCTCGATCTGACTGCGTAGTGCTTCCATACTAGTGGTCTGCTGTTCTGTCAGGATCAGTGTCAACACTCAGAGAGAACCTGATTATTGGTGATCTGCAGTATCACCAAAAATGCAGATAAATACCCGATTATTGGCGATCTGCAGAATCACCGATAATACGGATATTTCGCTAACCTCTGGACACTCAGTAAAAGAAACACAATAAAGACAATAATATCACCGTAATGTGGAAATATCCACTTCACGGCAATTCCTCAGAGGTGTGGTTACCTCTGAATGGGAACCCCGTGAGTGAGATCCTCTAACCAGGCTGAGTGAGGAATCTCGACCCCCAGCAGTAATTGTCTGCTTGGGGCAGGCGTCTCGGAGAGGCAAGCCTCGGAGATAACCCTCCAGTGGGAGACGTTCCACTGAAGGGAGAAAGGTCAGGCAGGCAAGGGTTCGGCAACAGAGATAGCGGCAGTAGTACAGGAACGGAAGGCAGACGAGTAATCGGTAATCAAGCAGAGGTCGGCAACAAGAATCAGATAGGCAGAGTACAGAATCAGGAGGCAAGAATCGGAGTCAGAAAACGAGCAGGAGTCATACACAGTAAATCAACAATGGTATTCAATTATAATTACAGCTATCAAGGTCTGAGCGCTAACACAGAAGTGTAATCACGACAGCAGACAGTGAGTAACTGACCTCTATGGGCTTAAATGCAGAAGCCCTGTTCCACCAGCCCGCCCAGGGGGCTGGAACCATGGTCAGCCTGTGATTGGTTGGCTGAGGTCAGCTGATCACCGGATCAGCTGACCCGTCTACGGAGAAGGTAAATATCCTGCCGCCTCGCGCGCGTGCGCATAACCCTCTGCCTCTGCACATCAGTGAGGCCAGGTCCCTGGTCAGCACACGCTCGCGGGCGGAAGTCCGCCGGCTGGGATGCGGGGCCCGCCGCCATATCACCAGGCGCGGCGGCGACTGTCCTGCTCTGTGCCGGCGCCTCCGTATGCGAGTTGGAAGCCGCCGCCATGCTGCCCTGTGCGGCAGCGGCCTCGCTATTCTTCACACTCAGCCAGAAAGATGAATAAAGGCTCGGAGCTGAGGGAGAGGCGGTATCAGAGCACTACTGGTGAGAAGCCTTAAGTGGACTATTATCTGGTTTCCTCAGCTCAGCCAGAGAGATGAAGAGAGGCTCGGAGCTGAGGGAGAGGAGGTGGAAGCAGAAATAACATTTAGGAAGCGTCTGATCATTAATAAGGCTCTGCTTTGATTGAGAAGAGCGTCCCGGAGCTCGGCGTCCAGAGACCTTCCTCGTCAGCCTCTCTCACCTTGATGTGCTCCAAGAAAAAAGGAATCCGATTTAGCTCTCACTCTCGGGGAAATCCTCGCAGATTATGATGGAAATGTTCTCATTTGTGATCTTCTCTCTGAGAAATAAAGAGCAGATGATTCACTTCTCTGGATGGGCTGAATAAATCTTTGGTCTTACAGAATAAATATCTATAACCGGCGGGAGGAACATGTTACAGCGGAACTCCATAGATAGATAGATAGGTAGATGGCATACTTCTGATTAGTGATGGTCAAGTAGATGCAAATAACTTCGAATTGTTGCAAATTTAGCCAGGAGAAGTGCGCCCTCTACGTATAGTATATATAGTATAGTAAAAAGTATGGCAGAACTGACAGCTTTTGGACCAGTCCATCTCCTCATGGGAGATTCAGGGTTTTATTTATTTTCAAGAGCACTTACTGAATGGTAATTGGTCTGAATAACTGCCAAAATAGTGATAGTGTGCAAGTGGGTAGGGAGACCAGCTAAAATCTTTGTATAGAACCTTTCCAGGGATTGCCTTTATAAAGACTGGAGGAAATACTTGGAATCCTCCATGAGGAAATGGACTAGTCCCAAACCTCTCAGTTCTGTCAGACTTTTACTACCTACTGTAAGTGACAGGAACGTAGCAGTAAGATAATTAATGGTTCATCTTACTCTGGGAGAAATTAACTTCTTATACAGTATGTGTACAAATGTACTTCACATTTTTCTGCAACAGTGGTCCTTTAAATAAAATACACTTGCCGTTCAGTTAAAAAAAAAAAGAAAATAACAAATAAAATGAAGTTGAACTGGTAAACTTTGAAATAACATTGATGTAAAAATAAAGCTGTTATGTAATGCTGTGGAGGGACATGTGGGGGGAGGGGGGGGGGCAGGACCGGCCGCCTGTGTCAGAGGGAAAGGCATCTTCACAGACTATCCAGGCTGCTCAGTGTAACCCTGCGTGTGCTGGTTGTGTTATCACTATGGAGCTGTCTCCTATCCATCAGTCATGTCTGTTGTCTTCTCTCCTCGGGGGTAACAATCACCCGACGTGTTCAGCATCCTCTCCACCATCTCCCGGGACGTGTTTTACCAGCACAAGTCTCAGCGTTGCCTGATAAACATCTCCCCGAACAGCGAGCCCAGCGCAGACTGATGGAAGATGTTACTTATTCATCATAAAAGCTGAGACTGACTCTGATTTATTCATCGCTGTTATGTGTACAGAGCACTTTACATGCTGAGGACAAACAATGCGACTTGCAGGAAGCGCCTTAATCCTACAGCGTACCTAAAGGGGCAAACAATGCGACTCCGCCCATCACAGGAAGCTGCTGCATCCTATAGCGTGCCTAAAGGGACAAAAGCAGGTGATAATGTGACTCCGCCCATCACAGGAAGCGTCTCAATCCTACAGCGTGCCTAAAGGGACAAACGCAGGTGACAAACAATGTGACTCCGCCCATCACAGGAAGCTGCTCCACCCTGCAGGGATCCTAAAGGGACAAATGCAGGTGACAATGTGACTCCGCCCATCACAGGAAGCTGCTCCACCCTGCAGGGACCCTAACGGGACAAACGCAGGTGACAAACAATGTGACTCCGCCCTTCACAGGAAGCTGCTCCACCCTGCAGGGATCCTAAAGGGACAAATGCAGGTGACAATGTGACTCCGCCCATCACAGGAAGCTGCTCCACCCTGCAGGGACCCTAACGGGACAAACGCAGGTGACAAACAATGTGACTCCGCCCTTCACAGGAAGCTGCTCCACCCTGCAGGGATCCTAAAGGGACAAATGCACGTGACAATGTGACTCCGCCCATCACAGGAAGCTGCTCCACCCTGCAGGGACCCTAAAGGGACAAAGGCAGGTGACAAACAATGTGACTCCGCCCATCACAGGAAGCTGCTCCACCCTGCAGGGACCCTAAAGGGACAAACACAGGGACAATGTGACTCCGCCCATCAAAAGAAGCTGCTCCACCCTGCAGGGACCCTAAAGGGACAAACACAGGTGACAATGTGACTCCGCCCATCACAGGAAGCTGCCCCATCCTGCAGGGAACCCATAAAGGGACAAACACAGGGACAATGTGACTCCGCCCATCAAAGGAAGCTGCTCCATCCTGCAGAGACCCTAAAGGGACAAACGCAGGTGACAATGTGACTCCGCCCATCAAAGGAAGCTGCTCCACCATTCAGGGACCCTAAAGGGACAAACACAGGGGACAATGTGACTCCACCTATCACAGGAAGCTCCTCCACCCTGCAGGGACCCTAAAGGGACAAACGCAGGTGGCAATGTGACTCCGCCCATCACAGGAAGCTGCTCCATCCTGCAGAGACCCTAAAGGGACAAATGCAGGTGACAATGTGACTCCGCCCATCACAGGAAGCTGCTCCACCCTGCAGGGACCCTAACGGGACAAACGCAGGTGACAATGTGACTCCGCCCATCACAGGAAGCTGCTCCACCCTGCAGGGATCCTAAAGGGACAAATGCAGGTGACAATGTGACTCCGCCCATCACAGGAAGCTGCTGCATCCTACAGCGTGCCTAAAGGGACAATGTGACTCCGCCTGTCACAGGAAACGTCTCAATCCTACAGCATGCCTAAAGGGGCAAACACAGGTGACAGTGTGACTCCACCCATCACAGGAAGCTGCTCCATCCTGCAGGGACCCTAAAGGGACAAACGCAGGGGACAATGTGACTCCGCCCACCACAGGAAGCTGCTCCACCCTGCAGGGACCCTAAAGGGACAAACACAGGTGACAATGTGACTCCGCCCATCACAGGAAGCTGCCCCATCCTAAAGGGAACCCATAAAGGGACAAACACAGGGACAATGTGACTCCGCCCATCAAAGGAAGCTGCTCCACCCTGCAGGAACCCTAAAGGGACAAACGCAGATGACAATGTGACTCCGCCCATCACAGGAAGCTGCTCCACCCTGCAGGGATCCTAAAGGGACAAACACAGGTGACAATGTGACTTAGGGTTGCCAGGTCGGCTGATGGAGAAAACCGGACAGGGGGTGGAGTTAGGGGTGGAGTTAGGGGCGGAGTCAGAAGCGCACTTTTATGTAGAGTGGGGCTAAGCAATGGGCTTTTTAAAAAAAAAAAATTATAGTATTTATATCGCACTGACATCTTCTGCAACACATTACAGAGTACATAGTCATGTCACTAACTGTCCTCACCAGTAGTACTGGTCCAGTGCACATAAGAGACAGTTTTTCACCAGTAACTGCACATAAGAGACAGCTTTTCACCAGTAAATGCACATTATAAGAGACACCTTTTCGCCAGTAAATGCACATAATAAGAGACAGCTTTTTCCCAGTAAATGCACAAGAGACAGATTTTCACCAGTAAATGCACATAATAAGACACAGCTTTTCACCAGTAAATGCACATAATAAGAGACAGCTTTTCACCAGTAAATGCACAAAAGAGACAGCTTTTCACCACTAAATGCACATAATGACAAACAGCCAGTGTTCCCAGTATATGTAGCCAGGGATATATGTGCCCAGTATATGTAGCCAGGGGGTATATATGTCCCAGTATATGTAGGCAGGGGTGTAAATGTCCCAGTATACGTAGGCAGGGGTATATATGTCCCAGTATATGTAGCCAGGGGGTATATGTGCCCAGAATAGGTAGCCAGGGGGTATATGTGCCCAGAATAGGTAGCCAGGGGCTATATGTGCCCAGAATAGGTAGCCAGGGGCTATATGTGCCCGGAAGAGGTAGCCAGGGGCTATATGTGTCCGGAATAGGTAGCCAGGGGGTATATGTGCCCAGAATAGGTAGCCAGGAGCTATATGTGCCCAGAATAGGTAGCCAGGGGCTATATGTGCCCGGAAGAGGTAGCCAGGGGCTATATGTGTCCGGAATAGGTAGCCAGGGGGTATATGTGCCCAGAATAGGTAGCCAGGGGCTATATGTGCCCAGAATAGGTAGCCAGGGGGTATATGTGCCCGGAATAGGTAGCCAGGGGCTATATGTGCCCAGAATAGGTAGCCAGGTGCCCCCCGCCCCCCCCCCCCCCCCCCCCCCCCCGCAGGAGGAGAACAGTGCAGCAGAGAGAGAGAGCTGGGAGCAGCGGTGGAGAAGGGGGGCAATCTCCCCCCCCTTCCCTCACCTTAGGGTGCTCTCTCTCCCCCGCTGTCTCCTCCAATATGATGTGCAGGCTGGCGGGTGGCTGCGGGCGGAACTTATCTCTGTGTCGCAGGCGCCGGAAGTTCGGGTCCCGCAGCCGCTGAGATTCGACTCAAAAAAGATCCGGATCAAAGATTTGAATCATTCATGAGCCGGACAACACTATTCAGACTGATTAGTGTTGTCCGGCTCATGAATGATTCGGATCTTTGATCCGGATCTTTTTTGAGTCGAATCTCAGCGGCTGCGGGACCCGAACTTCCGGCGCTGGAGCGACACAGAGGTAAGTTCCGCCTGCAGCCACTCGCCAGCCTGCACATCATCCTGGAGGAGACAGCGGGGGAGAGAGAGCACCCTAAGGTGAGGGAAGGGGGGGGAGATTGCCCCCCTTCTCCACCGCTGCTCCAAGCTCTCTCTCTGCTGCGCTGTTCTCCTCCTGCGCTGCGGGGGGGGGGGGCTCTAAACCGGACAACTTAATTGTCCGGTTTAGCATGCCTTTTTGCACCGGACACAGCACACAAAAACCGGACTGTCCGGTGTAAAACCGGACACCTGGCAACCCTAGGGACTCCGCCCATCACAGGAAGCTGCTCCATCCTGCAGAGACCCTAAAGGGACAAACGCAGGTGACAATGTGACTCCGCCCATCAAAGGAAGCTGCTCCACCCTGCAGGGTTCCTAAAGGGACAAACGCAGGTGACAATGTGACTCCGCCCATCACAGGAAGCTTCTCCACCCTGCAGGGATCCTAAAGGGACAAACACAGGTGACAATGTGACTCCGCCCATCATAGGAAGCTGCTCCACCCTGCAGAGACCCTAAAGGGACAAACACAGGTGACAATGTGACTCCGCCCATCACAGGAAGATTCTCCATCCTGCAGAGACCCTAAAGGGACAAATACAGGTGACAATGTGACTCCGTCCATCACAGGAAGCTGCTCCACCCTGCAGGGACCCTAAAGGGACAAACGCAGGGGACAATGTGACTCCGCCCATCACAGGAAGCTGCTCCACCCTGCAGGGATCCTAAAGGGACAAACACAGGTGACAATGTGACTCCGCCCATCACAGGAAGCTGCTCCACCCTGCAGGGACCCTAAAGGGACAAACGCAGGGGACAATGTGACTCCGCCCATCACAGGAAGCTGCTCCACCCTGCAGGGACCCTAAAGGGACAAACACAGGTGACAATGTAACTCCACCCATCACAGGAAGCTGCTCCACCCTGCAGGAACCCTAAAGGGACAAACGCAGATGACAATGTGACTCCGCCCACCACAGGAAGTTTCTCCATCCTGCAGAGACCCTAAAGGGACAAACGCAGGGGACAATGTGACTCCGCCCATCACAGGAAGCTGCTCCACCCTGCAGGGACCCTAAAGGGACAAATACAGGTGACAATGTGACTCCGCCCATCACAGGAAGCTGCTCCACCCTGCAGGGACCCTAAAGGGACAAATACAGGTGACAATGTGACTCCGCCCATCACAGGAAGCTGCTCCACCCTGCAGGGACCCTAAAGGGACAAATACAGGTGACAATGTGATTCCGCCCATCACAGGAAGGTGCTCCACCCTGCAGAGACACTAAAGGGACAAATGCAGGTGACAATGTGACTCCGCCCATCACAGGAAGCTGCTCCACCCTGAAGGGACCCTAAAGGGACAAACGCAGGTGACAATGTGACTCCGCCCATCACAGGAAGCTGCTCCACCCTGCAGGGACCCTAGAGGGACAAACGAAGGGGACAATGTGACTCCGCCCATCACAGGGAGCTGGTCCATGCTGCAGGGACCCTAAAGGGACAAACACAGGTGACAATGTGACTCCGCCCATCACAGGAAGCTGCTCCACCCTGCAGGGACCCTAAAGGGACAAACGCAGGGGACAATGTGACTCCGCCCATCACAGGAAGCTGCTCCACCCTGCAGGGATCCTAAAGGGACAAACACAGGTGACAATGTGACTCCGCCCATCACAGGAAGCTGCTCCACCCTGCAGGGACCCTAAAGGGACAAACGCAGGGGACAATGTGACTCCGCCCATCACAGGAAGCTGCTCCACCCTGCAGGGACCCTAAAGGGACAAACACAGGTGACAATGTAACTCCACCCATCACAGGAAGCTGCTCCACCCTGCAGGAACCCTAAAGGGACAAACGCAGATGACAATGTGACTCCGCCCATCACAGGAAGCTGCTCCACCCTGCAGAGACCCTAAAGGGACAAACACAGGTGACAATGTGACTCCGCCCATCACAGGAAGCTGCTCCACCCTGCAGGGACCCTAAAGGGACAAATACAGGTGACAATGTGATTCCGCCCATCACAGGAAGGTGCTCCACCCTGCAGAGACACTAAAGGGACAAATGCAGGTGACAATGTGACTCCGCCCATCACAGGAAGCTGCTCCACCCTGAAGGGACCCTAAAGGGACAAACGCAGGTGACAATGTGACTCCGCCCATCACAGGAAGCTGCTCCACCCTGCAGGGACCCTAGAGGGACAAACGAAGGGGACAATGTGACTCCGCCCATCACAGGGAGCTGGTCCATGCTGCAGGGACCCTAAAGGGACAAACACAGGTGACAATGTGACTCCGCTCATCACAGGAAGCTGCTCCACCCTGCAGGGACCCTAGAGGGACAAACGAAGGGGACAATGTGACTCCGCCCATCACAGGGAGCTGCTCCATCCTGCAGGGATCCTAAAGGGACAAACGCAGGTGACAAACAATGTGACTCCGCCCATCACAGGGAGCTGCTCCACCCTGCAGGGACCCTAAAGGGACAAACACAGGTGACAATGTAACTCCACCCATCACAGGAAGCTGCTCCACCCTGCAGAGACCCTAAAGGGACAAACGCAGGTGACAATGTGACTCCGCCCACCACAGGAAGTTTCTCCATCCTGCAGAGACCCTAAAGGGACAAACGCAGGGGACAATGTGACTCCGCCCATCACAGGAAGCTGCTCCATCCTACAGGGATCCTAAAGGGACAAACGCAGGGGACAATGTGACTCCGCCCATCACAGGAAGCTGCTCCATCCTGCAGGGACCCTAAAGGGACAAACACAGGTGACAATGTGACTCCGCCCATCACAGGAAGCTGCTCCATCCTGCAGGGATCCTAAAGGGACAAACTGTCAGTAATCCTGCGCTTACCATGTCAGTTTCTGCTGCCTCCGCTGGCAGCGCATCTGGGACTTCCGGTGCGGCTGGCCGCATTGACAGGGATGGTGTCAGCGACGTTCCTGCGGGGATCCGGTCGCATGATACTGTAAATGATGGTGGATACATGCGCTGTCAGCGTCGCTCCTCTTATGCTCTAAGGAAGCGTGTCAGCTGATCACCTGTCAGCTGACACGCATGGCTCCACCTCTGGTTCCTGATTGGCCAAGTGGCCTGGGGGCATGTTCTCCTGCTTACCCGGGCTTCTTGTTCTGACACTTGCTCACTGTCTGCTCTAGCTAACACTTCGCAGTGAAGGCTTCAGTCCTTAGTCAGTTCCGTGTGTGGCTTGAACCGGCAGGACCCCGGGGATTCCATTCTAGCTCAGCTTACTAATATATTGACTAGCTGATTGCCCGGCATTGCCCGGGTATGTATTTGGCTGGTGTTGGGTCTGCCCATTTTTTCTAGCTCTAACACACAATTACTCAATGACCAAGTTTGTGAGCTTTGCGGTCTTTGGTATCAATAATTTGCATTGAAATTAAAAATCTGATCGGCTGTTTGTGGCGCCACACCCTTTTCTGAATTTGAACCCCAGTCACCCAATGACCAACTGTACCAGGTTTGAGGCCTCTGCCATTAACAGTGCAAGAATGGCAGCAATTAAATATTCCCCTTGAAAAGCAATAGGTGAAGTTTGATTCACTTTTGTAGGCTCCACCCACTTTTCTGAATATTAATCTCAGTCACCCAGTGACCAACTGTGCAAAGTTTGAGATCCCTGCCATTAACAGTGTAAAAATGGCTGCAGTTTACATTTTCCCAGGGAAATTTGTATTTGTCTCCACCCACTGATGACCCGGCGTTGCCCGTGTATGTATTTGACTGGTGTTGGCTCCGCCCACTTTCTAACCCTAATGCACAAACACTCAATGACCAAGTTTGTGAGCTTTGGGGTCCTTGGAATCAATAATTTGTATATTCCCATGAAATGAAACAAATCAGATTGGCTGTTTGTGGCTTCACCCCTCTCCAGCATTTGAACCCCAGTCACCCAATGACCAACTGTAGCAGGTTTGAAGCATCTGCTATTAGCAGTGTAAAAATGGCAGCAATTTAAACATTGCACTTGAAAATCTACAGATGAATTTTGACTATTATAGGCTCCACCCACTTCCCTGAATATTAATCTCAGTCACCCAGTGACCATCTGGGCAAAGATTGGGAACCCTGCCATAAACAGTGTAAGAAGGGCTGCAGTTTATATTTTCCCAGTGAAATTTGGTTTTGGTTCCGCCCACTATTTGTAACCTGGACACACAGTCACTCAATGACCAATTTTGTGAGCTTTGGGGTCCTTGGCATCGATAATTTGTACTTTTTCATGAAATGAAACAAATCTGATTGACTGTTTGTGGCTCTGTCCCCTTTTCTGAATTTAAACCCCAGTGACCCAATGACCAACTGTACCAGGTTTGAGGCTTGTGCCATTAACAGTGCAAGAATGACAGCAATTTTAATATTCTCCTTGAAAAGCGATATGTGATTTTTGATTGGCATTTTTAGGCTCCATCCACTTTTCTGAATATTAATCCCAGTCACCCAGTAACCAGCTGTGCAAAGTTTGAAAACCCTGCCATTAACACTGAAGAAAGGCTGCAGTTTACAATTTCCCAGAAAAATCTGTTTTTGACTCCACCCAGTTTTTGTAACCTTGACACACAGTCACTCAGTGATCAAGTTAGTGAGCTTTTGGGTTCCTGGCATCAAAATTCTGCTAATGGAAGCAGTTTATCCAGCAAAGAAATCTGATTGGCTGTGTTTGGCTCTGCCCCTTTACTGAATTTGAACCCCAGACACTTAACGACCGACTGTAGCAGGTTTGAGGCCTCTGCCATTAACAGTGTAAGAATGGCTGCAGTTTCAATATTCCCCTTGAAAATCAATAGGTGAATTTTGATTGGCTCTTGTAGGCTCCACCTACTTTTCCGAATATTAATCCCAGTCACCCAGTGACCAACTGTGTGAAGTTTGAGAACCCTACCATTAACGGTGTAAGAAAAGCTGCAGTTTATATTTTCCTATGTAAAAAGTTAGTTGTTTTTGGCTCCACTATTTCTAACCTTAACATACAGTCACTCAATGACCAAGTTTATGAGCTGTGGGGTCCTTGCAGGGGCGTACCTAGAAATCCCCAGGCCCCCCTGCAAAAAAAAATCCCCCCCCCCAGGGTCCGCTCAGGGACTTTTGGGGGGCAGGAGGGGTTGCAGCATAAGAGGAGAGTGTGGCAGATCGGTAGGGAGGGGGGAAATTCCCCCTCCCTCACCTCGGACTCTCCTCTCAGCGCTCCCCTCCTGCAATCATTGGTGGCAGCGGGCAGCAGCGGCGGCGGCAGGCTGAATACATTACCTCCTTCTCGCCGGAGCTCTTCCGTTCTCTAAGAGCAACTTCCTGTTTACACAGGAAGTTGCATGAAGCTCTTAGAGAACGGAAGAGCTCCGGCGAGAAGGAGGGAATGTATTGAGCCTGCCGCCGCCGCTGCTGCCCGCTGCCACCAATGATTGCAGGAGGGGAGCGCTGAGAGGAGAGCCCGAGGTGAGGGGGGGGGAATTTCCCCCCTCCCCACCGATCTGCCACACTCTCCTCTTATGCTGCAACCCCTCCTGCCCCCCAAAAGTCCCTTAACGGGCCCTAGGGGGGCTCCGCCCCCCGCGACGGCAGGGGTCGCATCCCCTATTGTTACGCCAGTGGGTCCTTGGCATAAATAAGTTGCATTTTACCATTGAAATTAAACAAATCTGATTGGCTGTATTTGGCCCGCTCCCTTCAGAATTTAAACCCCAGTCTCCCAGTGACTGACTGTACCAGATTTGAGGCCTCTGCCATTAAGGGTGTATGAATGGCAGCAACGTAAATATTCCCCTTGAAAATCAAAAGGTGAATTTCGATTGGCTGCTGTAGGCTCCACCCACTTTCCTGAATATTAGTCCCAGTCACCCAGTGGCCAACTGTGTCACGTTTGAGAACCCTACCAATAACAGAACAGCTGAAATCAATCTAACAAATCTGATTGGCTGTTTGTGGCTCCACCCATTTAGTGAATTTGGACCCCAGTCACCCAATGACTGACTGTATCAGGTTTGAGGCCTCTGCCATTAAGAGTGTAAGAATGGTAGCAATGTAAATATTCCCCTTGAAAATCAATAGGTCAATTTTGATTGGCTGTTGTAGGCTCTACCCACATTTCTGAATATTCATCCCAGTGACCCAGGGACCAACTGTGCCAAGTGTGGGGACTCTGGCTTGATTACTGGCAGAATGGCAGCCTCTTACATTTTTTCCATTGACTTGAATGGGTGAAATCTGATTTGCTGTTTGTAGCTCCACACACACACACACACACACACACACACACACACACACACACACACACACACACACACACACACACACACACACACACACACACACACACACACACACACACACACACACACACACACACACACACACACACACACACACACACACACACACACACACACACACACACACACACACACACACACACACACACACACACACACACACACACACACACACACACACACACACACACACACACACACACACACACACACACACACACACACACACACACACACACACACACACACACGATTTTATATATATAGATTATACTTGTGTTTGACTTTTGCCTGTTTCTCTGACTTCTCTTTGCCTGCCGATTCTGTACCTTTGCCAATCTGACCTGTTGCCGACCTCTGCCTAATTACTCACTTAGATATTGCCTGCCGATTTTGTACCTGACTAATCTGATCTGTTGCCGACTCAATTTGTCTGACCATTCTCTATATCTGTATACAGTGTTTGTACTGCCTTCTACTGTAACTGTCTGTAAGACTTTATCCTTTCAGGGAAAGTCTGATATTTGTCTGTCTGCTAGTGCCCACACACTAGCAGATCGTTACACAAACGCAGGGGACAGTGTGACTGAAGAAGCTGCACCACCTTGCAGAGACCCTAAATAGGGAACCAAGTAAATACAGCGCAGGAGATTTTGGCGCAGCAGGCGACACCATAGGATGACCATCGGAATCACGGCTAAAGCGGCACTCAGACAGTAATTTGGGCGCCGTTGAAAGACGGAGCCTAAATTACTATAAAATCAGTGTAATCCAGCCGCTAGCAATAGGTGGCGGATCAATTACATCTTTCTCCCACTATCCATGGTGGCCTGGAGGGGGAATAGTAATGAACGCCGCCTGGACTTGTGCAGCAGCAGGCTGAGCCACTTCTCCCTGCACCCAAATCTCCCAGCAGGGTTACTTATATGTACACCTAAATAGAGAAAACGCAGGTGAGAAAAAAAGAAGATATTGATAGAACTTACAGATGAGCTTCCGATATCCGGGGAATTATGATTATTTGAGTTTCTGATTATGAGATTGGCTTTCTGCAGCGGAAGTCGGAACGTGGAAACCAGAATTCTGCAAAGTCGAGACTCAGGAATGTTAGTATTGCGCCAATCAGAGAACCAGTATTGTAGCTCAGATATCGCTATACTGCTGACATTTTAGGCTAAGCCTAAGACTCAGAAGCAGTGGTGTAGCTAAGGAGCCATGGGCCCCGGTGCAAGGTTTACATTGCCCCTCCCCCCAGCACCAAAACCTGCCAAGGATAACCACAGTGCAGAGGTGCAAGAAGGGGATGGGGAACAACTTGTTAATGAAAATTATCATTCAAAGCATCTATAGAAGTGACCATTACCAGCACAGGACCAATAGAGAGCTAATATTGTGGCTGAGGGAGGGCCCCTCTGGCCCAAGGGCCCCGGTACGGTCACAGCAACCTCTGCACCCCCTATTGCTAGTGTTAGGTAGAGATGTCCCGAACGGTTCGCCAGCAAACGGTTCCAGGCGAACTTCGGGTGGTTCGCCTTCACCGGCGAAGGCAAACTTTCCGGGAAGTTGGATTCGCCCCCATAATGCTCCATTGAGCAGAACTTTGACCCTCTACATCACAGTCAGCAGGCACATCGTCGCCAATTAAACTACACTCACTCCTGGAGCCCCACCCCCCCTTATAAAAAGCAAGGTTCTCCTGTCGTTTTACTCACTCGTCTGCCTACAGTAATTAGTTAAGGGACAGCTGCTGACAGACTCTGCAAGGGAGAGTTTAGTTAGGCTCTTGTAGGCTTGTTCCTAGCTGATTGTTATTCCTTATGTTACTCCCTCCTCACGGAGGGAGGAGGGTATTGTCTTCCAGGGATTTGTAGTATTTCAAAAGCCAGCTTACATACCTTGGCCAGGAATTGAACCCAGGTCTGAGTGCGTGGTAGGTAGCTCACTTCACCACTATACCACCACCAACACTACATGCTGAAGCAAGCCTAGCATGTACCATTATGATATATCCAAGAGAAAAATGAGCTTGCTTAAGGATTTGTAGTATGTCAAAAGCCAACTCACATTGGCTGGGAATAGAAACCAGGCTTACCGCTCTGTACTCTGCTATCCTAACCATTATACCAGCAACACAACACACCACGATGCTACATGCTGAAGCCAGCCTAGCATGTACCATTATGATATATCCAAGAGAAAAATGAGCTTGCTTAAGGATTTGTAGTATGTCAAAAGCCAACTCACATTGGCCAGGAATAGAACCCAGGCCTACCGCATGGTAGGCTGCTACCCTAACCATTATACCACCAACACAACACACTACAATGCTACATGCTGAAGCCAGCCTAGCATGTACCATTGTGATATACCCAAGAGAAAAATGAGCTCTCTCTCTCTCTTTCTGACCTTAAAACACTGCTTTGTGTTAAATCCAGATTTTTTTTCTGGGACTTTTGATGTGTATTTCACTCAACCATGTCTTCCCCTTAAAACATCTTTTCTAACATTTTTCTAGTCAGCAGAAATGTTTCAAAATTTTTAAGTTCGCCTCCCCATTGAAGTCTATTGCGATTCGCGAAAGTTCGCGTAAACCGAACCTTCCGCGAAAATTGGAAGGTTCGCGACATCTCTAGTGTTAGGCCAATCAGAGAATTGGGAAGTGTACAGCAGTTGTACGCATATAAGCCTACATTCGCAAAATATAGCAGATTCCACAAAAACATATATTTAATAATATATGTATAATATAAAATGACAACTTTCTCCTTCACCGTCCCGCGGCCGTTCTCCAGCTCAGGTGAGACTCGGGATTTCCCCTTCACCGCCCCGCGTCCGCTCTGTAGCTCAGGTAAGACTCAGGCTTTCTCCTTCACCGTCCCGCAGCCGTTCTCCAGCTCAGGTGAGACTCGGTCTTTCATCTTCAGCATCCCACGTCCACTCTGCAGCTCAGGTAAGACTGGCTTTCTCCTTCAGTGTCCCGCGGCCGCTCTGCAGCTCAGGTGAGACTCGGGCTTTCTCCTTCAGCATCCCACAGCCATCTGCAGCCAGGCCCGGCCCTAGACTTTTTGTCGCCTGAGGCAATTTTTAAAGAAATCGCTGCACCCCCCCCCCCCCCCCCAAGCCGTGGGTGTGGGGGGCCGCCCGAGCTGGAGGGGATAGCGGGCAGGAAGGGGGTATTGGGCCTAGCGGCGGGGAGGGGGGTCGGACCCCCCCCCTCCCTCGCCTGGGTCCCCCGTCCTCCGCTCCCCTCCAGCTTTAAAAAGTTCCGTGCTGGCTGCAGCTATTTGTAAGAGGCAACGGGCGGGGATTACTCACCTCTTCCTCGTTCCAGGTCAGCGTGCGCTCCACTGACGTCACTTCCTGCGGCGTAGCAGGAAGTGACGTCAGTGGAGCGCACGCTGACCTGGAACGAGGAAGAGGTGAGTAATCCCCGCCCGTTGCCTCTTACAAATAGCTGCAGCCAGCACGGAACTTTTTTAAGCTGGAGGGGAGCGGAGGATGGGGGACCCAGGCGAGGGAGGGGGGGGGGTCCGACCCCCCTCCCCGCCGCTAGGCCCAATACCCCCTTCCTGCCCGCTATCCCCTCCAGCTCGGGCGGCCCCCCACACACACGGACGGGCGGGTGCCGCCCCCGCAGAAGTGCCGCCTGAGGCAAAAGTTTCACCCCGCCTCATGGGCGGGCCGGCCCTGTCTGCAGCTCAGGTGAGACTTGGGCTTTCCCCTTCAGCATCCCGCAGCCGCTCTGCAGCTCAGGTAAGACTCTGGATTTCTCCTTCAGCGTCCCGCGGCCGCTCTGCAGCTCAGGTAAGACTCTGGCTTTCTCCTTCAGTGTCCCGCGGCCGCTCTGCAGCTCAGGTGAGACTCGGGCTTTCTCCTTCAGCATCCTGCAGCCATCTGCAGCTCAGGTGAGACTCGGGCTTTCCCTTTCAGCATCCCGCAGCCGCTCTGCAGCTCAGGTAAGACTCTGGATTTCTCCTTCAGCGTCCCACGGCCGCTCTGCAGCTCAGGTGAGACTCGGGCTTTCCCCTTCAGCATCCCGCAGCCACTCTGCAGCTCAGGTGAGACTCGGGCTTTCTCCTTCACCGTCCCGCGGCCACTCTGCTTACCGTCCCGCGGACGTTCTCCATCTCAGGTGAGGCTCGGGCTTTCTCCTTCAGCATCCCGCAGCTGCTCTGCAGCTCAGGTGAGGCTCGGGCTTTCTCCTTCACCGTCCCGCGGCCATTCTCCATCTCAGGTGAGGCTCAGGCTTTCTCCTTCACCGTCCCGCGGCCGTTCTCCATCTCAGGTGAGACTCGGGCTTTCTTCTTCACCGTCCCATGGCCGTTCTCCATCTCAGGTGAGACTCGGGCTTTCTCCTTCACTGTCCCACAGCCGCTCTGCAGCTCAGGTGAGACTCAGGCTTTCCCCTTCAGCATCCCCCTGCCGCTCTGTAGCTCATGTGAGACTCGGGCTTTCCCCTTCAGCATCCCGCAGCCGTTCTGCAGCTCAGGTGAAAATCTGACTTTCGCCTTCACCGCCCGAGTCTGTTTTCCAGCTCAGGTGAGACTTGGGCTTTCACCTTAAGTGGCTGCTCTGCAGCTATGGTGAGACTCTGGCTTTTGTCTGCAGCATCCCACAGCCATTCTCCAGCTCAGGTGAGGCTCGGCTTGCTGTAGAACAACACTGCCATCTCAGATGTAGACAGGTCCTCATCAGTATGTCTCAGTGATTCCTGAGTGACTCATGATAACCACTTGCAGCCTCTTATCCGGCAGCTAAAAGCCTGGAGAGGCAGTCGAGCGTCTCAGCAGCAGCAGCAGCAGAAGTGGCAGCGGAGATGGGGAGGAGGTCACCTCGTCCTGAGAGGTGCCGGGGTATTAATAGCCACCATTACAGAAAATGAGTTCAGCGGCGTGCAGGATGGGTTATGAAATGGCAATTGTCCGTTTATCTGGTGTTTTCGGCCCGCTGTGCCTGTTTACAGCTGCTGGTTGATGGGATTATGTTCTGAGCTGCTCCAATATAGATAATAAAGGGTAATTTCACCAGAAAGTTTCAGTTACACGTGGAGTTTGGGAGGAGTCTCTGGCTTGCTTTTTATTTCCCTTGCAGACTCTAGTGATCAGATATGCAGGGGTATAGCCTACCCCCCAGGACTCCGGCAGCTGTGGGGGGGGGGGCGGGTTAAGGGGCCATTCCTGGGGGGCAGAGTAGCCCCTGCGGAGCTTCATACTGTGCCTTGTTCTAGCAGTGGACAGGTCCTCTTCACTTCCTACCACGTGTAGCCAATCACCTGGGGAGCCCTGATGCCTGTCACAAGACCTGTAGTGTTGGAAATGCATGGTGATGGACTGCACGGCAGCTACACTGAAGAGGAAATAAAGAGGACCTGTCCACTGCAGGAACGAGGTACAGTATGAAGCTCAGCTGCAGCGCTGCTCTGCAATATTGGGGCGGGGAGTTATAGAAAAAGAAGGGGAGGAGCCTGCTTGAGGAACACCCCTGTCCATGGGTGGGAGGAACAGGCAGAGAACAACGTAAATTCTTCCTGAATCTTGATCCTGGCCATCATCACGGACACTTTGACACAAATGAATGCCTTCAGGTTAGAGAGTGCTTCTAGAAGGACCGGCATGTAGAGCACATCAGCAGTAATGATATTTACTGGACTGCCACACTGATGTGTCCACACTGGATGGCCAGAATGGGGAGAACTCATCAGAGGAGAGGAAAGACCAGATGCATCACCAGGAGAAAGTGATTGTAACTCGCTTCCGCCATGGCAACCGAGGTAGCTGTCACAACTCTGTGGCCCTTGACAGGATCAGGAATCAGGAAGAAGCAGGGGCAACATATTCATATAGTCTTCAGGATAGCTTCCATGCCTGCTATGGCTGCTCCCGGGGTCAGCGGGTACAATACAGAACTAGGCTCTCTCTGCCCCACTCTCCAGAGGCCGTACACCAGCTTCCATGCCTGCTATGGCTGCTCCCGGGGTCAGCGGGTACAATACAGAACTAGGCTCTCTCTGCCCCACTCTCCAGAGGCCGTACACCAGCTTCCATGCCTGCTATGGCTGCTCCCGGGGTCAGCGGGTACAATACAGAACTAGGCTCTCTCTGCCTCTCTCTCCAGAGGCCGTACACCAGCTTCCATACCTGCTATGGCTGCTCCCGGGGTCAGCGGGTACAATACAGAACTCGGCCCTCTCCGCCTCTCTCTCCAGAGGCTGTACACCAGCTTCCATGCCTTCTATGGCAGCCCCCAGGGTCAGGGGGTACAATACAGAACTAGGCCCTCTCTGCCCCACTCTCCAGAGGCCGTACACCAGCTTCCATGCCTGCTATGGCTGCTCCAGGGGTCAGCGGGTACAATACAGAACTAGGCTCTCTCTGCCCCTCTCTCCAGAGGAAGTACACCAGCTTCCATGTCTGCTATGGCTGCCTCCGGGGTCATCAGGTACAATACAGAACTAGGCTCTCTCTGCCCCTCTCTCCAGAGCCCTTACACCAGCTTCCATGCCTGCTATGGCTGTTCCTGGGGTCAGCAGGTACAATACAGAACTAGGCCATCTCTGCCCCTCTCTCCAGAGGCCGTACACCAGCTTCCATGCCTGCTATGGCTGCCCCTGGGGTCAGGAGGTACAATACAGAACTAGGCCCTCTCTGCTTCTCTCTCCAGAGGCCATACACCAGCTTCCATGCCTGCTATGGCTGCCCCCAGGGTCATCAGGTACAATACAGAACTAGGCCCTCTTCAGCCCTCTCTCCAGAGGACGTACACCAGCTTCCATGCCTGCTATGGCTGCCTCCGGGGTCAGGGGGTACAATACAGAACTAGGCCCTCTCTTCCTCTCTCTCCAGAGGACGTACACCAGCTTCTATACCTGCTATGGCTGCCCCCGGGGTCAGCAGGTACAATACAGAACTAGGCCCTCTTTGCCTCTCTACAGAGGCCGTACACCAGCTTCCATGCCTGCTATGGCGGCCCCCAGGGTCATCAGGTACAATACAGAACTAGGCCCTCTTCAGCCCTCTCTCCAGAGGACGTACACCAGCTTCCATGCCTGCTATGGCTGCCTCCGGGGTCAGGGGGTACAATACAGAACTAGACTCTCTCTGCCTCTCTCTCCAGAGGCCGTACACCAGCTTCCATGCCTGCTATGGCTGCCCCTGGGGTCAGCAGATACAATACAGAACTAGGCCCTCTCTGCCCCTCTCTCCAGAGGACGTATACCAGCTTCCATACCTGCTATGGCTGATCCAGGGGTCAGTGGGTACAATACAGAACTAGGCCCTCTCTTCCTCTCTCTCCAGAGGACGTACACCAGCTTCCATACCTGCTATGGCTGCCCCTGGGGTCAGCAGGTACAATACAGAACTAGGCCCTCTCTGCCCCTCTCTCCAGAGGCCGTACACCAGCTTCCATGCCTGCTATGGCTGATCCCGGGGTCAGGGGGTACAATACAGAACTAGGCCCTCTCTGCCCCTCTGTCCAGAGGACGTACACCAGCTTCCATGCCTGCTATGGCTGCCCCCGGGGTCAGCGGGTACAATACAGAACTAGGCCCCCTCTGCCCCACTCTCCAGAGGCCATACACCAGCTTCCATGCCTGCTATGGCTGCCCCTGGGGTCAGCAGGTACAATACAGAACTAGGCCCTCTCTGCCCCTCTCTCCAGAGGACGTACACCAGCTTCCATGCCTGCTATGGCTGCCCCCGGGGTCAGCGGGTACAATACAGAACTAGGCCCCCTCTGCCCCACTCTCCAGAGGCCATACACCAGCTTCCATGCCTGCTATGGCTGCCCCTGGGGTCATCAGGTACAATACAGGACTAGGCCCTCTCTGCCCCTCTCTCCAGAGGCTTTACACCAGCTTCTATGCCTGCTATGGCTGCCCCTGGGGTCAGGGGGTACAATACAGAACTAGGCCCCCTCTGCTCTGTTTCTGTTAGTTCAATAATGCAGAGAAGGTACAGATTGCAAATCAACTCAGAGCTGCTTTATTCATGCTGCTAGTCTTGTAAGAAGCAAAGAGGTTACAACAACGAAGTACTTCCTGTGATGACATCTATAAACATTTCCTGTGATAATATCTGGTCTGCCACTAGGTGGCAGCATAACCCCTTAACATCCCCCTTTTCTAACTATATATATATATATATATATATATATATATATATATATATATATATATATATATATATATAACATACTTTAAAACAAACTTTCAAGCATTCAAATAGTAAGGTTATTTAGTCCACTGTACTTACTAATATGCATATACAGTATGTAAATGCTCAACGGTAGCTAAACATGACTGCTTACAACTATTTAGAGGTCAAGTCTTGTTGGTGGCCGGATTCGCCTGCCGCTGCGTGTGTAGCGTGGGATCTCAGGTGTGCCCCCAGACTGAGAGGCCAATGTGCTGTCAGTTTCAGGCAAACGTTCCGGCTGAACTTCCACTGTTGCCTCCTCTGTGGCCTCCATTGGCATTTCTGGTCTTGGCGTTTCACTGGGCTCTGTTCCTGTAAGCTTAGTAGGACTAGACTCTGCTGGTCTGAGGTCCACTCGGTTGCGCCTGTACAGTGTACCCTCCACCTCAACCAGATAAGAGCGAGGAGCTGTTTGTTGGAGACAAGTTCCTAATCTCCATAGTCTGGTCCTGTCACCTGGAAGAGGCTTCATTCTTATGTTTTGTCCCACATTTAGTGCAGGAAGGTCTCTGGCCGTTTTATCATAGGTATGTTTTGCCACTTGTCTTTTGTACTGCAGCTTTCTGGGTACCTCTACAGTAACACATGGCTCCAGAAGTGCATCAGTCACTGGGAGAGGAGTTTTCAGCCTGCGGGCCATTAGACGTTGTGCAGGGCTAGTGTCCATGCCAGCTGTCGGTGTATTCCTCCAAAGTAAGATTGACTTCCATAGGTCATCCCCTGCACGTTTTGCTCGCCTGCACAGGCTTTTGACAATCTTCACTGCCGATTCTGCTTTGCCATTGGCTTTAGGGTACATTGGAGACGATGTAACATGCTCAAAACCCCATTCCTGAGCGAACCTGGTGAACATAGCACAAGCAAATTGTGGACCATTGTCTGTTACAACTTGGTCAGGTTGGCCATACCTGGCAAGTTGAGCCTTACATCTTTTAATGGTTGTGCCTGCTGATAGGTCTGACAATAGTTCTATTTCCCAAAAGTCTGAATAGTGGTCAACGATCAGCAGAAAATCCTTGCCAGCGTAGTTGAATATGTCCATGCTCAAAATTTGCCATAGCCGTGTAGGGAGGGGATGTGACATCATAGTCTCTTTTTGTTGTTCATGTGCGTATTCGTTGCATACAGTGCACTGCCCTACATAGTCTTTAATCTCCCCATGCATATTCGGCCAAAACAGTGTTTTTCGACCCTGTCTGAAGCATGCCTCACCACTAATGTGGTTCCAATGAATGCGTCGTAGCATCTCTGCACGTAGTTGCTTTGGGATGATAATATGTTGCCCCTTGAAGAACACTCCATCCTGTAGGCTTATTTCATCCCGGTAGGCCCAATACTCTCTGATAGCAACAGGTATCTCTGCCCTTGTGTCAGGCCATCCATTGAGCACAACTGATTTAAGGATCTTGAGGTTTTCATCTTGCTCGGTGGACTCTCTGATCTGTGACAGACGCTGATGCGTGACATTTAAATAGTCAGCCTGGTTTATGCACTCTATGTAAAGTTCTTCACTGTGCAAGCTGCAGACTGAATGCTGAACATGAGGTGCATCTGCTGGATGCAAGCGTGGTGTGGCTCTGCTCAGAGTGTCACTCACATACATATATGGGCCTGGTTTGTAGGTTACCACTAGAGCATAATTTTGAAGCGAGAGTAACATGCTTTGAAGTCGTTTTGGAGCACTAAGTAAAGGTTTGTTGAATATTGCGACTAGTGGTTTGTGATCAGTTTCAACAGTGATCTTTTCCCGACCGTACAAGTAGCTATGGAAACGGTGGCAAGCAAACACAATGCTTAGGCATTCTTTCTCGATCTGAGCATAATTCTGCTCGGTTGGGGTGAGAGCCCTGGAAGCAAATGCTACAGGTTGTCCATCCTGCAATAGGCAGCAGCCGAGGCCATTCTGACTGGAGTCACTTTGAACTGTAATTGGCTTGCTAATGTCATAGTATCTTAGTACTGGCACTGTGGAGACTAGTCGCTTGATTTCATCAACTGCTTCCTGGTGGCAGCCAGTGCCATAGTGTGTCTTTATCCACAAGCCTTCGCAAAGGCTCACAAACCTCCGAGAGACGGGGCATGAATTTTGACAGGTAGGTGACAAATCCGATAAACCTTTGTACTCCCTTGGAATCGGTTGGAGCAGGCATGTATTTTATTGCCCTTACCTTCTCAGGATCTGGCTTCAACCCCCCTGCTGATAGAATGTGACCGTGAAAGCGAACTTCATTTAGTTTAAACTGTAGCTTCTTGATGCTCAGTCTAAGCTTCACTTCTCTGCAGCGGTTCATAAGAGCAATCATGTTAGCATCATGGTCACGAGTGGCCTCCTCTAGTGAGTCTCCACAACCCACTATTAGTATATCATCTGCAATTGGCTCCACACCTCGCAGGCCGGCTAGTAGTTCATGCTGTTTTCTTTGATACACTTCTGGGGCTACCGACACACCAAAGGGTAGTTTGAGCCAGCGCATTCGGCCCCAAGGTGTCCAGAAGGTGGTCAGAAAGCTGCTCTCTGTGTCCAATTTGATTGGTAGAAATGCATCCCGGGCATCCACCAAGGAGAAAATGCGGGCTTTGGGCAGTTTATAAAGGACATCCTCAAGTGTCGGCATTATATAGTGGGACCTTTTCAGCGCTTTATTTAATGCCCTTGGATCAATGCAGATTCTAATTTTGTCAGCTTTTTTGACTATAACCATGTTACTTATCCAGTCTGTGGGTTCAGTCACTGAGGGTAGGTTCCCATCCTGTATGTGTTTGTCCAGCTGGGCTTTGACGGCTTCCCTAAGTGCAACTGGAACATTGCGTGGAGAGCATTGTACTGGTGTGACAGTCCGATCTAGGTCAAAGTGCACTTCCCCAGGTAGAGACTCTATTGGACTATTGGAAAAAGATGTTGGTTCGCACCCTTGTGAATAAAGATAGAGTGTGCTGGGGTCAAAAAGATAGATACTGTATATAGAAAAAAGAGGCCCCTCAAAAAGCACCACTCCAGTTTCAATGTTGACAATTACAAAAAATCTTTATTAAGCATGATCAGTCACAATTTCAGGAATTCAACCTGACAATAAACTCTAAAACCATAATAAAATATCCCATAAAATCTCCATACTGATAAATATTGCTTGCTATAATAGTATATAGAGAAAACCTATCTTGCAACAGTAAATCATTCATCAAAAAGACAAGACAGCAGCTTCTCAATAGAAACTGCTGCCTGTAAGAACCAGTTCAGTTGTAAGAGTTCAGTATTGCAGTATTATCCCTTTAAGAGGCTACTGACATGCACAACACCATAGAAAAAATGAACAAAGTGAAAATGAACACTTAGTGTATACCACCAATAAAAATTGGTGAACAACCATATGTAGAAAAGGTCCACAGCGCGGACAAAGTGCTATAATAGTGCAGAAATAACAATATAAATAAACATATATCTTGAAATAACTATAAACATTATATGTGCAATTGAGCTCCTAGTGAAATCTGACAGTGCAGCAGCCCACAATTGTGTACATAGAATAAGTGCAATAGGGCAATACTTAGCCGAGTTGAAAGTGAAGAGGCAAGCGTGCAGCAGGAGAGACGGAGCATCCCCTCGAAGCTACCCCACTAGTTACGCGGGCGCAACCCCGCTTTGTCAAGGAGAGGAGGAACCGTGTGTTCACGCCGGATTCTGGCGTTTAAATGAGTCTCGGAAGGTGTGCGCGTCACCCGTGACGTCACCGGAAGTGCAGTCGCGGACAGGAAGGAGGAAGAACCAATCTGGTCAGACTGGATGCCTCGCTGGAGCGCACGGAAGGTAATGGTATACTCTGCCACCAAGAAGGAAGGTAGAAAATAAACAGTACCAAGAGGGGAAAGAAAAACTATAATTACATGAATAAATAGCCCATTATTTTATATGATAAGGACCACAATAAGAATTATTAATATATATGTATGCCACAAAAATTATTATAATAAAGACCTTTTTGAAAGAACACGCGTATTTTTGCCTTACAGTGACTGTTAAAGGGGAACACCCACCCATCATACAGTATGTCCAAAAGCTCATATTAGGAGCATGTGCAGCAAAATCTGACTGCTGCAAATAGCAGTTAAGTTCTGAATATAAAGTCCAGATGACAATCCACCTCCGACACCTGCCCTAAAATTGCAAGGTATTCCATTTGGAAAGTTCATCAAGTCCCAAAAAGTCCATCCAAATTGTAGTAATGTCCCATACAAGTTCATGGTCATTCCTTGCAGAGGGCTAAGGGCAGAGGCAGAAGTAGTGTCTAAGTCCATCAGGCACGCTGCACATTGCTCCATATTAGATTTCTCGATCAGAGTCAAATCCATCAAAATGTCCATTCAACAGTAATAGTAGCCTCATTGGCATGGTCATTTGTTTCTTGGTATGTAACAGTGCCGGTCGTTCTGATGACTTTGCCCTTTCGTAGGCCTTGGATATGATTTTTCTAGGGTAGCCTCTCTCTCGAAATCTTTCAGTCATTGTATGAGCCTGGTGTGAGCACTATTGTAATGCAATAGTGAATTCACTGCTGTTTATTTGCGAAAGAGATCCGTGCTTAAGTGTCCATCAGGAGATAGTCTAATTTTCAGATCCAGAAAGTCCACGTCATTAGTGTATCTGTTGGAACCGTCAGACCATCCAATATTTTCAATAAGTCGGTACTGTCCCTCAAATAAGAGTCCAGGCTGGTAACATGGTGCTGTATTTCTCGCCAAGATAAGGATGTCTTCCAGTAAAGCATTATAATAACTTGTAGGGTTTCCAACGTTTCCTCTTGATTCTCACTAAGTAGGTCCATTAGATCTCCAAGCACCTGCCTATCCTGCCTTTTCTTTCCCCTCTTGGTACTGTTTATTTTCTACCTTCCTTCTTGGTGGCAGAGTATACCATTACCTTCCGTGCGCTCCAGCGAGGCATCCAGTCTGACCAGATTGGTTCTTCCTCCTTCCTGTCCGCGACTGCACTTCCGGTGACGTCACGGGTGACGCGCACACCTTCCGAGACTCATTTAAACGCCGGAATCCGGCGTGAACACACGGTTCCTCCTCTCCTTGACAAAGCGGGGTTGCGCCCGCGTAACTAGTGGGGTAGCTTCGAGGGTATCCTCCGTCTCTCCTGCTGCACGCTTGCCTCTTCACTTTCTACTCGGCTAAGTATTGCCCTATTGCACTTATTCTATGCACACAATTGTGGGCTGCTGCACTGTCAGATTTCACTAGGAGCTCAATTGCACATATAATGTTTATAGTTATTTCAAGATATATGTTTATTTATATTGTTATTTCTGCACTATTATAGCACTTTGTCCGCGCTGTGGACCTTTTCTACATATGGTTGTTCACCAATTTTTATTGGTGGTATACACTAAGTGTTCATTTTCACTTTGTTCATTTTTTCTATGGTGTTGTGCATGTCAGTAGCCTCTTAAAGGGATAATACTGCAATACTGAACCCGGGTTCTTACAGGCAGCAGTTTCTATTGAGAAGCTGCTGTCTTGTCTTTTTGATGAATGATTTACTGTTGCAAGATAGGTTTTCTCTATATACTATTATAGCAAGCAATATTTATCAGTATGGAGATTTTATGGGATATTTTATTATGGTTTTAGAGTTTATTGTCAGGTTGAATTCCTGAAATTGTGACTGATCATGCTTAATAAAGATTTTTTGTAATTGTCAACATTGAAACTGGAGTGGTGCTTTTTGAGGGGCCTCTTTTTTCTATATACAGTATCTATTGGACTATTGAACACATCCTGGTATGTGCTGGTAAGCTGTTTTTCTGTTTGCACCCCTGTGGTATGGCTTTCCATATTGTGGAGTTCATCTGGAATAGTAATGTGCATCAGACCCAAACGTTCACACGTTGAACCTGATAGGAGTGGGTTCTGGTCTGCTTTGACTATTTCAAATTCCAGTTTGTGGCAGAGACCTTTTATGAAGCATTCAGTCTGAAAAAGGCCCAATGATTTCATCACCTCACCTGAATACAGCTTCAGTCTTGTCTGGCTAGGCTTCAGTCTTACCTTGGGAGCTATCTTGCGTTTATCCTGCAGGCTCATAACGTTACATGTTGCTCCTGAGTCAAGCTGGCAACGCTGTCGGGTGCCGTGGAGCTGTAGGTTGACAAACCACTTTTTCCCTCGGGAGCTGGGTGACCCCATAGCACTAGCGGTGTATATCTGGCCATTATCTTCATCATCTGCCTCCTGTTCAAGCTCAGCTTGATCATCTACTGTATGCAGCTGACGCTGGTCTCGTTTTGCTTTTAGGCACACTGTTGCAAAGTGGTTGGGGGTTCCGCAAAGTCGGCAATTCTTGCCAAAAGCTGGGCATTGGGATCTCCCCCGGTTGTGTGTGCTGCCACAATACTTGCACTTTTCAGGGATTCTGGGGTAGTTAGGATATCGTGCTGTGCTTGGCCTTGTGTTGCTTTGAGGCACTGGCTTTTGGGAAACTGTCGCATTAATACTGTCATCCACTCTCGCCTGCGTCAGCACTTTCATTCGCAAGTCTGTTTGCTCTGCAGCTCGGCAAATATCAATGGCAGACGCCAGAGTAAGTGTCCTTTCTCTTAACAAGCGACGGCGTGCGTTTTCATCAGCAATACCTAACACCAGCCTGTCTCTGATCAAGTCATCTTTTAACTGTCCATAATCACATGTGGCTGCTTTCTCCCTTAACCACTTGAGGACCTAGGGCTTTCTACCCCTTAAGGACCGGCCACTTTTTTTCCATTCAGACCACTGCAGCTTTCACGGTTTATTGCTCGCTCATACAACCTACCACCTAAATGAATTTTGGCTCCTTTTCTTGTCACTAATAAAGCTTTCTTTTGGTGCTATTTGATTGCTCCTGCGATTTTTACTTTTTATTATATTCATCAAAAAAGACATGAATTTTGGCAAAAAAATGATTTTTTTAACTTTCTGTGCTGACATTTTTCAAATAAAGTAAAATTTCTGTATACATGCAGCGCGAAAAATGTGGACAAACATGTTTTTGATAAAAAAAAAACCCATTCAGTGTATATTTATTGGTTTGGGTAAAAGTTATAGCGTTTACAAACTATGGTGCAAAAAGTGAATTTTCCCATTTTCAAGCATCTCTGACTTTTCTGACCCACCTGTCATGTTTCATGAGGGGCTAGAATTCCAGGATAGCATAAATACCCCCCAAATGACCCCATTTTGGAAAGAAGACATCCCAAAGTATTCACTGAGAGGCATAGTGAGTTCATAGAAGATATTATTTTTTGTCACAAGTAAGCGGAAAATGACACTTTGTGAGAAAAAAAAAAAAAAAAAAAAGTTTCCATTTCTTCTAACTTGCGACAAAAAAAAATGAAATCTGCCACGGACTCACCATGCCCCTCTCTGAATACCTTGAAGGGTCTACTTTCCAAAATGGGATCATTTGTGGGGTGTGTTTACTGTCCTGACATTTTGGGGGGTGCTAAATTGTAAGCACCCCTGTAAAGCCTAAAGGTGCTCATTGGACTTTGGACCCCTTAGCGCAGTTAGGCTGCAAAAAAGTGCCACACATGTGGTATTGCCGTACTCAGGAGAAGTAGTATAATGTGTTTTGGGGTGTATTTTTACACATACAGATGCTAGGTGGGAGAAATATCTCTGTAAATGACAATTTGTTAATTTTTTTTACACACAATTGTCCATTTACAGAGATATTTCTCCCACTCAGCATGGGTATGTGTAAAAATACACCACAAAACACATTATACTACTTCTCCTGAGTACGGCGATACCACATGTGTGGCACTTTTTTGCACCCTAACTGCGCTAAAGGGCCCAAAGTCCAATGAGTACCTTTAGGATTTCACAGGTCATTTTGAGAAATTTCGTTTCAAGACTACTCCTCACGGTTTAGGGCCCCTAAAATGCCAGGGCAGTATAGGAACCCCACAAATGACCCCATTTTAGAAAGAAGACACCCCAAGGTATTCCGTTAGTAGTATGGCGAGTTCATAGAAGATTTTATTTTTTGTCACAAGTTAGCGGAAAATGACACTTTGTGAAAAAACACAATTAAAATCAATTTCCGCTAACTTTTGACAAAAAATAAAATCTTCTATGAACTCACCATACTCCTAACGGAATACCTTGGGGTGTCTTCTTTCTAAAATGGGGTCATTTGTGGGGTTCCTATACTGCCCTGGCATTTTAGGGGCCCTAAACCGTGAGGAGTAGTCTTGAAACGAAATTTCTCAAAATGACCTGTGAAATCCTAAAGGTACTCATTGGACTTTGGGCCCTTTAGCGCAGTTAGGGTGCAAAAAAGTGCCACACATGTGGTATCGCCATACTCGGGAGAAGTAGTACAATGTGTTTTGGGGTGTATTTTTACACATACCCATGCTGGGTGGGAGAAATACCTCTGTAAATGGACAATTGTGTGTAAAAAAATCAAAAGATTGTCATTTACAGAGGTATTTCTCCCACCCAGCATGGGTATGTGTAAAAATACACCCCAAAACACATTGTACTACTTCTCCCGAGTACGGCGATACCACATGTGTGGCACTTTTTTGCACCCTAACTGCACTAAGGGGCCCAAAGTCCAATGAGTACCTTTAGGATTTCACAGGTCATTTTTGTTTCAAGACTACTCCTCACGGTTTAGGGCCCCTAAAATGCCAGGGCAGTATAGGAACCCCACTAATGACCCCATTTTAGAAAGAAGACACCCCAAGGTATTCCGTTAGGAGTATGGTGAGTTCATAGAAGTTTTTATTTTTTTGTCACAAGTTAGCGGAAATTGATTTTAATAGTTTTTTTTCACAAAGTGTCATTTTCCGCTAACTTGTGACAAAAAATAAAATCTTCTATGAACTCACCATACTCCGTACGGAATACCTTTGGGTGTCTTCTTTCTAGAATGGGGTCATTTGTGGGGTTCCTATACTGCCCTGGCATTTTAGGGGCCCTAAACCGTGAGGAGTAGTCTTGAAACCAAATGTCGCAAAATGACCTGTGAAATCCTAAAGGTACTCATTGGACTTTGGGCCCCTTAGCGTACTTAGGGTGTAAAAAAGTGCCACACATGTGGTACCGCTGTACTCAGGAGAAGTAGTATAATGCGTTTTGGGGTGTATTTTTACACATACCCATGCTAAGTGGGAGAAATATCTCTGTAAATGACAATTGTTTGATTTTTTTACACACAATTGTCCATTTACATAGAAATTTCTCCCACCCAGCATGGGTATGTGTAAAAATACACCCCAAAACACATTATACTACTTTTCCTGAGTACGGCGGTACCACATGTGTGACACTTTTTTGCAGCCTAGGTGCGCTAAGGGGCCCAACGTCCTATTCACAGGTCATTTTGAAGCATTTGTTTTCTAGACTACTCCTCGCGGTTTAGGGCCCCTAAAATGCCAGGGCAGTATAGGAACCCCACAAGTGACCCCATTTTAGAAAGAAGACACCCCAAGGTATTCCGTTAGGTGTATGGCGAGTTCATAGAAGATTTTATTTTTTGTCACAAGTTAGTGAAAAATGACACTTTGTGAAAAAAAACCAATAAAAATTAATTTCCGCTAACTTTTGACAAAAAATTAAATCTTCTATGAACTCGTCATACACCTAACATAATACCTTGGGGTGTCTTTTTTTTCTAAAATGGGGTCACTTGTGGGGTTCCTATACCGCCCTGGCATTTTACAGGCCCAAAACCGTGAGTAGTCTGGAAACCAAATGTCTCAAAATGACTGTTCAGGGGTATAAGCATCTGCAAATTTTGATGACAGGTGGTCTATGAGGGGGCGAATTTTGTGGAACCGGTCATAAGCAGGGTGGCCTTTTAGATGACAGGTTGTATTGGGCCTGATCTGATGGATAGGAGTGCTAGGGGGGTGACAGGAGGTGATTGATGGGTGTCTCAGGGGGTGGTTAGAGGGGAAAATAGATGCAATCCATGCACTGGGGAGGTGATCGGAAGGGGGTCTGAGGGTTTGGCCGAGTGATCAGGAGCCCACACGGGGCAAATTGGGGCCTGATCTGATGGGTAGGTGTGCTAGGGGGTGACAGGAGGTGATTGATGGGTGTCTCAAGGTGTGATTAGAGGGGGGAATGGATGCAAGCAATGCACTGGCGAGGTGATCAGGGCTGGGGTCTGAGGGCATTCTGAGGGTGTGGGCGGGTGATTGAGTGCCCTAGGGGCAGATAGGGGTCTAATCTGATAGGTAGCAGTGACAGGGGGTGATTGATGGGTAATTAGTGGGTGTTTAGGGTAGAGAATAGATGGAAACACTGCGCTTGGGTGGTGATCTGATGTCGGATCTGCGGGCGATCTATTGGTGTGGGTGGGTGATCAGTTTGCCCGCAAGGGGCAGGTTAGGGGCTGATTGATGGGTGGCAGTGACAGCGGGTGATTGATGGGTGGCAGTGACAGGGGGTGATTGATGGGTGGCAGTGACAGGGGGTGATTGATGGGTGATTGATAGGTGAATGACAGGTAATCAGTGGGTTATTACAGGGGAGAACAGATGTAAATATTGCACTGGCGAATTGATAAGGGGGGGTCTGAGGGCAATCTGAGCGTGTAGGCGGTCGATTGGGTGCCCGCAAGGGGCAGATTAGGGTCTGATCTGATAGGTAACAGTGACAGGTGGTGATAGGGAGTGATTGATGGGTGATTGATGGGTAATTAGTGGGTGTTTAGAGGAGAGAATAGATGGAAACACTGCGCTTGGGTGGTGATCTGATGTCGGATCTGCGGGCGATCTATTGGTGTGGGTGGGTGATCAGATTGCCCGCAAGGGGCAGGTTAGGGGCTGATTGTTGGGTGGCAGTGACAGGGGGTGATTGATGGGTGGTAGGTGATTGGCAGGTGATTGACAGGTGATCAGTGGGTTATTACAGGGAAGGACAGATGTAATTAATGCACTGGCGAATTGATAAGGGGGGGTCTGAGGGCAATCTGAGCGTGTGGGCGGGTGATTGGGTGCCCGCAAGGGGCAGATTAGGGTCTGATCTGATAGGTAACAGTGACAGGTGGTGATAGGGGGTGATTGATGGGTAATTAGTGGGTGTTTAGAGAAGATAACAGATGTAAACGATACATTTGGGAGGTAATCTGACGGCGGGTTTGCGGGCGATCTAATGGTGTGGGTGGGTGATCAGATTGCCCGCAAGGGGCAGGTTAGGGGCTGATTGATGGGTGGCAGTGACAGGGGGTGACAGGGGGTGATTGATGGGTGATAGGTGATTGGCAGGTGATTGACAGGTGATCAGTGGGTTATTACAGGGAAGAACAGATGTAATTAATGCACTGGTGAATTGATAAGGGGGGGTCAGAGGGCAATCTGAGCGTGTGGGCGGGTGATTGGGTGCCCGCAAGGGGCAGATTAGGGTCTGATCTGATAGGTAAAAGTGACAAGTGGTGATAGGGGGTGATTGATGGGTGATTGATGGGTAATTAGTGGGTGTTTAGAGGAGAGAATAGATGTAAACAATGGATTTGGGAGGTGATCTGATGTCGGATCTGTGGGCGATCTATTGGTGTGGGGGGGTGATCAGATTGCCCGCAAGGGGCAGGTTAGGGGCTGATTGATGGGTGGCAGTGACAGGGGGTGATTGATGGGTGATTGACGGGTGATTGACGGGTGATTGACAGGTGATTGACAGGTGATTGACAGGTGATCAGGGGGATAGATGCATACAGTAAACAGGGGGGGGGGTGGTCTGGGGGGGGGGGTCTGGGGGGGGTCTGGGGAGAATCTGAGGGGTGGGGGGTGATCAGGAGGGGGCAGGGAGCAGGGGGGGGGGATAAAAAAAAAATAGCGTTGACAGATAGTGACAGGGAGTGATTGATGGGTGATTAGGGGGGTGATTGGGTGCAAACAGGGGTCTGGGGGGTGGGCAGGGGGGGGGGTCTGATGGGTGCTGTGGGCGATCTGGGGCAGGGGGGGGAGAAATCAGTGTGCTTGGGTGCAGACTAGGGTGGCTGCAGCCTGGAAACCAAATGTCTCAAAATGACTGTTCAGGGGTATAAGCATCTGCAAATTTTGATGACAGGTGGTCTATGAGGGGGCGAATTTTGTGGAACCGGTCATAAGCAGGGTGGCCTTTTAGATGACAGGTTGTATTGGGCCTGATCTGATGGATAGGAGTGCTAGGGGGGTGACAGGAGGTGATTGATGGGTGTCTCAGGGGGTGGTTAGAGGGGAAAATAGATGCAATCCATGCACTGGGGAGGTGATCGGAAGGGGGTCTGAGGGTTTGGCCGAGTGATCAGGAGCCCACACGGGGCAAATTGGGGCCTGATCTGATGGGTAGGTGTGCTAGGGGGTGACAGGAGGTGATTGATGGGTGTCTCAAGGTGTGATTAGAGGGGGGAATGGATGCAAGCAATGCACTGGCGAGGTGATCAGGGCTGGGGTCTGAGGGCATTCTGAGGGTGTGGGCGGGTGATTGAGTGCCCTAGGGGCAGATAGGGGTCTAATCTGATAGGTAGCAGTGACAGGGGGTGATTGATGGGTAATTAGTGGGTGTTTAGGGTAGAGAATAGATGGAAACACTGCGCTTGGGTGGTGATCTGATGTCGGATCTGCGGGCGATCTATTGGTGTGGGTGGGTGATCAGTTTGCCCGCAAGGGGCAAGGGGCAGGTTAGGGGTTAGGGGCTGATTGATGGGTGGCAGTGACAGCGGGTGATTGATGGGTGGCAGTGACAGGGGGTGATTGATGGGTGGCAGTGACAGGGGGTGATTGATGGGTGATTGATAGGTGATTGACAGGTAATCAGTGGGTTATTACAGGGGAGAACAGATGTAAATATTGCACTGGCGAATTGATAAGGGGGGGTCTGAGGGCAATCTGAGCGTGTAGGCGGTCGATTGGGTGCCCGCAAGGGGCAGATTAGGGTCTGATCTGATAGGTAACAGTGACAGGTGGTGATAGGGAGTGATTGATGGGTGATTGATGGGTAATTAGTGGGTGTTTAGAGGAGAGAATAGATGGAAACACTGCGCTTGGGTGGTGATCTGATGTCGGATCTGCGGGCGATCTATTGGTGTGGGTGGGTGATCAGATTGCCCGCAAGGGGCAGGTTAGGGGCTGATTGTTGGGTGGCAGTGACAGGGGGTGATTGATGGGTGGTAGGTGATTGGCAGGTGATTGACAGGTGATCAGTGGGTTATTACAGGGAAGGACAGATGTAATTAATGCACTGGCGAATTGATAAGGGGGGGTCTGAGGGCAATCTGAGCGTGTGGGCGGGTGATTGGGTGCCCGCAAGGGGCAGATTAGGGTCTGATCTGATAGGTAACAGTGACAGGTGGTGATAGGGGGTGATTGATGGGTAATTAGTGGGTGTTTAGAGAAGATAACAGATGTAAACGATACATTTGGGAGGTAATCTGACGGCGGGTTTGCGGGCGATCTAATGGTGTGGGTGGGTGATCAGATTGCCCGCAAGGGGCAGGTTAGGGGCTGATTGATGGGTGGCAGTGACAGGGGGTGACAGGGGGTGATTGATGGGTGATAGGTGATTGGCAGGTGATTGACAGGTGATCAGTGGGTTATTACAGGGAAGAACAGATGTAATTAATGCACTGGTGAATTGATAAGGGGGGGTCAGAGGGCAATCTGAGCGTGTGGGCGGGTGATTGGGTGCCCGCAAGGGGCAGATTAGGGTCTGATCTGATAGGTAAAAGTGACAAGTGGTGATAGGGGGTGATTGATGGGTGATTGATGGGTAATTAGTGGGTGTTTAGAGGAGAGAATAGATGTAAACAATGGATTTGGGAGGTGATCTGATGTCGGATCTGTGGGCGATCTATTGGTGTGGGGGGGTGATCAGATTGCCCGCAAGGGGCAGGTTAGGGGCTGATTGATGGGTGGCAGTGACAGGGGGTGATTGATGGGTGATTGACGGGTGATTGACGGGTGATTGACAGGTGATTGACAGGTGATTGACAGGTGATCAGGGGGATAGATGCATACAGTAAACAGGGGGGGGGGTGGTCTGGGGGGGGGGGTCTGGGGAGAATCTGAGGGGTGGGGGGTGATCAGGAGGGGGCAGGGAGCAGGGGGGGGGGGATAAAAAAAAAATAGCGTTGACAGATAGTGACAGGGAGTGATTGATGGGTGATTAGGGGGGTGATTGGGTGCAAACAGGGGTCTGGGGGGTGGGCAGGGGGGGGGGTCTGATGGGTGCTGTGGGCGATCTGGGGCAGGGGGGGGAGAAATCAGTGTGCTTGGGTGCAGACTAGGGTGGCTGCAGCCTGCCCTGGTGGTCCCTCGGACACTGGGACCACCAGGGCAGGAGGCAGCCTGTATAATACACTTTGTAAACATTACAAAGTGTATTATACACTTTGTATGCGGCGATCGCGGGGTTAACATCCCGCCGGCGCTTCCGTATAGCCGGCGGGATGTTGCGGCGAGCGAGCGGTGACAGGCGCCGGCGGAGGATCGCGACACGGATGACGCGAACGCTCCGCCCATGCCCTTAAATGGACCGCCGCCTCTGTGGGTGAGGCCGTCCTGCAGGGCTCCACTTCCCCGCCGCCCCTGTGTAGTGGGCGGTCGGGAAGTGGTTAATCTAGTTACAAAACAGTCAATTGTCTCACCTTCTTCCTGCTTGAGGGATCCAAAAACAAAGCGCTCAAAGATGACATTTTTTGTTGGCTTAAAATGCCCTCCAGGGCATCCAAGATAGCAGTAGCACTCTTTTGCTGTTCCTCATACAAATTCAGATGAAAGCGATAGATGTGTCTGCACTCACTTCCCATTACACGCCTCAAAGTGGCTGCCTGTACCTCTGCCGGTTTCTCATGCAGTCCAGAATAGGGTTGCCAGGTGTCCGGTTTTACACCGGACAGTCCGGTTTTTGTGTGCTGTGTCCGGTGCAAAAAGGCATGCTAAACCGGACAATTAAGTTGTCCGGTTTAGAGCCCCCCCCGCAGCGCAGGAGGAGAACAGCGCAGCAGAGAGAGAGCTGGGAGCAGCGGTGGAGAAGGGGGGCAATCTCCCCCCCCTTCCCTCACCTTAGGGTGCTCTCTCTCCCCCGCTGTCTCCTCCAGGATGATGTGCAGGCTGGCGAGTGGCTGCAGGCGGAACTTACCTCTGTGTCGCTCCAGCGCCGGAAGTTCGGGTCTCGCAGCCGCTGAGATTCGACTCAAAAAAGATCCGGATCAAAGATCCGAATCATTCATGAGCCGGACAACACTAATCAGTCTGAATAGTGTTGTCCGGCTCATGAATGATTCGAATCTTTGATCCGGATCTTTTTTGAGTCGAATCTCAGCGGCTGCAGGACCCGAACTTCCGGCGCCTGCGACACAGAGGTAAGTTCCGCCTGCAGCCACTCGCCAGCCTGCACATCATATTGGAGGAGACAGCAGGGGAGAGAGAGCACACTAAGGTGAGGGAAGGGGGGGGAGATTGACCCCCTTCTCCACCGCTGCTCCCAGCTCTCTCTCTGCTGCACTGTTCTCCTCCTGCGGGGGGGGGGGGCGGGGATTACCTGGCTACCTAACCTATTCTGGGCACATATAGCCCCTGGCTACCTATTCCGGGCACATATACCCCCTGGCTACCTATTCTGGGCACATATAGCCCCTGGCTACCTATTCTGGGCACATATACCCCCTGGCTACCTATTCCGGGCACATATAGCCCCTGGCTACCTATTCCGGGCACATATAGCCCCTGGCTACCTATTCTGGGCACATATAGCCCCTGGCTACCTATTCTGGGCACATATAGCCCCTGGCTACCTATTCTGGGCACATATAGCTCCTGGCTACCTATTCTGGGCACATATACCCCCTGGCTACCTATTCTGGGCACATATACCCCCTGGCTACATATACTGGGACATATATACCCCTGCCTACGTATACTGGGACATTTACACCCCTGCCTACATATACTGAGACATATATACCCCCTGGCTACATATACTGGGCACATATATCCCTGGCTACATATACTGGGAACACTGGCTGTTTGTCATTATGTGCATTTAGTGGTGAAAAGCTGTCTCTTTTGTGCATTTACTGGTGAAAAGCTGTCTCTTATTATGTGCATTTACTGGTGAAAAGCTGTGTCTTATTATGTGCATTTACTAGTGAAAAGCTGTCTCTTGTGCATTTACTGGGGAAAAGCTGTCTCTTATTATGTGCATTTACTGGCGAAAAGGTGTCTCTTATGTGCAGTTACTGGTGAAAAACTGTCTCTTATGTGCACTGGACCAGTACTACTGGTGAGGACAGTTAGTGACATGGCTATGTACTCTGTAATGTGCTGCAGAAGATGTCAGTGCGATATAAATACTATAATTTTTTTTTTTAAAAAGCCCATTGCTTAGCCCCACTCTACATAAAAGTGCGCTTCTGACTCCGCCCCTAACTCCACCCCTAACTCCACCCCCTGTCCGGTTTTCTCCATCAGCCGACCTGGCAACCCTAGTCCAGAAGCTAACATAAAGTCCTGAAATTCAGCTTTGAAAGTTTCCCAGTTGGTAGCCAGGTCACCAGACATCTTCATCTAAGATGGTGGAGGTATTGTGTTTGCATACATGGTTGCTTGAATACTGAGTTCTATTCTGTATACTGAAGGTTTCTTTACCAGCTGGATGATTGGATGGTGTGTGTGTTTCAGGCTTCTGACACCATGTTTCTGTTAGTTCAATAATGCAGAGAATGTGCAGATTGCAAATCAACTCAGAGCTGCTTTATTCATGCTGCTAGTCTTGTAAGAAGCAAAGATGTTACAACAACGAAGTACTTCCTGTGATGACATCTATAAACATTTCCTGTGATAATATCTGGTCTGCCACTAGGTGGCAGCATAACCCCTTAACATGCTCCTCTCTCCAGAGGCCGTACACCAGCTTCCATGCCTGCTATGGCTGCCCCTGGGGTCAGCGGGTACAATACAGAACTAGGCTCTCTCTGCCCCTCTCTCCAGAGGCCGTACACCAGCTTCCATGCCTGCTATGGCTGCCCCCGGGGTCAGGGGATACAATACAGAACTAGGCCCTCTCTGCCTCTCTCTCCAGATGCCGTACACCAGCTTCCATGCCTGCTATGGCTGCCCCTGGGGTCAGCGGGTACAATACAGAAGTAGGCTCTCTCTGCCCCTCTCTCCAGAGGCCGTACACCAGCTTCCATGCCTGCTATGGCTGCCCCCGGGGTCAGGGGATACAATACAGAACTAGGCTCTCTCTGCCCCTCTCTCCAGAGGCCGTACACCAGCTTCCATGCCTGCTATGGCTGCCCCCGGGGTCAGCAGGTACAATACAGAACTAGGCTCTCTCTGCCCCTCTCTCCAGAGGTCGTACACCAGCTTCCATGCCTGCTATCAGGGGAGTAGCAATAGGCCCTGCAGCGCCTGCGCCCGTGGGGGGGCCCGGCCCCCCCCTGGCGCCCGCTCGGGGCCGTTTTTTGGGGGCTGGAGGGGTGGCAGCATGAGGGGAAAGCCTTGCCCACAGTCGGCGGGGAGAGGGGAAGTTCCCCCCTCTCACTCACCTCGGGGCTCTCCCCTCTGCGCTCCCCTCCAGCTAGTTACCGTCTGTGGGCAGCGGGCAGCAGCGGCAGATACATACCTTCTTCCTTGCGTTCCATCGCCGCCTTCTCGCTCTAGCGGCTGACGTCACTTCCGGAAGCGGAAGTGACGTCAGCCGCTAGAGCGAGAAGGCGGCGATGGAACGCAAGGAAGAAGGTATGTATCCCGCCGCCGCTGCTGCCCGGGCCGCTGCCCACAGACGGTAACTAGCTGGAGGGGGGCGCAGAGGGGAGAGCCCCGAGGTAAGGGAGAGGGGGGAACTTCCCCTCTCCCCGCCGACTGTGGGCAAGGCTTTCCCCTCATGCTGCCACCCCTCCAGCCCCCATAAACCGTCCACGAGCGGGCCCCGGGGGGGGGGGGGGGGCGCTCTGAAATTCTGCAGGGGGATTTTCAGGTGTCTGCTGCCCACAGTACGATTTTCTGGTGTCTGCTGCCCACATTACGATTTTCTGGTGTCTGCTGCCCACATTACGATTTTCAGGTGTCTGCTACCCACATTACGATTTTCTGGTCACTGCTGCCCACATTGCGATTTTCAGGTGTCTGCTGCCCACATTGCGATTTTCAGGTGTCTGCTGCCCACATTGCGATTTTCTGGTGCCTGCTGCCCACATTACGATTTTCAGGTGTCTGCTGCCCACATTACGATTTTCTGGTGTCTGTTGCCCACATTACGATTTTCTGGTCACTGCTGCCCACATTGCGATTTTCAGGTGTCTGCTGCCCACATTGCGATTTTCAGGTGTCTGCTGCCCACATTGCGATTTTCTGGTGCCTGCTGCCCACATTACGATTTTCTGGTGACTGCTGCCCACATTACGATTTTCAGGTGTCTGCTGCCCACATTGCGATTTTCAGGTGTCTGCTGCCCACATTGCGATTTTCTGGTGTCTGCTGCCCACATTACGATTTTCTGGTGTCTGCTGCCCACATTGCGATTTTCTGGTGTCTGCTGCCCACATTACGATTTTCTGGTGTCTGCTGCCCACATTGCGATTTTCAGGTGTCTGCTGCCCACATTGCAATTTTCTGGTGTCTGCTGCCCACATTACGATTTTCTGGTCACTGCTGCCCACATTGCGATTTTCAGGTGTCTGCTGCCCACATTACGATTTTCTGGTCACTGCTGCCCACATTGCGATTTTCAGGTGTCTGCTGCCCACATTACGATTTTCTGGTCACTGCTGCCCACATTGCGATTTTCTGGTGTCTGCTGCCCACATTACGATTTTCTGGTCACTGCTGCCCACATTGCGATTTTCAGGTGTCTGCTGCCCACATTACGATTTTCTGGTCACTGCTGCCCACATTACGATTTTCAGGTGTCTGCTGCCCACATTATGATTTTCCGGTGACTGCTGCCCACCACATTACGATTTTCTGGTGACTGCTGCCCACATTACGATTTTCAGGTGTCTGCTGCCCACATTACGATTTTCAGGTGTCTGCTGCCCACATTGTGATTTTCAGGTGTCTGCTGCCCACATTACGATTTTCAGGTGTCTGCTGCCCACATTGCGATTTTCTGGTGTCTGCTGCCCACATTGCGATTTTCAGGTGTCTGCTGCCCACATTGCGATTTTCTGGTGTCTGCTGCCCACATTACGATTTTCTGGTCACTGCTGCCCACATTGCGATTTTCTGGTCACTGCTGCCCACATTAGGATTTTCTGGTGTCTGCTGCCCACATTACGATTTTCTGGTCACTGCTGCCCACATTGCGATTTTCTGGTGTCTGCTGCCCACATTACGATTTTCAGGTGTCTGCTGCCCACATTACGATTTTCAGGTGTCTGCTGCCCACATTGCGATTTTCAGGTGTCTGCTGCCCACATTACGATTTTCAGGTGCCTGCTGCCCACATTACGATTTTCAGGTGTCTGCTGCCCACATTACGATTTTCAGGTGTCTGCTGCCCACATTACGATTTTCAGGTGTCTGCTGCCCACATTACGATTTTCAGGTGTCTGCTGCCCACATTACGATTTTCTGGTGTATGCTGCCCACATTAGGATTTTCTGGTGACTGCTGCCCACATTGCGATTTTCTGGTGACTGTTGCCCACATTGCGATTTTCTGGTGACTGCTGCCCACATTGCGATTTTCTGGTGACTGCTGCCCACATAAGGATTTTCTGGTGACTGCTGCCCACATTATTATTATTATTAATTAGTATTATTATTATTAATTAGTATTTCTATAGCGCTGACATATTACGCAGCGCTGTACAGTATATATATATATATATATATATATATATATATATATATATATATCTTGTCACTAACTGTCCCTCAAAGGAGCTCACAATCTAATCCCTACCATTGCCATATATCTATATTATGCAGTGTAAGTACTGTAGTCTAGGGCCAATATTTTTTTTTAGGGGGAGCCAATTAACTTATCCGTATGTTTTTGGAATGTGGGAGGAAACCGGAGTGCCCGGAGGAAACCCACGCAGACACGGAGAAAACATACAAACTCTTTGCAGATAGTGCCCTGGCTGGGATTCGAACCAGGGACCCAGCGCTGCATTAGGATTTTCTAGTGTGTGCTGCCCACATTATGATATTCTGGTGACTGACTGCTGCCCACATTAGGATTTTCTGGTGACTGCTGCCCACATTACGATATTCTGGTGACTGCTGCCAACATTAGGATTTTCTGGTGACTGATGCCCACATGGCGATTTTCTGGTGACTGCTGCCCACATAGCGATTTTCTGGTGACTGCTGCCCACATTACGATATTCTGGTGACTGCTGCCCACATTAGGATTTTCTGGTGACTGATGCCCACATTGCGATTTTCTGGTGACTGCTGCCCACATGGCGATTTTCTGGTGACTGCTGCCCACATGGCGATTTTCTGGTGACTGCTGCCCACATGGCGATTTTCTGGTGACTGCTGCCCACATTGCAATTTTCTGGTGAACTCTGCCCACATTACGATTTTCTGTCCCACATTATGATATTCTGGTGAACGCTGCCCACATTACAATTGTCTGGTGAATGCTGTCCACGTTACAATTTTCTGGTGACTGCTGCTCACGTTACGATTTTCTGGTGACTGGTGCCCACATTACGATTTTCTGGTGAACTCTGCCCACATTATGATTTTCTGGTGAACTCTGCCCACATTATGATTTTCTGGTGAACGCTGCCCACATTACGATTGTCTGGTGAATGCTGTCCACGTTACAATTTTCTGGTGACTGGTGCCCACATTACGATTTTCTGGTGAACTCTGCCCACATTATGATTTTCTAAAGGCCCACATTACGATTTTCAGGTGTCTGCTGCCCACATTACGATTTTCAGGTGTCTGCTGCCCACATTATGATTTTCAGGTGTCTGCTGCCCACATTATGATTTTCTGGTCTCTGCTGCCCACATTACGATTTTCAGGTGTCTGCTGCCCACATTACGATTTTCAGGTGTCTGCTGCCCACATTGTGATTTTCAGGTGTCTGCTGCCCACATTACGATTTTCAGGTGTCTGCTGCCCACATTGCGATTTTCAGGTGTCTGCTGCCCACATTGCGATTTTCTGGTGTCTGCTGCCCACATTACGATTTTCTGGTGTCTGCTGCCCACATTGCGATTTTCAGGTGTCTGCTGCCCACATTACGATTTTCTGGTCACTGCTGCCCACATTGCGATTTTCAGGTGTCTGCTGCCCACATTACGATTTTCAGGTGTCTGCTGCCCACATTACGATTTTCAGGTGTCTGCTGCCCACATTACGATTTTCAGGTGTCTGCTGCCCACATTGTGATTTTCAGGTGTCTGCTGCCCACATTACGATTTTCAGGTGTCTGCTGCCCACATTGCGATTTTCAGGTGTCTGCTGCCCACATTGCGATTTTCTGGTGTCTGCTGCCCACATTACGATTTTCTGGTCACTGCTGCCCACATTGCGATTTTCTGGTGACTGCTGCCCACATTAGGATTTTCTGGTGTCTGCTGCCCACATTACGATTTTCTGGTCACTGCTGCCCACATTGCGATTTTCTGGTGTCTGATGCCCACATTGCGATTTTCTGGTGACTGCTGCCCACATGGCGATTTTCTGGTGACTGCTGCCCACATGGCGATTTTCTGGTGACTGCTGCCCACATGGCGATTTTCTGGTGACTGCTGCCCACATTGCAATTTTCTGGTGAACTCTGCCCACATTACGATTTTCTGTCCCACATTATGATATTCTGGTGAACGCTGCCCACATTACAATTGTCTGGTGAATGCTGTCCACGTTACAATTTTCTGGTGACTGCTGCTCACGTTACGATTTTCTGGTGACTGGTGCCCACATTACGATTTTCTGGTGAACTCTGCCCACATTATGATTTTCTGGTGAACTCTGCCCACATTATGATTTTCTGGTGAACGCTGCCCACATTACGATTGTCTGGTGAATGCTGTCCACGTTACAATTTTCTGGTGACTGGTGCCCACATTACGATTTTCTGGTGAACTCTGCCCACATTATGATTTTCTAAAGGCCCACATTACGATTTTCTGGTGAACTCTGCCCACATTACGATTTTCTGGCCTACATTACGATTGTCTGGTAAAATGCTGCCCACTTTACAATTAATTTACAGTGAAACGCTGCCCCATTACGATTATTTGCCACCTATGGGGGGGGGGGGGCCCATCCAAATATTCGCAGGGGGGCCCAGTGATTTCTAGTTACGCCCCTGCCTGCTATGGCTGCCCCCGGGGTCAGCGGGTACAATACAGAACTAGGCTCTCTCTGCCCCTTTCTCCAGAGGCCGTACACCAGCTTCCATGCCTGCTATGGCTGTCCCTGGGGTCAGGGGGTACAATACAGAACTAGGCCCTCTCTGCCTCTCTCTCCAGAGGACGAATATACCAGCTTCCATGCCTGCTATGGCTGCCCCGGGGTCAGGGGGTACAATACAGAACTAGGCCCTCTCTGCCCCTCTCTCCAGAGGCCGTACACCAGCTTCCATGCCTGCTATGGCTGCCCCCAGGGTCAGGGGGTACAATACAGAACTAGGCTCTCTCTGCCTCTCTCTCCAGAGGCCGTACACCAGCTTCCATGCCTGCTATGGCTGCCCCCGGGGTCAGGGGGTACAATACAGAACTAGGCCCTCTCTGCCCCTCTCACCAAAGTCCGTACACCAGCTTCCATGAATGCTATGGCTGCCCCCGGGGTCAGGGGGTACAATACAGAACTAGGGCCCCTCTGCCCCTCTCACCAGAGGCCATACACCAGCTTCCATGCCTGCTATGGCTGCCCCCGGGGTCAGCTTTGTACAATACAGAACTAGGCTCTCTCTGCTCCTCTCTCCAAAGGCTGTACACCAGCTTCCATGCCTGCTATGGCTGCTCCCGGGGTCAGGGGGTACAATACAGAACTAGGCTCTCTCTGCCCCTCTTTCCAGAGGGCGTACACCAGCTTTCATGCCTGCTATGGCTGCTCCCGGGGTCAGCATGTACAATACAGAACTAGGCTCTCTCTGCCCCTCTCTCCAGAGGCTGTACACCAGCTTCCATGCCTGCTATGGCTGCCCCCGGGGTCAGGAGGTACAATACAGAACTAGGCTCTCTCTACCCCTCTCTCCAGAGGCCGTACACCAGCTTCCATGCCTGCTATGGCTGCCCCCGGGGTAAGCAGGTACAATACAGAACTAGGCTCTCTCTGCCCCTTTCTCCAGAGGCCGTACACCAGCTTTCATGCCTGCTATGGCTGCCCCCGGGGTCAGGGGGTACAATACAGAACTAGGCCCTCTCTGCCTCTCTCTCCAGAGGACGTATATAACAGCTTCCATGCCTGCTATGGCTGCCCCCGGGTCAGGGGGTACAATACAGAACTAGGCCCTCTCTGCCCCTCTCTCCAGAGGCCGTACACCAGCTTCCATGCCTGCTATGGCTGCCCCCGGGGTCAGGGGGTACAATACAGAACTAGGCCCCCTCTGTCCCTCTCTCCAGAGGCCGTACAGCAGCTTCCATGCCTGCTATGGCTGCCCCCAGGGTCAGCAGGTACAATACAGAACTAGGCCCTCTCGGCCCCTCTCTCCAGAGGCCGTACATCAGCTTCCATGCCTGCTATGGCTGCCCCCGGGGTCATCAGGTACAATACAGAACTAGGCCCTCTCTGCCCCTGTCTCCAGAGGCCGTACACCAGCTTCCATGCCTGCTATTGCTGCCCCCGGGGTCATCAGGTACAATACAGAACTAGGCCCTCTCTGCTCCTCTCTCCAGAGGCCGTGCACCAGCTTCTATGCCTGCTATGGCTGCCCCCGGGGTCATCAGGTGCAATACAGAACTAGGCCCTCTCTGCCCCTCTCTCCAGAGGCCATACACCAGCTTCCATGCCTGCTATGGCTGCCTCCGGGGTCAGGTTGTACAATACAGAACTAGGCCCTCTCTGCCCCTGTCTCCAGAGGACGTACACCAGCTTCCATGCCTGCTATGGCTGCCCCCGGAGTCAGGGGGTACAATACAGAACTAGGCCCTCTCTGCCTCTGTCTCAAGAGGCCGTACACCAGCTTCCATGCCTGCTATGGCTGCCCCCGGGGTCAGCTTTGTACAATACAGAACTAGGCTCTCTCTGCTCCTCTCTCCAGAGGCTGTACACCAGCTTCCATGCCTGCTATGGCTGCCCCCGGGGTCAGCTTTGTACAATACAGAACTAGGCTTTCTCTGATCCTCTCTCCAGAGGTCGTACACCAGCTTCCATGCCTGCTATGGCTGCTCCCGGGGTCAGCAGGTACAATACAGAACTAGGCTCTCTCTGCCCCTCTCTCCAGAGGACATATACCAGCTTCCATGCCTGCTATGGCTGCCCCCGGGGTCATCAGGTGCAATGCAGAACTAGGCCCTCTCTGCCCCTCTCTCCAGAGGACGTATACCAGCTTCCATGCCTGCTATGGTTGCCCCCGGGGTCAGGGGGTACAAAACAGAACTAGGCCCTCTCTGCCTCTCTTTCCAGAGGACGGATACCAGCTTCCATGCCTGCTATGGCTGCCCCCGGGGTCAGGGGGTACAATACAGAACTAGGCCCTCTCTGCACCTCTCTCCAGAGGTCGTACACCAGCTTCCATGCCTGCTATGGCTGCCTTCGGGGTCATCAGGTACAATACAGAACTAGGCCCTCTCTGCCCCTCTCTCCAAAGGCCGTACACCAGCTTCCATGCCTGCTATGGCTGCTCCCGGGGTCAGCAGGTACAATACAGAGCTAGGCCCTCTCTGCCCTTCCCTCCAGAGGCCGTACACCAGCTTCCATGCCTGCTATGGCTGCCCCCGGGGTCAGGGGGTACAATACAGAACTAGGCCCTCTCTGCCCCTCTCTACAGAGGCCGTACACCAGCTTCCATGCCTGCTATGGCTGCCCCCGGGGTCAGGGGGTATAATACAGAACTAGGTCCTCTCTGCCTCTCTCTCCAGACGACGTATACCAGCTTCCATGCCTGCAATGGCTGCCCCTGGGGTCATCAGGTACAATACAGAACTAGGCTCTCTCTGCTCCTCTCTCCAGAGGACATATACCAGCTTCCATGTCTGCTATGGCTGCCCCCGAGGTCAGGGGGTACAATATAGAACTAGGCCTCTCTGCCTCTCTCTCCAGAGGACGTATACCAGCTTCCATGCCTGCTATGGCTGCCCCCGGGGTCAGCAGGTACAATACAGAACTAGGCCCTCTCTGCCTCTCTCTCCAGAGGCCATACACCAGCTACTAAGCCTGCTATGGCTGCCCCCGGGGTCAGCAGGTACAATACAGAACTAGGCCCTCTCTGCCTCTCTCTCCATAGGCCGTGCACCAGCTTCCATGCCTGCTATAGCTGCCCCCGGGGTCAGTGGGTACAATACAGAACTAGGCCCTCTCTGCCTCTCTCTCCAGAGGCCATACACCAGCTTCCATGCCTGCTATGGCGGCCCCCGGGGTCAGGGGGTACAACACAGAACTAGGTCCTCTCTGCCTCTCTCTCCAGAGGCCGTACACCAGCTTCCATGCCTGCTATGGCGGCCCCCGGGGTCGGGGGTACAATACAGAACTAGGTCCCCTCTGCCCCTCCCTCCAGAGGCCGTACACCAGCTTCCATGCCTGCTATGGCTGCCCCTGGGGTCACGGGGTACAATACAGAACTAGGCTCTCTCTGCTTCTCTCTCCAGAGGCCGTACACCAGCTTCCATGCCTGCTATGGCTGCCCCCGGGGTCAGGGGGTACAATACAGAACTAGGCTCTCTCTGCCTCTCTCTCCAGAGGCCGTACACCAGCTTCCATGCCTGCTATGGCGGCCCCCGGGGTCAGCAGGTACAATACAGAACTAGGCCCTCTCCGCCCCTCTCTCTAGAGGCCGTACACCAGCTTCCATGCCTCTTATGGCTGCCCCCAGGGTCAGCAGGTACAATACAGAACTAGGCTCTCTCTGCCCCTCTCTCCAGAGGCCGTACACCAGCTTCCATGCCTGCTATGGCGGCCCCCGGGGTCAGGGGGTACAATACAGAACTAGGTCCCCTCTGCCCCTCCCTCCAGAGGCCGTACACCAGCTTCCATGCCTGCTATGGCGGCCCCCGGGGTCAGGGGGTACAATACAGAACTAGGTCCTCTCTGCCTCTCTCTCCAGAGGCCGTACACCAGCTTTCATGCCTGCTATGGCTGCCCCCGGGGTCAGAAGGTACAATACAGAACTAGGCTCTCTCTGCTTCTCTCTCCAGAGGCCGTACACCATCTTCCATGCCTGCTATGGCGGCCCCCGGGGTCAGCAGGTACAATACAGAACTAGGCCCTCTCCGCCCCTCTCTCTACGTCCTGTACACCAGCTTCCATGCCTGCTATGGCTGCCCCCGTGGTCAGCAGGTACAATAAAGAACTAGGCTCTCTCTGCCTCTCTCTCCAGAGGCCGTACACCAGCTTCCATGCCTGCTATGGCTGCCCCCGGGGTCAGCGGGTACAATACAGAACTAGGCTCTCTCTGCCTCTCTCTCCAGAGGCCGTACACCAGCTTCCATGCCAGCTATGGCTGCCCCCGGAGTCAGCACTGTACAATACAGAACTAGGCTCTCTCTGCCCCTCTCTCCAGAGGCCGTACACCAGCTTCCATGCCTGCTATGGCTGCCTCCGGGGTCAGCAGGTACAATACAGATTTATGCTCTCTCTGCCCCTCTCTTCAGAGGCCGTACACCAGCTTCCATGCCTGCTATGGTTGCCCCCGGGATCAGGGTGTACAATACAGAACTAGGCCCTCTCTGCCTCTCTCTCCAGATGCCGTACACCAGCTTCCATGCCTGCTATGGCTGCCCCCGGGGTCAGGAGGTACAATACAGAACTAGGCTCTCTCTGCCTCTCTCTCCAGAGGCTGTACACCAGCTTCCATGCCTGCTATGGCTGCCCCCGGGGTCAGGGGATACAATACAGAACTAGGCCCTCTCTGCCTCTCTCTCCAGATGCCGTACACCAGCTTCCATGCCTGCTATGGCTGCCCCCGGGGTCAGGAGGTACAATACAGAACTAGACTCTCTCTGCCCCTCTCTCCAGAGGCTGTACACCAGCTTCCATGCCTGCTATGGCTGCCCCCGGGGTCAGCAGGTACAATACAGAACTAGGGCCCCTCTGCCCCTCTCTCCAGAGGCCATACACCAGCTTCCATGCCTGCTATGGCTGCCCCCTGGATCAGGGGGTAAAATACAGAACTAGGCCCTCTCTGCCCCTCTCTCCAGAGGCCGTACACCAGCTTCCATACCTGCTATGGCGCCCCCGGGGTCAGCAGGTACAATACAGATTGTCTCACTCCTCTCCCATCCGTCCTAATCTCGTAGAGGTCAGGCTGGTTGGTTTGTGTCCCTTCCGCCTGGACAATGGAAGGTAATCATCACCCGCCGCCCAGCACAGATCATCTAATGGAGGTAATTTCCTGTGAAGGCCGTAGCTGATTACCGAGCGGCAAAGACGCGGCCGGCGGGGAAATTGGTTAAATGTGCTTCAATTTTCCTGACTATTCTCAGAGAATTCAAGGTAATCGCGTCACAATTCTCTCCAGCATCAGCCGGTGACCGGGGAAAGGCCTAATGTGGAGAACAGAGGGGAGATCGCTGGGGGAACATCAATGAGAGACAGCGAAGAAATAGAACTATAGCCTTCCTATCTGTTTGTCTGTCTGTCTATCTATCTATCCATCCCTCCTATCTATCTATCTATCTATCTATCCCATATCTATCTATCTATCTATCTATCTATCTATCTATCTATCTATCTATCCCATATCTATCTATCTATCTATCTATCTATCTATCTATCTATCTATCTATCTTTCTATCTATATATATCCACATTTCACAGGGCAAAAAAGTCTATAGGTGGCCATACACTTATAGATTTGCAGCAGATTTGACAATCGGATAGATTTCTGCAGATTTCTAACAGAAAATTGTATGGTGTATTCCCAGCATTAGATTTACCTGCCAGATATGCTTCATGTTTAAAAGCTGTTATAACTGGAAAAGGATGTTGTACTAAGAATGAATGTCACTTGGGGGTTGAATAAAACTGATAATGATGTGAGCACAGAAAAGACATTTGTGGTTATTTCATTATAAATGTTATGTTATATTTGTCTGACTTACAAGTGCCTCTTTGATTTAATTGTAAACAAGATGACTGAAATGATCAAAATCAATGTAAAGCTGGCCAAAACACTCAATTTCAGTGGGGGTTGAATAATTTTGAACACAACTGTAGCATATGGGAGACACACACAGTGATATGTGAGAAGTGAAATTAAGTTTATTGGATTTACAGAAAGTGCAATAATTGTTTAACTAAAATTAGGCAGGTGCAAAAATTTGGGCACTGTTGTCATTTTATTGATTCCAAAACCTTTATGTAACGATTGGTGTCAGCTAACAGATTTTCTGATTATTGGTGATCTGCAGTATCACCAATAATACAGATGCTATACCTGATTATGTGGTGATCTGCAGAATCACCAATAATACTAGTATAGCCAGATACAAGACTACCAATGTGAGATAGTGTTTGGTGTAACAGTAATTAGGATGAGCGGGTTCACCCGAGGAGTGGGTGACCCAGACAGTACTGCAGCCGGTGCTCACTATTGGGCAGGTGAGTCAGACCGTGCTGCAGCCGAGAGTGTTGGAAGCACAAACGCAAGTAGAAGATAATACAACCAGAACTGAACAACTGATCACCTGTGGAGCAGGTGATTCAGGTAGTACTGCAGCCTAGTAGTGTTTGGTGCACAGCACAAGGAGGAGTAATACAATTAGTACTGCACTAATGATCCCCTGTGAAACAGGTGATACGAACTGTATTGCAACCTAGGCAAAGTTGATACAGAAGGTACTGCAGCCTAAGTGTAGGCAATACAGACAGTACTGCAGCCTAGGAGTAGATGATACAGATAGCACTGCAGCCTAGGAGTTGGTAATACAGACAGTACTGTAGTCTAGGTGTGAATGATACAGACAGTACTGCAGCCTAGGAGTAGAGGATACAGACAGTACTGCAGCCTAGGAGTAGATGACACAGACAGTACTGCAGCCTAGGAGTAGATGATACAGACAGTAATTTCCCTCACCAGTGGCTAGGCCCACTGGTGCGGGTAGCGAGGTCAGACAGGCAGAGTAGGCAACGAGCGGACAGGTACAGTACAGAAACGGAAGACTGATTCAGCGTCAATAACAAGCAGGGTCGGCAACGTAAATCAGATGGCTGAGGCACAGAATCGACAAACAGGAGGATAGTCAGAGGAAGCAGAAAGTCATAAGAAATAAACAATGCAATTAGTACTTTAAACTATCAACAGAATCTGGCTAAGTGTGGATCCCCGGCTCCGGCCGGTTCTAGCACACTTTGGGATCTGACTAGGGTCTGAGCGCTAACATGATAGCATTTGCAACAGCAGACGAGGAGCTACTGACAGGCCTGTCCTATATATACCCAACCATGCTCCACAGCGCCGCCCCAGTCACTCAGCCAATCCGGACGCTGGCTGAAATCAGCTGACCGCGCGTCAGCTGACTCCCCTCCTAGGTGCATAAAGGTTCTGTCGCTCTGCTCCTGCGCGTGTAGCCCTTAACCTGTGAGCAATAGAAGGACCAGGCAAAGTCTCAGCATGTAACCGCGCGGCAGAGGCCGCTGGCTGATACGCGGAGATAACCGACATGCCGCTTGTCTCTGCGGCGGTATCTCCGCTATCTATTACACTTTAGAACTAATTATTGGAACTCAAATTGGCTTGGCAAGCTCAGTGACCCCTGACCTACATACACATGTTAATCCAATTATGAGAAGAGTATTTAAGGGGGTCAATTGTAAGTTTCCCCCCTCTTTTAATTTCCCCTGAAGAATAGCAACATGGGGATCTCAAAACAACTCTCAAATGACCTGAAGACAAAGATTGTTCACCATCATGGTTTAGGGGAAGGATACAGAAAGCTGTCTCAGAGATTTCAGGTGTCTGTTTCCACAGTTAGGAACATATTGATGAAATGGAACACCACAGGTTCAGTTCAAGTTAAGGCTTGAAGTGGCAGACCAAGAAAAATCTCAGATAAACAGAAGTGACAAATGGTGAGAACAGTCAGCGTCAACCACAGACCAGCACCAAAGACCTACAACATCATCTTGCTGCAGAGGGAGTCACTGTGTATCGTTCAACCATTCAGCGCACTTTACACAAGGAGATGCTGTATGTGAGAGTGATGCAGAGGAAGCCTTTTCTCCGCCCACAGCACAAACAGAGCTGCTTGAGGTATGCTAAAGCACAATTGGACAAGCCAGCTTCATTTTGGAATAAGGTGCTGTGGACTGAAGAAACTAAAATTGAGTTATTTGGGCATAACAAGGGGCGTTATGCATGGAGGAAAAAGAACACAGCATTCCAACAAAAACACCTGCTACCTACAGTAAAATATGGTGGTGGTTCCATCATGCTGTGGGTCTGTGTGGCCAGTGCAGGGACTGGGAATCTCGTCAAAGTTGAGGGACGCAGGGATTCCACTCAGTATCAGCAGATTCTGGAGACCAATGTCCAGGAATCAGTGACCATGCTGAAGCTGCGCCTAGGCTGGACAAAGGCCTCAATTCACTAAGCTTATCTCCTGTCTTTAATAACTCTTCTAGAGTTGTTACCATGGTGATGAGGCATGTTGTATTCAGGAAACATTTTACCTCAGGCAAACCTAAAGTTAACTCTTCTGTCTGGATGGTGGCTGGATGGTGTACTGGTTAAGGGCTCTGCCTCTAACGCAGGAGACCAGGGTTCGAAGATCAGCTCTGCCTGTTCAGTAAGCCATCACCTATTCAGTAGGAGACCTTAGGCAAGTCTCCCTAACATTGCTACTGCCTATAGAGTGTGTCCTAGTGGCTGCAGCTCTGGCGCTTTGAGTCTGCCAGGAGAAAAGCGCAATATAAATGTTTCCTGTCTTGTCTTTAAGTTAACTCGTCAATCCTTAAAATAACTCCACAGTTAAAGACAGGCTGTTTATTAACTGCGTGTGAAAATAACTACAGAGGAGGTAAATTAACTTCCACATATTCAATCAGGAACTGAATGGGTTACACCGCTGAAGGGTTGCTGGGGAAACCTGTTTTGTTCTGATTCTCTGCTGGCTGCCTGGGGCTAGATAAGTTTTGTTCCGCCAGAGAAGTCTGCTAGTCCTATCAGAATCTGATCAGGAGACAGTGCCCCCATAATGAAGGGTCAGCACTGCTGAGACATGTTGTCTATCCCCCACACAGCGGTGACACCCGCAGGACAGAAGAGGAATCTGATCAGGAGACAGTGTCCCCATAATGAAGGGTCAGCACTGCTGAGACATGTTGTCTATCCCCCACACAGCGGTGACACCCGCAGGACAGAAGAGGAATCTGATCAGGAGACAGTGTCCCCATAATGAAGGGTCAGCACTGCTGAGACATGTTGTCTATCCCCCACACAGCGGTGACACCCGCAGGACAGAAGAGGAATCTGATCAGGAGACAGTGTCTCCATAATGAAGGGTCAGCACTGCTGAGACACGCTGTCTATCCCCCACACAGCGGTGACACCTGCAGGACAGGAGAGGAATCTGATCAGGAGACAGTGTCCCCATAATGAAGGGTCAGCACTGCTGAGACATGTTGTCTATCCCCCACACAGAGCGGTGACACCCGCAGGACAGAAGAGGAATCTGATCAGGAGACAGTGTCCCCATAATGAAGGGTCAGCACTGCTGAGACACGCTGTCTATCCCCCACACAGCGGTCACACCTGCAGGACAGAAGAGGAATCTGATCAGGAGACAGTGTCCCCATAATGAAGGGTCAGCACTGCTGAGACACGCTGTCTATCCCCCACACAGCGGTGACACCCGCAGGACAGAAGAGGAATCTGATCAGGAGACAGTGTCCCCATAATGAAGGGTCAGCACTGCTGAGACACGCTGTCTATCCCCCACACAGTGGTCACACCCGCAGGACAGAAGAGGAATCTGATCAGGAGACAGTGCCCCCATAATGAAGGATCAGCACTGCTGAGACATGCTGTCTATCCCCCACACAGAGCGGTGACACCCGCAGGACAGAAGAGGAATCTGATCAGGAGACAGTGTCCCCATAATGAAGGGTCAGCACTGCTGAGACATGCTGTCTATCCCCCACACAGAGCGGTCACACCTGCAGGACAGAAGAGGAATCTGATCAGGAGACAGTGTCCCCATAATGAAGGGTCAGCACTGCTGAGACACGCTGTCTATCCCCCACACAGAGCGGTGACACCCGCAGGACAGAAGAGGAATCTGATCAGGAGACAGTGTCCCCATAATGAAGGGTCAGCACTGCTGAGACACGCTGTCTATCCCCCACACAGCGGTCACACCTGCAGGACAGAAGAGGAATCTGATCAGGAGACAGTGCCCCCATAATGAAGGGTCACCACTGCTGAGACACGCTGTCTATCCCCCACAGAGCGGTCACACCTGCAGGACAGAAGAGGAATCTGATCAGGAGACAGTGTCCCCATAATGAAGGGTCAGCACTGCTGAGACACGCTGTCTATCCCCCACACAGCGGTCACACCTGCAGGACAGAAGAGGAATCTGATCAGGAGACAGTGCCCCCATAATGAAGGATCAGCACTGCTGAGACATGTTGTCTATCCCCCACACACAGCGGTCACACCCGCAGGACAGGAGAGGAATCTGATCAGGAGACAGTGCCCCCATAATGAAGGGTCAGCACTGCTGAGACACGCTGTCTATCCCCCACACAGCGGTCACACCTGCAGGACAGAAGAGGAATCTGATCAGGAGACAGTGTCCCCATAATGAAGGGTCAGCACTGCTGAGACACGCTGTCTATCCCCCACACAGCGGTGACACCTGCAGGACAGAAGAGGAATCTGATCAGGAGACAGTGTCCCCATAATGAAGGGTCAGCACTGCTGAGACACGCTGTCTATCCCCCACACAGAGCGGTGACACCCGCAGGATAGAAGAGGAATCTGATCAGGAGACAGTGTCCCCATAATGAAGGGTCAGCACTGCTGAGACACGCTGTCTATCCCCCACACAGAGCGGTGACACCTGCAGGACAGAAGAGGAATCTGATCAGGAGACAGTGTCCCCATAATGAAGGGTCAGCACTGCTGAGACACGCTGTCTATCCCCCACAGAGCGGTCACACCCGCAGGACAGAAGAGGAATCTGATCAGGAGACAGTGTCCCCATAATGAAGGGTCAGCACTGCTGAGACACGCTGTCTATCCCCCACACAGTGGTCACACCCGCAGGACAGAAGAGGAATCTGATCAGGAGACAGTGTCCCCATAATGAAGGGTCAGCACTGCTGAGACACGCTGTCTATCCCCCACACAGAGCGGTGACACCTGCAGGACAGAAGAGGAATCTGATCAGGAGACAGTGTCCCCATAATGAAGGGTCAGCACTGCTGAGACACGCTGTCTATCCCCCACACAGCGGTCACACCCGCAGGATAGAAGAGGAATCTGATCAGGAGACAGTGTCCCCATAATGAAGGGTCAGCACTGCTGAGACATGCTGTCTATCCCCCACACAGCGGTCACACCTGCAGGACAGAAGAGGAATCTGATCAGGAGACAGTGTCCCCATAATGAAGGGTCAGTACTGCTGAGACATGTTGTCTATCCCCCACACAGCGGTCACACCCGCAGGACAGAAGAGGAATCTGATCAGGAGACAGTGTCCCCATAATGAAGGGTCAGCACTGCTGAGACATGCTGTCTATCCCCCACACAGCGGTCACACCCGCAGGATAGAAGAGGAATCTGATCAGGAGACAGTGTCCCCATAATGAAGGGTCAGCACTGCTGAGACACGTTGTCTATCCCCCACACAGCGGTGACACCCGCAGGACAGAAGAGGAATCTGATCAGGAGACAGTGTCCCCATAATGAAGGGTCAGCACTGCTGAGACATGCTGTCTATCCCCCACACAGCGGTCACACCCGCAGGATAGAAGAGGAATCTGATCAGGAGACAGTGTCCCCATAATGAAGGGTCAGTACTGCTGAGACACGCTGTCTATCCCCCACACAGCGGTGACACCTGCAGGACAGAAGAGGAATCTGATCAGGAGACAGTGTCCCCATAATGAAGGGTCAGCACTGCTGAGACACGTTGTCTATCCCCCACACAGCGGTCACACCCGCAGGACAGAAGAGGAATCTGATCAGGAGACAGTGCCCCCATAATGAAGGGTCAGCACTGCTGAGACACGCTGTCTATCCCCCACAGAGCGGTGACACCCGCAGGACAGAAGAGGAATCTGATCAGGAGACAGTGTCCCCATAATGAAGGGTCAGCACTGCTGAGACACGCTGTCTATCCCCCACACAGCGGTGACACCTGCAGGACAGAAGAGGAATCTGATCAGGAGACAGTGTCCCCATAATGAAGGGTCAGCACTGCTGAGACACGTTGTCTATCCCCCACACAGCGGTGACACCCGCAGGACAGAAGAGGAATCTGATCAGGAGACAGTGTCCCCATAATGAAGGGTCAGCACTGCTGAGACACGCTGTCTATCCCCCACACAGCAGTGACACCTGCAGGACAGAAGAGGAATCTGATCAGGAGACAGTGTCCCCATAATGAAGGGTCAGCACTGCTGAGACACGCTGTCTATCCCCCACACAGCGGTCACACCTGCAGGACAGAAGAGGAATCTGATCAGGAGACAGTGTCCCCATAATGAAGGGTCAGCACTGCTGAGACACGCTGTCTATCCCCCACACAGCGGTCACACCTGCAGGACAGAAGAGGAATCTGATCAGGAGACAGTGTCCCCATAATGAAGGGTCAGCACTGCTGAGACACGCTGTCTATCCCCCACACAGCGGTCACACCTGCAGGACAGAAGAGGAATCTGATCAGGAGACAGTGTCCCCATAATGAAGGGTCAGCACTGCTGAGACACGCTGTCTATCCCCCACACAGCGGTGACACCCGCAGGACAGAAGAGGAATCTGATCAGGAGACAGTGTCCCCATAATGAAGGGTCAGCACTGCTGAGACACGCTGTCTATCCCCCACAGAGCGGTCACACCTGCAGGACAGGAGAGGAATCTGATCAGGAGACAGTGTCCCCATAATGAAGGGTCAGCACTGCTGAGACACGCTGTCTATCCCCCACACAGAGCGGTGACACCCGCAGGACAGAAGAGGAATCTGATCAGGAGACAGTGCCCCCATAATGAAGGGTCAGCACTGCTGAGACACGCTGTCTATCCCCCACAGAGAGCGGTGACACCTGCAGGACAGAAGAGGAATCTGATCAGGAGACAGTGTCCCCATAATGAAGGGTCAGCACTGCTGAGACACGCTGTCTATCCCCCACACAGCGGTCACACCTGCAGGACAGAAGAGGAATCTGATCAGGAGACAGTGTCCCCATAATGAAGGGTCAGCACTGCTGAGACACGCTGTCTATCCCCCACACAGAGCGGTGACACCCGCAGGACAGAAGAGGAATCTGATCAGGAGACAGTGCCCCCATAATGAAGGGTCAGCACTGCTGAGACACGCTGTCTATCCCCCACAGAGAGCGGTGACACCTGCAGGACAGAAGAGGAATCTGATCAGGAGACAGTGTCCCCATAATGAAGGGTCAGCACTGCTGAGACACGCTGTCTATCCCCCACACAGCGGTCACACCCGCAGGACAGAAGAGGAATCTGATCAGGAGACAGTGTCCCCATAATGAAGGGTCAGCACTGCTGAGACACGCTGTCTATCCCCCACACAGCGGTCACACCTGCAGGACAGAAGAGGAATCTGATCAGGAGACAGTGTCCCCATAATGAAGGGTCAGCACTGCTGAGACACGCTGTCTATCCCCCACACAGCGGTGACACCCGCAGGACAGAAGAGGAATCTGATCAGGAGACAGTGTCCCCATAATGAAGGGTCAGCACTGCTGAGACACGCTGTCTATCCCCCACACAGCGGTCACACCCGCAGGACAGAAGAGGAATCTGATCAGGAGACAGTGTCCCCATAATGAAGGGTCAGCACTGCTGAGACACGCTGTCTATCCCCCACACAGCGGTCACACCCGCAGGACAGAAGAGGAATCTGATCAGGAGACAGTGTCCCCATAAGGAAGGGTCAGCACTGCTGAGACATGTTGTCTATCCCCCACACAGCGGTGACACCCGCAGGACAGAAGAGGAATCTGATCAGGAGACAGTGTCCCCATAATGAAGGGTCAGCACTGCTGAGACATGCTGTCTATCCCCCACACAGCGGTCACACCCGCAGGACAGAAGAGGAATCTGATCAGGAGACAGTGTCCCCATAATGAAGGGTCAGCACTGCTGAGACACGCTGTCTATCCCCCACACAGAGCAGTGACACCCGCAGGACAGAAGAGGAATCTGATCAGGAGACAGTGTCCCCATAATGAAGGGTCAGCACTGCTGAGACACGCTGTCTATCCCCCACACAGCGGTGACACCCGCAGGACAGAAGAGGAATCTGATCAGGAGACAGTGTCCCCATAATGAAGGGTCAGTACTGCTGAGACACGCTGTCTATCCCCCACACAGAGCGGTCACACCCGCAGGACAGAAGAGGAATCTGATCAGGAGACAGTGTCCCCATAATGAAGGGTCAGTACTGCTGAGACACGCTGTCTATCCCCCACACAGCGGTGACACCCGCAGGACAGAAGAGGAATCTGATCAGGAGACAGTGTCCCCATAATGAAGGGTCAGTACTGCTGAGACACGCTGTCTATCCCCCACACAGAGCGGTCACACCCGCAGGACAGAAGAGGAATCTGATCAGGAGACAGTGTCCCCATAATGAAGGGTCAGCACTGCTGAGACACGCTGTCTATACCCCACACAGCGGTGACACCCGCAGGACAGAAGAGGAATCTGATCAGGAGACAGTGTCCCCATAATGAAGGGTCACCACTGCTGAGACACGTTGTCTATCCCCCACACAGAGCGGTCACACCCGCAGGACAGAAGAGGAATCTGATCAGGAGACAGTGTCCCCATAATGAAGGGTCAGCACTGCTGGGACACGCTGTCTATCCCCCACACAGCGGTCACACCCGCAGGACAGAAGAGGAATCTGATCAGGAGACAGTGTCCCCATAATGAAGGGTCAGCACTGCTGAGACACGCTGTCTATCCCCCACACAGCAGTGACACCTGCAGGACAGAAGAGGAATCTGATCAGGAGACAGTGTCCCCATAATGAAGGGTCAGCACTGCTGAGACACGCTGTCTATCCCCCACACAGCGGTCACACCTGCAGGACAGAAGAGGAATCTGATCAGGAGACAGTGTCCCCATAATGAAGGGTCAGCACTGCTGAGACACGCTGTCTATCCCCCACACAGCGGTCACACCTGCAGGACAGAAGAGGAATCTGATCAGGAGACAGTGTCCCCATAATGAAGGGTCAGCACTGCTGAGACACGTTGTCTATCCCCCACACAGCGGTCACACCTGCAGGACAGAAGAGGAATCTGATCAGGAGACAGTGTCCCCATAATGAAGGGTCAGCACTGCTGAGACATGCTGTCTATCCCCCACACAGCGGTCACACCCGCAGGACAGAAGAGGAATCTGATCAGGAGACAGTGTCCCCATAATGAAGGGTCAGCACTACTGAGACACGCTGTCTATCCCCCACACAGCGGTCACACCCGCAGGACAGAAGAGGAATCTGATCAGGAGACAGTGTCCCCATAATGAAGGGTCAGCACTGCTGAGACACGTTGTCTATCCCCCACACAGCGGTCACACCTGCAGGACAGAAGAGGAATCTGATCAGGAGACAGTGTCCCCATAATGAAGGGTCAGCACTGCTGAGACACGCTGTCTATCCCACACAGAGCGGTCACACCTGCAGGACAGAAGAGGAATCTGATCAGGAGACAGTGCCCCCATAATGAAGGGTCAGCACTGCTGAGACACGCTGTCTATCCCCCACAGAGCGGTGACACCCGCAGGACAGAAGAGGAATCTGATCAGGAGACAGTGTCCCCATAATGAAGGGTCAGCACTGCTGAGACACGCTGTCTATCCCCCACAGAGCGGTGACACCCGCAGGACAGAAGAGGAATCTGATCAGGAGACAGTGTCCCCATAATGAAGGGTCAGCACTGCTGAGACACGCTGTCTATCCCCCACACAGCGGTGACACCCGCAGGACAGAAGAGGAATCTGATCAGGAGACAGTGTCCCCATAATGAAGGATCAGCACTGCTGAGACATGCTGTCTATCCCCCACACAGCGGTCACACTCGCAGGACAGAAGAGGAATCTGATCAGGAGACAGTGTCCCCATAATGAAGGGTCAGTACTGCTGAGACACGCTGTCTATCCCCCACACAGCGGTGACACCCGCAGGACAGAAGAGGAATCTGATCAGGAGACAGTGTCCCCATAATGAAGGGTCAGCACTGCTGAGACACGCTGTCTATCCCCCACACAGCGGTCACACCCGCAGGACAGAAGAGGAATCTGATCAGGAGACAGTGCCCCCATAATGAAGGGTCACCACTGCTGAGACACGCTGTCTATCCCCCACAGAGCGGTGACACCCGCAGGACAGAAGAGGAATCTGATCAGGAGACAGTGCCCCCATAATGAAGGGTCACCACTGCTGAGACACGCTGTCTATCCCCCACAGAGCGGTGACACCCGCAGGACAGAAGAGGAATCTGATCAGGAGACAGTGTCCCCATAATGAAGGGTCACCACTGCTGAGACACGCTGTCTATCCCCCACAGAGCGGTGACACCCGCAGGACAGAAGAGGAATCTGATCAGGAGACAGTGCCCCCATAATGAAGGGTCAGCACTGCTGAGACACGCTGTCTATCCCCCACACAGCAGTGACACCTGCAGGACAGAAGAGGAATCTGATCAGGAGACAGTGCCCCCATAATGAAGGGTCAGCACTGCTGAGACACGCTGTCTATCCCCCACAGAGCGGTGACACCCGCAGGACAGAAGAGGAATCTGATCAGGAGACAGTGTCCCCATAATGAAGGGTCAGCACTGCTGAGACACGCTGTCTATCCCCCACACAGCAGTGACACCTGCAGGACAGAAGAGGAATCTGATCAGGAGACAGTGCCCCCATAATGAAGGGTCACCACTGCTGAGACACGCTGTCTATCCCCCACAGAGCGGTGACACCCGCAGGACAGAAGAGGAATCTGATCAGGAGACAGTGTCCCCATAATGAAGGGTCAGCACTGCTGAGACACGCTGTCTATCCCCCACACAGCGGTGACACCTGCAGGACAGAAGAGGAATCTGATCAGGAGACAGTGCCCCCATAATGAAGGGTCAGCACTGCTGAGACACGCTGTCTATCCCCCACAGAGCGGTGACACCCGCAGGACAGAAGAGGAATCTGATCAGGAGACAGTGTCCCCATAATGAAGGGTCAGCACTGCTGAGACATGCTGTCTATCCCCCACAGAGCGGTGACACCCGCAGGACAGAAGAGGAATCTGATCAGGAGACAGTGTCCCCATAATGAAGGGTCAGCACTGCTGAGACACGCTGTCTATCCCCCACACAGCAGTGACACCTGCAGGACAGAAGAGGAATCTGATCAGGAGACAGTGCCCCCATAATGAAGGGTCAGCACTGCTGAGACACGCTGTCTATCCCCCACAGAGCGGTGACACCCGCAGGACAGAAGAGGAATCTGATCAGGAGACAGTGTCCCCATAATGAAGGGTCAGCACTGCTGAGACATGCTGTCTATCCCCCACAGAGCGGTGACACCCGCAGGACAGAAGAGGAATCTGATCAGGAGACAGTGTCCCCATAATGAAGGGTCAGCACTGCTGAGACATGCTGTCTATCCCCCACAGAGCGGTGACACCCGCAGGACAGAAGAGGAATCTGATCAGGAGACAGTGTCCCCATAATGAAGGGTCAGCACTGCTGAGACATGCTGTCTATCCCCCACAGAGCGGTGACACCCGCAGGACAGAAGAGGAATCTGATCAGGAGACAGTGTCCCCATAATGAAGGGTCAGCACTGCTGAGACATGCTGTCTATCCCCCACAGAGCGGTGACACCCGCAGGACAGAAGAGGAATCTGATCAGGAGACAGTGTCCCCATAATGAAGGGTCAGCACTGCTGAGACATGCTGTCTATCCCCCACAGAGCGGTGACACCCGCAGGACAGAAGAGGAATCTGATCAGGAGACAGTGCCCCCATAATGAAGGATCAGCACTGCTGAGACATGTTGTCTATCCCCCACACAGCGGTCACACCCGCAGGACAGAAGAGGAATCTGATCAGGAGACAGTGCCCCCATAATGAAGGGTCAGCACTGCTGAGACACGCTGTCTATCCCCCACACAGAGCGGTCACACCTGCAGGACAGAAGAGGAATCTGATCAGGAGACAGTGTCTCCATAATGAAGGGTCAGCACTGCTGAGACACGCTGTCTATCCCCCACACAGAGCGGTCACACCCGCAGGACAGAAGAGGAATCTGATCAGGAGACAGTGCCCCCATAATGAAGGGTCAGCACTGCTGAGACACGCTGTCTATCCCCCACACAGCGGTCACACCCGCAGGACAGAAGAGGAATCTGATCAGGAGACAGTGCCCCCATAATGAAGGATCAGCACTGCTGAGACACGCTGTCTATCCCCCACACAGCGGTCACACCCGCAGGACAGAAGAGGAATCTGATCAGGAGGCAGTGCCCCCATAATGAAGGATCAGCACTGCTGAGACACGCTGTCTATCCCCCACACAGAGCGGTGACACCCGCAGGACAGGAGAGGAATCTGATCAGGAGACAGTGCCCCCATAATGAAGGATCAGCACTGCTGAGACACGCTGTCTATCCCCCACACAGCGGTCACACCCGCAGGACAGAAGAGGAATCTGATCAGGAGACAGTGCCCCCATAATGAAGGATCAGCACTGCTGAGACACGCTGTCTATCCCCCACACAGAGCGGTGACACCCGCAGGACAGGAGAGGAATCTGATCAGGAGACAGTGCCCCCATAATGAAGGATCAGCACTGCTGAGACACGCTGTCTATCCCCCACACAGAGCGGTGACACCCGCAGGACAGGAGAGGAATCTGATCAGGAGACAGTGCCCCCATAATGAAGGATCAGCACTGCTGAGACACGCTGTCTATCCCCCACACAGCGGTCACACCTGCAGGACAGAAGAGGAATCTGATCAGGAGACAGTGTCCCCATAATGAAGGGTCAGCACTGCTGAGACACGCTGTCTATCCCCCACACAGCGGTGACACCCGCAGGACAGAAGAGGAATCTGATCAGGAGACAGTGTCCCCATAATGAAGGATCAGCACTGATGAGACATGCTGTCTATCCCCCACACAGCGGTCACACCCGCAGGACAGAAGAGGAATCTGATCAGGAGACAGTGTCCCCATAATGAAGGGTCAGCACTGCTGAGACACGCTGTCTATCCCCCACACAGCGGTGACACCCGCAGGACAGAAGAGGAATCTGATCAGGAGACAGTGTCCCCATAATGAAGGGTCAGCACTGCTGAGACACGCTGTCTATCCCCCACACAGCGGTGACACCTGCAGGACAGAAGAGGAATCTGATCAGGAGACAGTGTCCCCATAATGAAGGGTCAGCATTGCTGAGACACGCTGTCTATCCCCCACACAGCGGTCACACCTGCAGGACAGAAGAGGAGTCTGATCAGGAGACAGTGTCCCCATAATGAAGGGTCAGTACTGCTGAGACACGCTGTCTATCCCCCACACAGCGGTGACACCTGCAGGACAGAAGAGGAATCTGATCAGGAGACAGTGTCCCCATAATGAAGGGTCAGCACTGCTGAGACACGCTGTCTATCCCCCACACAGCGGTCACACCCGCAGGACAGAAGAGGAATCTGATCAGGAGACAGTGTCCCCATAATGAAGGGTCAGTACTGCTGAGACACGCTGTCTATCCCCCACACAGCGGTGACACCTGCAGGACAGAAGAGGAATCTGATCAGGAGACAGTGTCCCCATAATGAAGGGTCAGCACTGCTGAGACACGCTGTCTATCCCCCACACAGCGGTGACACCCGCAGGACAGAAGAGGAATCTGATCAGGAGACAGTGTCCCCATAATGAAGGGTCAGCACTGCTGAGACACGTTGTCTATCCCCCACACAGCGGTGACACCTGCAGGACAGAAGAGGAATCTGATCAGGAGACAGTGTCCCCATAATGAAGGGTCAGCACTGCTGAGACACGCTGTCTATCCCCCACAGAGCGGTCACACCCGCAGGACAGAAGAGGAATCTGATCAGGAGACAGTGTCCCCATAATGAAGGGTCAGCACTGCTGAGACACGCTGTCTATCCCCCACACAGTGGTCACACCCGCAGGACAGAAGAGGAATCTGATCAGGAGACAGTGTCCCCATAAGGAAGGGTCAGCACTGCTGAGACACGCTGTCTATCCCCCACACAGAGCGGTGACACCCGCAGGACAGAAGAGGAATCTGATCAGGAGACAGTGTCCCCATAATGAAGGATCAGCACTGCTGAGACACGCTGTCTATCCCCCACACAGCGGTGACACCTGCAGGACAGAAGAGGAATCTGATCAGGAGACAGTGTCCCCATAATGAAGGGTCAGCACTGCTGAGACACGCTGTCTATCCCCCACAGAGCGGTCACACCCGCAGGACAGAAGAGGAATCTGATCAGGAGACAGTGTCCCCATAATGAAGGGTCAGCACTGCTGAGACACGCTGTCTATCCCCCACAGAGCGGTCACACCCGCAGGACAGAAGAGGAATCTGATCAGGAGACAGTGTCCCCATAATGAAGGGTCAGCACTGCTGAGACACGCTGTCTATCCCCCACACAGCGGTCACACCTGCAGGACAGAAGAGGAGTCTGATCAGGAGACAGTGTCCCCATAATGAAGGGTCAGCACTGCTGAGACATGCTGTCTATCCCCCACACAGAGCGGTGACACCCGCAGGACAGAAGAGGAATCTGATCAGGAGACAGTGTCCCCATAATGAAGGATCAGCACTGCTGAGACACGCTGTCTATCCCCCACACACAGCGGTCACACCTGCAGGACAGAAGAGGAATCTGATCAGGAGACAGTGTCCCCATAATGAAGGGTCAGCACTGCTGAGACACGCTGTCTATCCCCCACACAGCGGTGACACCTGCAGGACAGAAGAGGAATCTGATCAGGAGACAGTGTCCCCATAATGAAGGGTCAGCACTGCTGAGACACGCTGTCTATCCCCCACACAGCGGTCACACCTGCAGGACAGAAGAGGAATCTGATCAGGAGACAGTGTCCCCATAATGAAGGGTCAGCACTGCTGAGACACGTTGTCTATCCCCCACACAGCGGTCACACCTGCAGGACAGAAGAGGAATCTGATCAGGAGACAGTGTCCCCATAATGAAGGGTCAGCACTGCTGAGACACGCTGTCTATCCCCCACACACAGCGGTCACACCTGCAGGACAGAAGAGGAATCTGATCAGGAGACAGTGTCCCCATAATGAAGGGTCAGTACTGCTGAGACACGCTGTCTATCCCCCACAGAGCGGTCACACCTGCAGGACAGAAGAGGAATCTGATCAGGAGACAGTGTCCCCATAATGAAGGGTCAGCACTGCTGAGACACGCTGTCTATCCCCCACAGAGCGGTCACACCCGCAGGACAGAAGAGGAATCTGATCAGGAGACAGTGTCCCCATAATGAAGGGTCAGCACTGCTAAGACACGCTGTCTATCCCCCACACAGAGCGGTGACACCTGCAGGACAGAAGAGGAATCTGATCAGGAGACAGTGTCCCCATAATGAAGGGTCAGCACTGCTGAGACACGCTGTCTATCCCCCACACAGCGGTCACACCTGCAGGACAGAAGAGGAATCTGATCAGGAGACAGTGTCCCCATAATGAAGGGTCAGCACTGCTGAGACACGTTGTCTATCCCCCACACAGAGCGGTCACACCTGCAGGACAGAAGAGGAGTCTGATCAGGAGACAGTGTCCCCATAATGAAGGGTCAGCACTGCTGAGACATGCTGTCTATCCCCCACACAGAGCGGTGACACCCGCAGGACAGAAGAGGAATCTGATCAGGAGACAGTGTCCCCATAATGAAGGATCAGCACTGCTGAGACACGCTGTCTATCCCCCACACACAGCGGTCACACCTGCAGGACAGAAGAGGAATCTGATCAGGAGACAGTGTCCCCATAATGAAGGGTCAGCACTGCTGAGACACGTTGTCTATCCCCCACACAGCGGTCACACCTGCAGGACAGAAGAGGAATCTGATCAGGAGACAGTGTCCCCATAATGAAGGATCAGCACTGCTGAGACACGCTGTCTATCCCCCACACAGCGGTGACACCTGCAGGACAGAAGAGGAATCTGATCAGGAGACAGTGTCCCCATAATGAAGGGTCAGCACTGCTGAGACACGCTGTCTATCCCCCACACACAGCGGTCACACCTGCAGGACAGAAGAGGAATCTGATCAGGAGACAGTGTCCCCATAATGAAGGGTCAGTACTGCTGAGACACGCTGTCTATCCCCCACAGAGCGGTCACACCTGCAGGACAGAAGAGGAATCTGATCAGGAGACAGTGTCCCCATAATGAAGGGTCAGCACTGCTGAGACACGCTGTCTATCCCCCACACAGCGGTCACACCTGCAGGATAGAAGAGGAATCTGATCAGGAGACAGTGTCTCCATAATGAAGGGTCAGCACTGCTGAGACACGCTGTCTATCCCCCACAGAGCGGTGACACCCGCAGGACAGAAGAGGAATCTGATCAGGAGACAGTGTCTCCATAATGAAGGGTCAGCACTGCTGAGACACGCTGTCTATCCCCCACACAGAGCGGTCACACCTGCAGGACAGGAGAGTCGGCTGTGATCTCTGCAGCTCCAGAGATGTCATTTCTCTAATACTCTCTGATATCTCCGGCTCTGATCTTCTCCCTGGACCTCTGCAGATGAATTGATGGGCGGTCTCCAGTAATCCTGATATATATACAGCTTTATGTAATCCACATCTCACCGCCTAATTCACCGGCCGCTGCCTCCGCTGACAGGTGACATCTTTAATATTAAACTGCGAGATATGAAATCATTTCACAGGTCTATAAGAAAGAGCTTAAACCCAGGAGGTGATCAGAGGGGATTTCACACACCGATGGAGAGCAGCGTGGGGGATTATCAGAGGGGAGGACCCCCCCAGTGTCACCACAGACATGACAATCCCATCCCAAGAATACCACAGAGGAGTGTGACTATTATTATCATTATTATTATTATTATTATTATTATTACCGTATTATTATTGTACGTAACATGAATGTGCCAATAACTGACAAAGCCTGTGACTAACAAGCTATACAGCAATTATAAGACACAAAAGGGGGAAGAACCCTGCCCTTAACACAATACAATCTGGAAGGATTGAAGGGAACATCAGCTAAGACACTTGTATAAAAAACAAAAGAAAGGGGGCACCTGGAACCCACACTAGTGTAGTATGTTAACCTCTTGAGCCCCAGAAGTTTACACCCCCATCAATCCCCCCCCCTGCTAGTGACCAGGCAAATGTATAACAATTCAGCACTTCACAACTTTACCGGTTTATTCCTCGGTCATACAACTCGGCACACAAATGAAAATTAGCTCTTATTCTTCTCATTAATAGAGCTTTCTTTTGGTGGTCTCTAGTTGCTGCTGCAATTTTTCTTTTTCTTATGAATTAAAAATTATAATTTTTTTTTCCTTCGAAAAAAAACCTATTTATTTTATCCCCCCCCCCTTCCAAATTAGCCCTAGACCAGGTCACATACACTACACATTACATACATGGGCAAATGCCTATGATAGGAATTAGATTGTGAGTGGTTTGGAGGGACAGTTCAGTGACAAGGCTGCCATATGGCGTGATCGAGGAACGGGAGAGTCACTCTGCGGCTACCATCCTGCGTTAGTGGGTCACAGAGAGGTTAAGGTACAAGTAGGCTGGAAATCAATCACAAAATAAATATACTCACAAACAGGGGTTACCGCAAAGGCAACCTGTATAGGCAGGTGACCCCACTCAGGTTTGAGAAGTCGCTCTCTGTAGACAGGAAATTGGGGATACACCCCTCCCCCAAGGGAGGACTAGACAATGAACCGATAATATGAACAGAGGCGCCAAAACAGGCTAAGACCTCTTGCACACTACATGCGATTCCAATTTGTGATTTTGACGCGATTTTACATGCAATTCCAATTTGGATTTTGAATCTGTCCTGCATACTGCATTTTTTCCTGCATCTTTCTTCTTTTGTTGATAGAATCCATGGAAAATGGGAATGTCGGAAAATTTAGATTTTTCGCTGTGAAAAATATTAATCTTTCGCTTTTTTCACGAGATTTGCAAAAACACAATGATACTAGGAGAGGCATGCCGGGAACTGTGTAAATGTGAGTACATCTCTCGCCGGGAAGATGTACGGACTACAGCTCCCAGCATGCATTGTGGCATACAGCTCCCAGCGTCAGCGTGCATTGAGACATGCATCTCCCAGCAGGCATTGTGGCATGAATCTCCCAGCAGGCAATGTGGCATGCAGGGACGGGCAGAGGCGAGAGAGGCTCCAGCCTCGGGGCGCAGTGTAGGAAGGGCGCACAACTCGCTCAGCTATCATTCCCCTATTGTGTTTGAAGCAGAGAGAAAGAAGAAAAAGTGATACATGACAGTGACTGCAAGCCAGATAACTAGAGATTAAGGTGTTAGGGGCCCTGGGGAGCCTATTAGTCTAATAGCAATCAGTGTGTGACGGCTGGGGTGGGAGGGATGGGGAGGGGCCTCTTAGTATAATAGCAATCAGTGTGTGACAGCTGGGGTGGGAGGGATGGGGAGGGGCCTCTTAGTCTAATAGCAATCAGTGTGTGACGGCTGGGGTGGGAGGGATGGAGGGGCCTCTTAGTGTAATAGCAATCAGTGTGTGATGGCTGGGGTGGGAGGGATGGAGGGGCCTCTTAGTGTAATAGCAATCAGTGTGTGACGGCTGGGGTGGGAGGGATGGGGAGGGGCCTCTTAGTGTAATAGCAATCAGTGTGTGATGGCTGGGGTGGGAGGGATGGAGGGGCCTCTTAGTATAATAGCAATCAGTGTGTGACAGCTGGGGTGGGAGGGATGGGGAGGGGCCTCTTAGTGTAATAGCAATCAGTGTGTGACGGCTGGGGTGGGAGGGAGGGAGGGGCCTCTTAGTGTAATAGCAATCAGTGTGTGACGGCTGGGGTGGGAGGGATGGAGGGGCCTCTTAGTGTAATAGCAATCAGTGTGTGACGGCTGGGGTGGGAGGGATGGAGGGGCCTCTTAGTGTAATAGCAATCAGTGTGTGACGGCTTCGGTGGGAGGGATGGGGGAGGGGCCTGTTAGTGTAATAGCAATCAGTGTGTGACGGCTGGGGTGGGAGGGATGGTGGGGCCTCTTAGTATAATAGCAATCAGTGTGTGACGGCTGGGGTGGGAGGGATGGGGGAGGGGCCTCTTAGTGTAATAGCAATCAGTGTGTGCCGGCTGGGTTGGGAGGGATGGAGGAGCCTCTTAGTGTAATAGCAATCAGTGTGTGACAGCTGGGGTGGGAGGGATGGAGGGGCCTCTTAGTGTAATAGCAATCAGTGTGTGACAGCTGGGGTGGGAGGGATGGGGAGGGGCCTCTTAGTGTAATAGCAATCAGTGTGTGACGGCTGGGGTGGGAGGGAGGGAGGGGCCTCTTAGTGTAATAGCAATCAGTGTGTGACGGCTGGGGTGGGAGGGATGGAGGGGCCTCTTAGTGTAATAGCAATCAGTGTGTGCCGGCTGGGGTGGGAGGGATGGAGGGGCCTCTTAGTGTAATAGCAATCAGTGTGTGACGGCTGGGGTGGGAGGGATGGGGAGGGGCCTCTTAGTGTAATAGCAATCAGTTTGTGACAGCTGGGGTGGGAGGGATGGGAGGGGCTTCTTAGTGTAATAGAAATCAGTGTGTGACGGCTGGGGTGGGAGGGATGGGGGAGGGGCCTCTTAGTGTAATAGCAATCAGTGTGTGACGGCTGGGGTGGGAGGCATGGGGAGGGGCCTCTTAGTGTAATAGCAATCAGTGTGTGACGGCTGGGGTGGGAGGGATGGAGGGTCTCTTAGTATAATAGCAATCAGTGTGTGACAGCTGGGGTGGGAGGGATGGGGAGGGGCCTCTTAGTGTAATAGCAATCAGTGTGTGATGGCTGGGGTGGGAGGGAGGGAGGGGCCTCTTAGTGTAATAGCAATCAGTGTGTGACGGCTGGGGTGGGAGGGATGGAGGGGCCTCTTAGTGTAATAGCAATCAGTGTGTGCCGGCTGGGGTGGGAGGGATGGAGGGGCCTCTTAGTGTAATAGCAATCAGTGTGTGACGGCTGGGGTGGGAGGGATGGGGAGGGGCCTCTTAGTGTAATAGCAATCAGTGTGTGACGGCTGGGGTGGGAGGGATGGAGGGGCCTCTTAGTGTAATAGCAATCAGTGTGTGACGGCTTCGGTGGGAGGGATGGGGGAGGGGCCTGTTAGTGTAATAGCAATCAGTGTGTGACGGCTGGGGTGGGAGGGATGGTGGGGCCTCTTAGTATAATAGCAATCAGTGTGTGACGGCTGGGGTGGGAGGGATGGGGGAGGGGCCTCTTAGTGTAATAGCAATCAGTGTGTGCCGGCTGGGGTGGGAGGGATGGAGGAGCCTCTTAGTGTAATAGCAATCAGTGTGTGACAGCTGGGGTGGGAGGGATGGAGGGGCCTCTTAGTGTAATAGCAATCAGTGTGTGACAGCTGGGGTGGGAGGGATGGGGAGGGGCCTCTTAGTGTAATAGCAATCAGTGTGTGACGGCTGGGGTGGGAGGGAGGGAGGGGCCTCTTAGTGTAATAGCAATCAGTGTGTGACGGCTGGGGTGGGAGGGATGGAGGGGCCTCTTAGTGTAATAGCAATCAGTGTGTGCCGGCTGGGGTGGGAGGGATGGAGGGGCCTCTTAGTGTAATAGCAATCAGTGTGTGACGGCTGGGGTGGGAGGGATGGGGAGGGGCCTCTTAGTGTAATAGCAATCAGTTTGTGACAGCTGGGGTGGGAGGGATGGGAGGGGCTTCTTAGTGTAATAGAAATCAGTGTGTGACGGCTGGGGTGGGAGGGATGGGGGAGGGGCCTCTTAGTGTAATAGCAATCAGTGTGTGACGGCTGGGGTGGGAGGCATGGGGAGGGGCCTCTTAGTGTAATAGCAATCAGTGTGTGACGGCTGGGGTGGGAGGGATGGAGGGTCTCTTAGTATAATAGCAATCAGTGTGTGACAGCTGGGGTGGGAGGGATGGGGAGGGGCCTCTTAGTGTAATAGCAATCAGTGTGTGATGGCTGGGGTGGGAGGGATGGAGGGGCGCACTTGTGTGTCTTAGCTTTGGGTGCTGGAGGACCTTGTCCCGGCTGTGGTGGCATGCAACTGCCAGCAGGCATTACGGCATTCATCTCCCAGCAGGCATTGTGGCATGAATCTCCCAGCAGGCATTGCGGCATGCATCTCCCAGCAGGCATTGCAGCATGCATTTCCCAGCAGGCATTGTGGCATGCGTCTCCCAGCAGGCAATGCGGCATGCATCTCCCAGCAGGCATTGCGGCATTCATCTCCCAGCAGGCATTGTGCATGCATCTCCCAGCAGGCAATGCGGCATGCATCTCCCAGCAGGCATTGCGGCATTCATCTCCCAGCAGGCATTGTGCATGCATCTCCCAGCAGGCATTGCAGCATGCATCTCCCAGCAGGCATTGCGGCATTCATCTCCCAGCAGGCATTGTGCATGCATCTCCCAGCAGGCATTGCAGCATGCATTTCCCAGCAGGCATTGTGGCATGCGTCTCCCAGCAGGCAATGTGGCATGCATCTCCCAGCAGGCATTGCAGCATGCATCTCCCTGCAGGCAATGAGGCATGCATCTCCCTGCAGGCATTGCAGCATGCATCTCCCAGCAGGCATTGCAGCATGCATCTCCCAGCAGGCATTGCGGCATGCGTCTCCCAGCAGGCAATGTGGCATGCATCTCCCAGCAGGCATTGCGGCATGCATCTCCCAGCAGGCAATGCGGCATGCATCTCCCAGCAGGCATTGTGGCATGCATCTCCCAGCAGGCATTGCGGCATGCATCTCCCAGCAGGCAATGTACATACCTCCCAACTTTTTGAGATGAGAAAAAGGGACACTTAAGCCACGCCCCTGCCACACCCCTGACCACGCCCTCACCACACCTCTAGTCACGCATACCATAAAGATTTCATAAGAAACATATGTTGTTTTATAATTCAAACCACAATGGTCCTTTCTATCCTGGTTCATTTTCCTTCA